>NC_132818.1:14568032-15168032 GCF_048594095.1 Paramormyrops kingsleyae | reverse complement strand
GTATTTTGTTTGGTTACTTATGGTTAGGGTTAGGGCTGAGTGGGGGTTAAGGTCATCATGCTGCAATTAGAGTTTTCCCCATAGAAATGAATGGAGATATAATTACAAACCAGTGTGTGTGTGTGTGTGTGTGCGTGTGTGTGTGTGTGTGTGTGTCAGGAGGAGATGCAGGTGAGAGCAGGCTTTATGGATGTGGGAGCCAGATACGGAGGAGGATGGATAGGGGGCTGGGGGTGGAGAGACAGACGGGGAGAGTGCAAGGAGCGGAGAGAGAAGGGAAAAAGCTGGGAGAGATGGAAAGGACAGGGGGAGGGGGAGAGGGTCCTGATGCTGATGTCTGACTATAACCTTGGTTGCTATGGAACAGTAGCAAGCTCTGCCCTTCCCTGTGAGCCATTGGCTGGACGCCACGGCCACCAGGCATGAGATCCGGACTCTGACCAATGACAGCAGAGCTACTCTCCTCACCGGCTCGCAGTCTTAAAGAGACAGAGTGTAATTTAGTTGTGTTTTTCCGGGAGGGGGCAGGGCGTAGGCAGAGCCACAGTTTGGCGGGGGTCTGCCTCAGGACATGGGCAGGCATAGCACGGCAAGCAATTACTCTGCGCCGGCAGCCGATCAGAGCCTCGTGGAGCCACATTGCGAGATGGATTAAGCAGGAGCGCGCAGCTACGGGTCCACGCACGCACACACGCACGCACACGCACACACAGCGGCACGCATGCACGGGCACGCTCCCTGAGCGCGCACCCAAACGCACACACACATACACACACACACATGCGCACACACACACACACGCGTGCGCGAGTGCGCTGGCTGATTAGCCAGCGTTACAGCAGCAAATCCAGGGGAACGGAAAAAAACACATAAAAACAGAAGAGGAGAATCGGCCCTATTGGGAGAAAGACGCCGTAGCGGCTCCGGGAGAAAGCAGGGTGACTAGCAGGAGCCCGACTGGGAGAGCGAGAGGGAGACTGCGGCAAGAGCGCGGGGGGAGCCAGGGGAGGATGGCGGGGAGGTGAAGGCCCATCCCCCGGCGGTGTGCTGCGGGGGGGGGGGGGAGACGCACAGAGGCTGTTTTTCCGGACCGTAGGTGCACCACCGCCTCCATCGCTCCGTGGCCCGAACCCGCACCTCTCTCCTTCTGCGGTGCCCTTCAGACGCTCCATCCCTCTTGCCGCTGCGCTCCATAACCCCCCCCCCCCCCCCAACACCTGCTATACCCGGCGAGGCCTCCGGGAGGCGCCGTCGAAGGGGGCAGCTGGACTTTTTTTCTGTCGGGATGCCGTGCGATGTCTTCACCAGCGGGCTCTGGCGGGGGGCCCGGCTTTCGGGTTATGACGGGGGGCCCCGTTCCTGGATCGGGGTCCGAACCCGGTGCTTGGGGCTGTGAGGTTCCCTGACGGCGTCTGTAGGGGGCGACTCTGAACGCCGTCAGGTTGTTTTTTTGCTGCCAATTTTTTCGACTCCTCTCGTGGTTCTCCTGCCTCTCCAAACCCCCCCGGGGAGGCCATCGTTCTGGAGTGCCCCACCCCAGACCGCTGCGGCCTCCTTCCACGGACCCGGACCACACCCACATGCGGCTGGGGCCCCAGGACGGCCCCGCGGCCCCTGCACTACTGCTCTGCCTGCCTGTGCCAGTGCGCCGCCCCGCCGGGCCCCCAGAACATGGGCGTGGCGGAGGACCCAGCCAGCTCGCCCCGCACCTCCCCCATCCCGGAAGCGTATTCATCCAGCTGCAGCCCCCTGCGCTCCAAGGGTGGCCCCGAGCGGGAGCTGGGTGCGGCGGCTGGAGGGGTGGGTGGACCCCCGGACCGCATCCTGGACGGGAGGGGCCCGACCTCCGAGGTGCGCCGGATGCCCCTGGTGGACTTATTTTGTGAGACCTGCTCCAAACCGTGGCTCATTGGCTGGTGGGACCAGGTAGGGCTGGGCAGGGCGGGGCAGGGCGGGGCATGTGGGTGGATAATTGCTGGAGTGGGCGGAGTAAGATGGAGTGGGTGGGGCTAGTTTGTGGGGGCAGGACCAAACGCCTCTGTGTGGTCGAGGTTGTGCATGTGTGAGTCTGGTGCTGCTGTACTTTCCCGAGATTAAACTCATACCCAAAGCATCAGTTAGGTCATTTCTAAGTCTGTCTGTCAGCTGACAGAAGCAGCACATGACGTGCTCGTGCTTCTGTTGGGTTTTTTCCATCCCCCCTGTTTTCATTGGCTACTTGTTTGCAGAGAATCTGCCCCTCCCCCTCCCCCCAGCCGCTCTGTACCTGAAGCTGTCCTTGCAGGGACCCCGGCCGCGCTCACAGATCCAGTTCCGTTTAGGATGATCTGATCCTGCTGGCAGAGCTGCACCTGTTTTCGGATGCTTGGCAGGTCTGCCGCGTTCTTGCCCCGCTCCCCCAGTCAGCCTCCTCCTGTCGTCCCCAACGCAGACGTCATTGTCCCCAATCTCCCTTCACCGTCCCGAGCCTCGCTTTACGCTTTATGACCTTCTGACCTTCATGGTCCTCCAAGCTATGTTCCCCTACCCCATGAGCACCTGGGGTTCAGGTTGTCACTGAGTCATGCCGACTGACTCTCCTTCTTCTCCCATGCTGTGACTCCTGCCTATTAGCAGGAGTCACAGTCTTTTATTTACATTTGGTCAGGTTTGTTCCTTTGATTTAACTTACTAGGGAGAAACACCACCCTCCATCCGCCCAGTATGTCTTTAGGTACCACATCGCATCATCTCATGTCCCCAAACAGGCTCTCCAGAACATTCTGGACATTCAGAATTCTGCAGCTAGCTGTGGCTGTGGGGTCGTGTGACCCCACCCAGCACCCAGAACACCTGTCTTTAACAAAGCCCGCGATCAAAACACAAGGAACCCCCACACCCTGCTAACCCCGACGTCCAGGATGTGACCCCAGAACTCTGTGTCCCTCCTGGGACGGAACTCTCATAGTCCTTCAAAGTTCTGGTGCACTAAGAGACACCCTGTGCTGCAGATGCCTCCACTCTTTGTCTTTTTTTATGTAAGACTGCAGTAAATCCTTGATGGAAGTGAATATGAGGATTTTCCAGCACAAGGATGCAAAATAAAACCAGTGTTTGGAAGTAATTGATTGCAGATTACTCTGAATCGTGTAGTTAACTTAACTAGTACCCCATGATGTCTATTGATGAGATGTTTGGAACCTGAACGTATGGACGTCACCGGTCTGGCTCTTGGTGCCGTCCGTGACCTGGCTTTGGTGCTCAGGCTTGTTTTGGGACCGGATATTGGCAGCTTGGGTTTTGTGGTCCTAACCCCTGGCAGCATGACTCAGCATTTTCCAGAACGCGTCTTTGTGTTCGAGCCATCCGACCTGAGCGGTCAGGTTCTGTGCCCTATGCTGTCCGGTCCCCACGTTAGTGTGACGCCTGTATCACTACACTGTGTCAATGCGTTCGTTGGCTGTGCTACTGGAGCTGCGTAACCAATATGTGTCTGTACAGGCTGACTGTGTCAATAAGCGTTTTTATTGTGTTATTGGGTTTGAATACACTGCTTTTGTTGCTGTGTTTGTATAGCCTCCCTGTGCAAAATAGCCTGTGTTAATCAGTAGTCTACCCATGTCATAGAAGCCTGTGTTAATCAGTAGTCTGACTGAGTTACATTGCATGAGTTATTAGTGATCTACCTGTATCATAGGGAGTTAATCAACAGTCTGTCTGTGTTGTACAGCTTGGGTTAATTATTGGTCTGACTGTGCTCTTCAGCCTGTGTTAATTATTAGTCTGTGTTGTACAACATGTTAATGTACGGTTTGTCTGTATTGGACAGGCTGTGTTAGTCAATTGTCTGCCTGGGACATGCAACCGGTGTTAATCCTCAGTATGTCTGTGTCATACAGCCTGTGTTAATCAGCAGTCCGCCCATGTCATAAAAGCCTGTGTTAATCAGCAGTCCATCTGAGGCATGCAGCCTGTGTAAATGGCAGTCTGCCTGTGTCATGCAGCCTGTGTCATCAGCAGTCTGCCTATGTAGTACAGCCTGTGTTAATCAGCAGTCTGCCTGGGACACGCAATCGATGTTAATAATCAGTATGCCTGTGTCATACAGCTTGTGTTAATCAGCAGTCTGTCCATGTCATAAAAGCCTGTGCTAATCAGCAGTCTGTCTATGTCATACAGCCTGTGTTAATCAGCAGTCTGTCCATGTCATACAGCCTGTGTAATCGGCAGTCTGTCTGTGTCATACAGCTTGTGTTAATCAGCAGTCTGTCCATGTCATGCAGCCTGTGTTAATCAGAAGTCTGTCCATGTCATGCAACCTGTGTTAATCAGCAGTCTGTCCATGTCATAAAAGCCTGTGCTAATCAGCAGTCTGTCCATGTCATACAGCCTGTGTAATCGGCAGTCTGTCTGTGTCATACAGCCTGTGTTAATCAACAGTCTGCCTGTATTACACAGCTTGTGTTAGAATGACAGTTATCCTGACTTCTCTGATTCTGACAAATTCCTGATTGCTGTGCTCAGTCATCACAAGGAACTTCACCCTAGAATGAATTCTTTCGCCCTGCACTCACGCCCACCTGCATCTCCTTGTCCCTCCACTTCCTCGCAATATTCCCTCACAACCTTCACACCTCCTGCGGTCGCTATGGAAACAGCTGCTGTCATCCGCCGCATGTAAATTAAGGCCCCCCCCCCCCCCCAAAACACATATACGTGCTGACGTGCAGACTCGGCGTGCCTTGACACGAAAGCACACCTGCATCGAGGCCACAGACTTATGTAACCATGGCGATACAATAACAGCAACATCAGCACCACTAAAACGTCAACGGAGCGAGGCAGAGAGGTTTGCAGTGATGTGCGGACCCCAGGTTCAAAGGGCCTGGCAGGGTAATACGTACTTAAAACATCTGCTATGCCTGTATCTGCCAGGTTGAGGAGCCCTGGATCTGCTACATCATAAGCTTGGTAAACGTTACCTTCTGCCATAAGCAAGCAGGCCGTCTCTGCTGGTAGCACCAGTCAAAAGGACAGGAAATGAGATGTTCCCAGACACCTTCAGACTGATACCTCTCCCCATGATTGCCCTAGACGGTTGACCCAGGGGGGCTCTCTGCTTACATAACAGCTTTTGTTTCAGTGCTACAACTTTGGATCTCAGTGTAGAGCTGCATACACTCCTCTGTCCTGGAGTGTCTCCTCGTTGACCAGCGTGTCATGCTTTTTGTCTCGAGACATCACGTCATTGTCGCAGGTCTGTGTGTTTCCGTCGAGTTTCTCCCCGTGGTCAACAAAATGGCATCACTGTGTCAACTGTGAAGGCAGGTAGGTTCTACAAGGCTGGCAGTGTTGGGAATGTGGGTCAGCTCTGGGTTGAATGGACTCTGAGATTCCCCGAGATGCAAAGGTCATCCGCGTTCAGCTGGAACCTGAGGGAAGTCAGAGCAGCTCCACCGATCTCTAAACGGCCTGGTTTCTTACTCTGTGTTTAGTAAGGGAGACGATCTTCATGTTTCTTTGGGATCAGTTAAACGATACATTGATTAAACTACAGCTCCTGTCTCGGCGGGATTCGCTTGCGGCTCAGTATAATGTTAACCTCTTTTAATTTACAGACAAAAAATGGCTCATTTATTACTTATTGAATGGAAAGAACCGTAAGTATGTTACCGTGGTTACAGAGAAGCGCAGTTTATTTGATGCAGAGGGCCCATTAAGAGTAGCTCTGTGTTGGTTTCACATTTGGCTAATCGACTGGAAAGTCCGTCTCAGAACAGTGTTCATAGTGACCAGCAGCGGCATCATCCTCGATCGGAAAATATGAAAACCAAAGTCTGAAAGGTTATCTTGGGAGAAGTTTTGGAAGTCTGCAGGGGTCTACAAGCAGAAGACAAAAAAATGGAAGTCAAGGTCACTGAAAGGTCACCAATTGGGCTGCTGGGCCGGGCCACCGTGGGCCACGGAAAATGCCGAAATTCTGTGGATGCTTTTGGAAGTTATGGCGTCGTGGGAACTGAAAGGGCAAGGGATTATGGGTAACCAGCCTCACGCTACGCGGACCAGTTGCCCCGGGAAGTATTTCACTGTACCTGCTCTTGTCCGTTTGTTGTGAAGGACTGCTCAGCTTATCAGAGTCCACTGCTGTTTCCACTTGCCCTCTCTTCTCCGCTTAGATGATGATGTCATTGGCCCATCAGATATTACCAGTGTCCGCAGCCTTCTGAAGTCCCTCCCTGCATCAGCTACCGTCCCCCCCCCCCCCCCCACACACACACACACACACACAGGACGGATGGTTTGGCCTGCCTGCACTCCTCATACTCGACAAGAGGACAGTTGTGAAAAAATTAGCATGTTTCACACGTCTCTTGTGTGCATGCGCTCGCTAGACGCCTCTAGTATTCCAGCATCGCCTTTTCTTATTATTACTTTTGTGTAACATCCATCCATCTTCTAATCTCTCGGTCAGGGTCATGCGGGGGGCATGGAACCCGTCCCAGGCTGCGTGGGAGACACATGACTGGGGTACCACCCTGGATGGGATATTTAGCTGAAGGTGCTTATTTAAACCAGTGTACAGAAAATTTGAGCTGAGAAAACAGAATCCAGGCAGAATTAGGACATTACCTGCTATTGTTCTTCCCCCCCCCCCTCCCCAGAAAAATACACAAAAATAAACCAGGATCTAGTTTGCAACGTGAAATAATTCCTTTTATTCAGCTGCTACGAGGGAGGAATGTGAACTAACCACTGTGGTCAAGGTTAAAGACCGGTCACAATTAGGAATAATGTTTAAGAGAACTTAATTAGCAAAGACAGCGGAGAATATCTGATTGATGCTTTTAATAGCTGTAAATAATTAAATGAATTTGTGAATGTGCTCAGAGACAGTCCGTGAACTAGCAGTCAGGACACTGGGGACTTTTAATTGCTACTGATGTATCCATCCTGAGCCCGGGGCCCATGGGTAAAACCCAACACCTCATGAAATCGGCCAATGGGAGCGCAGCGACATCGAGACCCGTCCACCAATCCCCAGGGACTTCGGGCACATGTGCGGTCACCCCTGCTGTCTTGCGTAGGCGGCCGGCAGGCTGACCCCGATCACAGCCAGAGGACATGGTGCTGTGATGGCGTTCAGAAGGACCACAAGCCGGATGCACCTCCTTCACTTCCATTCCATCAAGACATTAACCCTTATCATGTAGTTTAATGGCACATTTTAGCATTTAGCATTAGCCATGTAGCAACCTGTTTTTTTTACCTAAGCAGCCCGTTGATACGTTTACTGGTGATGATGATAATCCGCCACTATCTGTGCTGTTTCGATGCTGTCCTTCTCTGCTGGCCCCTCTCAGGGCTCCGAGAGCCGGTGTGCAGTTGAGGCGCGACCTTGAGAAAGGTCAGAGACACCCAGCTTAGCGCTGGTTCCGCTCTCAGACTGTCATCCAGCCAGCCAGCCCCTCTCCCAGCATGCCTCAAGACTGACTTTGAGGATTCGGTTGCTAGGGAAACCTGTCTGTTACCATGGAGATTATTCCGTGCAGATGGATCGGTCAGTAGAACAGAGAACTTGTCCAAGGGGTCTCGCCGAAATTCTATTGTGTGTGTGTGGGTGTGTGTGTGTGTGTGTGTGTGTGTGTGTGTGTACGTACATGTATGTGCATTGTTTGAGTATGACCTAATATCCTCCCGGAAGCATTAACAAATTTACACACGTCACTAATGAGATGTATTACAGGAACACGGAGGGACGACTGCTCCTGCAAAGAGACAATTTAATGAGAACAGATATTACAGGCACAGAACAAGACAGCAGAAACACAGTGTCCTCCATATAAGGTGCATCACCATGCAGGATACATCGGGGACACACCTGACACAGACAGGAAAGGGTCACATCCAAACTGTTAACCCTAACCTACCAGCTGGGGTATGTTATGACTGAAAGCAACATCTCAGAATAAAACCTTCAAAAAAACAGCTGGCACACCAAAGCCTTATTATTATTAAATAAGAAAGAGATGTTTATTGCAATAAACCAAAAAGAAGTGATGAAATTACGGTTAAGATGGCGCACTTTTAGCACACAATGGCATAAGAATGTCCTCGCATTACTGCAGGGCTCTGATTGTCCCCCTGTTGTCTGGACTTTTATTCTGACACGTGACTCACAGCTGTGCTCGTGTCAGCCACTGCCTGCTCTTCACATCTGGATCAGGCAATTTTGATCCATTCAAAAACAGCCCAGGCCTGGTCAGGGTGACCCGAATCCTCACTGCCACTGATTGTTTCCTGTACCCTGACAGTCTGGAGATTGTGATGTGACATTACCAATTATATACGATATATTAACACAGTATATGCAGTGATAGCACACACACACACACACACACACGCGCAATCTCTCACACTGATACACACTTTTCCCCGCTGCCATATCACTGTTCATCCCGCTATCAGAAGCAGCAGCAGCTCAGTGCGATCTGCACCGAGACTCGAATCTTAACATTCGGACAATGTAAATTAGGATTTTGCCACCTTCCTCATTTGACTTCCTCTGCCGGCCCCTGGAGGATGGGCTCCCCCTTTGAGTCTGGTCCCTCCCAAGGTTTTCCTTGCCACTGTCGCCTCTGGCTCGCTCACTGGGGGCTTTGGGCGGGGATGCTGTAAAGTGCTTTGAGACAATGTAAGGTTGTGAAAATGCGCTATACAAGTAAAATTGAAATTGAAACTGACACACACCATTTAGGAGATTGACAGACATGCACCCTAATAAATCACACACACACACACACCCCTATGGACCCCTTGTTGCAGGGACCCCATTTACATGCTCTTTGTTTTATTCCTTCCCCTCTTTTCTCCGTCTCCCCCAGTTTAAGCGGATGCTGAACCGGGAGCTCTCCCACCTGTCTGAGATGAGCCGTTCTGGGAACCAAGTGTCAGAGTACATCTCCAATACGTTCCTGGGTGAGCTTTCCCATCTTTCCGTCCACCAGTCAGTGCCTCTGGATTTATACCTGTGTCACTGCACCTGTGTATGACCCCACCTGTACTCAGTCACTCCATAACCTGTTGGACCCGTACCTGTACATACTGGTGTATATGATTACTCATTGACCCATATCTGTCTGCTTTTCTTTTGAGCTGTATGTCCTTTCTTACTCTATAATGTACCTATACCCAGGACTGGTGTGTACCAGCAGTCAAGCTGCACAGTGGCTTAAAGCCCCCTGTTGGCCACAAATAGTCACTACATAAAATATTACATAAATAGCTAGTTATCATCTTCTGACTCTACTAACTAACAATTTTGGGGGGGGGGGGGGGCAATGCACATACCTGTCTAAACATTTACCTGTAGCCATCCATCCATACTCCCAGCACGTGCCGGTGTGACCTTTCCCCTCCCCTGTCCCCTCACTCCCCCCAGATAAGCAGAATGAGGTGGAGATCCCGTCACCCACGCAGAAACAGCAGGACAAGCCCATGTGCCACATCAGCGGCGTCAGGAAGCTCACCCGCAGCTCCAGCCAGGCCAACCCCATCGTGCCCCGCTTCGGGGTCAAGACTGAGCACGAGGATGCCCTCTCCAGGGTAGGTGTGGAAATGCAGGACGGGGTTCTGCAGACAGACGCAAACGCCATGATCAGATACACACGCGGACTACAGTCATTCTGTATCCTTGAGTGGTGGTGGGGGCGGAGTCATCCTTGTGTGGCGGTGGGGGCGGAGTCATTCTGTATCGTTGTGTGGCGGTGGGGGCGGAGTCATTCTGTATCCTTGTGTGGCGGTGGGGGCGGAGTCATTCTGTATCCTTGTGTGGCGGTGGGGGCGGAGTCATTCTGTATCCTTGTATGGCGGTGGGGGCGGAGTCATTCTGTATCCTTGTATGGCGGTGGGGGCGGAGTCATTCTGGATCCCCATGCGTCTTTTTTGCCACAGGAGCTGAACGACTTGAATAAATGGGGCCTCAACATCTTCCGTGTGGCTGATTTCTCTAGCAACAGGCCTCTCAGTTGCATCATGTTCGCCATCTTCCAGGTAGGGGGTCAGTGTAGGTGTACGTTTACATGCTAGACAGAGTGTGTTGCATTATAATCATATAGATATTTATTCATTTTTATATCTATCTGATGCTTTATTCCAAAACAATTTACAGTAGAGGGTAGGGTTACGATTTATGTGTGTTCCCCCAGATTCGAACCCGTGACCTTTGTGTTGTTAGCACAATGCTCTGAATGTGTGTGCACTTATTTGAATGATATTGTCCTTGTGTGTAAGGGCTGTACACTGCACATATATTAAAGGGTTTGTTTAAATCTTAACCTGCAGATTTCTGTCTTAATATTATTAATATTAATTTTAATAATACAATCTTGTGTAAAATGTCCATTGATATACAATTTGCAATTGCAGTGTCAAGGAGTTGTAGTTACTGAGTCTTAGTGTCAGATCTGGCCAAAACCCAAAGCTTGACGAACGAACCCCAAAGCCGTGTGTGCATGTGTGTGCATGTGTGTTCCGTGTGTTTTCACACGTATGGGCGTGTGCTCGCGTGCAGGAGAGAGACCTGCTGAAGACGTTCCGTATCCCGGTGGACACATTCATCAACTACATCATGACCCTGGAGGACCACTACCACGCCAACGTGGCCTATCACAACAGCTTGCACGCCGCTGATGTCATGCAATCTACACACGTGCTGCTCTCCTCGCCCGCCCTCAACGTGAGTGACCCAGCATTCCCTCCAGTAATGGGCATCCTGAGACCGCGACCTGGTGCTGACCTTCAGCCGTTAGCAATACTGACAAATGCTAATATCCTGCTAGCATCACTCCCTTTCTGAACTAACAGGAAGTAGCTAATCTCTCCTCTTCAGGCAGCCAATCATAATCTTTTGTCCAGTAGTAAGTGACAGACCCAGTCCTGTGTGAGGACACTGCTAAGGGTGCTAAGGCTCCTCTCTCTCTCTCTCTCTCTCTCTCTCTCCCTCCTTCCCTGCCAGGCGGTCTTTACTGATCTGGAGATCCTGGCTGCTCTGTTCGCCGCCGCCATCCACGACGTGGACCACCCTGGCGTCTCAAACCAGTTTCTTATCAACACCAGTGAGTCTCGAGGGGGAGCAGGACCGCGGGGAGTTGTGACAGGGTGACAGGGGGAGAGGGATGAAGCTGGGGAAACACTGAAGGCCATGTGGGGGTGGCTGGGGTACTGACAGGGACAACTGGGTGGCCGTGGGGTAACTTGGCGTTACCGAGGGTAACGGTAGGTCTGTGTAAGGTCTATGATAGGGGTGGGCAATCTTATCCGCAAAGGGCCGGCGTGTTTGCGGGTTTTCACTGCGACTCCCTAATTAGATTACTAATTAGAGGTCTGATTGGCTGAAGTGTCCTCACACCTGGGTTTGAACAGCTGACCTACAGGTTATCCCAAAAACCTGCATACACGCCGGCCCTTTGCGGATAAGATTGCCCACCCCTGGTCTATAATTAACCTACTGGGTCATGGTGCCAGAACAACAGTAACACCCATTTTTTAACTAGTGTGTACATACTGCAACAATGCCACACTAGGTTTAACTAGCAATATCACACTACGCTTAAAGAGGAAAATTTGTAGGTAGTTTTCTTGTGATTGTCCATGACACTCCAAAAAGTTGTTTCCCGATCGCACGGCCCCTGAGGAGACCACCAAACTGAGTCACCTGATCTGCCAACACAGACTCAGAGCTGGCACTGATGTACAACGACGAGTCGGTCCTGGAGAACCACCACCTTGCCGTGGGCTTCAAACTGCTGCACGAGGAGAACTGTGACATCTTCCAGAACCTGACCAAGAGGCAGCGGCAAAGCCTGCGCAAGATGGTCATCGACATGGTGAGCCTGTCCATCACATAGACTGTCTAATGGAAGTCAGAATGTCCTTCCTCATCGTCTCCACTGTTTCCTTCATGACTGCTCCTTCTGTAGGTGCTGGCGACAGACATGTCCAAGCACATGAGTCTACTGGCTGATCTGAAGACGATGGTGGAGACCAAGAAAGTGACGAGCTCAGGAGTGCTGCTGTTGGACCATTATACAGACCGCATACAGGTGAGACCACTGGGCATACAGACTGTATAGAGGTGAGACTGTCCATTACAAAGACCATATAGAAGGCAGACTGTACATTACAATAATTGTATGGTGGTGAGCCTGTCCATTAGAAAGACTGTATGGAAGTGAGACTGTCCATTATAGACTGTATATCGGTGAGACTGTCAATTACAAAGACCATATGGAGGTGAAACTGTCCATTACAAAGACCATACAGAGGTGAGACTGTCCATCACAAAGAATGTATGACTGTCCAGTACAGACCATATGTAGATGAGACTGCTCCATACACAGACCGCACATAGGACCTTGTGTATCTGTCCACTGAGCGCGTGTGTGACACGCAGGTGCTGAGGAACATGGTGCACTGTGCGGACTTGAGCAACCCCACCAAGCCGCTAGACGTCTACAGGCAGTGGACCGAGCGCATCATGGAGGAGTTCTTTAGGCAGGGCGACAAGGAGCGGGAGCGAGGCATGGAGATCAGCCCCATGTGTGACAAGCACACGGCCTCCGTGGAGAAGAGCCAGGTACTCACACATGCACACACATACTCACTATATTCACAACACATACTCACTATATTCACAACACATACTCACTATATTCACAACACATACTCACTATATTCACAAACAACTGTAGCTGCGTTAGGGGGCACTCTCCTACAATTTTATTTCATTGTTGATCATTAAGCCGAAATCATCAGATGAATGACAGATGATGAGATGGTCTTGCACACTCACACACTCCCTCATACGTTCACGGAAGCCCTCAAAGAAATCTGTGCTCACTGCTAACCTGTGCGCTTGTTGATGGTCCAGGTGGGATTCATCGACTACATTGTACACCCCTTGTGGGAGACCTGGGGGGACTTGGTGCACCCCGACGCACAGGACATCCTGGACACGTTAGAGGACAACCGCGACTGGTACCAGAGCACCATCCCGCAGAGCCCCTCGCCCCCACCAGACCTGGGGGACCCGCAGCTGGAGGGCTGCCTAGACAAGTTCCAGTTCCAGCTCACCCTAGAGGAACCGGACCAGAACCACCTGACTGAGGACTGCTGCGCTGAAGAGGAGGAAGAGGAAGAAGTGATGGAGGAAGAGGCAGAGGATGAGGCGGGCCCTGCACCACCAGCAGAGTCCACGGGCGCCGAGGTGGGAAACACAAACTCCGACGGTACCCCTGAGGAAGAGGAGGTATCTTCCTCCCCGCTCGATGACTCATGAGAACCACCCTGGCCCCCAGACCCTGATTCTGAGGGTGGGAGGGGGATGGGGGCCTTCACTCCGTCAATTTAATCCACGTCCCTATGCTTAAGGGAGGGGAAAAAAACAATAACAAGAACAAAACTTAATAACAGACGCTATTTTTTTTTTCCAGAAAAGGGAACAACAATAATATTGTTAATATGATGTAATAGGATAGAAATGTTATTTACACAGAAACTGTAGAAATAATATTAATAACAGAAATGTTATTTACACAGAAACTGTAGAAATAATATTGATAACAGAAATGTTTTTTACACAGAAACTGTAGACTTGGAAGGGACTTGGAGCCCCTCTCGCAGGCATTAGGAGGGACAGCCGAGAGAGGAGGTTTCCGAAGGACCCTAATTTAAGGGGAAACTGAAGACATTTTAGTGCAATGAACACGACACTGATACATACAGTGCACACACACAATCAGGCAATACCGGTCACATACGCACATACATGCATTCCCACACTTTTAGACACGTGTGTGTTTGTGTGTGCATACAATGTATGTGTGTGCATGTGTATCTGTGTGTGTGTAGTGTGTGTGCAGACAAAGTTTGCACGTGTGTGTGTGAGTTATTGAGATTGGTGTTGAAATCGGATCCACTCATTTGGATAAAGCCATGTCTATAGGGACTATTAATTAGTATTAATTAATGGGTATTATTGGGTATAAACTAATATTCATCCATATCTTACCCTTAAACTTGGTTCCCTGCAGCAAATCAATTGTTCGACTTTGAATGACACATTTTATGTATCCAAACAAAGGAAATAACAACTAAGGCAGTAATGAACTGAGGAAGACTAAGAGAGGGAGGGGCCTCTTTCCTACCCCTGGAGAGCCACCCGATTGGACGGCCATGTGCCTTTCTGACCACGCCTGCTCGACCTCCGACCCCCTGCGAGGCGATGCTCGTTGGGGCAGAGGCGCCAGTCGTGCATTCCCCATTGCACCCCCAGACACCCTCCTTCATTGTCTGTGTGTCTATTGTGATGCTTGGTCTCCGTGACGATGTCGTCACAGGTGACGCCTTTCACCTGTCCGTTATCACCTACAGGCCATGCTCTTTGAGAAAAATGTCTTTTCCATGGAAGCTCTATTTAAGTGTCCAGTTACAATTGTATTATAAAGAGTGGTGTCAGTTGTCTTTTAGCAATCAATCATTTTATTTAATATTGTCGACTTTGATGGGCAAGTAGTCACGAACGCCGTTTTCCCAGATGGAAAGGAAAAACATGGACTACCAAAAAGGGAGAAATTAAGACCTTTCTTTGAACCTTGTGAAAAAAAACAAACAATTTAATAGCATTGTTAGAATATGTTACCTTTAAAATGTACACAGATTGTACTCACAAATAGACATATAAGAGTGTTTTGATCATCGCAATTGATTGTCACTATGGTATTATTACCAGTTGGGACAGGATAAGCAGTTAGCAAGCAATATTGATTCAGACACATCCACACACCCCTGTCCTCCAGCACAGTGACTCTGTACATGCACAGGTACACACGCACACCCTTTCTACACACCTCTACTGACCACCAAGCAGACAGAGGTTTTGAGAACCTTGGAAAGATACGTTGCGCTAGCATGCCTGAGTGGAAAGACTGTTTTTGATTTTCTCGTCATTGACGTGTGTTGTATTAATCGGAGAGTGTTGGGCCAGTGTCACAGTGTGTATATACCAATTTTGTACGCATAAGTCTGTTTACACGCCATGTTGTGTATATCCGCTTAAGAAGGACAGACACGAGCCACGTGAAGACATGGATGCTGTGCCAAGATGCTGCAGCGATGTCATGAGACTGTTAGCCTGTTGCATTCTAATGACCCCCCAGGTACAGCGGTGGAGGGGGGGGATCTTATATTTATTGATGAATAAGGATGGCGAAAATGTCTGGCAAATGTTAGTCTGTCAAATATCAGTAGTTCTGTCTATCACTGCCGCACGAGTTAGCCTCTCTGGCTTGTCACGTAGATGATGCTTAGATTATTAATATAAATCATTAGAGACTAAATTTCCTGTTGGAATGTGTAGTTTCACTCCCATCAGTTCGATTCCATGGCTGTGTATCGCAGGTCAGGCCGATCTCGTAGATGTGTGTGTTTGGTGTGCATGTGTGTGCGCGCGTCTGTGTGTAGAGAAAATAACATCATGGACCATCTGTTTTCAGCTGGTCAGTGGCTCAGCTTATCTGAGCAGGTCTGTGATTGGTGGAATGGGACGCCTGAGTCACCGCTGGCTCTGTGATTGGTGAGGCGGGACCCCGAGGTCACCACTGGCCTGTGATTGGCAGAATGGTGATCAATCCCATGTGTACCCACCTGTCGTTCTATGGAATGTCGCTATGTGCTTTTGTGGCTTTTTCTGTTTATCTTGTGAGCTATAAAAACAAACGAATATACAAATTGCCATTTAACACAATACTGTAGCAATTGTTTCTTACATATCGATAATTAATTAATTGATTGATTAATTAATTAGTTATTGATGTTCTTTTTAAATTATGAAAAGAAGACATGTTAAATGCCACAATACTTTTATTTGGACAGTTTGTGTACTTTTTTATTTTTGTATTATTTGGTTTAATGGTATGGAAGTTATTCAATTATTATGGTTGATATGAATAGTATCCTTATTACTGCTTGTTTGTATATATTGTAATAGATTGTAAATGAATAACTCTATAACTTCAGTGAACATCTATAACTATAGATTCAGTCTTTTTCTTCAGTCTGGTGATAAGATGGGGATTAATTATTGACATCTGAACCCTCATTCTCTCTGTCCTTGTCCCTCTTTCCTGATCTTTAACAGAGTATTTTTAATTTGTAAAAAAACGAAGAAAAAACTTAAAAAACAAAGATGATGGAGTCACAAAACACTTTCTCTGTATCAGCACTTTATCCTCTGCAGGTCGGGGGTGGAAGGTGGGAGGAGTTTGGAGTGATGGCAGTAAGTGGGTGGGGCGAAGGATGGAAAAGGTAGGTGCGTGGGTGGAGCTTGCGCAAGGGCGGGGCCACGAAGGACGGGAAAGGTAGGTTTGGGAGTGGTCGGGGGCGGAGGTCCGTCGTGTCCTGCGCAGTACACACCCCTCGTGTGTCTCGCGGTGACACGCCTCCCCAGCTCCGTGCTCCCGGAGGACCGCGTCTTAGCCATCTTTTTTTAAATAATTGTTTTACTCTAGCGTTCCCACATGATCTTAACTTCAGAGTTCCTCCATAATTGTGGTCTACTTGTCGAATTTGAGCTTTTGCTCATGTGTTACTTGTTCACGACTTTAAAAAAATACAAAAAAGCCTAAAGATGATTGTAATATCTGTAAATTATACTGCTTTAATGTGTAAAATGTGTTCCTGTTATTTTTTATTATTCTATTTTTATGACAATATTTTGGTTTTCTTTTGAGAGAACTGAGGTGTCATTTTGTGAATAAAATGCATCTAATAAGCTAATATCTATATGAAATAATGATATATCTGTATATTTTTTCTTTGATTTCACTGTACGGTACTGTAAAGTGTGTCAAAACTACAAATAAAGGATGATTTTTATAATAAAATGGTAAAATAAAAGGCATGAAGACATTTATGCAGCAGCTGCTGTTCGCACAGTGTGTGCATACGATTCCTGGTTTTGTATTTTCCTTTCAAGATTAAATTTAACATCAGTGTTTTTTCATCTGCAGCATGTACAGGATAGCGCTTGTGCGTCCGCTGAGCACAAAGCCATCCCCACAAACTACCCCGCCATGCGGCCAAGTCTGTTATTTTTCGTATTTATTCATTATTTAATTTATTTAACGGCAAGGGCAACTGATATGCATTTTGATGTGTTAGGTAAAATGAGTTCGGGTAAAGTGGATTTCGTCTTCATCTCGCTCAGGAAAACCGTCGAAGAAGCGCCTAAAGGGTTTTAGGAATAAAATTTTAATCAAACGTAGAAATAAAACTGTTCAGCATTTTTTTTCGGTCGCTCTGGCTTCCGATAATAATTACATTATAAAGGAATCAGTGTTAAATAAACTATATGAATAGGTGAATGCCGATTTCGTATGTAGGACGAAAATCGAACAGGGATGCGGCGATGCGTTTTCCTTTCATTCACATGAAGAGAGCCGCAGCTGACCGACAGGCTATATTTTATGACTTTATAACTATACATAACAAAAACAGGTTGGGCCCTTCCCAACGACTCTCTCCATAATCAATGTTTCAGAATATATAGATAGATAGATAGATAGATAGATAGATAACATAGTTATAATGAGGCTTAAAGGCGAGAAGTAACAAAAACCCTTGACCTTGGACTGTACAACCCGGTACACGCTCACTAACCCAAAAGTACAAAAATTACAAATCCCATAATGCACAAGGAACTTCCGCTTGCGACGCACGTGTTTCCCTTTTTCCTCCAATCAGGTGAGAACACACTTATGCGCTACGTTGGACGGGTTTTTCTAATCTGACGGCTCGAAGAATAAGGTAATAAAATATTTCGGCACGTTTACGAGACTGCATGACGTTAGCGTTTATATTATATTTAATTGATATCTCACATATCCTCTGAATCTGGCTTCACGCTTTGATAAAATGCCCGATGTCTGGGAAAGTGCGCTTTCTTCCTGTGTTCCGAAGAGATGCGTCTAAATGTAAACGTGAAAAAACACGCGAACAAAGCTGAATTTAGTTTTTCTCAGTGCAGTATATTTCCATTTAGATAATGGTCTTCTAACGGTGGCGTTATCTTAATGCTGCTTACAGCACCATCCATCTGAAAATACTAGCGAAATTGTCCGTATATCACAGAGAAATACGGTGTATACTCACGATTTTATACAAAATATATGCAGTTCGAATAAAATCAGGCACTGTAGGTGTTAACCCAGGTGAGTGAAGTGTTTCCGGTCCTAGGGAAGCTACAGCACGGGGAGGTCAGTTTCCAGTTTAAATGGGTAATATATCTTTAGCTTAGGTGCATTTTCCAGTATGAAAACCCACATTCAGCTTAGGCATGATCTCATAGAAATTTCATTTAGCTACATTTATTTTTGGTCTTTCCGTTATATCATGTTAAAATGACTTCTGCCGCATCCTTCCTGCTAACAGGGTTTGCAGACGGACCGTATGATGTTCCGGCTACAAGTGTTTCTGATCGTGAGCCTGGGCGCTGCCTTGGGGGCTGCGGTGGAGGTGCAGCGGCCTCGAGGAGTCCCGCTGGAGAGTACGTGGCTACCAGTTAACGCACAACCTAATTTTATTTTTATATGAACGTTACTGCTGCAGGGTTGCCAGCTTTGGTCAGCAAGCTGGACTGAGATTTTCAATTCGAGACAAGTGTGCACACACATGCACACGCCTTTACATGTATGTAACAGGTTTATTGCCTTTTAGTCCGTAGGGTTTGCCAACTACACACGTACTTTTTGTGTAGCTAATTTTAGGTTTATAATGGAATAATATAGATTTTCCGTAAGATTTCTCACGTGGAATGTCAGCTACTGACACAGATGCTTGAGCTTTTGTCCTCAGGTGGCCAACATTAGGTGCTGACCTCATTATTAAATCTTATAAATCAGCCACATGACCCCCCTCAGCCCCCCCATAACTCACTGTGTCAGTTGCTCCCTGACCTTGAACAGAGCGACACTTTTATGATGAGAGCCGGCCCTTCACTTGCCTGGACGGGTCCCGTACCATTCCCTTCGACCGCGTCAACGACGACTACTGCGACTGCAAGGACGGCTCCGATGAACCAGGTACCTCGTGTAGCGTGGAACTCCACACTCGCGTCGGCTCAGCAGCACTCCAGATGGTGATCTGTACCCAGAACAGTCATGTAGTCCGCAACAGACTGATATCAGTGTACATGCATCCTGTATCATTCTGTGGGTGGCTGTTTTTTTAGATGTAAACATTTGAATTCCAACTACTGCGCCACCTACTGTCTGTGTAATAGAATTGCACTTGCTGTGAAACCTGAAATAAAAAGTAAAATTGACTGCGTGATACAATATGAGGCGAATGAACCGGCTCGTATGTTTATAAAATGGGACACGCTGAGCGTTGAATAACAATTTAACAAATGATTTAAAAAATGATTCTGTCCACCAGGCACGGCAGCCTGCCCCAACGGCAGCTTCCACTGCACCAACGCCGGCTTCCGGGCCACCTTCATCCCTTCGTCGCGGATCAACGACGGTGTCTGCGGTAAGCTAGGCCACGTTGTGATCCGGCCGCCCAGTGACTCCCAAATAGCTCTGCTTTTGTAAAGTCTACTTCTGATGTCCTTATGCATCAGACTGCTGTGACACGACCGACGAGTACAACAGCGGGGTCTCCTGTCAGAACACCTGCAGGTGAGTCCCGCCCTACCCCACCGGGCCACCACGCCCCGCCTTCCTGTTGTAGGCCGGGGGGACATTCCTAACAAGGGCACGTCTGCCGAACAGGGAGCTGGGCCAAAAGGAGAGGGAGACCCTGGAGAAGATGGCGGAGATCACGAGGGAGGGCTTCCTGCTGAAGCGGCAGCTGATCGAGGAGGCAAAGCAGGGCCTGCAGGAGAAGCAGGTGATGCCAAGGCCATGAGCTGCCTCAGCTCCAAAACAATTATTATTATTTAGCTGGGAAATTAGTTAAAATTATAGTAAATCTCAATTAATGTAGTTTCTCTGTCCATATATCTAACAACCACTGATCCTGGTCAGGGTCGTGCAGGGACCTGGAGTCAGTCCCGCAAAGGCTTGTGTGAGAGGCTGGATATATATTTACAACGCTTATAGTTTGTTTATTTATTTTAAATAAAAAGTTATTCTGAATTATATTATTCCGATTCCTTAACAGTCGCCCTGTTAACCACCCTTTGCCACAAAGCTACACCTTTTCTCATGCACTTGAAAATACATGAGACGGATGAAACCCCCCCGCCCTCACGGCTCTGCGGTGGGCTCCCCGCAGGGCAAGCTGTCCGAGCTGCAGGCCAGCAGGAAGGAGCATGAGGAAAAGGTGGACGCACTCCGGACTGTGAAGGAGACCGCAGAGCAGCCGGAGAGAGAGGCGAAAGAGCGCCACCTGAAGGCATGGGAGGGTAAGCACAGGCTGCAAAATGACTGGGGCTGCATCAAAATCATGGTCTCCAAGGTATTCTACCAGCTCATTAATAATGTGCTAGACTCATGTAATACTTAATTAGTAACACCTAAAATAGTTTAATTATCAAAAAAATCGTTTAATTATGGCTCCCCTTTCCCCTAGGATTTAAGCCGCGTATGGTCCTTATAACGACGTACATGCATTTATTTCTGCCAATGTTTTAGCGCAAAAGGCAGCTCTCCAGCTGGAGAAGGAGAAGGCCAAGATGGCTGAGGTGTTCCTGGAGCTGGATGGTGATGCAGATGGCCTGTGAGTCTTGGGTTTACCATGGGGGGGGTGTAATGCTGGTGTTGGGTCTCCCGCTGTGTGTAACCTGGTGCCCTGTGACCCCCAGGGTGTCCGTGTCAGAGCTACAGACCCACCAAGAGCTGGACCCTGATGGTGATGGCGCCTTGACCGACACGGAAGCTCAGGTGCCCCCCGATTCCTGCACTCCGTTCATGCACTGATTTATGCTGCGTTCCATTTGAACTCCGAAGTCGGAATTCAAGATGGCTGCATCCACAGAAGTGAAAGCTGTACTTATATACTGTTTATCAGCAATTCCGTGTTATTTGTGTTCCATTAAATCAGTCGCACACAGTACTGTCCAGCTGCTATCTGAGGACATGTTGCTGTGGTGTTTGTATGTGCAAAATGCACTGTAATGTGCTGTTATCAACTGGTATTGCTAACAATGAGCTGGTATTGCTAAATGGCTTTCCGACTTGTCACATGCAAGTTGACCATGTTCCAGTACGTCATTCCCAGCCCCGACTTTCGACATCTGAGGTAAATGGAACGCAGCATTAATCACGGGTGTGTTTTGAAGTAGGTGATTCTGGGAGTTGTAGTCCTCTGTGATTGCTGCCTGCTGTTACTGCGAACGACCAGTAGCATGGAAATGGAATTTGGGAGGTTTTTTTTTTAAAAAAAAAAAAACAGGGGCTGCTGAGTGGAGCTGACAAGGTGGACTCTGCTGGATTCCAGAACGTCTGGAGTAACATCAAGGACAAATATGTTTCCGAGGTCAGGGGTCCTTCTTGCCTTTTACTTAAAAGTGGTGAAACCGACTTCTGGCTAGAAGTTAGTGTTCACTGTGTGTGGTGTCCTCAGTCCCAGCCGGCCCCTCCTCCACCACAAGAGCCCCAGGACTCCGAGGTGGACCAGGACAAGGATTCCAGCAAGGATTCCGACAAAGATGCGGACCAAGCCTATCCCGAGGATGACGCTGGGGATGAAGAGGATGACGAGGAGGAGGACGATGATGACGACGTTCCTGAGGAGTACGACGACAAGGTGACGTGTCATCGCTGCAGGCCAATGTGTGCGACCTGCTCTTCCTTGCCTGAGCTCTGGTCTCTGACAATGAGGCGTTTTACTGACAGGCGCCCCCTGCTGGTCCGCCAGCAGAACACAGCGATGACAGTGATGGGGCCATGCCGTCGTATGACGAGGAAACGCAGGCGCTGATCGATGGTGGGTGGTCCCGGGTGCGCTCTACTGCGCGTTTGCAGGTGCATGTGTATGCATGCGTGTTGTTCAAAGTGTGTTTTTTTTTCTTTTCGTACAGCTGCTCAGAAAGCGCGGGATGAGTTTGATTCAGCAGAGAAATCCCTCCGTGAAGTTGACGATCAGATCAAGTGAGTCGTCTGGCTTCCCCTCCCCCGCCCACCCAGAAAGACAAACTCGACTGTACCGTCCCTCCAGCTCCAACTCCTCGGTTTCTCCTCTCTCACACCTTTGACAGCCCCAGGGTGGAGGCTCTTGGGGCAGGGGTGGTGGGGGAAGCTCGGTGATCAACAGCTGGGCCTCATTGGATGGTGCCCGTGCAGCTCCGTGACATCATCTTGTTGGTGTTTCTGCTTCAGGAGCCTCGAGAAGGAGATCTCGTTTGACTTCGGCCCCAGTGCAGAGTTTGCCTACCTCTACAGCCAGTGCTATGAGCTGACCACCAATGAGTACGTCCCTATACTCCGTGTGTGTGTGTGTGTGTGTGTGTGTGTGTGTGTGCAATTGATCCCAAGTTCACTCCATGTTTTCTGGTCTTCAGATACATTTACAGGTTGTGTCCCTTCAACCGCGTGTCCCAGAAGCCTAAATATGGTGGATCGGAAACCAACTTGGGGTGAGGGTCTGGGGAGCAGATCAAGCATCTGCGCTGTGATCCGATTTGCTGCAGGGTTTTTTGTTTTGTTGTTGCCGATCGTACGTTTTGGGTTTATTTCACGGCTTTGGATCTCTTGCCTTCTGTAGGTCGTGGGGCTCCTGGAACGGACCAGAGGGCAGCAAATACTCCATCATGAAGTATGACCATGGGACGGGCTGCTGGCAGGGACCGAACAGGTCCACCACGGTTAGTCTCACACCAATGAGTTTGGATGGACTCTGACCCAATGGGCATTATGGTGAAAGGAGTGGAAGGAAGCAGTGAACCCAGTATTTCCACAGATGAACGAATATAAGCGATCACATGCCTCTGCGGGAGTCCTTCCTAAGGACATTTTATAATGCATTCGACAAGTGCTTTTGAAGAATTCTAGTAAAATTCGGGAAGCATTATTGGATAGGGAGCTCCTCCATGAGTTTTTGCATCCATGTCTCAGGTGAAGCTCACGTGCGGGAAGGAGACGGCGGTGCTGTCCACCTCAGAGCCCAGCCGCTGTGAGTACCTGATGGAGTTCTCCACTCCAGCCATTTGCCAGGAGCCTCCCAGCCTGGAGACGGTCGCCCCGGAGACCGATCCCCATGACGAGTTCTAGAACTGCTCCTGAGGTGAGCTCATGCGCGCGCACACGCACAAACACTCACCGCCAGCATCACAAACTGTGTGCTGATACTGTGCAAAAAAAAAAAAAAAGCCTCTGTCTTTTGTCAGCCCCCAGGTCTCTGGGACCAGATCACTACCCTCCTTTCCCAAGACTTCCTGGTACCCCTCTTCTTGATTAGCACTTATTTCATTTGGACCTCAGAAGAAAATCCTCACTGCTGGGTCTGCACTGTTCTCACTGGTTTTGAGCTGACGGGTCCTTTCCTTGCCCATCAAGATACTGCTGTGAAATACCCCCCCCCCCCCCCCAAAAAAAAATAGACAACCAGATGTCTTGCTAATAAACTAAGTGTCCTGTGTCACATTGTGTCCCTTTTTGATTCCTTATTTCTGACACTGTGTTGCACCTGCTTTGCCCACAGCATGGTAGGTTAGCCTGAAGGTTGCTTGTTCACAGCCTAAAAGGGGCCCTGCTCTGCTTACCTCCTGCATGGAGTTGTTCTGAAGAGCTCCAGTAAATTTATACCGTTCAACTAAACTGACTTCCTGAGTATAAACGTGAGGTGAATTTACAAATGCATCTTTTGTGTTGAAATATATAATAAAAGGCAATGAACTGCATAAGGTTATTAGTGTTTGCTGTCACTACTGGGCCTGTTTGCTGCACCATGTGAACGGTAATTCACTCTGATGATCCTTTACTGTCAGCGGTGTGCTTTGTGTTCATCCGTCACTGTCAGTGGTCTTAAGAGTTGGGCAGTTCTGCTTCCATCCAATCTGCAGTGTTGCATTTTGATTGGTCGAAGTCAGTGTCTTGTCTGAAGTGATTTATGTAGGCTGTGCTGTGTGGTCTGCGATCATCTAGGTCTGGTGTGTATTCCGTCCAGTACACAAAACAGAAGCCTGTGGGACCAGTAAGATTTGTAACTTTTATTTTTTTTTTCTCGCAAGAAAAGTACAAATAATCAAACAATTCCATGAAAAGTTTTCAAGCGTCTTCAGATGATACCCAGTAATAGATAACCTAAGCTAAATCAAAAGGTGTTTTTTTTTTAATTTTACCCCGGTGTCACATTTATTTGAATCATTCTTTATCTTGTTCAAATTTTTCTGTTGAATTTAGCTTTGTTCTTCTGACATTTTATTCCATCTGGATTGGTAGTTTTTCCCTTGTTTTGTTACTATCCCCGAAAAACTATATATAAATAAATAAGAGAGATGGCAAAGAAACTCGCTCTTTCCCCAAATAAATAGAAAGCGCATTGTTGTGAGAAAGACACACCACTGACCCCTACCGGCCACAGCCATCCTTCTCCTTCCTCTCCTCTCCGTTATCTCAGAGGTCTTTAATTCTCCGGCAGGAGCGCAGCACTACTCCCGAAAACACAAGTCCAGACAGGTGGTCCCGACCCAGAATTTAACCACCGCTTTTGGGGTTCATAAAGTGGTTGCAAGATTGGACAGAATCGATATTCCATACAACATGAAAGATGAGAAAAATCAAAGGTTTTTTTTTCTTTTTTTTTTGTAACAAGACAAACAGAACACAAGCAGTAAACATAACATCAAGCAAGCCATTTTTGTTGTCTACACACCAATTTATTTTCCTTACCAGTGCACTCTGCCTACGGATAACTTTTCGCAGTTATATTTCTGAATGTTTTTTTTTCATTCCCGTTTATAAAAGAAAAATATGGTATAGCCACATTTCAGCAAAATTGAGAACTCATTTAAACTAGCAAATATAATGAAATAAAGCATAAATATACACAAAACATACTTTTATACGAGGCAATAATAGTAATAAATAGTTTTAAGTTAACAATAAGTTAAATCTACAAGTTTAAAGTCGCCCAAATAGTACAAGTTTGTTGGCGCTATCTTATATTTTCACGTTTAATTTTTTTGTTGCAACAAAAACTACCACAGACTTTTACAAACACAATCGAACACATTTTGATTGAAATAAAAGTCTAACTCTAAAATCTGCAAACACTAAGAACTGCAACTAATTATTTTTAAATAAAGAGACAAAAATTATTGAAAATTTGTGCCCAATAAAAAGCAACTGAGTTGAGTCTTCAACCCACGTGCGTCTTCTATGTTAATCTCAATGACACAAAAACGCTTAATCAACGCGTGAATCTGATATGTAAAACAAACCAATAAATTAAATAAAAGGAGTTATATTCTAATATTGATACTGGTGGAAACCTAATCACCTCAGATTTTTTCCATAGAATTTCATTGTTGCTCTTTCAAAAAATTTGGATTCTGAAGCCAACTAGCCTATTTGTGTTAGTAACGCAGTCAGAACGAAAATCAACGGGCCAACGGAAGGAGTGTTGTATATTTCCAGAGATCAGAGTTTAGAGTGCTTGTTTGGTTTTTTTTTGTGTTTTTTTTTTGTAATGAGTCGACATTTACACATTTGTTTTTTAGTTTTTTTACATTTGATCCTTTCACTTTTTTGCAAACGATTTCAGTGTGACGTTTAATTTCTTTTTTAAAAAATATATATTATGTTCTCAGTCAATATAAAAACAAAGCACATTGCACTTGCTGTTCCATAAGAAAGTTTTTTTTTCCTTTTGAAATGGATTATAACGAGCTCATGCGGTGCGTACCTGTGTCTCATATCATTGTCCTCGGTGCTGTGTGTGCACCGTTTAGTAGGCTATGTGTCATCCTTTGTGTCTACATGTATGTGCAGTCCTGTGTTTTGCATGTGGGCGTGCCCTGGCCCGGTGTGTAATTTAAACAACCTTCAAGTGTTTGAATGGTGATCTGCGCATGTGCACGCCTGCGTGTATATGTGTGTGCATGTGTTTGCTGTGTAATTGCCGCTGTTTTAAAAAACAAAATCAGTCTCTGCGAAGATGCAAGCAGCTGTCTTACTTTATAATATGCATTCCTGCTCGTGAGCCCTGTTTGCATGGAAGTCGTGCTGTCACTCTGCGAAATCATCTTGGAAATATAAAACTAACGTAAATGTGAGTTAAATGACGAATGTTCAGAAATAGTGATATTTATATTCTTCAGTATACGTAGAGCTACAGAGCAGTATGCATAAAGATTTCGAGAGTTAGAAGCAATTGAAATGGGAGGGAAGATCACTTTGAAAACCCCCACCAAATCAAATCGCCCACCCTTCCCTATTCACAAGGTTTATCGTTCTAAAAGCCAAATGTTTCGAGGCTTCAGGAGCACTCAAAGCTTTTTTTGTGGTTTTGACGTCACGCTGATTGTATTTGCATCATTTCCGGGATGCTTTAAAACATATTTAGGATATGGAAAACCGTAGCTGTATTTTTTTCATTAGTCCATTAAATCGATTTCCAATTTCTTGTACTCAAAAAACAAGAATTTAAGGTAAGACACCTTAGATAGGTTCCTGAAGTATTCTGAGTCTTTATGCACACTGACCATGATATGTATCTTCACAGCCATCTAAATTTTGAGGTGAACAATCTAGAATTTGCGCAAGACACAACATCAACTCGCCCCATTGAATCCCTACCCCCACCCTCCCCAACACACACAGACTTCCCTAAATGAAAAATATGAAAATTAAACTATATATGTCTGTGAAAATATTTTAAGCTCAAGAATCAGTACAAATTCTGATCAAGGTCTTTTTTTTCCTTTAAGTATAAAAATAGATTTGTTTCCTTCTGAATCCTCTCACATCAAAGAGACTACTGTCCTCTTTGGCTAAGTAAGCATTATCTAGAAAAGTAATTTTAACACAGTTCACCTTTTATTTAAGTCTTTTTTGCCAATATTTAAGATGTCTTATTGTTTCATCTATTTTTGTTATTCTCTGCCAAAGTCCGTCTCACCCTAAACATGGAAGATAATATTTCTGTTGAAATTCAGATTTTTTTTTTCAGAATGAGTCGGAATTTTGGCAGATGGTCACACTGGCATATGAAATCTATTATAATTATTGTTTATGTTTTAAGGATATCCAAATTTAGCATTTGTCTTGTTTATAATGCTCAGGAGACAAATGTCTTTTTTAAATACTGGGATATAATTTTAATGGGGGTAAAGGTGGAGTGGGATTAAGACTAGGTCTAGAGGGTTTGGATATAAATACGGTGAAGATTGTGTTCATTGACTCTATTCCGGGAAACATTTACTCGTCCAGCCGACACAGTGCGAAGTAAACACTGCGGCTTTTTCCGTCAAGTGAGTTGTTTTTCGCCGTCGTACCATAAAAGGCGCATCTGTACAGTACAGTAAGGTTGAGTCGATGCTGCGTGCCAGTAGGTGCCCACTAGAAACCTGCATCTCATGGAGGGTACTTAGGCAGGTGTCCTGGGGCATTTAGTAGAACAGGGGGGTACCTGGGGAATGGGAGGGGATTGTGTGAATGGGAGGAGCTACTACAATGGGCGGGGCTTTGAGGAACAGAAGAGGAGAGCCGTGGATAAAGCACTCCAGGTAACACGTCATATTGCTCTTCTGGGTTACAATCGGTAAGAGGAAAAAATAACGAAACCTCGCCCAAAGCGTTTGTTTGTTCTGCTACGGCTGCTGTATGTTCTTGTTAAACTCGCCACAGACCTGCCAGAGGCTTCTATGCAAACACTGTAACCATGGAAACACTGTCGCCATGTCCAAAGTCAGAAGACAGCCACTTTAGGTAGAACCTAATCTAAGTCGCTAAGTAGAAAAAATCAAGCTGAAAAATACAGAGAGGTTCTCCTGTGAGTCAATGATTTCCTTTTTGCATCCTCGATAGAGGACATTTGAGTGCGTGCGCGTCAGTGAGTCTCTTTACTAGTGTGTCCTCTGGGTTTTATTGGGCTTACCGGAACTCGGCCTACTTTGCGACATCTCTTTTGGTTGTTCGTTCCTCGTGGTGCGCGGGTTTACAAGTGTGCGCGTGCAAACGTGCGTTCGCCTTTTCGCGTGAGCGAAAGGCTCCCTCTGTCGGCGGCTTTCG
Organism: Paramormyrops kingsleyae; assembly: GCF_048594095.1. Lineage (NCBI taxonomy): Eukaryota > Metazoa > Chordata > Actinopteri > Osteoglossiformes > Mormyridae > Paramormyrops > Paramormyrops kingsleyae. The sequence goes on along the minus strand of NC_132818.1, from coordinate 15,139,821 downwards.
ATCCTCGCGGCACGCGCGCGCGAGTCGCGTGATTCCTCTTCCGTGGGTAGGAGTACAGTCAGGCAGTGCGCGCCTGCGTGCGTACGCATGCATGTGTGCGGGGGTGCCTGCTCGTGTGTGTATGTCCGTGTGTGCTTGTGTGTGAGACACTGAATGGCCTGGGGACAGCCTGCAGTACAGTCAGGTTGCACCTAGATGAAAGAGCTCACGAATAGTAGACAAAGTTCTCCCTAAAAAACTGCTTACATACTTGGCTATTATAATGACCTTAAATATTGAATAAATATTTATATATTTATATTATATATAAGCGAACACTGTTTTTTTTTTTTTTTTTTTACTTTTTTTTAATTTAAAAAAATCCTTGATTGAAATGCCCACACGTAAAAAAGTGATTTCTCGCTGTTCTATCTGTCTTTGTTAGACACAAGCAGAACACAAGGTGGAGGGCTGTGGTTCCATTTTCTTGGTTCCGGTTAGGGTGAGTCGCACATATTTATAATTCATGCTTAACTTTTGACTGATTTTTTTTTCATTCGTGGTACTTACTCTTTGCCTGTGTTGAATTAAAGCCTCAGTACATTCCGCCCCCGCCGTGTCAGCTTGCCCGGTCTTCCACCTCCCCCCCCCCTCCCTCCACCTCCACCATTCTGGGTAATTCAGCACAGGCAAGCGAGGGGAAGAACTGTCGTGATTGCGTGGATAGGAAAAACACTAAACGTCATCAGTCCGTGTGAGTGTGTCCGCATGTCAAAGTGTGCCCCTTTGATCCGTGAGTGTGGGTTGGACACTTGTGTACGTCCTGCGTGTGTTTGTGTTTTGTGAGCGTGTATGAGAAAGAGAGAGAGAGCGAGAGACTCACTCCCGGTCCATGGTTTCGTGAGTGTTCGGGAAGCTCGTGAGCTCCCCCTGCAGGCTGAACCAGCCGATGCGACAGGGCGTCTCCTGCCCACACCTCAGGCCTTGTGCTGCTTGCTGGTCTTGAAGGAGACTTGCAGGACGCGGTCGCCCAGTCGGTAGCCATTGAGGCTGGCGATGGCCATGGCCGCCTCATCGTAGTTGGTCATGGTGACAAACCCAAAGCCTTTGCACTTGTTGGTGGTGAAGTCGCGGATGACCTTAACGTTGGTGACAGCGCCGAATGGGCCGAACAGCTGCCACAGGACACTCTCGTCGGCCTCGGGTGACAGGTTATAGACGAAGATGCACCAGCCAGCCCCCGTCGGCCCGGTCAGATTGACCCCAGCCAGGCTGGTCATGCTGTCGATGGTGATGGGGGAGAACCTGGGCAGGAGAGAAGGAGAGCTACCATGGGTGTCACTCTGAAGTCCTACAGAGCATGGAGCACAGTGGCCACCCCCGGCGTGGGAGGGAGCGTGTGTGTGTGTGTGTGTGTGTGTGTTTGTGTGTGTGTGTGCGTGCGCGCGCGTGTGATTGGGTGAGTGGGTGTGTGCGCGCAACGTAGTCTGTGCAAATGTGACTGAATATAGTGTGAATAAGTGAGTGTCTGTGACAGCCAGCTCTCTATCCAAGTCAGGGTCTGTCTGTGTGTGTGTGTGTGTGAGCATGATTGGCAAAAACGTTAAGTGTGATGGTAGACTGTTCATGAATGCACGATTAGAGTGAATGCTGTGTGTGTGTGTTACCATCATTTTCTGCAGGTGTATGCGTGTGTGCGCAATTAATAGTCGGTGTGAATCTGTGTTTGTGTGTGCTTGCTTGACAGTCGGTGTGGATCCATGTGGGTGTACGCGCCGTTTGCGTGCGTGTGCGTCTATGTGCTTGCGAGAGTCTGAGACGTGTTATATCGTTCTCTGCATTAATTAGCGTCCGTTATTCATCCCTCGTTTTGCCGTAAGGCCGTGTGGGGGGCCGTGTGTCGCCCATCGGCAGTGGACATACATGTGAGTGTCAACAACACAGAATCCCGACCACTCACACACAATGAGGGAAATGGAGTCCCTGAACAAGACAGACACTGAGAAATACAGAAAATACTCCATTGCTGTCCCAAAGGCGTCTGCTGATAACACGATCTATCCAACAAAACACAGAACCCTAGAAGAGGAACCAAGGAAAGCCAGACAGAAATTAATGCAAAAAACTGTGGCCAATCGAAAAGAGACGCACAACTGAATCTGGGTATGTCCATGCTGGTGGAAAAAAGGAAGGGGAAACCAAAACAACGGAAAACAAACGTTAGTCCAACGCGGTGCCAAACAAAAGTTAGTGCAGGTAAGGAAATTAAAAGGAATTGAAAGGTCCAACAAAGCCAGGCCAGAATTTCCTGCTGCGACCAGCTTCTGCCTGCGTGGGTCGTACCGGCGACCGGGCTGCCGTCAGCCTGTCAGGGTTAGCGAAGCTCGCAGCGCCGGGTGGCTACGCTCGGCAGAGAGCTTAGCAACTTAGCGACTTAGTCCTACGCCAGCAGGTGGAATTCCAGCCGCTTTGTTTGCTCTTTGACATGGATGCTTTTGTTTTTTTGTTCTTTTGTTTTGTTTGTTTTGGACGTGAACCTTTATTTTTGTTTATTTGTTTATTGGACTTTACCTCTTCACTCCGTAGCTGGCGTTTAGTAAATTGTCGAGTCTGCAACGCAAGAGGGGAGAGTTGAGGGGGGTGGACACGTTAGTAAAGAGACCCGAGAGGTCGGAGAACAGGGCTCTCGTTTCGCATGCAGCTCTTCCGTCTGTCAGCCTCCAGGGGGCACTACTCATTGCAGAAAGGGAAGAGGGTACAAAGAGTTGGCTGGTGTTAGACGGCATGACTCTGGGTGGAAGCACGAGTGTGACTGTGCGTGTGTGCGTGTGTGTGCAAATTATCGGTACAGAGTGATCAGCTTATTATCCAGCTTTTTGATTCTTATTCTGTGAAACTGGGCTTTTTTTCTATAATTAAAGCCAGAGAACTGCAGAGAAGGTGTGAGGGAGAGGGAGGTGGGGGTTTGGGGTGGGGTCTGGGGAGGATAAAAGAGGTCATTGGGACATCAAAGTGATGTTGGGAGATTTGGAGAGGTGGAAGAGAGCTAGACTAAGGTGCTGCTAGGTGAAGTTCTGGGAGTCTGGTGCGGTGTGTCGGAAGATTGGTGCTGTCAGGTGACTTGATGAAGGTGTGGGGAGTCCGGGTGAAGTAGTACCTGAAGCGTTGGGTCTGGTGGTGCAGCGGGCCAGTGTAGCGACGGGCTGCCGTCTGGTACAGCTGGGTGAGCAGCGCCTGTCCCGTCTTCTGGCTGGGGTTGTTGGCGAACTTCACGGTGATGGGCTCAGCTGCACCCAGGGGCTTCTGCCCGTTCAGGCCTTTGATGGCTTCTTCTGCCTCGTTTCTCTTGTCGAACCGGATGAAACCCACTCCCCGTGATACACCTGCTCCGGGACACAAAGCAGACTCATGTTAATACCCAAGACCAGGGGTTAGACCAGATTTCAGATCCGCTCCTCAGAAAGCCCTTGAGAACTGTGGCTTTTAAAGACCGGCAGAGTCAATAGCATGACTAAGAGGTGACGTAGCATATCGACCAGCACAGATTGTCAGCTTTGAGCAATGGAACTGCCCTTCCACGGTGCTCAGGGTCAAAGGTCAGGGGTCAAGGTTAGAGTGTCCAGCATCCAATATACAGTCAACTGGCACAGTCATTGTCCCTGGAGGAACAGGAGTGTCATCGCTGATTGGCGAAGAAGGGTGAGACTGGGTGCGGTTGGGGGGGGGGGGCAGCTATGGGTGGACGTGGGGGAGGGGCGGAACAGCCGTCGTCAGGGAGTGAGATAAGGCTGTACCTGTGACCTGGTCCACCAGGATGCGGGAGGTGATGATGCGGCCGTACTGGGAAAACAGCTGCTCCATGTCTTTCTGACTCATGGTCTTCGGAAGACCACTGACGTATAGGTTGGCGTCTCGGATGGAGGCAGAGCTCGGCCGGGCGTAGGACACCTGCAGGACAGCGTGTCGGCGTGTCAGTGTGGGCGGGGCGAGGTGCCGCTACACACTCCTACCCCTGGCGCTACACGCTGGACATGCACACGTGTTTGCACACTGAGGTTACGCACTAAGACAGCCTGTGTGCACAAGGGCTGCGTGCTGTCTGTCACACTGGCCGAAATTTGGCTTTACTAATTATGTGTTTTATGTGAAATAAGCCTTAGAGGAAGAGCAGGAATATGTGTGTGTCTCTGTGTGTGTGTGTGAGTGTGTGTTTGTGTCTGTCTGTGTCTGTGTGTGTCTGTGTCTGTGTCTGTGTGTCTATGTGTGTGTGTGTGAGTGTGTGTGTGTGTGTGTGTTTGTGTCTGTCTGTGTCTGTCTGTGTGTGAGTGTGTGTGTGTGTGCCTGTGTCTGTGTGTTTGTGTCTGTGTGTGGGGTTGTGTGTTTGTGTGTGTCTGTGTGTGTGTGTGTGTGTGCCTGTGTCTGTGTGTCTGTGTGTCTGTGTGTGGGGTTGTGTGCCTGTGTGTGTCTGTGTGCCTTTGTGTGTCTGTGTGTCTGTGTGTGTGTGTGTGTCTGTGTGTGGGGTTGTGTGTCTGTGTGTGTCTGTGTGTGGGGTTGTGTGCCTGTGTGTGTCTGTGTGTCTGTGTGTGTGTGTGTGTCTGTGTGTCTGTGTGTGTGTGTGTGTGTGTGTGTGTGTGTGCCTGTGCCTGTGTCTGTGTGTCTGTGTGTGGGGTTGTGTGCCTGTGTGTGTCTGTGTGTCTGTGTGTGTGTGTGTGTCTGTGTGTGGGGTTGTGTGTCTGTGTGTGTCTGTGTGTGGGGTTGTGTGCCTGTGTGTGTCTGTGTGTCTGTGTGTGGGGTTGTGTGTCTGTGTGTGGGGTTGTGTGCCTGTGTCTGTGTCTGTGTGTCTGTGTGTGGGGTTGTGTGTGTGTGTGTGTGTCTGTGTGTGGGGTTGTGTTTTTCCACCTTGATTTGTAGGCTCCTGGGATCTCAGCTGCTCTTAGCAACCGTCACAGAGTGTAAACAGCCACATCTATCTGGGATCCCGAAGCAGTGGCTTCTCAGTAATGCACACAAAGAGTCACACGTACAAATTCATGCAGTCACAGAAACATTAACTCACAAATACAGGTATGCCCACACACACGCTACATTCACACATACATGCACCCAAATCATGCCTTCCTTCAGGCCTGTAACTAGCATATGATGCTGACACAGGTCACGTGACCAGACTAAAGAGTCCCATAGGATCAGGCTTATGTGAGAGGGGGTGTGGATTTAAATGATGTGGACGGGCTGGCAGGGGGTGGGGTGGGGGTGGGGAGGTGAAAGACACTGGGGGTGGGGGCAAGCGCTTTGGGGATGATGCCCTGTTATTAACCCTCTCTCCCTCCCCATGGTACAGATGGTGCTTGGGGCCCATATGGTCTTTAATCCTGTAATGGGCATTCTGCTCTGTGAAAGAGCCCCCCCCAGCTCTGCCACCCCCGCCAGCAGCCCAGCAGTCATTAAGACGTGCTCCTTCCCCTTCACCCCAGCTGTGTGGAACACAGCGCCCCCCAGCTCACAGGTCCACGCTTGTCACTGAGGGAACCGTCCTCAGCAGCTACGCGCTGCGTTTACGACTCCCATGGTCAGGACACATTAGCTGATCGCCACGTTCTGGCCACTCGCGGTCAGGCTGTATCAGCCAATCGTCACGCAGTGTTCGTTCATGGTCAGGCCACATCAGCCAATCACAGCATGCTGGTCACTCATGGTCAGGCTGCATTAGCCAATCACAGCATGCTGGTCACTCCTGGTCAGGAGACATTGGCGAATCACTACGTGCCGCCCGGCGTTACCTCTTCTAGCATTTTCATCTGCTTTGATCACCTTTATGGTGAAGGAGAGTGGGGGCTTTTGAACGGGATGGTTTAATCTTCCTGTCTGATTTCTGTCTTCCCTTTGAACCCCAGGGGGAGAGCGGCGACCTCCGATCCCGGTTCAGGACAAAGGAGTTCCCTAATTATCCCACATCGGAGGCAGATGGGGTTCAGGCAGCGATGACTCTGCCGCCCCACAGCGACTTGCTTTAATTACATTTCCATTACAATCGCTCCTCTATGCCGCCAACCTCCTGCCCTCTGACTCCTCTTTCTCTCTCCCTCTGTTCTTCACACTTCCTTTCATTCAGCAGTCACACATCTCCCCCCCCCCCAACTCTGCCCCGCCCCCCCGTCCCTCCTCCCACAGCCCCCCAATCCCTTTCTCTCCCTCACATGAGCCTGCTGCACATGCCATTGTTCACGGCCGACCCCCCCCCCCCGAGAGCAGGGGGGCTTGGGGTGTGGGGGGTGCATAGGGGCAGAGATCTCCTCACCTTTATTGTTTTCGTTTGCAGTTTGAGTCCGTTGAGGGTGTTGATGGCCTTGTCGGCATCGTTTGGGTCGACGTAATTCACAAATCCATAGCCTAAGCTCTGACCTGCAACGGCGGAAGTTCTGGTTCAGTCCATAATTCATAGTGTCTGTCATGCTGGATTTCAGCCGTTCTTTTGTGGGGATGTTTTATGCAGAATGCCAGCAATGGCTATAATTTACAGTTGCACATCCATTTGAACATGATTTGGGAATGCATGCATTGATCCATTTACAGCGGATTTTCTAGAAGAGGAACCTTTCAGTGGGAATTATTTCTTTTAAGGAGTTAGGAATCATTAATTGCATCAGAATAACACCCAGTGAGAAGCCCTTTCAGTGACTGAAAAGCATGCTTGGTGAGCCTAGACACATTTCAGAAGCAGTACCCGTGATCTTGTCCCGGACCAGCTTGCAGGACTCGATCTCCCCGATGCTGCCGAACAGGCTCTTAAACTCCTCCTGGGTCATGTTCTGGGGCAGGTAGTTCACTATCAGGTTGGTCTTGCTGTCGTCTGTTGAGCCGTTGGTGCTGATCACTGGGCCGTTGGGGAGGCTGTTTCCGGTCGGACCGTTGGACACCTGAGTTTCCATGGTGCTGATTATCTGCTGAGGAGAGCAGGAGGACAATCAGACACGACGTCCGCGGCGCACAAACGCCAGCGAGAGGGGCATCTCCAGCAGAAAATGGCAAGTACTCAGCCTACGAGATCAGTCAGTTACTTCTGCACAAATGACATGCCTGTTAACGGAACTTACTCAAGTTTTACATTTACTGACATTTAAAATGTCTAAGTTACATCACTTTAGTCATTAATCTATTTCAGACAAGAACAGACCGGGATAAGAAACGCAGGCCTGCCTACAACCATGTTACTGTGGTACAGCTTTAACTTGACGCTGCTCTATCACGCTGTGACCTTAATATTCTCCTTGTTAATGTAGCGGTGATCCATATTGCTTTTATTTTTAAACGCATTGGAGATTATGCCCTCCCCACTCCCCGCCCTTTCCAAACTTTGGTTCATTCCCAGTATCCCGCCACCTCCTACTGCATTGTTTTCCGTATTTGTGGGGACTGCACCATCACCCACGCTGCGGGGGAGAGTAGGACAAGCAGGGGAAGACGGCTCCCCCCCACACACAACCCTCCTCCTCCCCCCGCCCCCCCCCAGGCCTTCCCTGTGTGGTGTAACAGGCACACCTCCTCTACCTGGGGGGGGGGGCCTTTATCACTGCACATGAGCCCCTCCGCTTCCTACCCAGGATTTTAATAATTCTCAGGCCCCTTTCTTACGTAGCGTCGGGCGTAAAACCTACTAAAGAATGGAGAACGTGGACAATGGAGGGGGCCATTAGGGGCTGGGTGCTGAGGCAGTTAAAGGACCCGGCTATTCAGAGGCGGCCATTGAACCTCAGGAAGGGCAAGTAATTATACCCTTGAGGGAAGTACTTAAATGTACCTGAATTGCTCCGACAAGGATCTATCTTTATAACTGAGTGCAGTGTGACCGAAGACTGTACACATTGCTCTGAGTGAGTGTTTGCCAAACAGGTGTTGCCAATGACAACATATGTCGAGCAAAGGTGACATATAGTGACTGCCTTCTCATTTGTGTTGCTTCAGGTAACTCACGGGCTTCATGTGCATTTGAGCCTGGAGGATTGTGGGGGATTCTTCAGTCTGAGGTAAGACTGCGAACCGATGCTACCGGCTGCAACAGGGGCCTCATGCGACCCGATCTTGGCCCTTACACAGGCTGGGGGTCTGAATAGCCTCTTTTAGGTTTGTTTGGTTCTCCATGATTAGCCGACATCCTCTCTGGGGGTGCTGGGATGGGGGGTGAATGACATTGGTTGCTGTCAGACCTTCTATTTCTTCTAACTCCCTGACAGTCAAGCTCCCGCCCGCTCAAGGTCACGTGAGGAACGGAGGTGTTCCCCGTTTGGCACGTGATAGTTCCCTGGTTGCTTTGGTCCTGCTAGACGGTGAGAGGCTGTCCGGGACAGAGGTATGTGGAAATGCGGACGAGCTCAGTGCGAATCGGCACAAAGCCGGGAGCCCAGAGTCCCAGTTCGCTGGCAAGCTTGATAAACCGAAATAAAAACAAAACCCCGCCGTTCTACATTTAGATGTTTCTGGAAGTTACACAGCAGTCATTAAAGAGCTTTGAGTGGCAAGCTTTCCTTTCATCTTAAAATTTTTACCTTCTTTAAACCTGATGCTTCTTACTGTTTTTCAAATCTCGCTCCTTCCTTCTGCCGTCTCCTTCCTCACTGTTTTGTCTGGTCCTCTATCTACCTCCCTTGTCTCTCTCTCTCCCTTTCTCTCTCTCCATAACTCCTTTCTTCCCTCGAGTTTTACCTCTAGCCAGGTTGTCAAGGTAACAGTGGCCTGACAACAGTTGCCATAGTGGCTGGCTTCCTGACTTTCTGTTTGACGGTATATATGTGTGTGTGTGTGTGTGTGTGTGTGTGTGTGTGTGTGTGCGTGTGTGTGTGTGTGTGCGCGCATGTGTGCGTGTTTGTGAAAGAGAAGAACTATCCGGGCTCCGGGTGAGACAAAGGATTATCAGTTGCATTGTGAATCAAAAAGGAGCTTCGTGGACAAAGGAAGAGCGATATAGGGCCGGCTTGCTTTCGCTGTCTGCAGAGGTTGTTGGGAGCAAGATAAATGTGATCCTGCACTGGCAATGTGGTGCTTTGTTGGGCACTTTTAAATGGGGATTGGTCGACAGGGACAGGGATGGGAGGGGGGTGGACAAAGGAGCATTAAAAACAACATGTGAGGAAATGAGAGCGGCTGTTTTTCAAGGCTCCAAAATAATGAAGCAAGGCGAAGCGTCCAGAGCAGCACAAAGAAACAAGCATAATAAAAAATACTATTTTGAGTCTCTTTGAGATATAAGCAGGTGTAAAGTGAGGGTTAGGGTCCGACTAAAATTTATGAAGCAAAATACCGAATGACATTTTTCAGGGACATCATATAAAAGCATGTGCACAAAAGTAGTACCCTTAAAAGCTTTGGGGGGGGGGGAGCTTTTAAGGACCCTACAGCAAGGACACAGCACAATCAGAACCAGCAGGGGGGGCCTTCTGACCCACAGACCCCTCCCCGCCACTGTCCCCTCTCTGTCCCACTGCCTGTCCCTGTCCTGTGACTCACACTGTCCTGATGCTTGTCCCCCCCCCCCCCCCCCAGCCACCCCTTGAGCTGCAGGTAATCTGGGGACTGCCTAGTGCAAACACTGTCGATTACAGTCAATCTAATTATAACGCGGCTGAAGTGAAGTGCCATCCAAGTGGGCCACGCAAACATGGGGGGTGGGGGGGGGGAGCGGAGTAACGGGGGCTTTCTTACACATCTTCAATCCCCGGGGGGGTTTCAGACAGGCAAAAAAAAAAAATGCTATCGTTTATTGGCAGAGAAGCCTGGGTCTTCAGCTCTGCCATTTCCCATTTTGTTTAGAGAGAATGGGCTCAAATGCCAAGATATTTCCAGTTTAACCAAAAGTACAAAACGACCATCGAGGCTGGCCAGCTGCAATTGCAATCTCTCCAACACTAAAATGCTAAGCCGTTTGCTGGATGGGTGTTTATGCACATAGAGCTGGATATCCCCATGTACTGTGGTCACCTCGCCGCCAATTACGGTCAACATTTATATAGAAACCAGAATAGCAACCTAAATTAAACCCCGCATATTTTCCATCACCCACCTTCTTAAGCACCTAATTAAAATACCAACAAAAGTTATCAGCCTGGCAATTAGAAAACAGTGAGGCGAATATAGAAATCCGATACGTGACCCCATCCAAACATAAGAATAGCAGCCAAGAAGAAAAGAGTACTATTTTGCCCTATATAACTGCTGGGTTCATGTTTTGTATTAAATTATCCTGGATGTGAGAACAGCAGAGTAAATCCTGTCTGAAACGTACTCTACACTACTTTAACACTACAAAACTTCACAGACGATAAATCTCCCAAAATCGATGTTGGAATACTGAACCCATGACCTTCCGGTGCTGGGGCCTGTACTATAATCCAAAAACTTGTGGGGAGCTTGACTGCCGGTGCCTTCAAATATATGGTGTATTGAGGCCCCAGCTCAGGGTGACACCAGAGACACCTGACAGATCACAGCTGACCCGGCCTGGGATGTGGTCACACTGAGATCTACAAGAGGGCGATTCAGCCCCCCGCCCCTTAAAGCATGAATGCTTTGCACGCTTCACTCCTCCAGTTTGTCTTCTTGGATAAATATTTGGAAGAACGTGGTGCCCATCTCTGCCGGGGGTGGGGTTACAGGGGAGGTGGAACACTCAGGTTTAGAAGCTATCTGCAAAACAGAGTCACCAAAGGCCGTGTATGCTGAAGGGTGTTGGTTCAAGTTCCCTAGAGGGGTCTTGCTTATACCCTGTAAGAGAGTGGACAATATGATTTTTTCCAGTATAATGTTAAGCTATGTGAATAGCCAAAAATTACAGGCTGTTTCTGGATGAGGTTTGGGGTCAGCTAAGTAATAAATGAAAAACATTAATTTGTAGTGTAATTGTTTTGACATCTTCTTGTGTAATATTGCCTTTTCTTTCTCGTGCTCCTGTCCTTGTTCTTAATTTGGATGCTGTTCTCCTGCCCCTATGCGTTTCCACCATGTCAGCAAGGCGATGCAAAAAGGGTTCGGGGGACAGATGATGTTTGGCAGCTCGGCAGACGAAAAAGCAAAACTGTTCTGGGATCACTTTGCTGTTTCAAGGCTGCTGTTTGTAGCTGTTTATAGCCGGATTCCTCTTCTCAGCACTGTGAACATCATTAAGCTGCTTGTAATTACCTGAAATTTCTGGTAACAGCCCAGTGAATGTAGATTTCAAGTAAAAATAAATAAATAAATCTTAAATTCAGTTTACAGCTAATTGATACTGTGATGCTGGTTTCTGGCTTCTGATTAAGTCTGTGGGCACTAGGTGGCGTGCTCGTAAGGCGGTTCTTAATAAAGACGATCAATTTAAACTGTCGATGTATATTAGTGACGGGGGCAGTTAATTAGTTCTACGATGTGAAGCTTTATTTTTCAGCATTTCTCCGTTGTTTTTAAATTACACAATTTTCCAGATATTAACCAGCCACCAGGTGGAACAATGCTTCCCCAAATGTAGCGACTGGTCGGTAGCGGGCTGCGGTCCCGCCCTCGCTGCGCAGACCTCGGCTATGCAGCTGCTCCTGGCTCTGATTCCCCGTCATTGTTTTGCCTCCAGTGACGCGCAACGCCAGGCGATCCTTCAGCTATCTTAAAACAAATGTGATCAAAGTGGCTGCTAAAACTCGCTGATTACAGGATAAGCCCCCCCCCCGTTGAAGGATTCAGCCCCGCTCCCCCTGTATATGAGAGATCAGCCTGGAACCAAAGCTGTCGCTGATCGCACCCCCAGCGCTGGGAATTAGCGCGACACCAAACATTTTTCACAGTTAAAGACACAACAGGCCAGTCAATACTAATCTGCCTTTGTAATGACATTATATGGCTATTGTTATGAGTAATAATAAAAATAATAATAATAATCGTATTTATACAGCATATTTCAAATCGTAATAATATAGCCTAGGCCCTATACATCTGAAGCATAACGTGTAATTTTATTGGTATGGCAGCTGAGCGTGTGACTGACAGTTGCAGAAAAATAAAACCAAACGATGAAAGCGGCTAAAATAAGTAAGGTTAGGGACGCGCAAGGCCGGGTGCTATCCGTAGTGCTGAAGTTAACAGCGGCACCGCATGCAGACATGGCTTCGGCCATTATATAACATGCGCGTTAGCCATTTAGCATCAGTGTTTTTATAACAAATTGTGACATACGATAAGTTAATTCCTTATCCGCCGACGCTAGATTGTTCTTTAAAACGTATTTGTAAGCATACACTTTTAATAAATGTCGGCAGTATATGCGTCTGTAATGCCGGGCGTGTTTTTTTTTATTGCTGAATAAAGGGATTGACACAAGCAAACAAAAGAGCCACCCGTTCCTTCTGTTTCGGGCGCTCGGAGACTATGCCTGCATTATGAATATTAATGTCAACAGTAGCGCTTTGTGTCCAGGCAGGAGGCTACGGGACTTTCGGAGAACAATGAGCATCACAGTCGCCAGCGCTCCCTTATGCCACAATAGTAACCATCGTCATCGCCGTCGTAATTACAGCAGTAGTAATTCACACGACGTGGTCCTTTAGTGAAAAGAAAAAACTGATAAAGTGTAGCCTTGGGGGAGACGAGGTCTAATTCTGTCCCGCTACACCTTGATTAAATATGTTTTACCTTATTATTCCGCAAACGTATTGAAACAATTTCAAATAAGCGACTCTGTTCTGTTTATTATAGGGTACAGCTACGATTTCCCCCCAAGCACTATGCAGTCATAAATATATTCAAAGCTAGGTAATCGTGCAAGTTTTTGCGATATCCTATCGTCTACTTTTTTCTCTATGATACGTTTTTCAAAGTATAAGTAAATAATCAGTAGATAATTCACCCTCAAATCCCCATCCGGTTAATAAATTTAGGCCTGTATTGTTTATCAGTAGCATAGCATTGGAAGTTAACATGCTTGCAATATACCGTACAATATGCAATGCTCTCGATGTCCTTGTCCTTAAATTAAGCAAGCTACGCAAGGGGACAGTTATGTGACTCAACGCTTTGTAGGGTGCAGGGTGTGCTTGCGGCGGATTGCGGAACCGAGAGGCCTGCTGCCCACTGCCCAGCCTGCCGAGCGGCATTTCCCGTACCTTTCTGTGTCTACACGTTTTTCCTCATTTGGGATATTTCACTGTCCTTAACGTGCATTTAAACACACGTTCCGATTCAATCTCCACAACCCCTTTGTCAAAAATTACGGCGGATATTCAAAATTATTTTTATTTAGCCGATCCACTTCGTACGCGCGCGAATCCTGCCCTGTGTTAATACGTATTTTGTCATTACTGTGATTTTTTTTTTTGCCGAAAGCTGCAACTGCAGTGGTTTTGTAAACAGTAGCAATGTCCTTGAAAATGGTGTTAAGTCATACTTTGGAAGGAAGGTCGGTCAACTCAACAGAAAACCCAGTCGTGTTTAAATACAACATCAGGTAGGCTACATAATAAGGACGTCAATGAAATAAATCCTATTAATATATAGAGATATCCGGTTATTTGCCATTCGAACTCATGCAGTATACAATAATAGCTGTTTTGCACCTGCGTTTCATTGTTATATTTAATATAATACGGATGCGTGCTGAAAAAATGATTAATAAATTGGATCTATTCGGTTATCTCTTTTATGTAGCATTGTACACGTGATGATGGATATTTTGCCATAAGAAAACGGGGAGTTTATACGACTCTTATACGAATCCTAACGCTCCATAGGTTCTCCGGCAGGGTGTATATCAACCTGCGTTACTTTCCTTGCATGTATGATTAGGGGAGGCATCGGCGGACCGCGCCCTGCATTGTTATATTCGAGAAAAATGTTGGTGGTGGTGGGCTCTGCGTGGACACACCCACTCAAGGAGCACACAATGCTCCCCCTCCCCTTCGCTTTTGACGGTGACGGTAACACGGGGCTCCGAGACGCCCGCTTTGAGGCCGCCTCTCGCGTTTTCTGCGGGGCTCGTACATGTGCGCACGGGGAAGGACACGGCCGTAAACACGGCGATCCCTGAAATTTCCACTCCATTTCCCTGGTTGCGTCGCAACGAGAGCCCTCAGGAATTCTGACTTGCCTGATTCAATCCAAACCAATAGATGCGTAATCTCTCTCCCTCACTCCCTCCCCATCTCTCTCTCTCCCTCCGTCACACTCACGCACTCTCGCTTTCTTTTTCTCTACCTCCCCCCACCTCCCTCCCTCCCTCCTAGTGACTCGACCCTTTTCTCTGGCTTGCTCTCAACGGGCTTTTCTCCGAGCCATCATGTTTTGTCTCCGAGATCCGTCTAGAGCATCCTTCATAACCACGACGCGGTGAAAGGCAGTCCAGTCCTCCCCCATAGCTGCTCGACAGCATGCGGCCTCGGTCCGTTACCCCTCCCCTGCTCTCCTCCCTCCACTCCCTCCCCCCTCCTCGCTTTTTTCTCCCTTTTCACATTTCAACACTGACACCTTTTATTCCCCGCACCGCTTAACCTTCCGTAAGCTGCGTTCAGACAGTAAACGCAGTGCGTTTTCGGGGTTAAGGAAAAAAGTTTCTAAAATCAAAGCGAATCAAAAATCCGTCGTAGTTCTAGGTCAGTGTACAGTGTCCGGAAAGAGGGAGGGAAGGAGTTTAAATCCTCCACAGAAAGCGGCGAAGGCGTACACGAATGCGGCGCGCAGGACGGCAGCTGCATCGCCACATATCACATTACTAATTCTCCAGACTGCACGCTAATCTGATCAACAATGTCGATTAGCCAGATATCCATGCAAGCTGAGGCTTATTGTATCAACATAGACTATGCATACCACAGAATATACACACTATCTATGTAAATGCACAATCAATGAAATAAATCAACAGTTAAAAATCAAACAACCAACCAACACTCTTATCTGTTGTTCATAGGTATGTATTAACTGCAGCCTTGTAAATATATAGGATATAGATCTGCTGGCATTTCGTATCCCACATAGAAAAAAGAAGGAAAAAGATATACGCACAGTGACCATTCTTGATGTACAAAGATGGTTGAGATCTAGGTCCTTCAATTGGTAGGTCTTGAATCCTTGTGTTGGATTTTTCGGTGTATGTAGTCTTTTTGTTTGTTTGTTTGTTTGTTTGTTTTGATTTGATTTTTTTTTTTTTTTGCAACTTACAAGGTGAACGGTGCAAAAAAAGGAGGATGACGACAGAATCTCCAAATTAAAACAGAAAAAAAAACAAATTCTCTCTCAAGGGGTGTCAGCCCTCAGCGGGGCGAAGGCGAGGAGAGGAGGTTTGGAGATGATAATGAAGGAGAGATTTCTCTTGGAGCAGCGTGGGCGATGTTTCGTTAAAAAAAAAAAAAAAAAAAAAAGGAAAAAAAAAAGAGAAGACGTGTTCCCCCAGCAGGGTGTGTCCAGAGCCTTGTGTGGAGGTTCTTGTGCTCAGTGTGTAATTCCCAGCTTCTCTTGCACTCTCCTCAGTGCCTGCAATGCAATGTTCTTCCTTTATGAGCTCCTCCGGCTGGCAGAGAGTGGCGCTGATTGGCTAATTTGTGCAGGGAGGGGAGTAGCGGTGGGGGCAGCCTTTGCGGTGTAGTCCTCTCCCCTTCAGGACGTGCAGAGCCCCAAGCCTCTCTCTGCATCCCTGCTGCCCCAGCACCCACCCAACCTCCACCCCCCCCCCCCCCCCCCAGCCTCACAAAGGGTACCCTTTGGTTATTCGTCACCGTAAAAACAAAACATATATATAAAATATCGACAACAAAAAAAGGAGGGATGCATAGGACTGTGTCAAGACTCTCAGACAGTTTTTCGTGCCCATCCGATCGAGGCGGACAGCCCAGTCGCCGGTCCGAGGAGCGTGTGACGGATCCTCTCGATGAGTTGGGAAGGGGGCGAGGAATGGAGGGAGAGCAGAGGAAAGGGGGGTGGGTGGGCCATTGTTCCGATCCTTTTCTCTTTCTGGAGTGGGTGGCTGTCTCGGCGTGGTATGAGGTGAGCGTTTCTGCTCAGAGCGCCGCTGAAATGTTTACGTCCGACTGCATTGGGCGGGTGTTTCCCTTTTTTTTCCAGACAGGCCTTTTTTCCGCTCGCTAAAAGACCCCGACGTGTCATGGACAAAATCAATAGAAGATGAACCAGCTGGGGCTGGCTGGGCGTTCTTAAGGTGGTACGTGTTTTTCTGATATTCTGTCATTGCTCCTTCATCCTTGCCGTGATTCCTCTGTGTTCTGTAAGATGCACCCGTCCCCGTCCCCCCCCCAAACCCCGAGGGAAGGCGTGTGACAGATGACCTATTTCTGCTGAGACCCTCCGGTAGTGGTGCTGACCTTGAGGGAAGGGGGCGGAGCTAGTGAAGCACACGGGGGCGTGGCCACCACCTGACAGGACCTCTGTGAGTGGGAGGGGCTCACAGACAGGTGGCGGTTTCGGCGGAAAGGTGTCCGCTGCGAGAAAGTCTGTTAGCGTTCAGAGTCGGGCTCCGCAGCGAGGGAACGCGCTCTAGGCCCCTGGAGAGGACGGCCCGTCTTCGCCGAGAAAGTCTACACGTCTTCATCGTGGAGGATTTACTAGGAACGTCATGGCCGGAAAGTCATGGCACGTATCTGTCTCTGCCTCCATAAGCAGATCCGTCATCAACCGATGTTCCGGTGGCCACAGTACTACCGTAATAATAACATTAAAAATAGGTCAGTATTATACACCACCTGATAGTGTTAAGATTAAGCAAACAGACTCGTTTAACTAGTGGGGAGATCGGCGGTAGAAACGTTGACCAAGGTCCTGCTGGGTAATCTTCTTGAGTAATTCAGGACTATAATTATAAGTCACCAATTACTAATTACAGTAATTTTTATCAACTTCAGAACACTTTATATTATTCATGGGAGAGGCCTACGTTAACTACCACTAATTTATCTGCTATATGGCTAATTAATATCGTGGTAGGTGATAGGATAGCCTTGATTTTTCATACGTGGCCTGGCTGGGACACAGGGCAGGTCGTTGAGGTTGAATCTCCCGCTCTTTCGTCAAGCACCGCAGGACGTTTAACCTCCACTGAGAGCCAGCAATGCCGCAGGCGCCTCTTCACGTGGGGTCGGGCGACAGGTGCGGGGCTGAAAGGTCGGCCGACGAAATCCCTTCCGGCTTCCGGCCTGGGTTTCCTGTGCCGTGGGACCATCCTTCACGGAGACCCCATAGAGGAGAGACTCAAAGCCGCTGACTCCAGGCTCTGTCTCCAGGCTCCCACACCCTACCGTTTCATCTCTCCTTTTTCCCGTTTTGCCACCAGCCCCGCATTTTTGTTTGTTTATACTCGCCCAGCGCCGCCTGGTCGGAGGCTCGCGGCTCGTCCGGAGCCTCTGTTCGTCTGATACTTTACATAATTGCCTTACATAAGTACCCAGCTCAGTGTGGTGCTCGACTGGGCTCTGCTAAAGATGAATATTTCATGAGGGAAGCACTTGTTAGGCACTAATAAGGGGATGGACGATGGAACCAGCACTCTGGTGTGCGGGATGGAAGCCTTCTTTCTCGAGAATCCCTCCCACCCCTCCGCGCACACTTACGAACCCCCCCTGGAGATACACACCTCCTCTGACCCGTCTCTCCATCTGCATGCTGACCCCACCCAGCTCCGCCAAATTTCAGACTCCACCTGTGTGAGCCTGTGTCCCAGACACGCCGGGGCATCGACGCACCCGCCTAATTGCGTTAATAGCGACATTAGTTGCCGCCGCTGCTACGTCCTCTTTGTTTCGTGAATAAACATGGCTCTCGTGGACACAAAGGGAGCGTAGGTCTGTCAGACAGCGCTGGCCGGGACACTCTCCAGGGCCTTAACGAGGGTGCTTTGTGGTGAGCCTCGTTAAGGGCGTCCTTAGGCCACCCTCCATGGACACTTTTTATCGCCGACAAGGTGGCTTGTCAAGCCCCGTAACAAGAGGGCGATTCGATCAGCTGGTGCCGGTCGTGAGGTGAATATTAATCGCCTTCGTCACCGTGGTGGTCGTCCGCATCGCTTCTGGCCATTATCCTGGAGCTGCGTGGCTTGTTTTTTTTTTATTTATTAAGGGAAATTCAAAGGGCATTTAATGTAAAGGGAGATGTTTTCATGCTGGCTCGGCGTTCTGAGAGTATAAACTGGGACACAGTCCCCTGTCAATCATTCCCGTGAGCGAGCTCACACCATAAAGCAGATCCGAGGAGCTGATCTATGGATATTTATGCAGGTTCTGTTCTATTTTCCCAAGATAGAGCAGAACGTCGCGAGCAGGTCTCCGCGCTGCTCCGCGCCGTCCTGCAGGCAGGTGTCCTCAGGGGAATCCATGTTCCCCGGGTATGAGGTTCCCTCTTACTTTTCACACAATTCCTCCTTTTTTCTAATGTAAAAAAAAAAACAGGTCACATGACAATGGTAAGGAAGCGCTACCAGTATCTTATAATATATATAGTCGAGACCAAATCTGTAAGAGCACAAGTACAGGGCAGACAGCCCCGGTGGATTGTGGGTAAGTGAGGGAAACACTAAGTTTTCCCGTTTACATTTTATTTGCTTTTTCCCGATGCATCTTTTTTTTCCTAGAGATTCACGCAAGGCCAGAGTGTCAACAGTACAACTATCCATGTTCCATTCTGCTTCTCCAAGACAAGGAATACGAGGAAGGGGACACTCTGGATGGATACGAGTATTTCAGACAGAAAAGCGAATGAAAAATTTCAGAGTTTAAGGAAACTTGCTGTGGACCAATTTAGGTAAGGTATTGGGCACTTGCGGACATTTCATACTTGTGTTGTTGAGGCATTCATCTTCATCGCTGTCAGCACTAAATTAAATTTATTTCCATTCATGGATGGACTATCCAGGCCCCTCATTGATGATATTCTTGACGTTCTCAGGTTCTTATAAAAAAATGCCGTTTGCTGCTGACTCCGGTCTTTGTAGCCCAGTGAAGATCTCCTGACTCCGGCGGCCTGGTGCCATGAGCCCATGAGCCTGAATCCAGGCTTAGCACGTGTCTCTTCGGGAGAACCTGCTGAACAGCTCATAAAAGTTGGGTGTCTTCAATGACATGTGGCAGCAGTGGTGGGGGGGCGGGGGTGGCAGCCGTTTCCTCTGAAGTGTCAGGGCGTGTTTTCGTCATGTATGTACAAGCATGTGCGTGTTTGGTTAAGGAGCAGCACCAGAAACAGAGAGAGGCTATTGATATAAATTTAGCATCTCCCTTCTCTCATCTGTTTACATTCCCCCCCCCCCCCCCACTCTGTCACCCACCTATCTCTCCATCTCTCTTACCATCTTTCTATTCTCCATCCCTCCACCACCCCCCATGCCCGAATCCACACACTCCCTACCCAAATCTCCCCGCAATAATCATAGAACGGAAATCAATATCGCATTAGTCTGTCTGAATGCTGGACCAGAATTAAAGTTTAATGGCTGGGACCACTTAACCTGCGAGGAGGCGGGAAGGCAGGTGCAGGGACACAGCCGGCGACGAAACTGGGAGTGATGTGGGGGGGGTGGGGGGACACGGCGTTGCGGGGGATGGGGGGTGCCTGCAGCGTGGGGGGGGGTGTATGTTTGCGTGGTGCTGCTGTCTCTAAGCCAGCGGAGTCTCCAGTGGGCTTCCAGGCAACAGAGAGCGAGAGAGAGAGAGAGAGAGACGCCCCTGGAAGGTCTGGCTGCCTCGCCAGACAAAACGGGCCCCCCAGACCTGCCCGGGGATGCTTTTGTTTCCCAGCGCCAGGCCCACGCCTCACCGCTGGGGAAAAGCGGTGCCGGAGCGGCCTCCTCCTGAGCCGTGCCTTGGCGCTTCCCTGCGCAGTGGCGGCAGTGGCGGCTTCGGCGTGACAGATGGTGCGGCGCAGTGCTCTTTTCCAGCAGATGACTTGTCCTAGCCGACAGATGTGGGCGGCCGTCACCCCCCCTCCACCCCCAATCCCAGGGAGTAGCTCCTCTTTCTTCTCCATTGATCCGGCTTCCCGCACCCTCACGTCTGAGGGAGAGTGCATTCCCCACCGGAAGGAGGGGAGTTGGAGGGGGTGGGGGCACTGGAGAGTGCTATCTGCATCTCAGAGGGAAACTGGAGTGGTTTCTCTCTCCCACCCCCCTCTATGCCACACACACACACACACACACACACACACAGAGTCATGCCCCCTGACCCCTCTTACAAACACAAAAAGATAATCCTATCTGTACACCCACCGCAGTTGCCATTTCAAGGCAGGATGAAGGAAGGTGCCATAAAGAGGGATTCTGGGGGAGGCTGCTACAGCTTAGCAGGTATTAGCCCCGCCCACAAACCCACAACTCACTGGGCAGATAACCTCCATTCACAGCCCCACAGCTGGTCGGTGACAGATGCAGCTGGGACTTGTAAAAAGGCCTAATGCTCTTCCTCTGAGGGATCTCATCATCCTCTACCTCCTCCCTGGAGGGGGGGTTACAGCTCAAGAAATATGTTTTCCTGAAGAAGCAGTGTGTCAATACCCCCCCAGGTTCATAGAGCTGATTGGCTGTGGCCACAAATGTCTGTGTTTGTGGTGCATTTTATGGCTTTATGGCACTGCATTTTGAAAAGACCCTTATAATACCTGCAGTCAGCAGCTGCTGTGAAGCACCGCTCACTGAAAATCACTGT
Source organism: Paramormyrops kingsleyae (assembly GCF_048594095.1). Lineage (NCBI taxonomy): Eukaryota > Metazoa > Chordata > Actinopteri > Osteoglossiformes > Mormyridae > Paramormyrops > Paramormyrops kingsleyae. Next base: position 15,119,197 of record NC_132818.1, on the reverse strand, counting down.
TTTTAATCTGAAATTTGATCTAAGAGCACTATACTGTAACCATACCGCTGGCCATGTCTCCTGACAAACTGATTTACATTCATTTGCAGTCTTGCCAAATCACTGGAGTTTTAGTGCCGTGTGTGTGTGGCTGTAAATCAGAGTTTCGCTCCTCCGTCATCACTAAGGGGAAACGCTCGGCCGTCCCGCACAGAATCTTTGTGGGACGGAGCCCATTGTGCCTGTACCCATTGTGAGGGGCTGTAATGTGTTTAATGGGACTCCTTGATTGAGTGGGGAGGGGGAGGCTGGGGGGGGGGGCGTGTTTTTGGCAGGGGCACGTGCCGGGAGAGCAGGTGGGCGACGGGCAGCTGAGCAGCTTGGGGGGCGGGCGGGGGGGTGGGGGTAGGGTAAAAGGAAAAAGGGGGGGGGGGGGTTGAGGCCTCCCCATTCAACCATGTTCTAAATGGGGGTGGGGGCAGGGGAAAGGACCCAACACCCAGAAATAAAACACTCCCATCTGGGAGTACAGGGGGGGGGGGGGCTGCAGAAAGAGCCACAGAGACACCCCCTTGTTTGTTCTTCAGTAATCTGAGGGGGTGGCGGAGGGGGGGGGTGCACAAACTCTTTTTTTCTTCCCTGCCTCATAATGGAGGGGGGGGGGGGGCAGGGATTTTGATGAAAGAGACGAAAGATGAAAAGTACGGTGGTGTAAATGGAATGTCACTTCTCAGAACAAGACCACGATCACGACTGTTACCTTCATTATCAGCCCGTGAGTCTGGACACACCTCCCCAAAATTCTGAATCTCTGCCCCAAGTTCCCATTTCAGGATGTCTTTTCTGTGGCACTAGAGCCTTCATCCACAGCAGAAGGTTTATGCCCGAAATGCACCAGTATACCTTGGGGTCCATGTCTCCTTCCACTCTAGCGGGAAGAGAAGATGTAAGTTAACCCCAGAGCTGATGTGATCACAGATCATTTCACTCTCCTGCAAGGCCTTTTTCAGAGTCACTAGTTTCCAGTTCACTATAAGTGCTGTCAGCATGCCATTCCAGTCTGAGATTTATCGGATGTTACGTGGAGCATTTGGTGGGTCTACACACTGGCTCTCCCACCACCACCCAAATCCTCAAAACATCCTGACCAGTGACTCAACACTCTTCGCCTTCTTGCTGACGGACACCTGTCAAGACTTAGTGGGGGCAAACTATTCTTTGTTCTTGGCTTCCACTGGATCTCGAAGTAACCACTGAAGGCTCTTAACACATGTCTTCCTTGCGCCTTTACACAAAAATATGGCACATTTGACCCTCAAAGGCTGCTGTAAGGGAGAACTTTTTACATCCTGAGATCGAAAATGTAACACAGTCACTACATCAAGCCATCCTGTACCTCTTGGATATATATATATATATATTTGTGTGTGTGTGTGTGTGTCTTAATGCATCTGACAACACACAATATATCATTCATTTTAAGGCCATTTAGAGAATGTAGGTATATATTGCACAATAGTGTATATCAGAATTTACAATGAAAGTTTATGTCTACCAGTAATATGTATTATGTAGTGGTCAGACTGATGTTCACAGTTAGCATTAGCATGGATGGCTACGTTGGACTCACCCACATGCATTAAAAGCCTCTATCTGCACTTGGCCACAGCAAGAGTCTCTCCAACCAGGAAATCCCCCTTAATTCTTTAATTAGTTTTTTTTTTCATTGACCCTAATTGACATCCTAAATGGATTGATTTCAAGTCCGCTGTTGAATTCATTCAAAATAAGGAGCAGAGTAACTGAAATGTGCTTTTTATGTGAGTCTGAGTGGAGTCTGGCTCCAATAGCTCTCTGTGGTGCTGAAAAGGTGCTGGGGATGGATGTTGTGGGGCGATGGGGGGGGCTGGGTGAGGCTACTCCCAGTCAGCTCTCCATGGTGCTGAACAGAGGGGCTGGGGTGGAACCGGGGGTGCAGGGGGGCGGGGGTGGTTGCACTACCTGCAGCAGTTTTCTGTGGTAATAAATGTGTCTACAGCTGCTCTCTGTAATGCGAGTACTTCGCTGAGAGAGGCAGATGGGAGGGGTTGCGGGGGGGGGTCAGGATTCGCAGTCTTTACAGTAAAATTGACAAGCACTTCCTGGCTCTCAGACATTCGGGTCGATAAAGGGAGAGCGAGTGAGGGAGCGAGATTGAGCAGCGGTTCAGAGGACCCAGAGGGGAGCGAGTCGCTTACCTCTGTCTTTGCCCTTTCTGAATAATTTAGAAGAGGCAGGGAAGAGACTTATCTGTTATAACAAGGTCGGTGTGTCTTAAGAGCGAAGCAGCCATTTTCTATCGCTGATTTTCTTTTCGATTCCATGTCTTTATTTAGGGTCGAAGTGCTTTTAGCTCGGTCACACGCTCGGGTGGGGGCGGAACCGGACGCATGTGCTCAAGCAAAGTATAACCGTTTGCCGTGAAAAGGGAAAGGCTGATCTGAAAAGGTGCGGTTCTATTTCAAACACGTATGGCGGACAGCCCCCTCTGGTGGCCGGAAAGCGGAACCGACCGCATTTAAAGACCGTTTACTCAGCACTTCGACGAATCCTCAAAATCACCCAGAATTCAGTGTGTTCGCTTTTAGCGCCCCCTAGGAAATCATGCCGTAAACCAATGCCTTTATTATGTCGACAGACGCAGTGATTGACTATTCATTTAACGTAAACATGATGATGTTTTAGTCATATTCTAACATAATTGGAGGATAAAAACAAATGTTTTCCAATTGGCACAGCGAGATGAACAGAATGCGCATACATCGTCTGTGAGAGTGGGGCACTGGTCCAGCGTTAGCTATTTTAATGCTTGCTGGCGTTGGTTGCGTCTGTAGACAATATCAGGTTTCATATGATTATTTTCTTGTCTAAACTGACCTGTTTTATATAATGGACTATCTGTCTGAGTTTGTTTTAAAACAATGGGCACCGTTTTATTCGCAGCAGAATAAAGACTACGTTCATTCGTATCATGGTATGGCTGCAGTGGCCTTGTCCAAGACTACATTCAGCCTGGGCATCCATTTTCGAAGCGGGTTAAGGACCTCTAAGCATTAAGAGCTTTATAGTACAAGAGGAACGTCTATTCTCTAAATGGAGCCACGCTGCTCCCCCTTACTGAACAGTGTCTATTCTGCAACAGGTACAGCAGCAATTCAAACATTGGATGAGACTCAGTTCTAATTCTGCTTATTACAGATATTTCGAAGTAATCTTTACTGTACGTGTCAGCTGCATCATCTTTTGTATAAATATTGTAGCCATACATATGTTAAGCGGATGGATCCGTCTTTCATCTGAACCACTTATCCTGGTTAGGGTTGTGGGGCTTTTAATCAGATTTTTCTTATCTGAATAAATAGAGCCATACGTACGAAAACGTCTTTATCTTGGGAGAATTTAAGATCAAATACATCATTTGTCTCGATCATGCAAAACAAAAATCCAGTGGTCCCCATTTGGACATAGTTGCAAAGTGATATGTCAGACATAAATATAAAACAACTGTCGTAAATGCGCTCACAACGCAGACACTCCTTAAGAAAATCAGGCCTAACTAATTCAATAGTGTCAGGTATCAGACATGGATTAGTCATGAATTATTAATTATGTGTTCACATTCTTACATATGTATGTATGTATGTGTACATGTTGTCTACACCTGAACTTTTTTTAAGTTATTTCATAAATGTTAAACTGTTAATGTATCATGCAAAGTGGTTCATATACGAAGCGTCTGAAGTGTAATTCCGAAGACAAACCCAGCTCCTACCGCGTTTTTCTCAATGTGAACAACGCCCCGTTGCATTCCTTTTATCTTTGTTTTATAGAGAGCAATGGCAACTCCGCAATCGGTGTAAATTATTATATCCTGGCAAATATACGCTGTAATTTGTTCATATTTAGAAGATTGTTAATGCTTTTGCCGTGATCTGACGTTTTACCACATTTTAGGTATTCAATTCACATTCCACGCGTACACCTTGCGGAAATTCTGCCCTTGGCCGCCGACCTTGGGAGGAAGCGATTGGCTGATGCTACGATCTGCTGTGAGGCGATTGGTTGACCCATTTCCATTCTCATACAATGAGAAGTCCAGGTGCCACCTGCCGTTTCTATTCCCGTTTAAGTAACACTGTTGTTTGGGAAGGTTTGATTTTTCAGCAAACGCTTTTTGTTTCCTAAGTTACTTACTCTCGATATTTTCAGTTATAAAGAGTAGAAATAGCACGTAAGTTCATCAAAGTGTTATACGTATATAACACATAGTATTGAAACATATAATGCCAATGTTTTAGGTACTATGTTAGTGTGTAGAACAAAGGATATGAGCTGTACATACATATGCTTCATACATTCATAAGTTATTTTTAGTATTTGTGTATATGCATTCACATTATTTGTTGTGATTTTGTTTTCTAATTATTATTATTATAGTGCGCCATTGTAAATGAATTTCATGGTGAAATAACTTTGCGGTAATTAAATCGTCATATGAGTCAGAGTTGCTTTTACCCAAATGAAACAGGTTGAGTGGGGAATTTGGAGCGAGCGCGGGGCGCGCGAGCTCGAGCCGCGCGCCGGCGTGCTGCTATTCGGCTCCTCGACACTAGGTGGCAGCGCCTGGCGGACGCACAGCACCGGGAAACTGGCGAGACTCGCAGGACAATAATACAGTGCGGAAAAAAAAAGAAAGAAGGGGGAAAGGAGCGGAGGGGGAGATATCGTGTGGACGAGCGCGTCGGAGCGAAGACGGCGTGGGGATGGCTGCTCCCAGTGAACGGAGGGCTTTTGCCCACAAGATCAATAGGTAGGACTGGGCGCGCCTGGCCACAGCGCAGGTGAACTGAGGGAATGGCCCCGGGCGCCTGCGCGATGTACCGGCATGACAGCGCAGGAAAGTCGGCTTTGTTCCGCCCGGGTGCTCGGCGTCCCGGATCAGCTGCGCTTGCAGTAACCGGATGCCTGGAAGTACTTTAGTCCCGTTTCTTTTAACCGGCCGTCTCTGCATTGCTTTGCGGTGCGACGTCCCCCCTGTGAGCCCGGCTGACACTCGTCTCTGTCGCGTTAAGTCGATACTGGTTAGTAGGTTAGAGTTAAGGCAGCTGGTTAGCGAGAAGCCAGGGGTCTTCCCGGGAGAATCGGGCCGCCTCCCCCCGCCGGCTGTGCGTGGATGCGTGCGGGCGCTGCGACATTGGCCGGGGGGGGGAGCTGAAAGTTTGCACAGCCGCCTTAAGCTCTGCAACTCTGAGCTCACCTTGCACCCCGCTTCCCCTATAATAAAAATAAATCATCTTTAAAGTGGAAGTGCTGTTTTCGCTGCGGCTGCTGTTCTGTTTCGGTCTCAGTAATGTTTTCGGTCAGCGGGCGTCTCGATTTATTTCCCTCATACTGTAAATATTCACGCTTACGTTGTACCTGTATTGTTTCTATTTAGGGTGGGAAGCTGCCTGTTAGGCATCGCCCGATTTGCTAAGTGGAGATGTGTGTGTATATTTAGTTAATGTGTTTTTGTGTCGGTAATGGTCAGGTCAGGTCAGCCGGTAGAGGACATACTGCATTGCGAGTCAGCTCTCTGTCAACTTCTGTCAAATGCACAAAGAAAATCATGAAACGTTGCGGCAAACAAAGTGAGAGACCGTTCACAGGTTAGGGACGCCTGCCTACACACAAACATGTACGCACCCATCCTCAGATGTTGTTCAAGGCTTGTCCATTGTCTGGGTACAGGATACAGGAAAGGGTGGTGGTGGTGGTGGGGGGTGTGTGCTTTGGGAATTGTTTGTAGCTGTCCATTTTCCTGTTTGGCTTGAAGCATGGGGGTGGGGGGGGGGCTAAAGATATCCAGTGTTACGAGGGCACTGCAGGGGATGCGTCCGCCGAACAGACAGAGAGCTGGACTGTCTGCCTGTATGAGGGCAGTGTGACGATGTTGGAGGCCAAAGCCACGACAGCTGTGTGCGTGTGTGTGTGAGGCAGCAGCTGCAGCCATTTGGACAGTGTCACTGGGTTTGTACAGGAGGGGGTGTGTGGCGCCTCATTCCAGTCTGATCCTGTCAGGCACTGAGCCTCCGTTTGTCTTCAGCGCAGCGTAATTGCACGACGTGATAAGACATTCATTTTTTACGTCCACGGTTTGTACTCACGATGTAGTTGGTCTGCTCTTCGTGTTCGTAATGCGGTTTCTTTCTGCTCAGTTACAAAGCACGCAAAAACTTTTCGTGGCCGCTGAACAGCGCCACCTGTGGCCGATCAGGCCGTCGCTGAGCAGTTTTGTCGCTGCCTTGGTTCCGCATCACATCGTGACTGTGGTGCCCTCACACGTGAAGGCTGCCCCACCTCCCCACAGACCTTTTGCGAACCCACCCTGAAGTAACCCAAGACAGTATCGAGCCCTGATCTTGTCACGCAGGCGTGACATGTCACGGTTCCTCTGTAGTGCCATGTCTGTTCCGGGCTCCCCGTGCGCCGAAACTCTTCCTGCTTCCGGTCCCTGTGGCGATGCGTAATCGATGCCTGATCCACCCCGCCGTGACCCTGTCCATGTCCCTCCTGAGGCCGAATTTAATGTAAGCTGATCCCCAGCCCCATAAATGATGGGGTCGGTTTCACTGAGCTTTTGTGCCACCTCCCTACTCCCCCCCCCAGGACTGTGGCTGCTGAAGTGAGGAAGCAGGTTACCCGAGAGTACGGCTCCCCTCAGCTCTCCAAGAAACGCCCGGGGCTGCACCAACCTGTAAGTGTGTGTGTGAGCTGGAGGAGGGGCTGAGGGTCTGTCCGTGACAGTCAGCCGGCGTTAGTACCAGGGGTACATCTGTTTTTATGCCCCCCGCCCCACCAAACTCTCAACAACACTGGGGCAGTGTTTGGAACCAAAAAGCTTTGGGACAGAATACAAAAAAATGTGTAGCAAGCATGTGTCCCAGAATAGGATCAATAAAGTGTAACTGTGTGCCTCATTACATACCATAGGTCAGGGTTTCTCAACTCGGTCCTCGGGGACCACCAGACGGTCCATGTTTTTGCTCTCTCCCAATTCCCTGCCAATTGGGAGAGAGCAAAAACGTGGACCGTCTGGTGGTCCCCGAGGACTGGGTTGAGAAACCTTGCCATAGATGTCTGTCTGTCTCTGTCTGTCTGTCTCTGTCTGGCTGTCCGTCCGTCCATATCTGTGTGTGTGTTTCTCTGTCCATCTTTGTTTGCATGCGTGTCTGTCTGTATCTGTGTGCATGTGTATCTTCGCCTGCCCGCATGCCCCTGAACCTGGCCGCCTGCTGCTCAGGTGCCCCTGTCGGACGTGGTGGAGCCGGTGGACTTCGAGGAATTCCTCAGCAGCCACGCCTTGGGGGCGGAGCCCGGCCCCCTTAGGCAGCTTATGGAGTTTCCCCCCGATGACCTGGAGCTCCGCCTGCAGGAGAGGGAGTGCATGACACTGGAGCCGGCGCTGCCCGAGGAGGAGTGAGTGTCCCCTGCGGGGGGGGGGGGGGGGGGGGTCTCTAGTGACTTGACCTGGAACAGTACAGTGAGACATATGCTTAATGACTTAATCTTGTGCCATTATTTCTGCATCTGTTTTAAAAAAAAAAAAAACATGTGGAGGGAGGGGCTGTGAATCTCCGCCCCCCCCCCCGGTGTCTGGTTTGTCGCACCGGTTCAGGCTGTGCTGATCTCCCCTTGCAGCACCCTGGACCCCCGCGTCAGAGATGCCCTGGGTGTCTACACTGACGACTGGCTCATTATTCAGAGAAAGTGAGTTATGTGCCACCCCCCCCATTCTCCTTTATCCATCTTTCATCCCCCTGTTTTTCTGTCACCCCCCCCCCTCCCATTTTTCATCTTCCTTCACTCCATCTCTCCTTCATCACTTGATGATGATGATGACGGTGGTGATGATGATGATAGTAGTGATGGTGGTGATGGCTTGATGCAGGTACCAGCACCTGAGCACAGCCCACTGGGCCCAAACCCCCGAGCGGCTCAGGGAGAGGCAGCGGGGGCTTGTCAAACAGACCTTTGAACTGGATGTGGCCAGTGCTGATCGCCATGACGACCAGGTATCACTTGCCGCCCCTGTCATCAACGATACTGTGCCTTCTGGCAAAAGTGTTGCAGCAGTTGCCAGTTGTTGGCGGTGATTGAACATTTTCATTGACACCAGTGCACCTCCTACAGGTCTGGTGAAGTATTGCAGTTGTTTAGAGATTTGCCTGCATCCTCTGATGTAAAATGCACAAAGGTGGAATAAAGAAAAAAATTTAGTTATTTCGTAGCTGCAGAATAAAACAGGTGGGGGGTCAAGCCAGTGGAAATGTTATATATAAATCCGCTGCATGTTCGCACATCGGGTCATGACATGCGGAACTGGTGTAGGTCAGATTAAGGGGACAAGATGACAGGGACAGTGTCTGACCGTCAGTGAGCAGTACATGGAAGACATTTGGATATAAATAAAAGTGAACATTGAGGTGTGAGCAGACAGAAATGTATGTCTACATAAATATCAATGTATTTACATTAATTTGTGTAGCAGATGCTTTTATGCTAAGTGACGTATAATTGAGAAAGCAGTGACAGCGATTGGGGTTAATGGTTTTGCTCGGGGACCCAACGCTAACATCACCGATCAAGGGATTTGAACCGGTGACCTTCTGATCAGAGGCACAGTCTTCCAGCCCATTCGGCCGCACGCCGCCCCAGCACATATGCATGGTGTGTACGCACAGATAAATTCAGGGATGCATGGGAGCTCTGAGTGGACCAGAACACCAGCACTGAAATATGAATGAGTGGAGCTGGTTTGAGGCTGTACCGCCTGGGAATGGAGCGTGCCGGATTCCTCCGGGACTCTGCCCGCACACGTAAATGCACGGCTTCACCCTGCACTCATTGTTCCAGTTCAGGCATCACTTTTAATGGCGGGGGAAACACCGTGTGTTTTGTTTCCCTGACGACATCCCTGTCTGTCCGGTTTTTATTGCACAGTAGCTGGAAGCGGCGGGGCGGATTTAATACACACCTTTGCATATCGCGCTGTTGAGATTTTAGGTGAATCGTTTTTTTTTCTACACGCAACCATTTCCTAAAGGACCTCCCGACAAAGAATACAGCTACAGGCCTCAGCTCAGAGGCCCATGGCCTGAAAGGGTCAGAGGTCATGCAGAAAAATGACGCACTGCCACTGGCTCTTATGGCAGACGCCCCCTGCTGGCCGCTTTTGGTGCCTATTCTTGTGCGGCGTTCCTCATTGGCAGCCTGTGTGTGACGTGTTCTGGGGGTGACCCCACGCCCCCTTAATGGAGCTTATCGGTCTTGTAGATACCTGCCAATTCTTTAAGCTAAGACAGGTATCTTCTCAGCTTACAGAAGAAGGGTGTATATTGTCTCATTCCAGTACACTCAGCATGTACACACCTACGTGATAACGAATTTTCTGGGGGGGTGGTTTAGGCAAGAAGATAAGACCCCAATTCTTGTTAACACTTTGTCAATTTAATGGTGCCGTAATATGCTTTTCTGGTTTTCCCCTTTGTTTCAGTGTGTTATATAGCTTTATGTGCATTTAAATGCTCTGCAAAGTCTTAAGGTCCAAAGTACCTGCCAAAAGGAGTAACTCTTACCAAAAGCACTCTCCTCTAATCTGCCTGAAACGCCTCATTGAAATTCCAGCCCTTACTTCCGTGACATGGTGAGGTCACCTCATAACACGATCCTTATTGGCCGCGTAGATTGCGTAGATCTGTCTGCAGACTGCACAGTGGAATGTATAGGGCAAGCTAACCAGTCAGAGTACACTGGACTCATTGGGGGTGGGGCTTAAAGCGGTAACAGAGCATTTCAGAGAGCGTTATAGACTGTGAATAGAGATTACAGTATTAAAAAAATAATGTTTTTGGAACATTGAAGCATATAAATCTGTTCTAGTAGACCCCAATATTAAAGTTATTAATAGTGAAAATTAACTTAATAGGGCCTCGATGAATAAACATGTTTAATATGCAAAGCCCCCCCAACCCCCAGGATGACATAAAGCGCCGCTCTGTGTCGCTGGACGACACCCCCCGTGGCAGCTGGGCCTCCAGCATCTTTGACCTGAAGAACTCCTCGCCGGATTCGCTGCTGCCCTCGGTGTTGGAGCGCACTGCGGCTGAGGACATGGACCGGCGCAATACGGAGGCCCGCCAGCAGGGGCGCCACCCCGACCTGATGGGGCTCTTCACGGCGCCCGACGAGGTGCGTGTCTGTCTGTCAGTCAGCACGGCGACACTGCCGCCCCCCCGCCTGGCGGCCGTGCTCACACCCCCGCTATGATCTCCTTCCAGGACGAAGCCGTGGAGCGGAACTCGATCCCGGAGGTTCCCAAGGAGCAAACGGGCCAGAGGATCTTGGTGAAGTGCCTGTCACTGAAGTAGGTGGTGATGCCGTCATGTGGTCGCCATGGTAACAGCGGGGGAAAAGGCCCCGCGCTCTGAACCAGTGTTTGATTAAAGCTTTTGGAAAGATTCAGACATATCATCAGAACGTCTACACCTTCTGGGGTGGTTGTAAGGTTTGCGTTGATAGGTGTCTACAGTCCAGGTGCTCTGCCATTAAGTGATGTAAAATAAAACTTAAAAAAAGAATCATGGTACCGGTTTGCATCTGAAGGTGTGCGGTCAGGAGTGAGGTTACCTTGGGAAACAGAGCTGTAGGTATCTGCGGGGGGCGGGGGGGGTTCCTTGTGTGTCTCAGGATAACTGAGGAACTACGGGGTCACATGATCTGTGTGGATGACTGCCATGTGACTTGTACACGTCCTCCCCCATAAAAAATGGCTTAGTGATACGTTAATTTCTATACCAGTTCTATACCTTCTGTCTCGCCGTCACAGGTTTGAAATCGAAATTGAGCCGATCTTCGGAACCCTGGCTCTGTACGACGCCAAAGAGAAGAAAAAGGTGTCACTCGTCGCCATGGACGAGCAGGCTCTGTGCCCGCATGAGTGAGGGTGTGCGGCGGCAGGCCGGCGCTGCAGCAGGCTCAGTGCCCGCATGAGTGAGGGTGCGCGGCGGCAGGCCTGCGCTGCAGCAGGCTCAGTGCCCGCATGAGTGAGGGTGCGCGGCGGCAGGCCTGCGCTGCAGCAGGCTCAGTCCCCGCATGAGTGAGGGTGTGCGGCGGCAGGCCTGCGCTGCAGCAGGCTCAGTGCCCGCATGAGTGAGGGTGTGCGGCGGCAGGCCGGCGCTGCAGCAGGCTCAGTGCCCGCATGAGTGAGGGTGTGCGGCGGCAGGCCGGCGCTGCAGCAGGCTCAGTGCCCGCATGAGTGAGGGTGTGCGGCGGCAGGCCGGCGCTGCAGCAGGCTCAGTGCCCGCATGAGTGAGGGTGTGCGGCGGCAGGCCGGCGCTGCAGCAGGCTCAGTGCCCGCATGAGTGAGGGTGTGCGGCGGCAGGCCGGCGCTGCACCTGGACAACTATCCTGCTTGCCAGTTTTTCTCTTTGATCTCTATGCATTTTTAATGTTGCACTACCTGTAAAACCAGCACAGAACCAAGTGGTCAAAAGAGAGTGTTAATTTTTAAATAATATGTGATTTGAAGGTCTGAGGACAGTTTATGGATAAGTATTTATGAGCCTCTCTCTCCTCCCTCCAGATTTCAGAAAATTTCCACTTTGATCTGAACTCGGATCAGATGAAAGGCCTCCTCCGCTCACACACCCCGCACATGGCCATCTCCACCCTGGCCCGGTCCGCCATCTTCTCTATAACCTTCCCATCTCCGGACATCTTCTTGGTCATCAAGGTGCGGCCACTAGGGGGTGTCCTCTCCAGCCAAGAACAGGGATTGCCACTGTTGCGTTTAGCCCTTGCTGAATGTGTGTCCTTGGGGGGGTCGGTTGTGTTGCAGCTGGAAAAGGTGCTACAGCAAGGGGACATCGGAGAGTGTTGTGAGCCATACATGGTCATGAAGGAGTCGGACTCTTCCAAGGTATGCCCTCTGTTGGTGGGAACTGGTACTGCAGCAGCTGTGCTTATTCCGTGTGCGTGTGTGAGTGTGAGCAGGAGAGTGAGTACATCTTGCAGAAGCTGCCAGAGCTGATATCAGTAATTTCCCAATTCTGACCTTTCGAGTTTCAGGTTGTGTTGTTTTCTCTGGGCGCTGAGTCAAGTTCCGCTGCACAGATCGGGGGCCTGTCCCTGCATGACCCGGTTTGGAGCCGGGGGGGGTCACATTAATGGATGATGAAATTTCTACCTCCCATTATAGCCTCCAAAGCTGGACAATTCATTAAATATGTATTTTTTTTTTTACCTATTATGCTTAATAATGAATTTGGCCTGGATGCTGTTTAAATTACCCCCCCGACTCTTTTGCTTTCCTATTTATAAGTCACACTTTTAGTATATTTTTAGAGTTTTAGTCTTACCCCCCCCCAGCCAGCGGAAGAAGATCGCTGTCTGTAGCTGTGTTTAGTGCCGTGGCAACTTTTAATTATGCCTGATAATCAAAATTAGTTAATTTCATTAAGCTTGCTGACTTTGCTGGGGTTATATATGACACATTAGCCCCTCCTCGTTTTCTAGTTTGTAGGTTTCGGGCTGAACTGGGAACCAGTCTGAAGCCAGTCTGTCCAGTTGTCTGGCTCCTGTGGACTGCAGGGCTTTCGGGGGGGGGGGGGGGAGCTGATATTGCCTCATGTTCCTGGTGTCTGTTACAAAATCACTGCTTGCCTCATTTGCGCGGGACGTCTGCCAGTTGACCTGTTCTCTTGTACCCTTGAATCACCCCCTCCAGAAATTAACCATGTCCCAGGACTCGAAAGGGGGGGGGTGGTTGCCAAAGGATAATCAGTGACGGATTGGGGTTATAATGAGACAGCTGGCAGCACTGCGGACTGCTGTGCTTCAGAGACCCTGCCTTTAACCCCATTCCCCAAAGCGTGTCATTAGCGTGTCATTAGCGTGTCATTAGCGTGTCATTAGCGTGTTACCTCAGGACATTTATAATCAAGTCTTTTCTGTCAAGCTAGCCGTCGACGTTACTGCACTTTTTGAATGACTGGGATGTGACGAGCTACTTAATTACATTAATTCCTTCATCTTTCTTATTCTGTTAGTTGGCTGACATACTAAAAGCATTTATAATGGTTTTCACATCCACTTGTGCAGCTGAAGTGATTACGGTTTAGTATTTAAGGGTACGGTGTAGTATTTAAGAGTACAGTGTAGTATCCGGGCTCCTCCTGAGTTAACGTTCCAGGCCTCATTCCTTACAGCATCTCAAACCATCAAATGGCCTGCTAACCCCTCTCTCACTCTCAGATCCCTTTTTCTCTTCACTTATTTCTCCCTCCGCCTGCATGACCATCAGCACAAGGAGAAGCTGGAGAAGCTGCGCGCGCAGGCCGAACAGTCGTGTTCTCGCCTCGGAAAGTTCCGGATGCCCTTTGCCTGGACCGCCATCCACCTGCTCAACATTGTCAGCAGCGTGGGCGGACTGGACCGAGCAGACTCGGACTCTGACTCCGGTAGGTAATGCTGGCATGGGTCGGCCCTGATGTGTGTGTGTGTGTGTGTGTGTGTGTGTGTGTGTGTGTGTGTGTGTGTGTGTGTGTGTGTGTGTGTGTGTGTGTGTTCCAGATCTACATCACATTGTGGGGACCAAATGTCCCCACAATGTCATAAAAACCTGTTGTTTTGACGTTGTATGGACCATTTTTTTGTATCCCCACAAGAGGAAATTCTTAATTTTTTATTTTTTTTGTTGACTGCAACCAAAACACTAAAAATAAAGTTCTTGTATTTTGTTTGGTTACTTATGGTTAAGATTAGGGCTGGATAGGGGTTGTCATTGTTGGGGTCAGGGTTTTGCCCGTATAAATGAACGGAAGGTCCCCACAAAGATATGAACACAAATGCGTGTGTGTGTGGCTTGCCTTGACCGATGAGGGCGTCTCCTCCCGTCCTGGGGTAGAGAGGAAGGGCACGTGGAATGAGAGAAAGAAGAAGGGCTTGGAGCGCATGAGCGTCGGTGAGGAGATGTGCAACTTCACCTCCTTCCGTCCTGCGACGCTCACCGTCACCAACTTCTTCAAGCAGGTCTGTTCGTGTTCATTCCGGGTGTATATCACCGGTGCTCCTTGCTTTTAAGACGGCCCGATTTCAGCTTTCACAACGGTGCCGTAGCGATGCACATGGAGCAGTCGGCTTTGAATTTCAATCTGCGTTTTTTTGGCTGGTGATGTGCTGTACGGCACTTCCTACTGATGCCGGGTGATGACATCACTTTGCTTTTCAATTACTCATATTCAGTTACAGTACTTGTTTACTCATTCAGTGACCGTAGTTTACTTATTTATTTATGGGATCATATTTTACTTGCATTTTTTTTGTGCTTGTGATGGGTTTATTGGAATGTTAACCCCATTGTTGGTCCAGGAGCACCAGTATTTATAAATATCTGTGAAAGTATTTGTGTACCTTGTGCTTGTATGCTGTGAGTTCATGGTTCTAGATTAGCTAGAACAGAAACTGAAAATCTGATGCGGTCTATAACATATTGCTTTTGCTTTTGGACCCTATGGTAAGTCCCTAAAGTGTTTGCGTGTGCGTGTGCGTGTGCGTGTGTGTGTGTGTGTGTGTGTGTGTGTGTGTGTGTGTGTGTGTGTGTGTGTGTGTGTGTTACAGGAAGGGGACCGGCTTAGTGATGAAGACCTCTACAAGTTCCTGACTGACATGCGCAGACCGTCTTCTGTCCTACGCAGGCTGAGGCCAGTCACAGGTATCCAAGGGCCCAGACGCACACAGACGCGTGCTCCGCCTGCCCCCGGCGGGACCTGCCCGTCTTCTCATCCTCCTCCTCCTCCTCCTCCTCCTCCCCTCCAGCCCAGCTGAAGATAGACATCTCCCCAGCCCCAGAGGTCCCTCACTACTGCCTCTCTCCAGAGCTGCTCCACGTCAAACCTTACCCAGACCTGCGGGTGCGGCCCACCAAGGATGTGCTGGAGTTCCCCACGCGCTACGTCTACACCCCCTACAGCACCTACAGGTGAACCTGGGTATTGCACTCAGTACATGTGATGTTTATGCCACCCTTACAGCCACCTACAGGTCATCTTAAGTATTATATAAACAAGAAAATATGACGTGTGGCTAATGATATTTGGCATTACATGCACATAAATCACAAATAAAACGTATACATTCCATTTCCGTTCATTTTCCCAGGGCCACCCACCAACCACTGCAGCATACATATAATATATTCCACCTGGTGGTTAGTCTGGGTATTACACAGGCCTAACATAAATCACACTTGAGATAGTGTCTAGTATTGAAATACATAATTTAAAAAATGTACTTAACTGTTGTTTCAAAATATTTAGACACATGAAAAATGCATTTTTGCTCCGTATTTATTCTAAAACTGAGCCCAAATAGAGTTCAAGTTTGAAGATTCCAGAACGGAACGCCTGCTGTTTCTCATCAAGAGGCTTGGGAAAGTGTTACAGTGTGTCTGTCTGCGTGTGTGTGTGTGTGTCTCTGTCTGTCTGTCTGTGTGCGTGTCTGTCTGTGTGCGTGTCTGTCTGTGTGCGTGTCTGTCTGTGTGCGTGTCTGTCTGTGTGCGTGTCTGTCTGTGCGTGTCTGTCTGCGTGTCTGGCCACAGTGACTAACAGTGTAGGGTGGAGCTTTCAACTTCAACTGATGAGGGTGAGTGGGGGGGTACCCGGCTCATGCATCATCCTCTGCAGGCTGGTCAGCTGCTGGTTCTGGTCCTCCAGACTTTTCCTGTGGTCCTGGATCCATTTCACCAAGGCCTTCAGAACACCGGCGTTCTGAACCGTTAGCTCCTGTGGACAGTCCCGTTAGTGGCCGTGAGCAGGACGCCTACGTGTGTTTGCACGTCTGTTGTCTGGGGGCAGTACCTTCAGCGTGCTGATTTTGCCGGGGGCCGAGTTCTTCAGGGCCGACTCCAGGGTGGTCACCTGGTTCCTGAGTTCCACCTCCTCCTGCTCCACCTTGCTAACCGTCCCCCCCAGCTCTGTCGCCTGTAGCTGCAGTCCAGCCGTCTGCGTCTGGGCGGGACAATCCGCATGGCAGATCCACTGTCCTGTGCCCACTGACCCCCACCCCCCCCTTCCATCATGGCTCTCTTAGCCCCCCCACCCGTCCTACTGGTGCCGGAAGCTACCAAAAGATGAACAACTAACCAGAGAACTTTCCCACACTTTTTTGCTCGGTTGCCAAAAAAAGGCTAGGAAGGCGTTTTGTCACCATGAGACAGAGACTTTCTTTGATCTCATAATGATTATGTGCCCCCCCCCCCCCCCCCCAAATGCACGAACTTCAATTCCGTAATCTGCTCATCAGTTTAGTTGCATCTGGCCACGCTTGTGCTGTCTAATCACAAACACCACATTTTGCATGTACCAAGACCTGGCCGAACCTGGGACCTATCCCCCTTTAGCGCCCCCTACCTGCAGCATGGCGAGGGCATGTTTGAGCTGCTCTTCTGTATGTGCGGCTCCCTCCGCCACCTCCTTCAGTTGCTCCAGCGCCCCCTGTTGCCGCTGTAGGGTGTCGGCGATGCGGGTGAGCTTGCTATCGGTGTTGTAGTAGGTGCTGTGGAGGACTTCGCTGAACTGCAGCACCCCGTACATCAGCACGTTGACGTCGTCCGTGGAGGCCATCTCCGCCTTCTCCTCTGTCTCATTGGTGGGCGTCGCCCAGGGCCCGTTTACCCATAAGGCCACGGACACTAAAAGCAGCAATCCCTTCATGCCTGGGATGAACGGTCACAAGGATTTCTCCTCGTCTCAGTTCAAAGTAGAGAAACTGCTTTTCTCTTGACTTAATTTTATTTCGTCCCAGTCTTGAATTGGGAACTCCTACTTCTATATCCTGGACCGTCTCCTTGTGGGAGCGAATGCATCCACGACTCTTATATTGTGTGTTTACACCCGTCCGCTAGCTTGCCAAGCAGCCAGCCAATCGGGAGGCTTCTCGTCCCTCGTTATCACCCTGACCCGCGGTACACAGCCCCACAAACAAACGGGACACGTCTGGACAGCACGGGTTGCTCAACAATGTTTGATCTCCAGTGGCGTGCGCATGGCGGTGTGTATTTTTAGCCCGCATCGGGACCATTAGGGCGACCTCGTCCATGACCGCGCCCCGGGTTCTTCTCCCTGCTTCCTACTTGTCAGCTTGTGTGTCTTTGGGGGACGGTTGTTTGTTGCAGTCGACCGCTCTGTTGAATTAAGGATGACCTCTTGCTTAACCTTGGACACGGTGACACGCATGACAAATTTGCGCCGTACTCGAGCACATCCTCTCAAACATGCAGGAGTTGCAATGATTTTCCGTGGACAGCGAGAGGGAATTCAGCGGGTCCTGCTGGGTTAAACGGCAAGAATGTTTGGGATCGTCTTGGGCCATCAGTTCGGATATTGGGGTCCTAGTTGAACCACGTTCTCGGGCTACCGGATTGCACGTTTGATACGTGGGTTGCCCTCAATGTTTGACACTGTTCCATCTCCTTTGCTCCCCCCGTCAGGAACCTCCTGTATATTTACCCGCAGAGCCTCAACTTCAACAGCCGCCAGGGTTCGGTGAGGAACATTACAGTTAAGGTGCAGTTCATGGCAGGAGAGGATCCCAGCCAAGCCATGCCTGTAAGTGCATTGTTTGCTAGAACTCCCCACTCGTGTGAATGCCCAATCATATGCTTCGGTTAAATCCCCTACTTGTCTCAGTGCCCAATCATATGCTTCGGTTAAACCCCGTACTTGTCTGAGTGACCAATCACATGCTTGGCTAGAACCCTCGGATAGAACCCACTTACACAAGTGAATCAGATAAAATATTAACGCATTAGCTCTGTGTCTTACTATATTTTACTCTTGTTTCTTAGCTTCAGGCCTATATCCAGGATTTTGTTCTGAGAAGTTTGGTAATATAGTGCTGGACTGTGGTCTCCAGTAGAGATGACAGGCAGGGAGTCTCTTGCTGCAGCAGAGATGAGCACAGAGGCCTCCTGCTCATGTGATTATGGCAGAGACTGCAGTGGCCCTGATCTTTCCGCCCTAACCCCCATCCCAGGTTATCTTTGGCAAGTCCAGCTGTGCCGAGTTCTTCAAGGAGGCCTACACGTCTGTCATCTACCACAACAAGTGAGAGCGGCCATCTGCTTCCAAACCTCCCCCCCCCCCCCCGTCTCCCTGGCCAGTATTCAAGCCTGTCGTCACACGGCCGTCCTGCTGTCCGTCTGTTTTGTGTTCATGCATCGCATGGAAAACAGCCAGTTAAAGGAATAAAGCATAACATTAATAAACCTGAAATACATAGACAGGGATGTGCATGACTGCATATTTATAACAGACAAGAAATTGCGGCGTGTATCGCTTTACATGCCGAATGCGTTCTTGCACACGCGCATTTCAGTTTCATGTCATCGTTAATTATCTTGACCTATAGTAACAATGAAGCGATTGAAGCCCGAAAGTTAATGGTTGTTGGACGTTAATGTTCCTGCGTAGTGTCTCTCCATCTCAGCCCCTCCCCTGCTTTCCGTTGTACTCCAATCCCCCCCCCCCCCCCCCCCCCAGGTCACCGGAGTTTTATGAGGAGTTCAAAATGAAGATTCCCGCCAACCTGACAGACAACCACCACCTGCTGTTCACATTCTACCACATCAGTTGTCAGGCCAAACAGAACACGCCGCTGGAGACGCCGGTGGGCTACACGGTGAGGGGGTGGGGCTACATGCTGGGGGGTGGGGCTACACGCTGAGGGGGTGGGGCTACACGGTGAGGAGGTGGGGCTACATGGTGAGGGGGTTGACCTTCATGATGAAGTGGGGGGGCTATATTGTGAGGTGGCACCCCCAGGCCCTGCCACATCTCACACACACACACACACTGCCCTTGTCACTCTGTGTCCTCCCTCTGTCACACTGCAGCTGTTCAGCCCCTAATAACAGTGACATGCAGAGTTTGAGTGTATTTCTGTGTAAACCCGTCCCCACTTTAATTGTGCCTACTGATGATCAGCTGACTTTTGATGCACCTCCCCCTGCACCTCCCCCTGCACCTCCCTCTCCTCCTCTGCAGTGGATCCCCCTGATGCAGCACGGCAGATTGCGCACTGGCTCCTTCAGCCTCCCTGTCTCCGTGGAGAAGCCGCCACCCAGTTACTCAGTCCTCACCCCCGACGTGAGCCCCGCACCCCCGCTCCATTCCATATCCCCTTATCCCTCCTCCCTCGACATCCGGCTATTTTTTTTATGCGTGTCAGTATTGATTGTGGTTATTGTGGTATCAGCGTCTGTCATTTTGTCGGTGGTTAAAGGGCGTCTGTGCTGCTCGGTCTGTACCCCTTTGTGTCTGTGTTGCTCGGTCTGCACCCCTTTGCGTCTGTGCTGCTCGGTCTGTACCCCTTTGCGTCTGTGCTGCTCGGTCTGTACCCTTTTGCATCTGTGCTGCTCGGTCTGTACCCCTTTGCGTCTGTGCTGCAGGTGCAGCTCCCAGGCATGAAGTGGGTTGACAATCACAAAGGGGTGTTCAACGTGGAGGTCACAGCAGCATCGTCCATCCACACACAGGTATGTAAGGCAAGAAAAGGACACACCCAGGGGGGTAGCGGTGATGGTACGTCCCTTGGAGGTAGCGGTGATGGTACACCCCTGTGGGTTATGGTGATGGTACAGCCCCAGGGGTCAGTACTGATAGCAATAATGTGACCGTGTGTGTGTGTGTCTCTCTCTCGCTCTCCGCGACCCCTGTAGGATCCATATCTCGACAAGTTCTTCACGCTGGTCTACGTGCTGGAGGAGTACTCGTTCCCCTTCCGCCTGAAGGACGTCATCATCACGGAGGCCAACATGGAGGCGGAGCTGAAGGCCAGCATGTCCCATCTGCGGGGGGCGCTGCTGGACACCTGCGTCCGCTTCCTGCACCAGCTGCTCAACAAGCTCATCCTGCTGATTGTGCACCCGCCCATCATCGCCGGCCAGATCGGTGAGTCATCCCCCCCTCCCCCTCCCTCCACCAAGCCTTCATCACCGCGACTTTAATCCAGACTATAATTAGTCCTCTGTTCTGAGCTGGGGGGTGTTTGGGCATTTTCCTTTTCTCTCGGCTGGGCGCCTCTCCTGTCATTGAGGCTCAGTGACTGGCACGACTGGCTTCTCACGGTGTTCCCACGGTACCTCTCTGACAGGTCTGAGTGCAGTGACTCCCCACAGCTGCAGGGGGTGCTGTGTCTTTGCTGACGTCCTTCACTGGTTCATTAAAGTGCCTCACGGAGAGCAGGAGACTGCTTTCCCACACTTTTGAGATCTCCCTCTCCTTCTCTCTCTCTCTCTCTCTCTTACCTTGCTCCATTTTCTATCTCCCTCTTTTTGCACTCCTTCCCTCTCTTTTTCTCACTCTCTCGCCATCATCTTTTTCTTTTTCCCTCCATCTCACTTCTTTGTTTTTCTTCTCTCCACCTTCCTCATCTTCCCATCTCTCTGTCTCTCACTCCTCCCCTCTCTCCATCCCTCTCTCGCCCCTCACCCCCCCCCCCCCCCAGTGAACTTGGGCCGTGCCGCTTTCGAGGCCATGGGCCTGCTGGTGAATCAGATCCACAAGAACCTGGAGGGGAACCAAGACCAGCACGGCCGCAACAACCTACTGACGTCCTACATCTACTACTGCTTCCACCTGCCCACCAGTGATCCTGCCCCACCCCCCAACGGTGAGCACCCTCCCCAAACCCATTACACCTCAACCCTGAGCCCAGGCACCCTCTGAGTCCAGCAGAGAAGCTTGTCGACAAGGTCACAGATCCATTCCTTTATCCGGAAGGTCATGGGTTTGAATCCTGTATCATATCACCACTAGGCCCTTGATGGTGCAGGGTGATAGTTGATTCTGCTCTGTGGCTCCAAATTCTCCTCAGAAGCATCTGCTAAAGAAATATAAATGTAAGTGTCTACATTTCCTGTCCCTTTGATGGCGCAAATGGCTGCAGTAGGTGGACCCACCTACGAAATGCCCATCCAGTACGCCACGCTGTCCCGGGCGACGGGCCGGCCCAGCAGTCTGCAGCTGTCTCGCTCCAAAAGCATCAGTAACTCCAACCCGGACCTGGCCACCACGCCTGCCTCGCCCGATGAGGAGGTGCAGAGGATCATTGGGAACAAGGTGAGCTCGCTTTGCAGCTTCCCACCTTGGCACGAGTTTCTAACCTCCTGAATTTCTTATAATCTACCGCCTTTTCTCCTTTTCCGCTGCTTCTACATGCTCCAAGTACCACCTCTTCTCTGTACTTCTTGATTTAATATTCTCTTCCTTTGGCCTTCCTGGTTTAACATTCTCACGGCACCTGAGTCCCCTCTCTGGATGTACACGCCTATAGCACCGCCTCTTCCTGTGTTCTTCCTGATTGTGCATGCCCAAGCACCGCCTCTTCCTGTGTTCTTCCTGATTGTGCATGCCCAAGCACCGCCTCTTCCTGTTTTCTTCCTGATTGTGCATGCCCAAGGCACCGCCTCTTCCTGTGTTCTTCCTGATTGTGCATGCCCAAGGCACCTCCTCTTCCTGTGTTCTTCCTGATTGTGCATGCCCAAGCACCGCCTCTTCCTGTGTTCTTCCTGATTGTGCATGCCCAAGGCACCTCCTCTTCCTGTGTCCTCCCAGAATTCTCATCCTCAAGGCCCCACTCTTGTGTACTTCCTGTTTGCATACCTGATGCCTGGCACCTCTTACCTACGCTGTGCTTAAAGACATTAAAGCAATACTACAGTGTCATTGGTTAAAGGAATAGAGTAGTCCCTCTGTATCCAGTTTCAGGTATCCGCAGTTTACCACAATCTGAAAAAAAATTTGTAAATTGTGTAGCGATGAGTTTTGTCGTCGTTCCTTCATCCTTCGAAGGGTATGAAAAGCATGATTTTCACTGCTCCGTCTTCCCTTGATTTTATAACATTTTTTCATTGGTCTGTTGTCTCTCGAGAATTAGGCAAAAACATCTGAATCCTTTTCATTTGAGAGCACAGTACTATATAATGTGCGATGTGCTTCATTATTACTGTGTTTAATGTTGGCAGTGTCTTACTGTGCATAATTTAACTATCACATGTAAATGCATGAAAGTTAGGTTATATATGTGGCCTGCGGATGGTTCGCCATTAACTGTGCTTTCAGCTATCCGCAGTAGGTCTGCTGATATGGAGGGACTGTATATCCTCTTTAATAAATGCATATCCTGAATTGTCAGATGTCTGCTGAAGCGTTGGACCAGTTCAGTGCAATGACCTGTAGTTTAATCTTGATTTTTTTGCTGACTAGTCCTTGTGCTTAAAACATTCACACGAGGCACTTCCTGTGCAGCCAGTCTTGTCCTGCCCGGCACTTCCTGTTTGCAGTGCTGCTCTGTTTATACATGGAGACGCAGAACGCACAGCCGCTCCTTAAGTAGAGTTGGTATCTGTGTGCAAATGGGTAGTGTATCGCCGGCTGTTGCCACGGCGATGGGCACTGCCGTTCCTGTGGGAATGGCAGCGTGACGGCTCTGCCTTGAAGCCTGCGGTCTGTGTGTTTGTTTGGGTAACAGTCTTCAGCGCGGGGCTCTGCTCCCAGAGAAGGTACCTCCCGCTTGTAGACAGACAAACACAGGGGGCGCTGCTTCCTGTTTGTTTATGAGCTTTTTGTGTCTGTGGCCATCTGTCGGTGTCTGATTTCACAAGCCTGTGCTGTGCCCCTCCCCCGTCCCTCCATCTCTAACTGTCCCCCACCCCCCTGGTGCCCCCTGACCCACTCCGCCTGCGGCCTGTGATTCTGGGATCAGGGTATCGATCGCTCTCACTCCTGGGTGAACTCTGCTTACGCGCCCGGGGGCTCCAGGGCGGTGCTGCGCAGGAACGCCACGTCCAGCTGCGAGCTGAAGCAGGTGCACGCTCCCCCCCCCCCCCCCTCCAGGCATGCCCCCCGAGAGGCTGCTTGCATCCGTGTGCCCGTGTGCGCTGGCATCCATGAGGTTATGTTTTTTGTGCGTGTGCTGTTCAGTTCGGTGGGTGCTTGTGCTTCAGCCATCGGCTCCTCCTCCTCCTGTGGTCCACCAATCACCTCGCTCCTCTTCTCCAGTTCCACCAATCGCCCTGCTTCTCTCCCAGCAGTCCACCAATCACCTCATTCTTCTACTTCTATTTTTTTTTTTTTCCCTGCTTCGGAACAGCTTAATTTGCTTAGGTCGCATCTTGGTTTGGACATGCCGCCCTCTGGCTGCTGGTAGCCAAGCCTACAGATTGAGTTACTCACAGAATTACAACTGGAAGTGTAGGGGAACAGGGCTGTGGGTGGATCAGGTGGGCAGGGCCCGGGGGGTGGGTTGGGGTTTCGGGGTCCTGTTTGTGTCTTCGTCACCTTTTCCTGCTCTCCCCCTCCTCTTCCTTTCTAGGCCTCATCCACCCAGGAATGTTTGACTCTTAAACTCAGTTCTGATAAAACTGCCCCGCAGTCCAACCCTCCTGTTTCATGATGAAATACATCCCCCCCCAGCCCAGAATGTCACTAAACCCCATTAGCTTCAGGCTGTAGCCGTCCTGCGGTCCGGGCTCAGGGCCCAGGACTGGGTTTAAGAGTCCCTGTGTCTGTCTGTGTGCCATGCCTTTCTCTCCACTCTGCCTCCATCTCTGTCCCGCCCACGGCCCCCGGCAGGCCTGCGATCGTGGCTCCAACCGCATGTCGGCCCTCATCGAGAGCACCTCCCATTGTGCTGCCCCCTACTGGCAGGTCACGAGGAAGGTAACACGGGCGACGGCGCAGACACACCCAGAAACGCACACCATACAGGCACACTCGCGTGTTTGCACGGCAGCCCAGTACGCCTTCGGGTCGGGTTCCAGCATGGGCTCTGTTGTTTTGCCATTTGATCTCACGCCTGCACAGCCCCCCCCCCACGGCCACACGGCCGAGCTCACGGGCTCCAGGCTGCCACACACGAGGTGCCATCGCACCGACACGGAGGGCTTCACGGGCCTCCTCTGTTTCGGAGGAACACAGCGGAAGGTGTGACTGACACTCTGGGTGTGGGTTTCAGGAGCTGGTTCTGTTCCAGTAACCTGGCTGGGAGGTTAGATTTTAATGCTTCTGAATATGTACAGAATTGGTTAATAGTAAGTGGTGTATCCCCCAGGTTACTCTGACAAAACCCTCCTCACTTTAGTCACATGACAGTCAGCTTTACTAACTTTTCATTTACTCTCTCTGTCCATCAAGACCAACTGACACACGTCTGTCTGTTCTGTGAGTGTGTGTGTGCGTGCGTGCGTGTGTGTGCGCGCGCGTGTGTGTGTGTGTGTGTGTGTGTGTGTGTGTGTGTGTGTGTGTGTGCGCGCGTGTGTGCGCGCGTGTGTGTGTGTGTGTGTTCAGTTGTTAATAAGGTGTGTATTTGATGTCTTTTTATTGTCTGTTGTCTTTGACATGTGTCCATTTGTGAGTGTGTGGGGGCTGCCCCCCCACCATGTCTGTGCACCTTCCCCCCTTGCATCTTTGTTCCTCCCATGTCCCCCCCCCACTTGTACTGCTGACCGGCATCCTCCCTAACTGTGCCCCCCCCACCTTTATCCGAGCTGCCTCCCCCCCCGTCCCCCCGTGTCTGTAGTCCCCCCCCCCCCCCGTGTCTGAGCTGCCGACTGCCTCCCCCCATGTCTGTGTCCCCCCCCCATGTCTGAGCTGCCTCCCTCCCCGTCCCCCCGTGTCTGTAGTCCCCCCCCCATGTCTGAGCTGCCCGTCCCCCCCCATGTCTGAGCTGCCCGTCCCCCCGTGTCTGTAGTCCCCCCCCCCCCATGTCTGAGCTGCCGACTGCCTCCCCCCCCGTGTCTGTAGTCCCCCCCATGTCTGTCCCCCCCCCCCTTATCTGAGCTGCCTCCCCCCCCGCCCCCCCGTGTCTGTAGTCCCCCCCCCATGTCTGAGCTGCCGACTGCCTCCCCCCCCGTGTCTGTAGTCCCCCTCATGTCTGTGTCCCCCCCCCCTTATCTGAGCTGCCTCCCCCCCCGCCCCCCCGTGTCTGTAGTCCCCCACCCCATGTCTGAGCTGCCGACTGCCTCCCCCCCCGTGTCTGTAGTCCCCCTCATGTCTGTGTCCCCCCCCCCTTATCTGAGCTGCCTCCCCCCCCGCCCCCCCGTGTCTGTAGTCCCCCCCCCCCATGTCTGAGCTGCCGACTGCTTCCCCCCCTGTGTCTGTAGTCCCCCCCCATGTCTATGTCCCCCCCCCCATGTCTGAGCTGCCGACTGCCTCCCCCCCCGTGTCTGTAGTCCCCCTCATGTCTGTGTCCCCCCCCCCCCCCATGTCTGAGCTGCTGACCCCCCCCCCATGTCTGAGCTGCTGACCGGCTTCCCTGTGCCCAGCTGCTCCATGAAGAGCTCGCCCTGCAGTGGGTGGTCAGCACCAGCACAGTGCGGGAGGCAGCCCTGCAGCAGGCCTGGTGCTTCTTCCAGCTCATGGTCAGTACAAACCCACACACATCCAGACAGAGCGGCTTGTGCTGTGACCGTGCCCATCCCTCATGACCCCCCCATCCCCCCCCCAGGTGAAGAGCATGTCCCACCACCTCTTTCTCACCTCCCGCGTCGACGTCCCCCGGAAGCAGCGCTTCCCAGACCGCTTCGTGGACGACATCGCCGCCCTGGTTTGCGCCATCAGCGCTGACATTGCCAGTCGATATCACAAGGTACCCCCCCCCCCATGCCCTCTAAACCCATGGCAGCGGCAGATCGAGGGTTAAGGTGAAACTGTTAACACCCATGCCACCGTGTAAGTTTATTGTCGTCATATACTCACTGGCTCCCCCTAATGGCCAAGGTGTGCGTGCTTCCCTCAGGACGTGGAGATGGTGGAGAGGCTCAACAGCAGCCTGGCCTTCTTCCTCAATGACCTGCTGTCGCTCATGGACAGGGGCTTCGTGTTCAACCTCATCCGCTCCTACTACAAGCAGGTGGGCCCCCTGGCGCGGGTTCGAGGGCCGGCCCGCCCCCCTTCAGGTGGCCTCACGACTGTGCATGTTCTCCCTCACAGATATCCAACAAGCTGCCCACCACCTCGAACCCGAGCTCCCTGATGGCGCTGCGCCTGGACTTCATGCGTATCGTGTGCAGCCACGAGCACTACGTCACCCTCAACCTGCCCTGCGCCTCGCTCAGCCCCCCCGCCTCCCCGTCGCCCTCCACCTCCTCCACCACCTCCCAGGTGCGTCTCCACGTGGGCGGGTATGGGTCACGCACTTTCCTAGGGTCACATTTTGTGCGGTGGGTGGTGCTGCAGGTAATGACACCCCCCGCCCCCCCCCCCCCCCACTTGCCTCTGCCCTTCTCTCCCCAGAGCTCGGCCTTCTCCTGCCAGGTGCAGGACCAGAGCGTGGCCGGCATGTTCGAGCTGTCTGTGCCCTTCCGCCAGCAGCACTTCCTGTCCGGCCTGCTGCTCAGCGAGCTGTCGCTCATCCTGGACCCGGAAGGAGAGGGGTCAGTCCCGGGGCCTAAACACAGCAAGGCTGCCCTTCAAATCGCCCGTCTGAAACAAACTCGCCTGCAGATGGGATGTAATCATGAATAATTAAATTTAAAGACCACAGTAAAATTTTCAGTTTCACTCAATTTCATCTCATTTTATGGGTATGTCTATGTAAAACTGCATCTATCTTCTCTGTTTCTCACTAATGAAGGACTTCTTCCGTCCTGCTTCTAGAAGCCTGTTATGGATTGTCCTAGCAGTGCAGTTCACACCACTTAATGTTTCCCTTTTTTTTTTTACAGTCCATTAAGGTCATCTTCTGCTTCATGAGGCACTGCGGGATAATTTGATGGGCATCTCTCGCTTCTGCCAGTGTTTCTCGCTTCACCTTATTCTTACGTACTGCTGTCTTAGAGGCATTCTGCCTGCCGCACAGCGTAGCCTCTGCCAGTAGAACCAGCATTAACCCAGGATTTACAAATGCAGATTTCTAAAAAATGTAGAGTGGTCTCTTAATGTTTTCCAGAGCTGTATGATACAGTTCCTGTATTGTTAAAAAAAAAGATAAATTTTCTTGGCCTAATATTTGGAGCTGTGGTCAAAAACAGGTGGTTTTTAATTAATGGCTGTTATATTATGACTGTGTACACGAGCCCCCCCTCCCTTTAAAAGTCAGAAAGCTCCCATTGGCCAAACCAGGGCTGCTGTGGTGTCCTTTTTGGGGGGGCAGCTCCAGATGTTTCTCTCCTCTCCCCAACCAGGGCATTTTTCCTGCACAAAAAGGCCATCAGTGCCCTGCACTCCCTGCTCTGCAGCCACGACGCCGACCCCCGCTTCACCGACCCCCAGGTGCGCTCCCACGTGGCCAAGCTCTACCTGCCCCTGGTGCCCGTTGTCATGGAGACGCTGCCGCAGCTCTTCGACTTCACCGGTGAGTGTGGGGGGGGGGGCCCTGGGTGGGGCCCGAGGCCGACCGGCCGGAGATGTAATCCCACGCGTGTGTGTCTCTGCAGACACATGTCTCCCACGCGCGCGTCACGCCTCCACGTTCCCCGCCGACGACTCCAACATGGACGGCACCAGCACCATCAGCCAGTCTGTCGCCATGGCGATCGCAGGCTCACCCCTGCCGTTCTCCAAAGCGAACCCTTTCTCCCTCCCTGTGGTGAGTGCCATCCAAGAGCCGCCCCGCCTCCCCACCCAGTAACCCCCTCTGTACGGCCCTAGCCTAAGTGGGGAAGTTGAAGAACTTTGCCGCACTCCCATGCTCTGCCACTAGAGGGCAGTGTTCTCCGTGCTTAAGTCGAGTGCTGCTATTGAAACCAGCATTCTGCTAGTCGGTAGTTTTCAGGCGAACATGAGTATCTCTGTTCGTATTTTATATGCATATTTCTGTGTGTGTGTCAGTGTCTGCCTGTCACACAGTATGCCTTCCTGCCAGTGCTGGCATCTGATATCGCGTTTTTGTCCAGGAATCAGCCTTTAAGCACATTTGCAGTAGTTAATGTTTCCTGGATGTGTGTCGGTGCGCCAGACGGCGCATAAATGATCCGCTCGCACTGCGAGTGTGTGTTTGCACTTGTTCTGCTCACATCTGTGTGCGTTTGTGCAAAACTCTGTCAACGTTCCTCTCTGTGGGGACAGCCCTTAGTATGAATGCGATGTCTGTAAATGTCTGGCGTGGGAGAGTGAGCGGCCGGGCACGCAGTGCGATGCAGTGACTCAGCGCGGCTACGTCATCGGCACAGGCAGGGCGGCCCGGCGGGTCCCTCTCAGCCGAGTGCAGCCGCACGCTGCTGGCCTGCCTCCTCTGGGTGCTGAAGAACGGCGACACAGCACTGCTGGAGCACTGGCTCTCCGACCTGTCCGTGCTGCAGACCAACCGGCTGCTGGACCTGCTGCACCTCTGCGTCGCCTGCTTCGAGTACAGGGTACCTGCCCCGCCCCCTCCACCTGGCCATTGGCCGGTGTTCTGCACGCGTGATTGGTTCGCGGGCTGGCTTCTGTGCATCTGATTGGCTCGTGGGGCCATCTGTCACTCCGATGTCGCTTCAGGGGAAGAAGGCCCTAGAGAGGATTAACAGCCTGACGTTTAAGAAGTCCCAGGACATGAAGGCTCGGCTGGAGGAGGCCATACTGGGCACGATCGGAGCGAGGCAGGAGATGGTGCGGCGGTGCCGAGGTACGGTGTGTGTTGTCATAGTTAGCGTTAGCATTTTTCCTATAGAAGTGAATGAGCGGTCCCCATAAGGATAGGTATACATGACGTGTGTGTGTGTGTGTGTGTGTGTGTGTGCGCACACGTCCCTCACACTGTGACTAACTCTCTGCAGAAAGGAGTCCCTTTGGGAGTCAGGAGAACGTCAGGTGGAGGAAGAACGTCACACACTGGAGACAGCCTGCCGACCGCGTGGACAAGTACGTCCCAATGTCCCCCAGAGGCTGTTGTCACTGACTTTGATCAGATATCAAGGCCAGCATCCTGACAAATGGGAAGGTGTTCATCTATGTCATTAATCTTTCTAAGTGTTGCCCAGTTCTGTAATTAGCCTGACAAACCCTGCAGGACCAAGGCTGAGATGGAACAGGAGTCTGTGGTGGATGGAAACCTGTCAACGGAGGCGTCCCTGATAGTGCTGGACACGCTGGAGATCATCGTGAAGGTAGCAGGACACGAGCCTGGCTTCTGTGCACTGCGTACACCCCAGTTATGGGGTGCAGTTAGAATGGAAGTGGCCCGGATGGGGTGTGGCTGTGTTTATGAATGTGACAGTGAGCGTGGTTATGTTTCGTGGTGGCAGATGAAGGCTTGGGATTGGTCAAATCCCAAGGAAAAGGGGCAGTGTGTGTTTATAACAGCCTGCAAATGTGCTGCTATGACCCATATGGCGTCTGAGGGTGTTACCACATTGAAGTGGCTCAGAGGGTTTTGCGGCCCCATTTCTCTGCTCCTGCCAGACTGTGATGATGTCGGAGCTGAAGGAGAGCGTGCTGGGTGGGGTACTGAGGGTGCTGCTGCACAGCATGGCTGGCAACCAGAGTGCCCTCTTTCTGCAGCACTGCTTCACTACACAGAGAGCGCTGGTCTTCAAGGTAGGCCGCAGAGCAGCTGTTTCTGCCTGTCTCTGTCCCCATCTCTGCCTGTCTGTCTGTGTCTGTCCCCATCTCTGCCTGTCTGTCTGTGTCTGTCCCCATCTCTGCCTGTCTGTCTGTCATTGTCCCCATCCCCATCTCATTCTGTCCCTGTCCCCATCCCTGGCCCTGTCCATTGTTAACCTTGCCATCTCCGCTCCGCAGTTTCCCGAGATGCTCTTTGAAGACGACACAGAGCTGTGCGCTGACCTCTGCCTGCGTCTCCTCCGTCACTGCAGCAGCAGCGTGGGCTCCGTCCGCAGCCAGGCCAGCGCCTCCCTCTACCTGCTCATGCGTCAGAACTTCGAGATTGGCAACGTCAGTGCAGTCATCCTGCTCAGACATGCGCGTGAGACCCACGCACCACTTAAAGAGCATCTGTGACTCATGCCTCTTCTCTCTTGGGCAGAATTTTGCTCGGGTGAAGATGCAAGTCACCATGTCCCTGTCCTCCCTGGTCGGGACATCCCAGAACTTCAATGAAGAACACTTACGGCGTTCCCTGAAGACCATCCTCACATATGCGGAGGAGGACCTGGAGCTGAGGGAAACGCCCTTCCCTGACCAGGTAACACCCCTCGTTAATATTCATGAGGTCTGTAGTCATTATCATTAGAGTGGGTATGGCTTAAGAATGAAGTAGGTGGATATAGTTATGCATTGTAATGAGCGATGACACCTGCAAATAGCCTTTAACCAGAGGGGGATGGGATCACTTAATGGATCTCAATCTTAGCCAGAAGACTAACTTAACAAAGGCTGTTTCTTGCCCTGTCTTTCTGAGATGTGGCATGGTTTTTGGCTCAAATGAGTTTTACTTGCACAAAAATATTCCGAGGGCAGAATGAAAAATGATTGGTTCAGAGAGATAACCAATCAGATTATAGGAGGAGGCGGGACCAACCAATCAGATGTCTTGGTCCTGCCGCCTCTAGTTGCTTAGACCCACCTTCTCTACAGTCTGTCATCTCTCTGAACCATTTTTTGTTGTACCCTCAGAACATTTTTGTAAAAGTAAAAATCCCACGAGCCCGTTTTCGCTGGCCTTTGACTGGTCTCCCCTCCCAGGTGCAGGACCTGGTCTTCAATTTGCACATGATACTGACCGACACTGTGAAGATGAAGGAGCACCAGCAGGACCCGGAGATGCTCATTGACCTCATGTACAGGTACGGCAGGCAAACGCGCCGGTCTGTAGGGTCAGACTTTGGAGGGAATCTTAGAAACTTTTTGTAGTCGATGCAAAGCTTAGTTTTATCTCACTATACGTCATCATTTCTTCCCTTCCCGCTCAGAATCGCTAAGGGCTATCAGAACTCCCCCGACCTGCGGCTCACCTGGCTACAGAACATGGCGGCCAAGCACTCGGAGCGGGGGAACCACGCGGAGGCGGCCCATTGCCTGGTGCACAGCGCCGCCCTGGTGGCGGAGTACCTCAACATGCTGGAGGACACCCGCTACCTGCCCATCGGCTGCGTCTCCTTCCAGGTCAGCGGCTGAGGTTCAACGCGCTGACGCCCGGAAGGTTTGCAGAGCGTGCGTTTCCTGGGAGGCTGTTGGTAATGATTACATCTCCCGTTTGTTTCTGATTATAGAGCATCTCTTCCAACGTTCTGGAGGAATCGGCCATCTCAGATGACATCCTTTCTCCTGAAGAGGAGGGCATCTGTGCGGGGAAATTCTTCACTGAGTCTGGCCTGGTGGGACTCCTGGAGCAATCAGCGGCCTCTTTTAACATGGTGAGAGGAGTGGCCTATGGGGGCGTGGCATTTTGTGTCTGTATGGTCTGGAGGCGTGGCTTCTGCAGCTGGTGGCCTATGGGGGCGTGGCATTTTGTGTCTGTATGGTCTGGAGGCGTGGCTTCTGCTGCTGGTGGCCTATGGGGGCGTGGCATTTTGTGATGGTATGGTCTGGAGGCGTGGCTTCTGCTGCTGGTGGCCTATGGGAGCATGCTATCTGTTACCAGTGCAGTGAAGGCGTGTTGCATGCACTGTCCAGTGTGGTTTTCTCCGAACAATGGCAGCTGGGGTGAACACCACCACTTCTTCCGTCTGACAGGCGGCCATGTACGAAGCCATAAATGAAGTGTATAAAATCCTGCTGCCCATCCTTGAGGCCAACAGGGACTTCAAGAAACTGGCCGTTATCCACGGCAAGCTTCAGGATGCCTTCAACAAGGTGTACAACCAGGTGAGCAAGCATGTTGGGTGGGACAAAATGTCAGTGTTTAAATGTTATTGTTTCAGGTATGAATTAGCAGATGCGGGTGGGGGTCTCTGGGGGGGGGAGCGGTCATCTGCTGCCTGTAAAAGGTGTGCAGTCCTACTCTAATTCTCTCTTCCCTTTTGTCCTTCTCCATGACGCTATGATGGGCATGTGGCCCCTAAAGAGCTCCGGATGGGAGGTAAGGCTCTAACTCCCCCCCCCCCCCCCCCCCCCCTCCCATATATGAATTTTCTAGCATGTTCCTAACCCTAACCCTAACCCTTTTTTTTTTTCCTCATTCTTTCTCCGACTGTCCTGTCTGGTCCCTCATCTGCCTTGTCGTGGGAATGAACTGGTGAGTAATCTCATGAATCCAGCCCCCCCAATGTGGGCCTCCCCCCTACCCCTCCCTGAGACCCCCCCCCCCACTGTTTGTATCTCCACCCCATCTGTCTCCCCGTCTGTCTACACTTTCCTCCCTGCTCTTCTCTGCTGTCCCTTGTCTGGTACCGGTCTCCCTATTTGAAGTCCCGATTCCCATTCACCTCATCGCTCCCCCCCCCCCCGCAGCAGCGGGAGAGGAGGAGCTTAGGCTGGCTGAGATGTCGGCGGGGTGGCCTCTGATCTGCCCTTTAAAATGTCCGCCTGTTTCCGCCCTCATGCCTTCCTGCAGGCCACAGAGGATGTTTGGGACCTATTTCCGCGTGGGCTTCTATGGCTGCCGCTTCGGGGACCTGGACGAGCAGGAGTTTGTGTACAAGGAGCCGTCCATCACCAAGCTGGCCGAGATCTCCCACCGGCTGGAGGTAGGCCGCTTTCCAGAAGGTTCCGAGCTGTCATGAGCTCGCTGCCTCACTGCTACCTTATTTTCATTGTTTCAAAGGGGAACATCACCTTCTTTCATTAAAGGGCTTATGTCCCCTTTTTTATTTTTAGCGGTCAGCCAGTTTGAGTCGTGATTCTGCACAATGCTGCCGTCTGTGGGCCCAAAAGCACCTCCGAGTGGGAGGGAATGTGTGAATGGGTCCGTTTGATAACGTCGACGTGTCAGACTCTCTGTCTGCCTCTGTGTTTCGTCTTAGAATCATGCCGTTAAGATTAATCCACCAGGAGAATCCACTTCCTCCAAAAGCCGTGTGGGACTGTAGCACAGGCTTGTGACTTGAGAATGCAGACGTGTCCCCGCCGGCTTCTCCACCTGCAGTTCTGACGGGACTGTTTCCACGAACAGCTCTCCTTAACAGCACCCCCCCCCCCTCCCTTCTTCCACAGGAGTTCTACTCAGAGAAATTTGGGGATGAGATCGTGGCCATCATCAAAGACTCGAATCCCGTGGACAAGAGCAAACTGGACCCCAATAAGGTCAGGAATGGCTTGTGGAGTTTCCTGGCATGGGGGTTGGGTCACAGGGCCTTTCTAACATGAAATATCCAGTTTGCATCTAACTTCCTGTATCTCCGCCTTGATGTTCCTCTCGCTTGCTCCCGTCCAGGCGTACCTGCAGATCACCTACGTGGAGCCGTTCTTCGACACCTACGAGCTGAAGGAGCGCATCACCTTCTTCGACAAAAACTACAACCTGCGCACGTTCATGTACTGCACGCCCTTCACGCTGGACGGCCGCGCGCACGGCGACCTGCACGAGCAGTACAAGCGCAAGACCATCCTCACCACCTCGCACGCCTTCCCCTACATCAAGACCCGCATAAACGTGGCTCACAAGGAGGAGGTCGGTCTCTGCGATGACTGGAGTGGGTGTGGCTTGGGTGAAATGGGAGGGGCCTGTATGACTTGGGCGGGGTTTGGCTGTGATGGGCAGGACTTGGCTGAGATAATAATGACGCTTTTATTGATCCCCGTGGGGAAATGACTGCATCTTGTGCTCCATGACACACAGTCACACATGTAGGTGAGAGCAGGTTTGCCAGTGAAGGCAGCTGCCTGCAGCGGCACCCATGCAGTCAAGGTGGTTAATGGCCCATGAACATCTGACTAATTTGCTGAAGCCGGGTTCGAACCGGTGACCTTCTGATCACAGGCACAGAGGCTTAGCCTGCTGAGCCGGTGCGCTGCCCCCGTGTGGCGCTGTGGGAGTGTGTCACTGTAGCATGGTCAGCACGTTCCCCAACATGGCTGCCATTCCCCAAGCATCCGCTCGGTCCTCTCACCCCAACGCCTCCCCCGCAGATCATCCTGGTCCCCATAGAAGTGGCCATTGAGGACATGCAGAAGAAGACACAGGAGCTGGCCTTCGCCACCCACCAGGACCCCGCCGATGCCAAGATGCTGCAGATGGTGCTGCAGGGCTGCGTGGGCACCACTGTCAACCAGGTGTGTGTGTGTGTGTGTGTGTGTGTGTGTGTGTGTGTGTGTGTGTGTGTGCGTGTGTGTGCGTGTGTGTGTTTCTCTGTGTATTGTTGGTGGTGGTATGTGTGTGTGGCTCTGGGTCTGTGTGTGTATGTTGTGGTTGTTGTTGTTCTGTGTGTGTGTGTGTGTGTGTGTGTGCGTGTGTGTGTTTCTCTGTGTATTGTTGGTGGTGGTATGTGTGTGTGGCTCTGGGTCTGTGTGTGTATGTTGTGGTTGTTGTTGTTCTGTGTGTGTGTGTGTGTGTGTGTGTAACGGTTGGTCTTGCTGCTCCAGGGCCCCCTAGAGGTCGCTCAGGTGTTCCTGTCTGACATCCCTGAAGACCCCAAGCTCTTCCGTCACCACAACAAACTGCGCCTGTGCTTCAAGGACTTCACCAAGAGGCGAGTGCATCTGCGCTGACATAAGCACTGACGCACGCTTGCACACCGATGACGCACGCTTGCACACCGATGACGCACGCTTGCACACCGATGACGCACGCTTGCACACCGACACACAGGCACTGACTCACACACATGCACACTGACACACAGGCACTGACTCACACACGCGCACTGACACACAGGCACTGACTCACACACGCGCACTGACACACAGGCACTAACTCACACACGCGCACTGACTCACACACACTGACTCACACACACTGACTCACACACACTGACTCACACACGCGCACTGACTCACACACGCGCACTGACTCACACACGCGCACTGACTCACACACGCGCACTGACTCACACACGCGCACTGACTCACACACAGGCACTGACTCACACACATGCGCACCGACACACAGGCACTGACTCACACACATGCGCACCGACACACAGGCACTGACTCACACACATGCGCACTGACACACAGGCACTAACTCACACACGCGCACTGACTCACACACACTAACTCACACACGCGCACTGACTCACACACACTAACTCACACACGCGCACTGACTCACACACGCGCACTGACTCACACACGCGCACTGACTCACACACGCGCACTGACTCACACACGCGCACTGACTCACACACGCGCACTGACTCACACACGCGCACTGACTCACACACGCGCACTGACTCACACACGCGCACTGACTCACACACAGGCACTGACTCACACACATGCGCACTGACTAACACACATGCGCACTGACACACACACATGCGCACTGACACACACACATGCGCACTGACACACAGGCACTGACTCACACACGCGCACTGACACACGTTACGACCCTCGATTCCACTCAGGTGTGAAGATGCCCTTCGGAAGAACAAGTCCTTGATTGGTCCCGACCAGAAGGAATACCAGAGGGAGCTAGAGAGGAACTACGCCAAACTGAGGGAGGCTCTGTACCCCCTGATCAACCGGAAGATCCCCCAGCTGTACAGGAGCCACGCTTCGAACGCCACACATGCACAGCGGTAACCACGGCAACCGCCTGCCCAGCCAATCACATTTAAGTGATGCTCAACCTGGAAGTTTGAAGGGAAGACTCCTGATGGGGATTTTCAGTACCAGCCCACCTGTTATTGGTTAGACTTTAACAAAGTTCAGTAGCTACCACACTGGTTTATCAGCAGCACGGTCCAAATAGTGAAATATGAGTCCAGATGTGATTATTTAAAAGCAAGTTTTGCAGAGAGAGACATTTGCCTTGAAAACCACAGTTCATTATTGAATCATGATATTTACATTGTAAAATAAATGTTTGCACACACACACATAAAATAAACGTTTATACACACACACACACACACACACACACACGCACAATGGCAGCTGTGATGAGCTCATCGCGATGCTGGATGCTGATTGGCTGTGTATAACCTGTGGGTGCAGCACCACAAGCTCTCAGGCAAACGTGTTAAAATGTTACGATGTGGAATTTTGATGTCAGCATTACAGTTTCAGTTTGGCAAAGGTTTCTCGTTTTGTGTGACTGTCGACAGAAATTCCCTGGGTCGCTCCAGCCTTCGCAAAGCAGACTGTTGAACTACGGCAAGGACAGCGGCTGGTCAGAGACCTCCTCTTGGTGTCTATCCCACTCTGGCCTGGCTTCACTCTCCATGCCTCCCGCCCCCCCGGGCGTCACAGCCCCACCTCCCCCACTGGCGATATCACTCCACCCGACTCCATGGCTTTGGTTGCCGTCCTCTTCAGCAGTCGGCTAGTTTCCATTCCAGGAACCATGGTTATTTCAACATTTTTTTATGGATAATCCAGATCTTGTAATTATAAACACTATAAACGGGAAGATGAACGAACATGTAAACGGACATGAATCAGAACCCATTTTTGTACTTAAACCTGTAAACTAGTGTTTTTGCTGTGGACCAAAATGACTGCCGTCCTCCACCTGGTGTCGGGACTGTTTCCTTTTGTCGTTTCGGACCTTCAGCTGCTCTCGTGACTCCCCACAGTGTTTTCGGTCCACTGTGCTGGGTCCAGGGGTGGGGGGGCAAGGGGAGTAACCACTTTGCTGTTCGACTGCTGACTTTGTACTGCTATGTTGGGGTAACAATGTCTGACTACTGCATTTCTCACAGATTTCTTTAAAAACAAAACAATTTAAGTTATAGTGGGTTTTTATAGCTTTGTATTAAATCTTTTCTTATTCCTTTTACAAATTGGTTCTTATTTGGAATAATGTTGGGCTGTATTTTGTACTGCTACACTGTAACAACGTATCAGATTTGCTTTCTCCAAGCAAGTCCCCCCGTAAACCGTCTCTCCTTTGCCACCTGAGCAGACCCGACGTTTATACTAATGATCGAAATTAATCGTTAAACACAGTAGTGGTAAAAATCACATTTTTCCGAAGAATGTGTTGAGCTTAGTCTCTATAAAGGAGCCTTGGAGGGGGTGACCATGTGCTGTAAAAGCTTATTCGGGTAAGTCTTGTTTTATTATTTTTATACTCCTGTGTTGGAGCCTGGGGATCTGGGCTCCTTGAAATCAGAAACAAGGCAATAAAGGTGGATACACAGTGTGAGTGTATGGGCCAGGAGAGAGAGTGTGTCTGCGTGCGCGTGCATTGATCACACTTGGGCACCAAAATGTCCCCATAGTGTGGTAAAACCTGAAACAGCATTACTTTTGGGAACATTTTTTAGGTCTCCATTTGGATAGCATCAATTTTATAAGAATCAGAAAACTAAATGTTTTGTGTTTTGCTTGGTCACTTAAGGTTAGAGCTGAGTATGGGCAATGGGTGTAAATTATGGGTGGAGGGGGGGGGGGGGTTGTGCCCCCCCCCCAATAATCAAAACCAGCCAGTACAACCCCCTGGACCTCCTTAAATGGGTGGAGACCTCAGACCCACCCCCAATGCTCAACCCAGAGTTATGTCCTTGGTAAGGGTTAAGGTTGTCATTAGGATTAACCTTTTGCCCATAGAAATTAATAGATGGTCCCCACAAAGATATGAATGTGTGTGTGTGTGTGTGTGTGTGTGTGTGTGTGTGTGTGTGAGAGAGAGAGAGAGAGAGAGAGGGTGAACTTGTGTGTGTGTGTGAGAGAGAGAGAGGGTGAACTTGTGTGTGTGTGTGTGTGTGTGTGTGAGAGAGAGAGAGGGTGAACTTGTGTGTGTGTGTGTGTGAGAGAGAGAGAGGGTGAACTTGTGTGTGTGTGTGTGTGTGTGTGTGTGAGAGAGAGAGAGGGTGAACTTGTGTGTGTGTGTGTGTGTGTGTGTGTGAGAGAGAGAGAGAGGGTGAACTTGTGTGTGTGTGTGTGTGAGAGAGAGAGAGAGGGTGAACTTGTGTGTGTGTGTGTGTGAGAGAGAGAGGGTGAACTTGTGTGTGTGTGTGTGTGTGTGTGTGAGAGAGAGAGAGGGTGAACTTGTGTGTGTGTGTGTGTGTGTGTGAGAGAGAGGGTGAACTTGTGTGTGTGTGTGTGTGTGTGTGTGTGTGAGAGAGAGAGAGAGGGTGAACTTGTGTGTGTGTGTGTGTGAGAGAGAGAGAGGGTGAACTTGTGTGTGTGTGTGTGTGTGAGAGAGAGGGTGAACTTGTGTGTGTGTGTGTGTGTGTGTGTGAGAGAGAGAGAGGGTGAACTTGTGTGTGTGTGTGTGTGTGTGTGTGTGAGAGAGAGAGAGAGGGTGAACTTGTGTGTGTGTGTGTGTGTGTGTGTGTGTGAGAGAGAGAGAGAGGGTGAACTTGTGTGTGTGTGTGTGTGAGAGAGAGAGAGGGTGAACGTGTGTGTGTGTGTGTGTGTGTGGGGAAGGTGTAAGGCCAGGTCCTAAAAACAAGCACCAGGCCAAACAAAGGAACGTACAGAACTTTAACAGCAGGAAGCAAAAAGGCCACAGCAGTGATTCAAATGCTTAATCCAAAACTCAAAAGATAGGGCCAGACGCCAAAACGGGGTTTAAAATAAACAAATAGCATTTTTTTAAATATGAAAGTACAGTAATCCCCTCAGACCCCACCTAAACTTGAAAAATCCACTTTCCCTTCCCTAAAGACTGCATGGAGGCTTTATAAGAAAGCAAAGCTCACTGATTAGTCCACAGACCACTTCTTTTTTATCGGGGTTAGAAGTTCAAACGTTTACGAGAAATGAGGGAACTTTGGTTTTAATCTGCACTAACTAGCTGCAGATACTTCGGACTTCATTACTACGACGCCCACGATTTATCGTCAAAGAAACACAAAATGCCTTTTACATTGGGGCGGAATCCGTCCTGCCTGATGAGCTAAAGTCCAGTGTTGAATTTAAAAAGTTGCTAATCGGATTTGAATATTTAAAATTCAAGAAGTGAACACAGAAATTCAACATGGCCTCCAATTCGTGGGACCGGCATGCTCAGAAATTTTAGAAAATAATAGTAGAATATTTATGGATTGAAATATCATTAATATATAATGTCAATATAGTGTTTCATACAGCCCAAATCATTTTACAACCCATTTACGTTTTGGACAAAAAAAAACTTAGTATTTAGCCTGCATATTAAATTGAACGCATTCCTGGTATACATATAGGCTAACTGTGTTGGTTAGTATGGTAAGTCAGATTGTATTTTATTCGTATAAGGCTTACGTGTCATAAATTAATTCTTACTAGAAAGAATATGTGATTTCCTGCAATTTTTGCTAGTAAGAATACGAATTCAAAATATATGCATGAAATGCAATTCTTACTAGTAAATATGATCATTCTTACTAGTAAGAATTACATTGTGGATATCTTGAATTCACATTCTTACTAGTAAAATAGAATTTTACTAGTAAGAATTAAGTTCTGGCGAGTAACACATATTAAAAAAAGACAATTTGGCTTCCCATAGGTGAGGACATGTGCACTTAAATGTAGGGAATGTGAGGACCCGAGAGCTGAGTCTCCCCTCGGGAGCCTCCAAACAGAGGTCCGCTGCGCCTGGATCTGCTTTAATTGGAGACCCCCCGAGGGGGAAGCTGCGCCGTCCACGCGCGCCCAAATGGGAAGCTTCCCGCTGCAAGTCCAGCTGGTAGGAGGGACCGCCGCACGGCCGCTTGAAGTGGACTGATCGTGGCCGCCAGCGGCTTTATTCGCTCCAGATGTCGCCTGGTGTTATGGCGCCCGGCCAGTGCCGGCAAACCGCGTATATGCGGCCGCGTCTCGATGGGAAAAACCTGTACAGCGCGCCGTGAGGTACGCGGCCATCCATGATCTGCTGGTCTGTGAACGGCTTATTGTTGATCTGCGAAGCAAAACCCTTGTCAAGTGTCTATGGCAAAGACAAAACGCAAAGCGTTGCTTGCTATTCAATTGCCAGCAATGCTTCACCGACGCCTGAATGCATTGCGTTTTATAGCCATGAAAGTAACAAACCCCATTGTTACTCATCTTATATTTTCCATGCAGTTAAAATGACAAAACACATTTATTTCTCACATCTATATAAATTCGGTGTTGCATTCACACAGCCCTGGGTTTAAATTATGTTATAAATAAATGTGCCCTAAACTAAAAGCATTTTGTCTACCTGGGAATCAGTGAACTGTATAAATATAGTACAGCCCGCAAGTTGTTATTTCTGTAAATCTGGTTTCCTGCTTATTATTTGCAACGTGCGGCTTTTGCTTTAACAGTCCTTCCGCAACGGTGCGGTTTTTCAGTTTGTATTTGTAACGCCGGGCGTCGTCCGGCCGAGAGGCGCCTGGTCATCCGTGCTGTATTAGTGCGAGTGGAGCAAAGGGTGCCCCGGTCCTGCGCTTGGCTGTTGCCTCTTTAAGAGAGAGAGTGTGTATGTGTGTGTAGCGGCTATGGGTGGGGGTGGGTGGATTTTTGCATTGGTCTGCTGCGGTGTTTTTGTGTCGCTGTCAGTGCGTTTAGCAGCTGGGCTTCGGACATTAGACGGGACTGCGAGGGGAGAGGTAAGAAAAAAATCCGCTACCCGGTTTTCCTATTTCATTCACGTCGGTACTATAACAAGAAGAAAAATAATTATGAATAGAAATTTATTTTAACCATGGAAGCCACCCCCTATTGAATCCCCCCTTGATAATGGCTTCTAGGTTTGAGATGCGGTCCCCTCGTTTGATTTTTGTCTGGCTTAATAGAAACGGTGCGTCTCATACACTTATTTCAAGCCTGTGTTTATGTTTTTTTGCGCGATTTTCGTCGTCCGTGAAACTTCGGCGTCCCTGATTCAAGGACGCAACCCATCGGTGAGGATCCAGGCGCGCAGAGCATCCCTCGATAACGCCCGGTGGATCGGGTCGCTTTTAAAAGCCGAGGAAGCCGTCCAGACGTTTTCCGTGCCCTCGCCATTTCGGGACGGGAGCGCTTCCACCGACGATGCTGCGTGTTTACATTGCCTGCAAAGTAACACGCGTTTAAACCCGTGCTGTCAAGCAAGCAACTTATTGTTATTGTTACTTAGGCGAAATGAGACAGATCTCTTTATATACCCATGTGGGTAGCTACCGAAGCCACGAAAGTATGTAGTACTGGGATCTTTTTTTAAGCGCTTCGAAATCATGGTTTTATAACAAAAAAAATCTAGGTGTGGCAGCTGAAAGTGGCATTCTGGAATTAATGATAATTTCTTTATTTACTTATTGAGAAATAACGTGCTTGCTGGGAGCCTAGGGAGAGGGTGGGTCCGTTTTTTCCGAGTTTCATGACTTCCAGATGTGCACTATTAAAACACCGCTGCTTCTCTCAACTATGCAAAAAAAAATGCACGAGAAGTATTTAGGCTAATGATAAGCGCGTTCGCCTTTTCTTTATGCCCGTGTTCCGGTTAGATGAAAACTAACAGATGCGCCTTTCGG
Organism: Paramormyrops kingsleyae; assembly: GCF_048594095.1. Taxonomy (NCBI): domain Eukaryota; kingdom Metazoa; phylum Chordata; class Actinopteri; order Osteoglossiformes; family Mormyridae; genus Paramormyrops; species Paramormyrops kingsleyae. The sequence continues at coordinate 15,077,745 of NC_132818.1, read as the reverse complement.
ACACGATCCAGAGGCAAATAAATGGCTAAGGCCGTGGGTCTTTTTTCCTGAAATGATTTTTCCACTTTGGGCATATATGGGAAATGGAGCTACGAAGTTAATGGCTGCTGCCCGACGTTGTCCGTTTGGCGTCCGAGACCGGTCGTATTTGGAAAGTATTTGGTTCCATTCTGGTCACTGTTTCACACAGTTAACGAAAGTTACACCGCTTCTTTAGAGAGAGGGAAAGAGAGAGAGAGAGCAGTCTCACATAAATGACTTCATTGTTCCGTTATTTTTTCATACTTAGTTTTGTAAGACAGGCCTACTTTTATTCATATATATACACACATACACATATTTTTTATGAAGTTAACTAAATAGCCAGCGTGATTGTAGCATCCTACTCAGAAGATTGTTCTTTATGTAAATGTTAATAATGATACCTGAGAAAAGTTTTTTATTGTGATAACTCAAACATGGCATCTTGAAGTTTAGTAGCTCATGCGATTAACATTAAACGCAGTGAATGATTGATTGGCTTCCAGTGTCGACGCTCTTGTGAAGTTTTGTTTATTACCATCCCAGCGGGGGGGATGGGATGCGTCTCTAACAGAGTCACATTCCCGTTTAATGTGTTTGGAAAGAGGGGGTCGCACCTTTGGAACCTGGAGGAATCCGAAGCTATAAACCCAATTTATCTAACGAGTTGCACGCTGGGCATTGAAATTGCTCTGCAAGAGTAACTGGATTAAAATGCTAACTGTATGCAGGCGCATCCTTAGGATTTGGAAACGTTTTTATTCTCCTTCAGGACGGCACGCTTTGCTTATGCTGTCATCTGCCGTGCTGAGTTCAGCGTTTTTCTTGGTTTTTTTTTTTGCACTATCGCATGGAGGCTTTTCTCCGCGGCTCCGCGAGGCTTAGCGCGTGTGGCTGACGTCACCCGAGACTTAGCAGAGTGATGTCATTGAAGCCGCGCGTGTACCCCGCGCAGGTGAGCCTCTGCTTTGTTCTCGCGGAGAGGTATGGAGACCCTCCCCAATAAGGGCGGCGGAGCCACAAAAATACCGGTGGAGGTTGGGTAGAGTTAGGCATGCCGTCAAACCCGCCAGGGAAATCGGAGTGGGGTATGGGGGCGTTTTTGGGAAGCCCTTATCGGCGCATTAAACTGAGCGCGCGCTCCTCGCCTTCCCCATCGCTTCATTTTTGATTATTTTTTATTAAACAGTCCCTGTATAATATTCTTGTATTTGTCCACATTTAAACGATCACATGCGACATCGTGTCGCTTCCCTTGTTTTGTTTAACGGTCACCCTTCAGGGCTTAGTGGTTTTTGCGGTGACAGAAATTGCCCTTTTACAATCCCCGAAACCAGACCATTTACTTATAGGTTTTAATAAATACTTTAATGATGTTTAAGACTTTATTTGCACTCGCCATCGATTGATTTAATATGTTTATCATAGTAATGAAGCCCTTGTTGATTTGTTTCGGTTTATGAGTACATGTGGTATGCGCCTGTAGATACGGCGTGGATTAGTTATTTTTTAAAGAAGCACTTAACTACAAAGTCTCCAACAACTTCCTGTGTTTGCCCGTGTTTCTTTCCTGTGTATAGATGAGACACCGTGGGTTGGTTAAGCATCTGTAGTGTTCATCTAGCCTTCGGACCGCTGATATGGCATAATATAAATATTTAAGCAAGTTGCGGACTTCGGTGATGCTTAATACCGTGTCATGCCTGTACAGATAAGGCAGTCAAGGGTCTTTTGTTTGGATGGCATTGAGCACTCACTGCAGAGGAGGACATGCAAATCTGTGGCCAGTTCACAGAAAGTGCTCTGTTCATGCAGGCATGTGAACCCAACCGCTTTGTCTCTCTTGTTTGAGAGGCTCCAGTTTTTCCCCGTTTTAATTGCTAACAACACTTTCAGTTAGCTTCATTCATTCGACCTTCTCAAAAAATGACTGCTGAAGCTTCTAAATGATTTTTTTTAGTAATCGAGGTGAATTTTGGTGTTCGGCTCCTCGTGTGGGGGGGAATGGCCTATGTGAGGCCTGCTCAGGATGGGACCTCTAATCCCTGCATGATATCATGTTATACAAAACATTTGTCCAGCTGTTATGCACTGGAGTCATTCAGGGGAAAATGTGCCTGCAGGATCTGCTACTACAACTGTTTCCCCATACTGACCACAGTTTCATATTGACTGTTTCTCGCTACTGACCGATTCTCATATAAACTATTTCTCAGTTCCGATCACTGTTTCTCGTCGCCCATACTGAGCCCCGTCTCACTTCAGCACTGTCTGGTCGATGTGTTCTTTCTCATAGTGTTGAGGGCCGGATGACTGTTCTCTGCTGCTGACGGACTCTGAGTTCACTTGCCCTCTGCGGTTGTTTGTTCCTGCCCGGTCACGGAGCACCTATACCTCTCAGAATCTTCCTGACTCAATCCCTTTTTGTTTTTGAAGTCACATGCCGCTCTCGTTTAACTTTAGCTCTGTGTCTTTCCTTGGAATCTATCCCTGCCTGATCTCCTGCTGCTTCTTCTCAAAGTTCTGCTCCAGTTTCACCCATAAACTAACTCTGCTCCCCTTAGGCTCAGCTCCTTCGCCTCCTGTTACGCACTGTAACTTTTAAAACTTTCTTCTTTTCATGGTGATTCACGTAACTTCAACCCATTTTCTCGAAGGTTTGGGGTGGGGGTAGAGGGGGGTGGTGTCAGCCCGCTCGGCCAGCATAGCCCGTGGCTTTGTTTATTTTGCTCCTCCTTAAAGAGTAGAGAGGGACAGGCGGCGCCTCCCTGGGAGGCACAGTCAGGGAGGCACAGTCAGGGAGTCCACGGCGTTGGAAGTTGATGCCAAAAGTTGTCATTTTTTCGTCCTTCCCGGCAAGGCTGCGTAATGTAAAATGCAGCTCCAGTCGTCTGCCCGAGAGAATCTTTCTTCAACACTTAAAATAGGGGTCCTACAGGCAAGTGCTACGGACAGACCGTCCATAGCTGACATTGGCATTTCACAGTAGTCCAGCTCGAAAGAAATAATGGACATTTTTAAAAGTGGTTTAAGAATTTGTGTGGAAGTCTACATGCGGGGGGATGGAGGACAGGTCTGGCTTTTGTACCATTGAGTGATGTATGTGTGAGTTACTTTAGCTTTGCAAATGGGCACCGTTGTGACATGTAAGCTACTTTGGATGAAGCATCTGTTAAATGACTAAAAACTTAAAAAAAAAAATTTAAAAACCCAGCTAGGAATTAGGGTCACGGCTAATCTGTTTGCTGTAAGGTCATGTGTGCCGGCGGACTGCAGAATATTTAGGTAGGTAGTCCTGTGCAGAGCAAACCTCGGTGGCACTATGGGGACGGTGACAGGTGGAGCAGTCCCTGTATTGGTGTCTGAGTTTGTCCCACCCTCGAGGAGGGCAGGCTACGCCACTAACATGGAGAGCATACCAACTAAATGTAACTTTCCACTCCCCTCAAAAACTTTGTTGCATGTCCAGCCTTCAGAAAAAGCATCTTAAATATTTGAACACTTCGCAGGAGGATGCCAGAGCGGTGGTCTGGCTCGTTGACAGATTATCTTGGCTGCGTATAATTTGACCGCTATACTCAAACGCATCTAACTCACGAGTGCCGTGGACCGTCCCGGCTTGTAATGCACCGCCTGCTTCCCGTCCCAGTGAGCGCTGGCCTGGTATTCCACCGTCGTCTCAGCCACGGTGGCGTGGCGATGGCAAGCTAAAAATGCCAGGGAGTGCTGGTGCTCAGTACGAAGCAGGGCGAGCCTCCCGCCTGTGACTCACAAGCACAGTTTATATCCCCGATTATAAATAGTGTCTCGGAAAACTTTTCATCTAGACGTCCACATTCCCACGCTTTTCCGATTTCTTGAAGACGCGCTCCGCTGTTGGGCAGGAGGTTGTTAATGTCATTAAGTGCCATTCCTCTGAACACCTTACTACCCCCAGCCCCCCCCAGTTTTGGAACTTTATAATTATGACTGAGTGTAACTCTTAGGACATTTTTCTGGCGCCGAAGGGATGCTAGAAAGTTCTCTGCCAAGTTCTCAATGAGTCTCTGGTGAGAGAAATTCCCCATTCGGCACAGTCCTGTGTGTGTGTGTGTTGTTTTTGTAGAGGTGAAGTGTCCCCTCTAAAGCGATGTGTTTGAAGGGTGCAGGTTGATGCTTTCATCATGGAACAATTTTTCTCTGGGACTGTTTCTCCATCCCACTCTCTCCACACCCCCCCCCCCCTTCTTCTAAGGGAGGAAGTGGCTGGGTTGTTTCTGGATCCACTGGGAGCTCAGAGACGGAGCTCCCTTTCCTGTAACCCCTCCCTGCCCGCCGCATGGCTCGGTGACCGCCCCCCCGCCCCCAGCCTGGAGTCGGCTTCACAATGAGGCGTGAGCTATTGAAAGGCTGCGATGTTTGGGTGTAGTTGCGTTTTGAGAATAGTGCTAGTATGTGCCAACAAACTGCAAAATGGCCATGACCTCTTATTAGACTACAATTTCATCCTATTGGAAATAATCTACATCCACATTCACGGCTCATATTGGCAGTGGATAGATGGCCACACCCATTCACATTTCTTTGGCAAATATCACTAATAGATGTCCATACCGTTTCACATTTCTTTGGCAGATATCAATAATACATTACCACATCCCTCCTCATTTCATATCCACATCACAAATAGACTAATAGATAGAACAATAGATGGCCACACCCCTTCACATTTCATTGGCACATATCACTAATAGATGGCCACACCCCTTCACATTTCATTGGCACATATCAGTGCTGTTAGGGAGTGATTATTGTGAACTGTGACTTTCCTGGGTGAAGCTTTACATGCATTCTCACGCCATTTCTCGGCATCAGTGACACGGCGTGTCAAGCATTCTCACCCGTGCCTAGATGCGTGGTGTTAAAGGCCTTGAAATAATGTAAGCCCTGAAAAGCAAGCCGGACTGATTCATTTTCAGAGATATCTGGCGAAAACTGCGAACTACATGAGTCAGAGCATGAGCTCAGCTGGAAGAAAATGCAGCCTTCTGTGCCTTGGGCGCCGAAACATCTGCGAACATCTCAAGGTGCACCTATGGCCAGTGTTGCTTAATGCAAGTCACTTCAGTCATTCTGGATCTTTCCTTTCGGTGGCTGTGATAGCTCTCGCTTGTACCACATGCTTCAGCACTCTGTGGTACTAAATTCTGCGTACGTTTTGGCTTCCGTAGCTAACAAGTAGTGCATTGTGTTAACAACAACCAGGTCGTGGGTTCAAATCCTAGGATTGCTGTAATCCTTCCCTCTATTGTAAGTTGTTTTGGATAAAAGTGTCATGTAGATGAGTAAATGTAAATTTGCTAGTGCTATCAGTTGCGAAGGTTCTCTCGACAGCCACTTCCTGTACCAGTGGATTCGTAAAAGCATTTCCTGTAGCCAGCCCAAGGGATATTGTTTATTTCTTAATCTTAACCTGAGCCGATCAGCATGTTAAAAACTCGCCGGCACTAACATACCGAGCAGCGGAATAGGTCAGCAGATTTTGTAACGCGCCGACATCCTTCCACTGCGCACTCCGGCCCACCCCCCCTCATAACCCGGCCTGCTTTTCCAGTCAACACCCTGATTCCTGTGGCTTTTTACTCAAACCATTGTTCCCTTAAAAAAAGCCCCTGCGTCCATTTCTGGACCTGACGGTACCACCTGTGCTGTCCAGCTGTCATAATATGCAATCGGGAGAGATCCTGACGAGCGGAACCACACAGACGGGAAGGTGCAAACACACACGGACAGACACAGACATGTGAGTGCACACGCACACACACACACGCACACTCACACGAGTTCACCAAGCAAACAAGTTCTCTATATTTCAGGAAACTGATGTTATCTCAAAAGCATTCATATAATTAGTATTAAATATAATTAACATTTTTGTTTTTTGAATGAAGGAGGGTGCTTAACTACTTGTGATGGGAAATATTTGAAACACGTATACCCTGGTGTTCCTGATGCACACACACCCCTCTGGCTTTTACCAAAACACACAATGTCTGGTTGTACCATGGTAAACCAGCAGAGAGATATGGTGCCTCTGAGTTTAACAGGAGAGTGCATGTCTGGGTGGGGTAGAGTGGGGGGGGGATTTATCCCAGGGATGATCCCAAGTTCAGAATCATTTTTCACATATTCTGTGTTAATGTTAATGGGCCGGAGGTCAGGGGTTTGTTCTGCTGAGGTGGGGAGGCTGGGAATTGGCTCCCTTTGGCCGTCGTGGAATGCAAGCAGAGGAGGTGGGCTGGGGGAGCACCGGCGAGACCCGGGTCAGTGCATTCCTTCAGCCGGATAGCCGAGATTAGCCAGGCCGGGGAGAGGGGAGCGACTCCACAGAGCCCCCTCCCTGCCACCCACACAGTGACCCCCCCCCCCCACTACCACCACCAACGCCTGTCTCATGAAACTGGGGGTCTCTGTTCACTGTCAGCCCAATGCCGCCCCACTGCAGCAGAGAGATGGAGCGAGGGAGTGCTTACAAAGGATGAGATGGAGGAGGAGGCCAGGCAGGAGAGCCGACGTGGACAAAGGGGAGTGTGTTCACCAGGGAGAGCGGAGAAGTGAGATGGAGTGATGGAGACATAGTGCGAGAGATAGAGTGATGTGGAAGGAGTGAGAGATGGAGGGATGTGAAGAGAGCAAAAGAGATGACGCAGAGAGGTGGAGTGGTGTGGAGAAAGTGTGCAGGCCCTGGTGAGGGCAGCCCCCGTCCCCACAAAGGGCCGGGACTTTGTCACACTCTGTGGGCGTGATGCAGGCTCTAATTATATCCCATCGCCTGTCCCAAGTCGTCCTCGTCACCCCCGGCCCTGAGAGACGCATGTGCTTCTGGCTAAAAGTGCCCCAGCCACATTTGTGCGGACCATGCATTTGGGATGGGAACGCATACGTATTTGGGTACGTGCAGGGATGCAGGGCAGAGTGACCCTCTTCTGTGTGAAAGAGAGAGGAAGAGAGCGAGCCTCATACAGCTTAGCCGATTGGCTGCTAAGGGCTCATAAAATACCGAGATAATTCAGTCAGTGTTTCCGAGCCCCCCCCCCCCCCCCCCCCAAAACAGGCAGGAGCTGGAACAGGCAAACCTCAGTCTTACTAGGGTCATGAGATTGGAGGGGGGAGGGCCGGGAGAGGAAGGGGGCATAAACACCAGGGGGGCTCTGCTCCAAACCCACGACGGGGCGAGAGGCAGGGGGGCACAGATGAAGAACAGAACAGCCATGAACCAGCCAGCGCAGGAGAAGACAAATGGAGGGAAGCAGCAGGCAGACTCTCAGCTTTCACCGCGCATTCTGGACAAGACACACGGTAGAGAACCTCAGAGCTGTCCTGGCCGTGTCTGACCACTGCTGGGGGTCACAGGAGGGAGCAGATGCTCACAGGAGGGAGCAGATGCTCACAGGAGGGAGCAGATGCTCACAGGAGGTCAGCCACACCATTATAACATCTCAGCAGGAATCATGAGTCTGATTGGGTCCCTCCCTCACTTTCCAAAAGCAAGCGACCCAAAAAGAGCAAGCAACGTGTTTGGGATCTGACCCATGCGGCTGGTACACTGGGGTCTCATGGAAAATTCCGGAAGCGGGACACGGGTTAACACACGTGGTTTTCTAAAAATCAAAAACTAAAAATACAAAAACTCTTGTATTTTGCTTGTTTGGTCATGGTTATGCTTATGGTTAGGGTTAGGGTTAGGGTTAGGGTTAGGGTTAGGACTGGGTGGGGGTTACGGTTGTCAGTTAGCATTAGCATTTTTCCCATTGAAATGAATGAGCAATCCCCACAAAGATATGATTCCAGGTCTGTGTATGTGTGTGTATTTAGCCTGGCGATTTGGTTTGGCTGGCGATGGGCGTGTCAGGCGGGACGTTACGGGATTACGGTGTCCCTGAGCTTCGGACATTCCTCTGGTTCACAGTGATTTTTATGAAAGTTAAGGAAGAGTTTGAAACGTAACGGATGGGCGGTTTGCTCTGAATTCGGCGTCCGGGGGGAGTTTGTGCTGTAATGACAGAACATCCGAGTCATTTACATGAGTGGAAGTAAAGTAATTTGGAGCACATTGGAAAAGTCTGGTCTGTTTATGTGTGTCTGTAATGTGTGTGCGTTTTTGTGGCCTATGCATGTGATCATGCATATATTACGTTGCAAGGATCAAATGTCCCCACAAACGGTCCCCACCTGTTGTTTTGATGTTGTGGGGACCGTTTTTTCAGTCCCCACAAGGGGAAAATCATGTTAATAAAAATCAGTGAATGGAATCAAAAAACTAAAACTGCCAAAAGCCTTGTATTTTGTTTGGCTACTTGTGGCTGGTGTAAGTGCTGGTAAGGGTTAAGGTTGTCCTTGTTTGGCATTAGGGTCATTCCCACAGAAATGAATGGAGAGTCCCCACAAAGATATAAAAACAACGTATGTTTGTGTGTGCGTGCATCTGGCCTGTTCATGTGTGTTTGCGAATGTGTTTGTACTGTATATGTGTCTGTGTGTGTGTCTGGGGGTGTCTGTCTGTGTGTGCCAACATGCAAGCAGCTGCAGTGGTCAGCTGACTCCTCCCTTGCAGCGTAATAGCCCCATAATGACCCATAATCGGCCACCGCATCCGGAATTTAGCAAACGATCAGCCGAGTCTGTCGGGGATCTTTACGCAATTTTAAAAATAGCCTGCATCCTGATGGCGGATATACACACGTGTCTTCTTTTGATTATGTTTACCATGGGAGTGAAGCCATCCTTTTTAAAAAAATAAATAAATGAATGAATTATAAAATGCAGCTCATGGCCCATGTATGACATGTTTGTATCCTTTAGCTCTGCAGTCCTGAGATTTACACGTGGGTGTCTGCTATTCAGAGTGTCGTTAAACCTGGGAAATGGATACATCGTGTGGTGTGGACCTGGGGGAGATAGTTACTCTGTTAAGTGTTGATGAGGGGGAATGGTTATGATATGTGTAATTGATCCAGGGAGCAGGTCACACATTATTTTGTTGATGCTGGTATCCTGGGAGACTGTTACACTGGACAGTGTTGATGCTGGTATCCTAGGACACTCGCTTGTGCTGTGTTGACCCTGGAAAGCAGATGTCCTGTAATCAAAGGCTGACTGATGTTTTTGGGATGTATCTGTGCGTGTGAGTGTGCGCGCCTTTGTGCAAGGCTTTAGTCAGATGAAACCTCCTGACCATCATCTGATGAAGAGCGATTGAGAGAGCGAGAGAGAGAGAGAATTTTTTTTTAAAGTGTGTAGCTCTGCATGAAGTAGCTTCCAGAGGCTTCAGAAATGATTCCAAATAAGGTGGTGAATTACAGCCTTGAGCAACATCTCTGGGATCTGCTGGCAGAAACACACGCCATGACGAAGAGAGACCCAGTGGCATGAAGCAACCTGCAGCATTACTGGGGGGGGGGGGGGGACCTGCCAGGATATGTGATACTGGACCTCCAAGCCAAGCAACACCAACACAGCCATGTACAACAGCGGCCCTAAAGACAGTAGCATGACATTGGGGTGATCTGGAGTAGTATATGCTCATGAATCCAGTGGTTACACTGTATCCTCGTTTGTGGTTAATCCAGCAAAATCTGTGCGAGTCCTGCTTTGACTTTGGAAAGCACCAGAATGCACAGGAATGCTGGAATGGCGAGAGACAGGAACGCGGCGAGCATGCGGTGGCGCACAATGCAAATCCGGCCAAGAGGAGGAAGCATCTTTCGCCCCGTACTCACTCTGAATCCCATGTTTGTATATTTGCCTTGGGTTATACTGCCCCCTATAGGTCACTGCCTGTATGCTCACCAGGGCTCTCTGCACCAGTTTTCTTGCCTTAGGGGAGTAACGTTTTAGACGTGTGTGTGATGCCCGTGTTCCTGCAGGGTGTTTACATCTGACGATCCACTCTCGCCCCCTACAGGTGCAATTCTACAGGTGAGGGTGTGTTGGAGGCCCCAGATCAGACATGACCCAGGTTCTCCAAATGGACTCCAGCTTCCCAGGTACTCAGCCAGGCCAGGCTGCTTTTGTGTATTTTGTTTGTGTATTTACATGAATCCGAGCTACAGACTTTAACATGGTTACTCCATCAAACTCCTGGTTTTAACTTGATGCACCCCTCCCCCCCCCACTCAGGGAAGGCCCCCCCCCAGCCTCCCCCCACCCTGCATGGTAAGGAGCAGGAGCCCTACTCGGTGGAGACGCCCTACGGCTACCGGCTAGACCTGGATTTCCTCAAGTACGTCAACGACATCGAGAAGGGCAACACCCTCAAGCGGCTGCCTGTTCAGCGCCGGCCCCGTTTCGGCTCACTGCCGCGGGGCTATGGCTACACGGGCTCCTGGTGGACCTCCACAGAGTCGCTCTGCTCCAACGCCAGCGCCGACAGCCGCCACTCCTCCTTCTCCTACTGTGCCCCCGGCTACCACGCTCCGCCCAGAACGTCGGCGGGTGGCACGGCATTCAACTTCAGCGCGGCGCGCGTGGAGAAGACCCTGCTGGATGCTCGGCGTCGCCTGGAGGAGGAGCGGGAGGGCCAGCGGCTGGCAGGCTTGGGAAGCATGCATGGCAGCGTGGCGGGCTCCACCAGCTCCCTGGCCAGCACCCGCAGCTTCAGCCGCGGCACTGCCAGCGGAACCTACACCCCACTGGGCTCGGGGCTGTCCACGCCCATCTCACCGAGCCCCGCCCACCTACAGCACGTGCGCGAGCAGATGGCAGCAGCGCTGCGCAAGATCCGCGAGCTGGAGGAGCAGGTGAAGACCATCCCTGTTCTGCAGGTGAAGATCTCTGTGCTGCAGGAGGAGAAGCGGCAACTCAGTGTGCAGCTCAAAAGCCACAAATTCCTGGGTCACAGCCTGGGCTTCAGCAAGGGCCGGCCACGGGGCGAGCTCTACATTGACATCCCTGAGGAGGAGGCGGTGACCTCAGCGGCATCGGGCGCCCTCTCCCCCACCACACCTGATGGCTCCCGTCAGGACTCCGGCTGTGAGATCGAGGACACGGTGCTAGTGGGCGGCGGCCGGCCTGGGAGCCACAGGGAGGTGCGCTCCGTGGGCGTGGGCCCTGAGCGTGAGCGGGGGGCCCGGCACGTGGGCGTGGGGGTCCGGGAGGAGGACCTGGGGCTGCCTTTGGGAGCCGAGGCCCTGAAGGGGCAGGTGGAGCAGCTGGAAGGGCAGCTTCGCAGGGCCCTGCTGGAGCTGCAGGCAGCACAGCAGCAGGCAGAGGCTCCCCGGGGGCAGCCGGAGGGCCCGGTACATCCCCCCCGTGCAGAGCACCCTGTCAGGGCCACCAGCCTGGGCTGGCAGGGTGGCGGGCCAGTGATGGCCGTCACGGGCCAGGACCTACAGACAGTGGTCAGTTTCTCCCAGCAGCCCTTGCAGCGGGAGCAGAGGACGGTGGGAATCCAGGTGTACACCCTGGAGAAGCCCACAGTGGTGGGAGTGGGCACACTGTTGCGGGCACAGGGATGCGACTCCCATTCTCCAGCTGGGAGAATAGAGACCTCCTCCGCAGTGCGACCCAACCCCGCACTGGAGGGGCAGCACAGACACGGAGAGATTGAAGGTATTGGGGCTGCGTTTATAGTCTAAAAGCAGGACTGTGTCAGTAATGGAGACTGTAAGACACATACTGAGTGTGTGAGTCTGTATCACAAACCTGACTGTGATTTTCCGTTAAAAAATGGTTCGTAGGTATAAACCTCACATCTTAATCTTTTCGTTTCTGTTGCTTTAAAGCATCCCGAATTGAATTTACTTCCCTTCTCTCTCTTTCTCTAGAACCTTCCCCAGAGCTCCCTATAGCCGTCAGCTCCAGGCAGGTGCGAGAGGTCCTTCAGAAGAGCGAGGTGTCCAGCTCCGTGCCCGTGCCCAGCCCTGCCGTTGCCATGGAGACCACCTGCAACCCGCCACTATCTCAGAGGTTGCGGGAAGGGGAGGGGACATCACAGCACCAGCAGATGGGCGCAGGAGCAGCACAGGCGCAGGAAGACACGTTGACACCAGGTGACTTTGAACGTGAACGTGAAAGTGAAAGTGAAATGAGGGGAAATGTCATAGGACTAATGACCCTAACTCATCAAATTTTAACTGCAGTTTAACATTGTGAGATGACTTAAAATCCTAAATGCATAACTTGCATCAATGACATACAGAACTGCTAACTGATTAGCAACTAGACGTACCAAGAAAACAGCATTGTCCACTGTTCGTGTAAATCTAATCACTGGGGAATTTAGGTGTGGGCGACATGGGCAACTGGCCAGGGTCGCGTCTTCTTGGGGGCAGCACAAGAGCGTCCGCACAAAAAAAATGGTGACACTTTACTCGAGGGGACACAAATACTTAGTAACTCAGTAGTAACTCAGTTGCTACTGAAGTAGGCCCACAAATCATGAACAAATATAGTCGCTACTTAAGATGAAAGATGTGTCATAATTCATTAAGGATGAACAAACATGAGTCTGTAACTAATAATTTATTATGAACTAATAGACATGTAATAGCATAATAGTACATTAATTGTATCTCTTCATGTAAAGTGTTACCAAATAAAATGGTGGTATTTGTGCAGTTTTCTATCACACATTTGCACATCACATCAGTATCATGCCACCGTGTGCACCCTGTCTGCACGCTGATTCTAGTTTGTGAGCTAGGCAGGCCACCACTCCAGATTTACGAGATGGGGAGGGGGGTTAGGGCTGGGCTGACTGCAGGTCGCCTCACTGGAAGCAAAGGATAGGGGGGGCAGGGGAATCTGTCAAATAGCCCCCCCCCCTACCTTTATACAGTATTAAATGGTTAAATCAGTTTTTAATTTTATTAAATTGTTCCAAATGTCTTAATAAAAATGAGAGTTAGTGCGGAATGCTTTTCTTTCTTGCTGGGGCGGGGGGGGGGGGAGTGTAAATACAATTTTTGTTGCCGGGGGGCAGTCAGGGAGCTGAAGGGAGGGCTTGCAGAGGCGCCATACAAGCTAGAAGCACCGCTGATTTTTATAATATGTTGGTTGTTGTTTCTGATCATTCTGTTTTTAGCCTCGCCCCAGTCCAGCCTGAGGTCCATTATGAAGCGTAAGGCAGAGGGGGAACCCGGATCTCCATCCACCAAGAAGAACCTCCAGTTTATCGGGGTCAATGGAGGGTGAGTGGCGGAGTGGCATGGGGGTTAGAACATAAGAACATAAGAACTATACAAAGGAGAGGAGGCCATTCGGCCCATCGAGCTCGCTTGGGGAGAACTTAACTAATAGCTCAGAGTTGTTGGTTGTGGACTGATGCATCGTTTCAGTCAGTTCTAACTCACTTGCTGTGGCCTGATGGGAAGATTTACGCAATCTTTGTCTGGCAGGTATGAGTCTACCTCCTCAGAAGAGAGCAGCAGCGAAAGCTCGGAGGACGAGAGCGACGCCAGTGAATATCACGAAGCCATCGAGAGACTCCCCGAAACGAAAGCTGAACCTTCAGAAGAAGGAGTATCGGGGAAGGAGAACCTTCCTGACCACGTGCCTGAAACGGAGACGCCCGCTGAGGCGGACGGGACCAGCCAATCGCCAGCCTGCGGAGCCGCCGAGGCGCACGGCAGCACCCATTCACCAGCCTTAACACCTACAGAGGTGGACAGTACCGACCAATCACCAGCTACAGTCTCCACTGCTTTGCACGTCACAGAGCCCTCCCCCCAGCAGAGTGCCAACCAATCACCGCCCGTGGCTTCCGACCCTCAGGAGAGCAGTAGCCAAACACCAGGCAATGCCAATGGACCTCAGCAGGCGACAAGCCAATCAGAAATGCAGGTGATGTGCGTCCCTCAGCAGAGCAGCCAGGCAGCGGATGACACCAACACAAACCCCTCGGTCACACAGGAAACCAGGTATTCCGAAGTACAGGCAGATTTTGATGCAGCTAAAAATATCTTTAGTCCAGATTTATCTGAATCTTTTCTATAACTATTCACAGTCAAAACACAGATGTAAGACTTTCAGACAGTAAAGAGAGAGTAAAGGCAGGAAAAATGGAATAATGACACTTCCCTGTTGTGTATCTCTCCTCCAGGCTGGAGTTGAGTGACAGTTTGATGACAGCTCTCCTGACCGTGCAGAGAGCCCTGGGCGAACCGAACGGCTTCAGCCAGCAGGAGGCAGTATGCTCCCCCCGGCGTCCTGCCAGCGAGCAAAAAGAGGCAGCCTTTTTTACACATATTAGATGTTTATTAAAGGAAAAAAACACCTTAGTGAGAATATGCGTCACTGCTCTACCCACCCACCCCCCCCCCCCCTGCAGAGAGCCGCCTACACCACGGTGCTGCAGGAGTGGCTGCGCGTCTCCTGCCACAAGACGGCCAGCGCCACCATGGTCAGGGCCCACATGGAGGCCTTCACTGCAATCTCGCCGCAGCTGCTGGAGTTTGTCATCAACATGGCCGACGGCAACGGCAACACGGCCCTGCACTACACCGTGTCGCACTCCAACTTCCCCGTGGTCAGACTGCTGCTCGACACTGGTGTGTGCTCACACCCGCGTGTTATGACGTGTACGTGTGTGTTTGCATGTGTGCTGTGTGTGTGCTGAGAGTGTGAGTATTATTGCGTGTGCTGTGTTTGTTCTGTATGAGTATTATAGCGTGTGCTGTGTTTGCTCTGTGTGTATTATAGCATGTGCTGTGTATGTGCTGTGTTTGTGCTGTATATGTATTATAGCTTGTGCTGTGTTTGTGCTGTATATGTATTATAGCATGTGCTGTGTATGTGCTGTGTTTGTGCTGTATATGTATTATAGCTTGTGCTGTGTTTGTGCTGTATATGTATTATAGCATGTGCTGTGTATGTGCTGTGTTTGTGCTGTATATGTATTATAGCTTGTGCTGTGTTTGTGCTGTATATGTATTATAGCATGTGCTGTGTATGTGCTGTGTTTGTGCTGTATATGTATTATAGCATGTGCTGTGTTTGTGCTGTATATGTATTATAGCTTGTGCTGTGTTTGTGCTGTATATGTATTATAGCATGTGCTGTGTATGTGCTGTGTTTGTGCTGTATATGTATTATAGCTTGTGCTGTGTTTGTGCTGTATATGTATTATACTGTAGCATGTGCTGTGTATCTGCTGTGTTTGTGCTGTATATGTATTATAGCTTGTGCTGTGTTTGTGCTGTATATGTATTATAGGTTGTGCTGTGTATGTGCTGTGTTTGTGCTGTATATGTATTATAGCTTGTGCTGTGTATGTGCTGTGTTTGTGCTGTATATGTATTATAGCTTGTGCTGTGTGCATGTGTTACATCATGTTCTGACCACGGTCAGTAGCTCCCACCCTCCCGCCTCCACATCTGTGTCTGTCTCTGTTCCGGCCACACAGGTTTGTGTAACGCCGACAAGCAGAACAAGGCTGGCTACACGGCCATCATGCTGACTGCCCTGGCCGCATTCCACTCTGACAGCGACCTTCAGACCGTCCTGCAGCTGCTGCGCACTGGCGACGTCAACGCCAAGGCCAGCCAGGTGCGCCCCCTGCTGTCCACTGCCGGATCTGCGCC
Source organism: Paramormyrops kingsleyae (assembly GCF_048594095.1). NCBI lineage: Eukaryota > Metazoa > Chordata > Actinopteri > Osteoglossiformes > Mormyridae > Paramormyrops > Paramormyrops kingsleyae. The sequence continues at coordinate 15,062,164 of NC_132818.1, read as the reverse complement.
CATGTCCCATGCAGTGTTGCTGTGATGTGTCTCCCGGTGGTTCTTGGTTGCTGGAGCTGTGCTCTATCCATAGGCGGGGCAGACGGCCCTGATGCTCGCCGTCAGTCATGGCCGCGGGGACATGGTGAGGGCACTGCTGTCCTGTGGCGCGCAGGTGAACATCCGCGACGAAGACGGCTCTACCGCGCTCATGTGCGCCTGTGAGCACGGCCACGTCGACATTGTCCGCCAGCTGCTCGCTGTGCCAGGCTGTGACGCCACGATCGCCGACAATGTGAGCACCGCCTCCCTCCGGCCCCACTGCCCCCCCCCCCCCCTCAGCCCGTGTCGGGTCTTACTGCTTTTGACTTTCTTATAGGACGGCAGCACTGCCCTATCCATCGCCCTGGAGGCCAGTCAGAATGACATTGCTGTGCTGCTGTACGCTCATCTCAACTTTGCCAAGCCACCATCCCCTGTGAGTGTAACTGTCCATAGCTCCGCCTCCCCTATTAGTGTAACTGTCCATAGCTCGGCCTCCTCTGTGAGTGTAACTGTCCATAGCTCCGCCCCCCCATTAGTGTAACTGTCCATAGCTCGGCCTCCTCTGTGAGTGTAACTGTCCATAGCTCCGCCCCCCCATTAGTGTAACTGTCCATAGCTCGGCCTCCTCTGTGAGTGTAACTGTCCATAGCTCCGCCCCCCCTATTAGTGTAACTGTCCATAGCTCGGTCTCCTCTGTGAGTGTAACTGTCCATAGCTCCGCCTCCCCTATTAGTGTAACTGTCCATAGCTCGGCCTCCTCTGTGAGTGTAACTGTCCATAGCTCCGCCTCCCCTATTAGTGTAACTGTCCATAGCTCGGCCTCCTCTGTGAGTGTAACTGTCCATAGCTCCGCCTCCCCTATTAGTGTAACTGTCCATAGCTCGGCCTCCTCTGTGAGTGTAACTGTCCATAGCTCTGCCCCCCCTATTAGTGTAACTGTCCATAGCTCGGCCTCCTCTGTGAGTGTAACTGTCCATAGCTCTGCCCCCCCTATTAGTGTAACTGTCCATAGCTCGGTCTCCTCTGTGAGTGTAACTGTCCATAGCTCCGCCTCCCCTATTAGTGTAACTGTCCATAGCTCGGTCTCCTCTGTGAGTGTAACTGTCCATAGCTCCGCCTCCCCTATTAGTGTAACTGTCCATAGCTCGGTCTCCTCTGTGAGTGTAACTGTCCATAGCTCCGCCTCCCCTATTAGTGTAACTGTCCATAGCTTGGCCTCCTCTGTGAGTGTAACTGTCCATAGCTCCGCCTCCCCTATTAGTGTAACTGTCCATAGCTTGGCCTCCTCTGTGAGTGTAACTGTCCATAGCTCCGCCTCCCCTATTAGTGTAACTGTCCATAGCTTGGCCTCCTCTGTGAGTGTAACTGTCCATAGCTCCGCCCCCCCTATTAGTGTAACTGTCCATAGCTCTGCCTCCCCTGAGTGTAACTGTCCATAGCTCCGCCCCCCCTATTAGTGTAACTGTCCATAGCTCGGTCTCCTCTGTGAGTGTAACTGTCCATAGCTCCGCCTCCCCTATTAGTGTAACTGTCCATAGCTCGGCCTCCCCTGAGTGTAACTGTCCATAGCTCCGCCTCCCCATTAGTGTAACTGTCCATAGCTCGGCCTCCTCTGTGAGTGTAACTGTCCATAGCTCTGCCCCCCCTATTAGTGTAACTGTCCATAGCTCGGTCTCCTCTGTGAGTGTAACTGTCCATAGCTCCGCCTCCCCTATTAGTGTAACTGTCCATAGCTCCTCCCTTTCTGTGAGTGTAACTGTCCATAGCTGTTCCGGTTAGTGTAACTATCTATAGCTCTATCTCAACTGTGAGTGCAACTGTCAATAGTTTGGCCTCCCCTGTGAGTGTAAATGTCCATTGTTCTTCCCAAGTGAGTGTAACTGTCCATAGCTCCTTCCCTCCTGTGAGTGAAACTAATGCAGAATTTCTTTGTGTTGCTATCTTGTGTTTGTTCCAGGTTTCACCGAAGGCGTCTCATTTTGGATCTTCTCCAGAAACAAAGTAACTGTAATGCAGAGAGCGGCCAGCCTTCCTGAAGGCCTTCAGCCATAAACACACAACTGTAGTTTCCACCTGTGTGTGTGCGTGCGTGTGGGCTTGTGTGTGTAAGTGTGCATATGTAAGCATACTGTACTCATGTATCTCGCACATACTGATCCGTGCACAAGTGCATGCACATGGAGATTTTATGCACGCGTGCTGATGTATGCATGTGTCTGTGAGTGTGTATGCACCCCAACACAGTGTCACAGCACGGTTAGGTGGGATGACGCACACTGCACGGGGAGGCAGTACGACAGGTGTTGATGAACCCCAAAGTTTCTTAGGTATTAGGACGTGTTTCATGTAGCCACATTAGAACGCTGTCACCCGTAATGCAGCACGAGTGATCACATGACGTTAACGCAGATTCGCAGTATCTGTCAGCCTGCGATGGCACTCTCACACACAGCCCTCTCCAGCAGAACCAAGTTCACCCGGGGCCTTTGTCTTCGGAGGACCAGGCCTCTGTGTGTCCGCAGGAAATGATGCGAGCTGTTTGCCAAACCGTGAGGCCCTGATTGTTTCCTGGCCATGCTTCGGAAGTCTTATTCCGATCACATTTCCCCAGCTGAATTATAGTTTTAGTTTTCACCATCGATACATGTCCCCTTCCTTAAATAGTGTCTGAAAGCATGACTGGCCAGCTATCCACGTGCTTCTGAGATTCTTAAAGCATCACACTTGCTTTATAGGGGCTGTTGCCTTGCCAATCACCAAACAGAAAGGATCCTTGGTAACCCCAGTAGGTGCCTCTTATATGCGCTGCCTGCAGAACTGATCCTGGTGCACCAAGAACGCTTTCTCTCTCTCAGCCTTTCTGAGGACCTCTGTCTCTCTGAGAGAGGTCCCAGGCATCACTCTGAGACGATGAGGACTGTTACCAACATAATTAGCACTGTAATTAACCTAAGTCGCCTTGTACACAGATAGTGTCTCACTCTGACAGGGCACTTTGTAACGGGTTAATCTTTTAAGTTCCTGGGGCATCTTCTAAACATGTAACATCTTTTTTGTATTGTAACTGTCCCATTTTCCCATAGAGAACTGGACTTAAAGAACATGGCATTAGGTCACAGTATTCAGCCCAGTGCATGCTGGGTAATGCTCATGGCTTCCCCCTGTCGCGTCTTGACACCGCGAACACACCCAGGCACCCTCTGTGATCTCAGGAAGCAGGCTATCTTTGTGATCCCGTGCAATTGCTGAGACTGATGAAGGCCGCAAAGTTGTGATTAAGCTGAAAGGCATGACAATATGTGGCGTGACCTAACACTCTTTAAAGCACTGTTGTGTAACTGTTTTGGATATATATCGTGGGAACTGTGGAGGGAATATTGATGATCTGCTTAAATTTTGTCTGGAGCATCTGGTGGAAAAGGAGAACTCGGAGATGTGGGATGATTCAGGGGAGGGCTATAATTTGAGAGGCTGGGTTGGCCTGTGTTAGGTATAAAGGAAGGTTTCAGAGTGGGGCTACAGTTTGTTAGTGGAATGTGGCAAACTGAAGCTGATGACAGAGTAAAATCTGGAGTGGCTTATGATGTGGGTAGCGGAGCTGGGGTCACGCTTGATATGCTGCTGTGGCTTGTGTTTATTTTGGCCGCCCACCAATAACATGAGAGCATACCAGCAACCGGCATCATGGGATGGCCAGTGTTCACCAGCAACCAATAACGTAGCAGAATATAGTAGCATTGGCCAAATGAAGCTTCATGGACCATTTTCTGTATTTTTGACCCCACTAGATAGAGCACTTGGTTTGATATGAGGCACGAATTGATTCTTTTTTTGAATAGAGAGCACCATCTAGTGGTGTTAGAAAATACAGCAGCTGGTTCATGAAGCTTCCTCTGGCCATCATTAGTATATAGTGGCCAAAATTAACCAATAGCACAGCAGCATATAGTGGCCAGTGTTCGCCAGCAACCAATAGTAGAGCAGCAATCATTGGCGACCAGAATTTTTCACCCCCAAAAAAAGTGTTCAAGTGACACCCATTTAGCCGCCTTTAAAATCTACTGGTTTCCCTTCCGCACTGTATTTCAGGGAAAAATGCAGTGGATGTTTTCAAGTTTCTGGAGCCATGTGACTGCACATGGCTCTGCCTTCAGCAATGACGGGATCCGCTGCTTAGCCTGTGTTCTTAAACGGACGCAAGAAACATAACAAACCACTAACAACTTTTTTTATAACACTCTGCATTTGTTCATATAGCATACATGATATTCAGGTAGATTTTTTTAAATGAAATGATACTAGTTAATGTTGTGGCTTTTCTACATAATATAACTTTCTTAAAAAAAAAATCTGTTCTCATGGGGAGGAAGGGGGGGCACTTTAAATGTAGTTGTGAGAACTTGTATTCACTCGTTCACCATAAACTGCTGCCGCGCAGCATTAAGTACAAATTTAGATTCATCACCAGTCAATCCCAGTACATCACCAGAACATCAGCAACAGCGCAGAGTCTTAGAGACTGATCGCAGCATTTGCATTTTATGAAACACGGTGCTTATGTGATGTATCACACTCGTCTCCAAAACAAGAATTATGGCGCACACGCCGTGTGTGTGTGATTACTTACAAACTCCTGCTAATTAATTCGAGGCTGTCGACATTCCCCCTGTATGATCTACGTTATTCTCTGCCTGAATGAATCAAAGTCGTACGCGTCCCGTACAACTACCAGCAAGACTAAAGCAAAAATCGGGCCATTGCCCCAGAAGCGTATTATATTAGCTTATTACCGAAGTATATTAAGCATAATTTTCCTGAAGTTACAAGTTAATGATTTTTTAAATGAACAATATTAAATGTTCATGCGAAGCGTACAAAGCAATACGGAATATTACCTGTTTTGAAAAAGAAAAGGATAATGAGTGTGAAAAATCCCGCCTTGTACGTTTCCCAAACGCCTTTCCTATCAATGAACTTAAGAGATTAATTGCGTTTTATAATCTTTTGTATTTGTTTTATTTAACTTTATATATCTATATTTGTAACATCTGTACACAACCACATATATCAAGCATTATGTAAAGATGCTCATTTTATAAATTGTATTTGTGCTTACTGGTGTCTTTTAAAAAGAAATAAACTTTGCCCTTCATTTCATTGTGTATGTTTTTCTGAAACTGAAATGTTTCAAAAAGAAAATGGATGTTGTCCCTTAGCCATGAGACACACTGAGTCCAAAATATAAGTACTCCAAATCCTTTTAAAGTGAATTGAATATTAATGAACCGGATTTGTGCTCCAAGAGTGGACGTCACTTTCCATATAAATATGGGTTGGAGGCTTGTTTGAAAAACTTCCCACGTGTATTTTAGAACTAAGTGTTTCATAAATAAAAAAGAAACTGCCGTTTGGAACATTGCCCCATTTTGAAAACTGGTGGTTTGTATTTGGATTAAAATATTGCATCAGTCTCTAATGACAGTAAGTCAATTTGAAGCACCTGGGTATTTTAGATTAAATATATTTATGCAATTGTACCGTTCGCCACAAATATAAATATTTAGACTAGATGTAGGTCTGTTGGGAATGGTTTGTTTACAGACAGGCTTAAAAATACCTTAGGACATTTGCTGTCTTCAGATCAATTAAAAGCTAGTCAAAATAACGCGTAATAATTCATATAAAACGCTCCACAACAAGTCAGTGCCATGCAGTACGTTAGTGGAAAACTGTTATACATAAAACGTAGGCTAAACAACGAGGTAATACGTATGACATTGCATTAAAACGTCAACTGACCGTGGGAAACAGTTTTCCGCCGCATACTGCCACCTACTGTATCATTTCTGAAAAAAATATGGTGAAATAGAGTGCCACCCAAACCGGGCTGTACCCCCGCCTTGTTTCCTAGACTCCAGGCCCAACCCATCATCCCCCTCGTCACGAGCCAGACTGGTAATAGCGGTTGGAAATGTAATAGAAATTTGGGAAGCGCGATTACTACTGCATTTTATGGACTATGTACACGAGTTGCACTATTTACAATGCAACCACAGCACGAATTATGTGCGTCAACAAATTGGCTGGGAATACAGCTGACATAAAAGTAACTACGTAACTAGGTTAACGGTCCCTGTTACCACTAGATGGCGAACCTGTACTAAGTGATGCTCGTCTTACGATAAACCTCGATCAGGTTCAATCCATCTTCCACCCGCGTATCCTGCACAGTGAAGTCCATCCAGGCAGCTTTGGGCGCAAGGGGGAAGCGTACACACCTTCGATGGGACGCCAGTCCATCAGAGAGGAGGAATACGCACACATTAAGGAGACCCCAAAATTAGGACTATTGTCCTTGTAATAGATTTAGACAGTATTATAAGTCAGAAAAATACGCCACGCCTCACTCTCGTGATTGATTTTTTGCCGTTCGTATTATTGCCATTTGTATGTGTACCAGGTTTATGTTTCAAACAAAATTCCGTAATTAACAGCACATTCTGCTTCATTTTAAACCAAGGCTTTCTTCACACGTCTTCCTTTGCGATCCCCGTTGATCTGAGTTGAAGTTGTTCGGAGCTGCTCGATCTCATAGCTGCGGATTTTCATCATACCTGGTAACAAACTAACAATAAAGTCAGCCACTGTCCTCATCTCCATGGTAACAGTCAGATCCCCTTCCTCGCTCCCTTCATTTCATTGATCACCACGCGTGTGCACTTGTCAGTTTGAACTCGCCCTACCCCCCCCCCCCCCGAGCGCACCTCCCCAGAAGGAGCACTGGAAGGTCGTCCTTCTCATTACAGTGATTCATGGCACTTTCCCGTGGCCATCGCTAAAAACCGTAAAAAAAACCCACAAGGCGTCCAAATCTCCCGTGCCCTGAAAAGGTGCGCAGTGAAATCTGCAGTCACCTTTCCAGCTTTTCCCCAGCTGTTTTTCCAAATAATTGCTGCTAGTTTCACCCTTGTGCCTTACTGGTTTGTGCGCTGAGGCAAAAAACAGCGATTTTGCTCTGGAAAGTTGGATGTTTACGGCACTGGTGTTGAATTTGTGCGCCTGGTACCCGGCCGGCAAATCAAGCTGCGCTTTAGAATGCCAGCTGCCTGGTTCGTATCGGCGGATAATGTGTCGTTCACCATTAAATATTCTTCTGGACCAACTTAATGAGCGACCACTTACCAAATTAAATATGTAAAGGCAATATTGCCCAAACATTTCGCGTCCTTAGGGGAATCGACTGACAGCACGTTCTAACTGCGTCTTATCTGAAAAGCTGCACAGGTGTAAACTTTAATTTAATCTCAGGTGTTTACATTTCTGCAAATCGTAATTTCACTAAATGTTGCCAAAACAAAGAACCGATGCTATAAACCTGCTTGCCGCCACTTTTACATCACTGTGATACAAAATGACCATGAATTAAATTTATTACAAAATACATCAAGCCATCAAATTAAGACTAGCAATTTGTTTAATTAAAACATTGTTAAATTAAGGAATAATTGATGGATAAGCAATTTGTTTACTTTTTACTGTCTGACAGTGGATAACTTATTTACAAATGGTCTGTAAATTATTTTTCTAAGTTATATTTTTTGAGTACAATATTTTAAAAGCTGGTGATTCAGAGTACAGTATTCATCCGGATTTCATCACATCGTGGTGACTGTTTCAAGCTTAAAATTAAGCATTATTTTATTGTCTGGGTCACTCGCAGAAAGACCATGGGGAAATATACCACGTTCCGTTTTGCGTTCAGTATAAGGCCACGTGACCAAACACGTGTTTAATTTACCTGATACGCACCCGAAATAATAAACAGCGTAAACAGCGTAAACAGCGGGGTTTATCTGTGGCATCATTTACGCGCAATAACGGTACGCAGGCGCTCGGAGCTGTTACTGTTTAGTGTTTCTGGTCAAAGTTCCCGCCCGACACTCCGTGACACCGTAATATCACAATGAAATTCAGCGCCTCTGATTCCTATTTACAGTGCAATGGCGTTTAACGTCAGCTCCAGCATGCCTGGTAATCATAGATCAGACCACTGTCCGCCTGTCTCTATGGTAACAGTCAGACCCCCCCCCCGCACACACACCCTTTTCTTCTTCATGGATCACTAAGCGGGTGTTCTCTCTCTCTCTCACCCCCACCACCCGTTCGCTCTGCGATCTGCTCCATGATCCATGTCTTCAGTTGCACATGTATGTGCATCGCTTGTTCGGGTCCTATTTAACATGTAAGATTCAGTAGATATGCTTCTTTGGTCCCCATATTGTCAAGCTACCTACTCCTACGACTCTTTGACATGATAAAACAGTAAACAGAATGACGGCTGCATAGACGTATGCTTTATTCTGATACTTTACATTTGACTAACTGATGCGTAGGTTTATGAGTTAGGGTACTGTTCTAAATAATACAATGCTGTATCACCGGTTAAAGAAAAATACGATACAAAGTTATGTTGTATAGGAAGAAGATTATTATTATTCTTTGGCAAATGAAAAGGCAGGTTTACATTGAATTCCAAACCGGTTTTCTACCGTTTGCATAGAAGTGCAACTTAATTGTTTTCTTGAAACGTCCCACCAGCCGACACGAGCAGCTTCACGATAATAATAAGGCCGGTCAGTTTCAAAAGGCAGCGCGGTACATGCATTTTGATGTCGGAATATGACTTTGGAGTGTGCTGAAATCCCCGCATATAATTCTTTATGTCACCGTAAACAGGATGCTGTAAATTTAATACGCTTTCTAAAAAATCGCACCGAAACCAAATTTGCGACATGCAAGACAGTTCGCCTAATTGGGTGAGCGACTGCAGTTTAATAAGCATACGAAGTAATGGGGGGGCGACTGAAGCCGAGCACGTAGCCAGACTAATTAGCCGCTGCCGTTGTGCGCAGTTATCCGGAGCTTACTACTTTTCTCCCAGCGCCGGTAAATCCTATTAAAGTTGGCACCGACACCACGCGTAGCCCGATAAAAGGCGCCGATTGCCGCGATCCCGGGAGCTGCGGAGCCCTAATGAGGTGCGCAGGAAGGCCACTACGCGCATGCGCACATCAGATAGTCCGCCCCGCGCGCGCCGTCGTCTTGCCTGTCGCACCTTCCGAGATGACAGCAAGCAGATATTCCGGCCGCTACGCTCCTGTCTGCATCAACCAAACTCTTAGCAGTGTTAGCCTTGCTTTAGGGTTTACCTGGTAATATTATTCTCAAAGGAATAACCTTAACGCCTATTATCTTTGCGTCCATATACCTGTGTATGTATATGTGTCTTGTTTGTTGCTACAAACTGTCGGCCGGCTTCGTGTCTCCGGCTGTTATGCGCTGTGACATCTTTGCGGGCTGTTTTTTTTCTTCAGCTTTTTAAATTTCCTCTGGTGATATTGCTATCCTAAACGGTGTTTTTTTGGGGGGCGGGGGCAGTATGGATTTGCTGTGGGTGGAAGCTTGTCGTTATTCAAGACGAGCGACTATCCACCATGAAGCTTTCAACCCCAGGGCTCTTGGGGGTTTGAGGGGAGGGGTTGGTGATAAACAGGACTGTAAGCCCGGCACTTTTCACTTGAGGAGGGGGGGGGAGGGCAACGAGGTTGACCATAGACGGTATGATGTGATCTGGGGCTGGTGGACATCATGTCGGTAGCCCCCGTATCACGCTGTGCTGCTCTGTGATCAGGGCTAAGCTATAAAATGAAAATGGGGGGGGGGGGCTTGCAAGGTGGAACTGTCAGTAAGAAAGATGCTGCCCCCCTCCCAACAAATCTCTCCCCTTTTTATTTTCATTCATGGCACAGACACGCCACTACCCGCACTGCCTGTTCCTCTGTCCTGCGTACGCACCTGTCTCTCGCCTGTTTTCATCCCCCTTTCTCTCAAAAGCACACCTCCTGTAAAGCGAACGCAAACACGCGTCGCCCTGTCTGTCGCGCGTACGGCCGCAAATGCACGCCGTCCGACAGCTCAGACTCGTCCCCGTAAGTGTGACGCATGCACACAAACAGGAGCAGCCCTGTGTGTAACCTGTAACACGCATGCACGCACACACAAACGACATGTGCCTAAACACACACGAACAGGCGAGCGAGTGCGAGCGTGCCGTCTCTGCTCGCGGCGAGGGAACCAACCTTCTGGAAAATCTCAGCATCCACCTCTTTATTTGGTGCGCGCTGCGCTTTGAAAGTACTGGAGCAGGTGGTCCCCTAGGCTCGACCCCTCCTTTTCCAGCAGCCCCCCCCCCACCACAAACCCACCCTCCACCCCCCTGAGCATCAGCGATCACACACACTCGCTCTGTCTCTCTCTGACACACGCGCAAACAGCCGCGCTCAGGATAGCTGCTAGACTTCCCCGTCAGAAGCGAAGTCCCTCTCAGCTAATTCCATTATACATTCTGTCTGGATGCAATACCGCTGCCTTCTAATCGCTCTGTTATCCCCCTGAGCCTGCCCCCCCCCTCGCTCCCGCCCCCCCCTTCCTCCCTCCCTCCGTCCCTCCCTCCCTCGGTGAACATGGCAGCAAAGGCGAGGAGGAAGGCCAGCTAGGCAGTCAGACTGCTGCAGTCTGGGAATACTGGTGCCATTTTCGCATCGCCGGGACGCTGCCATCCTGCCTGACTGCGCCGGTCGCATCGAGGACGGAGGCGGGCGCCACTGCAGGTACTTTCTTTACTGTCTTCATCTGCTGGCTCTTCTGAAAGGTGCAGCGCATGTCAGAGTAGTGGGTGGATGGTTCTGGGGCTCCTGAGGTATGGGGGGCTCTTGCATGTCTGCGGCGGCTGGTGAGGGGGGAGAAGCGGCCAAGTCCGCACGCCTCGTGGGTACGTCCGGCAGCGCCGGTGCTTTCCGGCGGCATCCGAGGCTGCCGGGTGAGTCGCGCAGCATGCTGGCAAACTCTGTCACCCTCGCATGAACGGGGCGATCGCTCTGTATCAGCGGCACCTTGCCGGAATGTCCTGTGATGAGCAGGACCCGGTTCCCAAAGGCGACCGTGTGGAGCAGAGGGAGCAAACTTTTTAGGGAAGGTGCATGTGGTGCTCGGAGGACTGTCCCCACTATCCTGGGACGAGGGAGCACCGGGAAGTGCCAGGGATGTGGGATGGGTGCAGTGTTCCCTGACGTATGTGTTTATGGTCCTTGACAGGCTGAGGAAGTCCACAGGGTTTTTGTGGCCAGTCTGCAGTGTCATGCTGTAGGTGACCAATTCTGGGGGCGTTTGGATGTCCTCCCTTATGCCGAGGAGAACAGGGGGACGGGGGGAGAGGTGTCGTATATCCCCACTGACATCACAGAGGGAACAATAACAGTCGCACTCCCCTCATCCCGAGCGGGCGCCCTGTTCTCAATTAGCGCTCACCCTTAAAGGGATTTATCCGAATTTACGTGCTGAGGGGACGGCGGAGTTGACAGGATATGAAAGTCGAGGTTTGAAAAGGGAGGCTTTTTACTTTTCTGCTGCTGGGGGGTGGCGGTGCGGTTCGCTGTTTACAGCAGAGACTCGGGGTCCCAAGGTGGCCTTTTAATCAGTCCGTAATTAAAGGATGTTGGGGGGGGGGCGAATTATACTCCACGCCGCTGCGTTTAACCAGTCGATTGGAGAGCAAGGATGTGTCGGGGGTGGTCAGAGTTTGGCAGGTTTGCGTTATTGTGATATACTGAGAACACCAGAGATGAAAGGGGGGGAAAAAGAGGGGGCAGTGCGTGAAATGATCCGAGAGGGGTGGGGGGGAGGTCTAGGGTCGGAGGGGGGATGCTTACAGCCCCCCAGCCATTCGCGCCGCCACTCACCTGTTAATCTCACTCCAGAGTCGAGCTCAAAGTCAGCAGAATGGCGTAAATCCCCCAACGCCAGATCTGCTGGGACCCTCGGGGGGGCCGGGGCGGGCCCATGAATCACGCGGCGCCCTCCACGTCCACCCTGCCGCCACTGCTGCGCTCGGGGCTGGGGGCAGGCAGCCAGGAGGCTCGCTAAAGGTCATCCGCAGAAGCTGTCTGAGGGGAACGAGCAAGGAGGATCAGATTCTACCCCCGCTGAACTCACACACACACACACACACACACACACACACACAGGCGCTGACGGAGCCAGAATGAAGATCAGGAAACACGCAGTCCTCTGCGCCCAATATGACACTATTCAGATAAACCGCGGAATTAAACCTATAGCAAAGTCCCAATTTTTAAATCTCTCCCTACTTTACTGGCAATTTAGGGAATCTTAGACGGACGGTATTAGCGTTTTACGTTTCAGAAATAAAACGCAAAATAAAACCTTACGAAAGGTGTCGATTATATTTGCAGTTACGAATATAAACGTTTGTCTGACTTTCCGTTCGTTTTTGGCATTCTCTCACTGAGCACCGGCGCAAAACGTTGAGGCCGCAGACATGTTTCGGTCGTGGCGTCCCGGCGAGTTTGGCACCGTCGAGCGTGGAGGTGCGCGGGGCGGACGGCAGGAAGGGCAACGCCGCATGATTTGTGGCGAGGTCACCGCGGTGGCGAAGTCGGCCGACGCGAACGGACTCCAGGGTGGGCCTGGGGGAACGTTGCATTCTGGGTAATTTCATCAGTTTCCCCTGGCATGTGGCCAAACCAGGCAGGGATACTGGCTCTTTCTTCTAAATGCCGTTAATTTCTGATCGTCGTCTTGTGGTATTTGCCGGCCTGGTGGGCTGTGACGGGGGGTGACACTGACGTCCCAGCGCCGAGGGGGTCGCTTCATGCAGGCTCTCCGCCTGTCCTTTTTGGGTTCGCTGCATCTCGTCATTTTTCTTTTTTTTTGTGACACAAGCTCGCGTCCTGGCAGGTAGTCATGTGCGGTGTGAGCAGATTCGACTAACAACCGGATTTTAGCCATGAAAAGCATGAGGAGCCTTGGATTTTTCCAAAAGAAAAACAAATGGAAAACAAAAAAGGGAAATTACTCAGTAGGACTACTCAGTATTCATTCAGATACTCAAATATTGGTAAAAGTATTACTTTAATGTTTATTTACTGTGGGGCCTGAGATGTGAATGCTGGGGAGGTCATGACAACTGTGGCGAGAGGCTTATGAGAAACGCGATGTGTCCCCCCATCCACCCTGGCCGCTGCGTAGAGGGATGCCCCGCCCCGAGTCGAACCCAGACGCACTTTCCTGGGGCACTAAGTAAATACCGGCGAACATCACGTCGCTTGATTTGATGTGACGTGGACTGTAAATGTTTGTGCCCGTATCTTTACACCTAAATGGCCTGTTCAGAAACACATTGTGAGTTTCATGCTTCTCGGGGACAAAGAACCATTTTGGAAGGTAAATTTGACAGTTTATATGTGTGTCAGACAAGTGCAGGGAGACGTGCGACCTACTCAACATAATGTGAAATATCCTGATCTATGATTTCTTAAATTCCCTCGTAATGTTTCCCTTTCATTATGAGCATCATTATTATTATTATTATTTGATGATTCTTAGAGGAGGCTGCTATCGTCCCATCACGTATCGTTCCTGTGATGGATGCATTTTGCGGGACGTCGGACATGGTCACTTCCCACCGTCTCTGAAAGTGCCTCACATGTAAACAAACACTGCCGCTGAACGTTTCCGTAACAAACCGTACACCCGAATTCGCCTGCAATCTCCGTGATACCCACGACTCCGGGGACGGGCAGAGCGGCATCTACGCTATCACTATAAAACCGTCACCCTCTCGCCTGATGTCGGCAGGCTGAACCAGGGCACCTCTGGCAAAGGAATGTCGACTTCAAACAAACCTTTATCGTTAATGACTTTTAAACCTTGAAGGGTGAAGTGAAGGATCAAAATGGAGGACAGCCTTGGAGACGGCGTCTCCTCGACCCGTAAAGGAGGTAAAAGGGAATGTGAACGAAGAGGCGGTCTGCCCCTCTGGGCCGACACATGTATCACGCAGCCAGACACACTATCACATCAAGGGTGTCACACGGGAGTGGGGGGGACAGGCCCCTGTCACAAACACGCAACGTCACCACGCGACCGCAAGTTCCTCCCCGCTCCAGGGTTGCGGGATAAATACGAGGCGGGGGGAGGACAGCACAGGTCCAACGATTCAGCAGAAAGAGGGCCCCCTACAGGCCAGAAGCATGCAATGTGATGTCGAACACGGAGTGTCCCTCCTCCGTGCCGGAGCTCGGAGGAGCCGTCCAGCCTCTGAATGTCATGCGAGGCGTGATTCACCCCTTAATGGGGTTGCCATGCGATGTCGTCTGAATGCGGGCCGATCCCGGATCATCTGACGCCTCTGCTGTCAGTCCTGGTAATGGCGAAGTCGGCACTGTTCCCAGGTTCAGAGGGAGGCGTTAGCGAATCGGATTCCTGTGCCGAGAGATCCGTAGCGCCTGGCGCGCTTCCTCCCTGCCCCCCCCCCCCCCCCCGTACCTGGCTTAGGGGGGGGCACGATGCTGTCGAGGAGCTTGCGTCGGGTGGGCTGTGTTTTGATTCAGATGAAGGGTGCCCGAGGCACAGAGGGGCAGGAGCGATGGCAGTATCCACACCTGACAGATGGGTCTGTGTACCCGGGCGACCCCAGCACCGAGGTAAAGGTCCTGCAGCGAATCGCTTGCCATGGCAACCCACGCTTAAAGGGAGAGGAGGGAGACGGACGGCGACGAGCTGGGAACGGACAGCACCGCGGTGTTTCGGCGATGCAGAAACGGCTCAGAAACACGAACGCTGATGAATTGTTTTTTAGGTTAGTCTGTTGGTAACGGAGGGGGGGGGGTGTTTGTCGCTCTGTTGAGAGGAGGAAGGGGCCCCTGCTCAGCCGCGGCAGCGAGGACCCGGAGGCGGTAGGGCCTCTGGGGGTCCGGGCAGCAGGCTGCACGCCTCTGCGGCTAATCCATCAGCCCCCCCCCACCCCCCACGACATCTGCGGGCTCTGCCGCGTCCAACAAACAGAACGCCCCGCGGGCCGGGCCCAGCTGCCGCTGAGGCGGTCCAGGTGCCAGAGCTGACACCGGATTCGCCATCTTGGGCTCCGCCCCCCTTCCTCCCGCATGGACCTTGTCGTTCTCACCGCGGCCTCAGCGTAGGCCCAGTGATGCACCTTCCTGTCTGACCAGTACCAGTACAGCATTCGGGCCCTTGAGCGAGGCCATTAACCCCCCGTCACTCCAGGGACGGGCTGGGGCCCTGCTCTCTCAACGACGCTTTAGATAAAGGCATCAAAAAAAGTTAAAAAAAAAAACATGCAAAAAAGGACAGGTGATCACTGCAGCAGCCATTCACCCAGAGCACAGACATCACATCTCGCATTATATTGCTTTGGCTTTATAAGAGCGGTGGGGTTTTTGCGCCATCGTAGAGATGCATCGCTACGCCGCGGTTAACATGACTGCTTTGCAGCACACCATCAGAGAACGGTGACTTTTCCTCGGTTTTGTGTAATTACGTGTGTTTCTGTACGCGGGAGCGAAAGGGGGGGGGGGCGCCTCAGTCAGCCTGTGATTAATTACGTTCCCATTGACACAACGTAAATTATAATTAATTGCGGTCCGCGGCGCTGCCGTCCCTGCACTCGCCAGCACGCTCGCCCGCGTCCCGCTCCGACGGCGCCGTGCTCGAATCCCCTGGCATGAGCGGCAGGACTGGCACATCTCGCATGAGAGCATCCGATCAGGGGGGTGGGGTGGGGTGGGGTGGGGGGGGTACTTCGCTGACATCATCGGCCGTGATTGATGAGCAAGCCGGGGTCGCAGATAAATGAATTTCTGTTGGCGGGGCAGCCTGGGCGGGATCAGGAGAGCGCCACGTTTGTCCTGTGCGGTCCGCCGCCCGTTAATGGGGTCGCCGGCACCCCCTTGGGGCAAAGCCCGTGGGATGTAAATATCGGCCTTCCAGATACGGGGCAGCGCCGGGCCGGACCTTACCCCGGATGTGAGGACCAGGTCCCGGACCACGGAGAGCGACGGTGTTACTTTAAGACCCAAGCCCTGCACTCCCCCCCCCCCCCCCATCCATTAGTGGACCATTATTCACACACGCAGCGTCTTGTGACCACACGGGAGGTGCTGCGGTCTGTGCATCTCCGGTCGGGGAGGGGGGGGGGGGGAATCTGAGCTCCCGCTCTAATTTGGAGCTGAAGTGCAGGAGTTATCAGTCTGTGCTGCGGGTGGGGGGGGGTTCAGCTGCTGGGCAGACATGCGTTCTGCCTTCCCGTTCATCCCAGGGGTCACGTGGCTCACCTGCCAGTATATTCCCCCTGGAACCCTCTTCTCTCACGACTTCATGACTTGTGATTTCCTCGTCTACATCGTTTACACGAATGCTGCATGCGGACATCAGCGTCTGAAGTGAATGGCCACAGCTACAGCCACGTTGCGCCTCTTCCTGGTCGACCTTCCCTTACCCCGTAACACGGAGACAAGCCGCGAGTCTGGTTATGTTCTCGTACCTTCCAGATAATCTGTCCCGTCTTCACCTTCACCACGGATCATCACGCAAACCCACGCACCCGTAGCGAGGGTCGCCGGCGAGTCCAAGCGGCCGTACCGCACTCGCACCCTGGTTTACCGCGGTGGTGGCGTGTAATAAAATAATGAGGATGCCGGGTAAATACAGATGACGGATGAGCATAATTGATGCCCCCCAGAAAAAGCGGGCGCCCGTTAAATACCACCCTTTTCGGAGACGTTCATCATCCGGAGCCTTCTCATTAACTAAATGGAGTTTCACGCTTTATTAGCCGAGTGTAATTACAGCACCCACCAATCCGGGCCAAGCAGATCGCCCCGGCAACAAACGTCCGGGCCAAGCGGATCGATAGATTTGGGGGGTGTATATGTGTTTTTTTTTTTTTAAATGGAGGGATTTTAAGGCGAAAGGGAGCCTTGGCGTTGTTTTCCACCCTCTACCACTTTCTCCCTCCCTCTCTTCCTCTCTCTCTCTCCCTCCTCCGAGTCCTCCCTCCCTCCCTTCCTCTGTCCTTCACTGTCTGCAGCCAGCTGTGACTCCTGACCATTACTGCCCCGTCCTCCCCCCATTTTCCCCATCACTGATTCTCACAGGCTTGACAGCCGCCACCCCCCCCCCCACGGAGACGCACACACTGCGAACACCGCGGCTGTTGAGCATGCCGGGACTGCGGTGCCGAGGTCCGGCCAATGACACTCAGGGCCCCCCTGCTCCCGCACCGCGGCCGTGCCGAGAGACAGGGCGCCGGGGCTTGCACCTGATTGGCCGACTGGCCGCAATTATGCATCCAATTACGGCTCATTTAATCTCTCGTCATGCACGTCAGCCCGTGTCGTCCGCTCAGCCAGCAGAGGAGAATACCGCCGGCGTTTCTTGCGGCTGAATTTCATAAGAGTGAGCAGCTGATAAATTGTCCGCCTGTAGATTAAAGACTGTAAATATGATGTGAGCATGTTGCCAGATAGACATTTTGTCCTGCACATATACAGGCCCATACTTAAACACCTGTTTCAGCTCCTGCGGAAAGAGGTTTATGAACTAAACAGAGACATCCCATGGTTAAATTCTAGCTGACTGGTGGCAGCATAGCGATTTTTTTGTGCTAATATTACTAATGTCAACACTGATAGGAGATTAGCACGTTAGCCGAAGACCGTCAGGTAAATTCTTGCTCTTATAATCTTCCTTTAAATACAGTTTTTGTCTTTTCTATCATCCGTGTACCGCTGTAACATGATCTTCTCTGAAGCTTTGAGGATTCCGTGCTCAAGCATTCTGAGAGGGTCTCTTAAAATGTCCCCCCCGCCCCCCCCAGAAGAACAACCGGAAGGTTCGGATAACTGCTGCTAGTGCCGCCGCATATCAGACAGGCCTGAGGTCCTTTACAGGAGGCGTGAAGGTTACTGGATTGATCCTCACAAGGAGCACTGTTACATTTTAGAATAATAAATCTTTCTTTCTTTCCACGTATAAAAGGTCATGGAAATGAGACTTTGAGACCCAGAGTAGGAGGAATTACCATGTGCTTTCAATCACAGGCGAGTATAATCTTCCCATTGGTTATTTAGCTGGCATCCATTAGTTTAAACCAGCCAATGATTGACAGCAAATGATAATCCCACCCACAGTGGGCTCTAAGGCCTTACATTGCTACTCTACTCTTACATACAGCTGTACTCTTACATACAGTTTCCATTGTCTTCTCTTCCATCCTTCGTCTCTGGCCTCTCCATCATGAATGAATCCCTTCTGAGGGGGAAGCTGATGAGCTATGAGTTTTATTGATTCCTTGGTTCCGCAAGCAACATAGCAATTAAGGAGACACACTTGTAACCAGAGGTTTCCTGACTCTACATCCTGGAAGGACCACCACTTGAGTTACTCTTGAGCAAGTTAACTTGGTTTAGCAACCAAACAGAAATTAGTTACTAGTTAATAAGCCATGTTGGTGGTTTGGAGGCTGGAGTCGGTGGAACGTTTGACCTACATAGACCGTGTTGGTTGTGGAGGCGTGTTGACCTGAAGTTCATGAGCACTATCCCTGTGAAAGCTGTAGAATAATGCATATTTGTATACAGTAATTGTAAGCATTAAGGTTCACCTCCGCGTGGTATGATGTTTGAAGAACCTTTCGGGCATCTCCAGTAATTCCATTTACGCATATGGGTGACGGTGTGTTCTCTGTGCTGTGCTGTGTGGATGGCTGCAGTGTTCCAGAACCTTCACTGCATTTTCATCACAAAGAGCTTACAGTGTTACTGGTTTGGCTAGTGCTTTTATGGGTTTATATTTAAACGTTCAGTCCCTTTAGGGATGCAGTTGAACTCACTGAACACAAGTGGTTTTACTCTTACATTTTATCCTTTATATGTAATTACATTGTTGCATTGCATGTCATTGGAGGGCTTGTTATAAAGAAATATGCTTAGATTTTTTTAAGTTATTACAATGCTACAGGTTGAAACTTCTATCATGGATACATTTAGAGCAGTAACACTTTTGTCCATAAATACAGCTAGATGTTTAATACTCCTTCAGAGTTGCATGTTGGATTAGTTACAGTGATGTAGTTTGCATAGACACAGACACACACACACAGGTTTGTAATTATATCTTTGTGAGGACTATTCATCTATGAGGAGAACTCTAATCCTAACATGACGACCTTAACCCCTACCCAGCCCTAACCTTAACCATAAGTAACCAAACAAAATATGAGACTTTTGGCATTTTTAGTCTTTTGATTGCATTCACAGATCTTTGTGGGGACCTGAAAAATAACATCAAAATAACAGGTTTTTATCACATTGTGGGGGCCATTTGGTCCCTACAATGTACTATAAACATAATACACGCACATACACTCTCTCTCTCTCAATGTAGTACTAGCCTAAATTTTTTTTAAGTTAGCATGACCCCCAACGCACATTTGCAGTGAGTTTTCTGTGCTTGTTGCGGTGTTGGCTTTGTGTTGTAGTCTGTTGTCCTGTTGTGAAGGCTGCATGGCCCTGTTCTTCAGCAGAGGTTAAAACGAGGTTAAAGCAGTGCACAGGCTCCATCCCCTCAAATTCTCAGACAACAATGGGAAGAGTTACTGTCAATTTGTGTTCACCTCCCCGCCCCAGCCTTAATTTTTGGCACTGCTGTTTCATGGTGGTCAAAGTAGTTTGGAGGGTCAGCTGTTCTTTAAATATTCAGGACACTGTTGAATTTCTGTTTCATTGACAATCATAAGCAAGATGTTTGGGGTAAGTGCAAGATTTTATCGCCAAGCCATTGGCCTGAAATTTAGGCTTCAGTGACACTGAGGTGCCATTAATAGATGTTTTACGCAGTAGAACCAAAAATATGTGCGTTCGGTCCCCCTAAGTACCTGGTTCGTTTACAATTCTGAAAGATACCGAATTTATGTCCATCTTCTGCACAAAAGGCAGATTCCTTTCCTCACTTCCCTGTAAGTCTGTAAGGTGCTGTCATTTGTAGGGGAGGGTGCTGGTCATCAAAGAGGAAGTGATGTATTTGCAGGAAGTACTAACCTTGTTATGTATTTTTAAGTCCTGTCTGCCGCGTGAAAGACCGCAGGGTGCAGTGCACAGGCGTGTTTCGGAGGTGCCATGATGCAAGGTGTGTGTCCTCAACGCAGTTCGAGCCGCACGCTGCACACGGCTGGGGTATCGGCATCCGCCGTGTGTATAGTCAGGGAAGATGCTGCCGTATTTATCCACGCGGGGGGGGGGGGCGGCATCCCGTCACACGGGCTTTACATCTCCCCCAGCGGCAGGTCCCGAGCGCGGCGCCTCAACCACGAGACCAAATAGGATCTCGAAACGGAGCGTGGCATATATAACTGAGCACAGACATCTCGCACCACCGGCGCCCCCTTCCTGTGTGCGTACAAAGAGCGGCCGGTTGAAGCCCTTTCAGCAAATCACCCGGTAAGCATCTCGCCTAAAGCTCCTCCAGAAAGCGCCTCACGCAGTCCTGCCTCGCCGGCGAGCCGAACTGCCAAAGAAGGCACAGGGCCTATGCTCACCCGTCTAAAGACCAGCCACCGTCTATCGCTTTTCGCTTGCCTTTATCCACGGATTCAGTATGTTTTACAGACGATATATATCATGTAAAACCACCCAAAGTAATGCGAGAGTGCTTGAAGATCCACGTAGAAAAAAAAGACAATTTAACTCATCAGCTGAGCATTATATTAAACACATTCATGTTTAACCGAGATTGTTGTGAGTAACATTAAACAAACAGAGGCCTGTAGTAAAGGACAACACATTTACATTTTAATGTCTTGTGACTCATCTTGTCGCAGGACTGGGCGCCTCGCAGTGTCTCGGCACATCATGATCTCACCCGTCCTCTGCAAAGTCACGTTAGATTAATACGTGTCGGCGACGTCTTGCCTCTTTAGTCACATTTCGGTTTCGGAGCCGCCACAGCGGGTCGTACGCTGAAGTTTCTCACCGGTTTTAATTATTTGTTTAACGGTGACGCCCTTGAATATTTATATGAAGGGGAGGTGTGTGAACCCGATGGCCGTGGCACTCCGAGACGCTGTGCCTCTTTTGGCGGGCATAGAAGCACGAAAAACAACAGGCATAGTAAACAAAAAATGTGGTTTGTATAGACATAAACAAAGAGCCACAGATGTGACCAGCCACAGGCATATAACATTTCATATGTGAGGTTTATATTCTGAACAAAAATATATATATATATTTTCTGGTCTAATGTTACATGAGGTTCAACGCAAGGTTCCGTGAATATGACAGTGGTTATTATACGAGATTTAGCTTTGTGAACATCACCGACATTCACAAAACAAAAAATGCAGTTATTTCAAAGGCATAACTGAACTCCACCGCTGTGGTGCCTGTTTATCACAACAAACGGGCGACAGATGTCAGCCCCTGAATGACACAGGCCATGCGGCAGCTGTATTATTCATTATCCGAGCGCAGCGCGAACCATTTTCCTGTGGATCTGAGGTCCGAAGCACGAGCGGCTCGGTGGCGACGGGGACAAGGAGACGGATCTGTAAACACATTCGGATACAGGATGTAATTACGGGAAAGCAGCGCTGTCAGATTGCAGGGCGGCGCGTTGAGACGCGCATTATAACGTCACTAGATAAAAAAATAAATAATCTGAGGTGTCAAGGCTGCAATATATTCCGTCTCGCTGTGGGATTCGCTTTCTGAGGCCGTGCGCGTGAACACAGTGCCTGTGTCCCGCCTCCCGCCATGTCGAGCGCTACGCAGAGAGGGAGCACCAACGTTTCTTCATATCTCTTCTAACGAGATCTTAATTAACACCCTCCCCCCCTAAAAAAAAAACGAGATGACCGTACAGATTAAAAAAAAAAAAGAACAATGCAACGATTTAATTAAGACAGAGTACAGTAAGGCGATGTTTCTCCTGACCGTCACTGTGCCACGCATTACATCATCTACTCTATATGCTATGATGTAATGGACCCCCCCCCCCCTCGATCTCAAGTTCTGTCCCTGACTCTCACTTGATTAGACCACATGCCTTTTCCGTAATTCCAGGGAGACGCGGCCGGACTCGGATATGAGAGTTGGAGGTGGACAGAGACGCACGTAGATGTCACACTCCAGTGCCCCCCAGTCACTGTCAGTGTTGTGGGAAGTGAAGCAGCCCTCCCCGCCCCCAACACACACTCTGCTCTGCAGGCTCTTGATGGCACCTCCAGCACAAGCGCTACCTCACACGCTTTCGCAGCTCTGCCTAATGAATCTGCACCCTTAAAGAGCCCCGATGCCTCCCAGTCCCGCCTTTGTGTTCCACAAGGTTTACAGCTAATTCAGTAGCACAACCTTAACATTCACATCTTCATTCATTTCCATTAATATCCTGCTGCTTCTTAGTCTGTTTTTTTTTCTTTAAAGTGGCGGGGGGGGGGTGCATGGTGGGGGGGGGGGGTCACTGCTATTATGCAGATTATTCATTCTGGCTGCGAACGATGCGCCATTATCATTCCGACTCGGTCCCGTTTTTGAAACGATGGTGCGGCAATTCGCTTGTTTTCCGAAAACGTGAGCGGGGAGTTCGAATTCTGCCTTCAAAGGGGACGGGGTGGGGGGTGGGGGGGGGGGGTCGATTTAGCCTCGCGGCAGCTTTCCGTCTCGGCGACTCCTTAAAGTGAAAGTTAATTACGGGGAGGGGTTCACGACCCTGACTAGCCCTGAGTGTCAGCTGAACTCTTCACACATGAAGCATTGTACCAGGGTGGGTGTGAGGATTGAAAACTCAGGGGAGGTGACGGGGGGGGGGGGCTATTTGTGGACTAAGCATCAGCTTCGCCAGGGCAGACCACTGTGTCGTGGAGGCGGGGCTATAGTAGCACCCATTTTTTCCAGCATCTTTGTGGAGTGGGGGGGCAGTGGGTGCTGGAGGGCCTTAAGTGGGTTAGTGCCTCCCCAGCTAAGCCGCTACCTGCGGGCTGCTGGTCCTGACGTGTGAATTAGAGGCTCCGGTCTCCAGCTCACTGGGGCATTATGGCCGTAGCACTCGGCCAAACAGATGCATTGACGAGAAAGCTGCAGCCCCCACGGGGTTCTGAACCCAATCCCTCCTCCCACCTCCTTTTCTCCCTCCCTCCCTCTCACTTCTCCTCCCCTCCCTCCCCATGTTTTATTTTTAGAGGACGCACAATGTCAAGGTATTCAGCTATCTGTCCTGATTCCTCCAAGCGTTCCCCCCCCCCCGATTTCACACGGCTTCTGCGTGGAGCGCTGGCTCTCCGCGGTTGTAGGGCGGGTCGGTCATTCGAGGAGCGGTCACTCTGCAGAGGAGGGCCAGCACGCGGGGACGAGTCAACTGTCCAGCCCGTGGCGGGTCCGCGGCCACCTCCACACCGGAAACCGCGCCTCCTCGCTGGTGGAAATTTCCGGGTCTTTGCTGGTGATTCTGAGATCATTCCACTACGGGCAGTCAAGAGCCAAAAATGCTCTCACTCCAGCCTGCATGAAAAGCGTCCGTCTGATCACCTGCCAAGCCTATGTATTAAGGCACGTCGCTACTGATAAAGGGCATTTTGGTTATTGTTTTGGGGGGGGGGGGACGACATTCCTTTCCACTTTTCAGGAAAATCAAAAAAAAAATAAAAAGCGAACGTCGTGTTATTGTACCTCCCGTAGGACGGGCAGCTCAGAACGAGCCCGGCCGTTGCCATGGTAACCTCCCCGGAGACGCGAGCCTGCTTGTTTATCTCCGGCCAGCGAGCGCCGGCGCAGCCTTCCCGCCGGGCAGCAGATGTGGGAGCCGGCGGCACCAGCGGCCCGGAAGCGAGGAGCGCGACAGCGGACAGTGACGCGCCAACACACTAAATGTCTCCTGATCATTTATGCAACTAACGAAGCGGCGCTCAGATGCAGAGACAGCGAAATGGGGGTCTGGCGACGCAACGGCGTGCATCTGTCTGTGACTCCTTCGGACGCCTGACCGGGTACAGACCTCCAGCTTCCACAGCGCTCTGCCAGAGTCCTTTGAAAGCTGGCCGGGGGCGGGGAGTGTGTGTGTGAATGTGGCAAAGGGGCCTTTTCCAGGCCATAACTGTCTCGATGATTAAGGCTCCGTGAAGCTGGGGAGTCACACAACTGGGCTCCAGATCTTCCTCACTGTAATCTTATGGCGCTGCTATGGCTTTAAGGTTTAAAACGCTGGTACCGGGAGGCGGGGCTCATTTTACTGGGGCAACACATACCAGAGAGGTTAGCTCCTCCTAAAAATAACCCCTGCGCCTCTTGCCCCGCGCTCCCCCAGGAGCCTGCAGGCTCATCCTGTGCTGCTTGCCTTCCAGGTGCTCCACTTCGACTGCCTGACCCTCAATTTTAGCCCCCCCAGTGTGTCCCCCCTTCACCCTCGCATCATGGCCCCAGGTGCTCTAGCACGTGCTTAAAGAAGGAAAAAAAAACAATAAAACACAGAGAGTAACAATAATAATAATAATAATAATAATAAAAGGTATAGTTTCCGTCATTCTGGACCCAATAAGCTTACTTCATGCTTCTGAGTTCACTGGTCCAGCCCCATATACTTCAGTCATCGCTCCGAAAATAGCATTCCTCGGCAATGCACGGGGGGGGCAAGTATGAAGCAGTGGTAATGGGCAGGGAGGGTGGGGCAGGTATGGAAGGGCCACTGTCACAACACCAGCTGGAGCAACACGCAGGAAGGCCAGTGGCTGGGCATGCCTCCCCGTTGGCAGAGGCTGTATCAGACCAGCCCAGGCCTCGCCCCCCCCCCCGCCACCCCCCCGACACACATCAGTATTCCACACTCCCCACTGAGTCCCTGCAGACGGCATGCAGCTAATTGTGCAAGCTGTGCCCGCGTCGATGAGGAATGATCCGCCTCTGATGTCATGGCTAATAAATGCTGGCTTAAGGTGAGATGGGGGTGGGTGGGTGGATGCGATAAACCCCCCCCCCCCCCTTCAAGCTGTCCCCACAAGTCTCTCTCCACATGCCCTGACTCCACATTGCCAGAGGGTGCAGCGCTGCCTGGTTGGTTGGTTGTTGGTGCCGGGGGGGGGGGGGGGGGACACGGACGCAGACGCTCAACTGCGCTATAACATCAAAAGACAGGAAGGGGACGCGGCTGGTGGGGATTAACGTCTACAAAGACACTCGCTGTCCCAGTGCAGGTAGAAATAAAACGCTGGGCGCTGATGCGCCGAGTGCATGTGTCTGTGGGGGGGGGGGGGGGGGTTCTCTCTCCCCAGTGATCTGCAGACACGGGGTCTTTTTTTTCCTAAATGCCATTTGGGTCTTACACACCATGCAGGGAAGCACATCTGTGAGGGAGGGGAGGAGGGTGTGTGGGGTGCACTGTCCTTCTTTGTGGTGTTATGCATGGTCCGGTTTTGGGAGGGGGGGGGAGGCTTCAAAGCGAATCAGAGCAGTTGAACCAGGGGGGATTGCAGAGAAGTGTGGCAATGGGGCCAGCTGTGCCAAATGCGGTGGGGGTGGGGGTGGACCCAAGGCCGGGGGGGGGGGGACTTTAAACAGGAAGGCAGGACATGGGGGAGGGGGGGACCGCTGGGTAAAATGACAGAAGCTGAAAAGGCCTGAGACTCGGCGTCATTAGACACCTTCATATCTGCGCGGAGCAAGCCGGCGCCTCGCTCATATATATGCAAATCAGGCCACCTATGCAAATGAGGCAGCGAAGGAGGAGAAGTCACAGCAGCCTCTCAGGTCGCAATTAGTCATCCGCGCGAGGCCACTGGCGCAGCAGCCGATTGGCCGGCCGCGCCGGGATCCTGCCGCGGCCCGGGCGATAAGCGGCTCGAGCGCACTTCGCCCGGAGAACAATGTCGCCCATCCGCGCCAGCAAGAGTGTGCGCACCATCCGCCAGTGGTAATGAGTGGCAGCCACAGCCCCCCAAACGTCCTGCACGGGGTGGGGCGTAAACAAACAAATATATAAATGAGGGGGGAGCCGCCGGCACTCTGCGCACGGCCGTCCTGCACCGTCTGCTCGGGGACCTGGCGCTGCAGCGGTGCCGTTTGTTGTCCTGCCTTGGCGACGGTCTTCCTTTGGTGTTCAGGGCTTGGATGTGGTTCAGGTTTTTTAGTGAGGAGCCGCAGACGCGCGTGAGGCTGCCGGCATCTTCAGCCGCGCTCCTTGGTTACTAATGAGCAGCTCTAATGATTAAAGTGGTGCCCCCACCCTAACTGTTACACTTTGTGATGGAGACGAGTTTTGGTGCCAGACCACCAAGGTCTACAGCATGGGGCACTAAACTGGTTTGGCGGAAGCAAGAAAGAAAAGGAAAGGAGGGACGTGCATTAGCAGTGAGCAGATTGCGGGAGTCATTGACCAGCTAGCAAGCATTACGGTGCGTGTGTTAGCGGTGTTCGGCAAGCAGGATTTGCTGATTGTCCGTTAAGCACTAGGGTGTGTGTGTGTGTGTTAGCGGTGCAGAGCTATCAAGATTCACTGACCATCCAGAAAACACAAAAGAATATGTGTTAGCGATTCACTAACCTTCTAGCAAGCGCTGGAGCATACATGTTAGCGAAGCAAGGCTAGCAGGATTCACAGACCATCCAGCGAGCGCTAGGGCGTGCCTTTAGCAGTGCGCGGCTAGCAGGGGTCACTGACCATCCTGCGAGCGCTAGGGCGTGCCTTTAACAGTGCGCGGCTAGCAGGGGTCACTGACCATCCAGCGAGCGCTAGGGCGTGCCTTTAGCAGTGCGCGGCTTGCAGGGGTCACTGACCATCCAGCGAGCGCTAGGGCGTGCCTTTAGCAGTGCGCCGCTAGCAGGGGTCACTGACCATCCAGCGAGCGCTAGGGCGTGCCTTTAGCAGTGCGCGGCTAGCAGGGGTCACTGACCATCCAGCGAGCGCTAGGGCGTGCCTTTAGCAGTGCGCCGCTAGCAGGGGTCACTGACCATCCAGCGAGCGCTAGGGCGTGCCTTTAGCAGTGCGCCGCTAGCAGGGGTCACTGACCATCCAGCGAGCGCTAGGGCGTGCCTTTAGCAGTGCGCGGCTAGCAGGAGTCACTGACCATCCAGCGAGTGCTAGGGCGTGCCTTTAGCAGTGTGCGGCTAGCAGGAGTCACAGGCTGCCACCAGAGATTAGAGGAGGCAGACAAGCGGCAGTGAGACAGGAGCCTGAAGGGCACTGTGCCCTGGAGCTCGAGTCCAGTAGTCTCCGCACACACAGCAACACACAAAGGCAGGGTTCAAATGCATGGGCTGGTCCAGACTCACGGGAGTGCTATGGGGGGACGGGGGGGGGGCTCTTCACTCGCCAGCGCTAACGTCATGTGGCGGCACAGAAAGAGGCTCTAGCCATCGCCGTATCTGGGACTGTTCCCTTCGCTCCCAGTCCTTTGCGAAAAAATAGGAGAGACATTTCCCCTTGCAGCAGAAGACGACCTTCAGTCCCCCTCCTTGTCCTAGCCCTACATCCATGGCTTTTTACTACAGCCGCGCTACGGTCAATTACATTACAGGTAATTTGCACGTAGTGGAGATTGAAGTTTAATTAGACAAACTGGAGTAATTAAGGCCTTCGTTTAATATAATAACGGTGTGCCGAGTCCCCCATAATGTGCCCGGCATAAGGGGGGGTGGCAGAAGGATCCAATTCCTTTTTTCATCGACAAAGAACCAGCTTCCCACTCCCCCCCGCCAGCCTGGCTGCCGTCCATAAACACATTCACACTTGCCCATTCCTGTCCACATGCTCACCCCCCCCTAATCAAGGCACACTGCTGGTTCAGCAGGAGTTTGGTGTGTGTGGGGGGTGGGGGGGGGGGGGACAGCTCCACAACATCCTTTGTTTCTAATCGACCCTCTTTCCCCTGAAAGCTGGTGACATTAGCAAAGCACTCTCCTACTCCCCGCCAGCCTCATCACCTGACACCCCCCCCCCCATGACAGCGGCGCGGGTCTCCGAGCATTTCCTGCTGCTGTCCCTAACGGGGTCACGCCCGTGGTTCCAGCTGCTGTCTGAAAGCCCGACTGCATTTGTCAGGGTTCGGGGTGGGGGGGGGGTGGGGGTGCACTTGCAGTGCCACATAACCCCACAGCCGTTATTATTTTCATAAGTAGACCAGCTAAAAATAAATAATAAAACACGTCAGGGCGGCTGGTGCAGCCTCTGTGAACGAACCCCCTCGCCCGCGCCGGTGACCTGGCCTAATGACTATCCGCAGAGTCCCAGAGGGAAATGCCGCTTGGGAATGGGGGGGGGCTACACACGGTATGCTGGATGCCCCACTGTACGGAGACACACAGCCACAAACTGCATTTAAACTTTCTGTCTGCTCCCGGTCCCTCAAATTAAGTCTGCCTTTTTCTTCCCTGCAAGCCTTTATTTATCCCTAATTTCCCCTCATTCTCGTGGCCATCCGTAAAGCTCCTGACCCTTTACTGCGTTCCGAGGAGAAGAAACAAAGCAAAGCAGAAGCACCGAGGAGCACTTTGCGCCCTCGTCACTAAGCCTCAGTTTGCGCAAATTCGTAAACGTTCGAGAGATACTCAGCTTCGTGGAGGACAGGAGTGGCGACAGGAGGTTGGATCCCGGCAGACTGCTATCAGACGTAACCAATCATCAGTCTCGCCTTGAGCCAGCTGGCCGAGGTCGCCGGCATGCGGCGAGGAGGATTCTGCTGAGGTCGCTCTTTCGCGTCCGGACGCGCCCTTCACGCACACGCGCTGCCCGGACACATGCGACCCCCATGCCGGAGGGCTGGAGGTCAGGGGCGAAAGGTCAGACAAAAGAAATGGGAGATTGGGAGCATCGCTGACAGAGACCGGACAAAAACTGAGAGGAGGAGGGGAGAGAGAGAGAGAGAGAGACAGCATGAGTGACATTGCGACCACTCTGCATCATCAATTAGGCGAGCTGAAGTGGCACAGAGCAGGAACAAGTGCAAACCAGTCCGGCTCACGGGGAGAAATAAATGACTGTGCCCTTATTGAACGCAGCAAGGCATATAGTATTTCAGACTACTAATGTCACCGCGCCTTTGTGCCAGCGTTATTGATGAAGTCTGTTTCAAAGAAAATAATCCCCCCGGTTTACCAGCGTTTGAGATTTCTTTCTCAGTTTAGAAGATCAATAGGGGAGGGGGTGGGGGCAGATAAAATGCAGAGAGCAGGGAAGTAACACGGCACACGATAAACTCGGCCGGGCCACCATGGCACAGATACCCGGATCAAAGGCTCCAGTGAAGCACGGGACGGTGGCCCAGCCTCCTGTCACACCGGCACGCGCACCCCCACCTCCCCGGGCCCGCAAGGGAGGGGAGGACGGTTTGGAGGCCGGCCCGGCTCCCCCCGGAGCAAACCGCTCGGCAGCGGAGCGTGCAGGCGCGCAGACTCCCCCCGCAGTGGATGAGAATGGCGGGCGCTGCGGGGAGGGCTGCTCCGGCAGTCTGCTTGCTCCGCCCGTCATCGCCATGTCAACAGAGCCAGCTGTAACGATAATGGTTTAAAGGGCTCTGCGCTTCTGTTTACCGGCTGAGGGGACAAAAGGCACATCTGACACGCCCGTAAAGGGCAAGGGCGGGGGACCTTAAAGCCCCGCACTCGCTATTTGGGAAATCTCTTTGCCAAATAGATGTTTTCACTATGTATGATTAACCATTGCGGCAATATGGGTAAGATGTACCCGTCAAACAATGCTTTAGTCCAAAAAACAAGACCTTTCAGTATGTCACGGAAGAATTCCTGCTGTTAAAAGCAGAAACGTTGATTTGAAAAAGCCATGTTACCCTCATGTTGTTTTTCTTCCTGCTCGATCTACAAGTCGGCCGATACTTTCACACCTAAACCTTCGAGCAGCTGGGACACAAAGCAGAAGCCTGCGAAGCCGATACTGCACGACTCACACATGGTCAGGCGACTGCAAGCAAGCGCAGGAACCGCACCCCCAACGTTCAAAGCGATAGACGTGATGTAACCGATTCGCTGGTTTAATTAAAGGCACGTGTAATCATCAACGTGCTGGCAGCCATGCATCTCTGAAGGATGCGGTCGGCATGTCAACAGGGACTATGACATCTCTCTCCTGCAGGCACGAGCGGTTCAGCTCTGACTTAATGCATGCCACGACTGACCTTTATAGGAGTGGATTTTCAAAAAAGTGTGGCATCATTTGGTCCTTTGGAAATGGATTTAAGGAGGAGCTGTTGCTCTGAGGGGCAGGGCAGGCTGCATGCGCATGCATGAGTCAGCCTGTTGGGGGCACCATTGAGCGGCATTCTGAAAGGAGGAGGGGAGCTCGGGGCGGGTGTGTGTCAGTCCATGTCTGCATCCCCCCTTGGGAGCGACAGCGAACCGTCCTCCTGTGAGAGACAGTATCCGTGTCCAACTCGCACGACCGAGCAGAAACGCGGGACGTGGCCAAATGCACTTGCAGTCAGGGCCGTCTTGTGTTGCAGATTTCCAGCCTGGCTCCTCTCCGCTGCAAGCAATTACCGTGAACCGACCTTCAACCTCCCAATGTCACTGTTCTCAGATACTCACCGGCGGAAGATTCCAGAAAGATACCGGCTCTCCTTTTCTATGGCTCGCAAACAATCAGGGGAACAACGATGTGTAACGTTTGCTTATTTACCTGTAATAGTGCACTCCTTCTCAGACACAAAAGAGGGACAGGAAAGGTTGAAGCAATCTAATTAGGATTTCATGCTGTCGTGTTTTTTTTATTTATTATTCCATAGTAATAACATAGGTGAGGAATCAGAGTTGAGCGAATTAAATATGAAGGCACTTATTCTGGGGTTAATAATGTGACATTTTATGTATAGCGGAACAGGAAAAAAGGAGGGGGGGGGGGTGCTGTCAGGAGCCCAGCCGTCTGAGGGAGAAAACGTCAAAAGCCGCATTATCAAATGTCAAGGTCTTTAGCGAGGAGAACAATGGCGGAGCGCACTGTCCTCGGCGCGGCCGGCGCACGGTAGGACGGCACAGACTCTCTTCCAGGAGCGCCTCGCACCCCCGACCAGCTGCTCCGGCATGCATAATGAAGGAGCGCGGCACAAACACGGGGAGGGGCGTGTGCGCCCTGACCCCGACGCCCCCCCCCCCACCACCACCACCCATGATTGAGGGGGGAGAGAAGCCCCATCTTCAGCTGCTGGCAAGACGATGATGAGATGGAGGGGGAGGGGCGGGGGACACGGTGGCTGGTGTTCGCTGCGTGTGGGATTAGCCGCCGTGCAGTGGAACAATCCCCCCCCCCCCCCACACACACACACGGAGGCAGCTTATTATTCAGCTGCACACCCTTTGCAGAGGATCAGCAGCAGCCCTTTGTGTGCGCCTGTTTACGTTACATCGCAGTCATTGCTTTGCATGCACTAGTCGCCAAAAGGCTGGAGCTGGCATCTCGATCAAGGCAGATGCAAAGCTGAAGCACCTACCCATTTGTCCGCGAGTCTACCTTCTCCTGGCATGCGCTTACCTCTCTGCGACCGGCTCCCATTCCCCACCATTCTGACTGTCAGCTCCTTTGACGGTTTGGAGATCTATCCTTTGTGCCAACCCATAAAGCAGTGCAGCAGCATCAGCTGGCAAAGGCCAAATAGGACATTGCAGTGCTTCAGAATGAACCTCATCCACATCTTCCCACCAATCCTCCCCACCCCACAGCTCACCCAGCACGGGATGGATACTACAACGCGAAAACTTATAAGCAGAGACATTTAACCTAAGGAAAGATGAAGTCTGACTGCTGCTTCCAGATGTGTAACAGCCCCCATGCCAAACGGTCCTCCCCTCCCGATTCTGACCCTGACGTGCCCGGTGGTGCACTGGCTGCTTTATGGACCATATCTGTAGAGGAAAGCCAAACCAAACCCGGCTCTGTCCTGACCTTCACCCTTTCCGCTAATCATGAAATATCAAACCCAGGTCTCATCCCATATATACAGTTGTTTTAAATGAACACAAATAAATCATTTCCAGCAGCAGTCTTACTATTACCTACTTCAAAATTTTGAAGGGCTTTTTTTCGTGCCTAATTTTAAGAGGAAATGTTCTGATTGTGTTTGGTGTACACCTACATGGTGTGATATAAGCAGTGTTTACAGTTAAAACTGCGAAAATGGAGCAGCTTCAATACGCTGCTGAAACCAGGTGGGGGGGGGGGGGGATGGGATTAAGACCTGGTTAAGGCTGTTACAAGAGGATTTATATGGGAATCTGAAGGTGGCCCGGCGCCGGTTCTTAATTGTGCCGCAGAACAGTGCCGTGTGAGTCAGGGGATGCGCTCTGTTTGGTGAGGGACTCCCGCGCCCTTAAGCACAGGCGAGCTTTGCCGACACCGAAGTCGCTGTGGTCGGGAAGGAGCAGAACCAGTGACGGGTCAGAGTTTCCACAACAAGCAGAACCCCCCGGCCTCAGCCAGAGGCTCGGCTTACCGGCGGTTCGGTACCGCCCGATGGAAGAGCTTCACTGCTCGATAAGGTTTCATTCAGCCAGGATGCATTTACATATAGAATTCATACATAAGAATGTTACAGAAGGAACACAAAGCATGTGCACAGCGAAAATAACAGTAGATGGATTATTCCTGTAAGACTCGCTTAATATAAATTATATGAAACTATTTGGTGGACAATGAAAATATGAGGATCGACTGCCTCAGGTCCACCGATACTCGCACCCACACAGAGCATGGCTGAGATTTCACGAGACAGACAAAGCTTCTTAAGATATGCTGCTCTTCCTGCATTGTGCTCCTGTGTTTTAGGGGAACGACACCCCCAAAAAGAGCGGAGAGATACAACCTAGAAGTTATCAAGTGCGAGATTAGGCCTTTAAACGTCAGCCCCGCCGTGACACATCTCATTATTTCACCGTGCACAGAAAACATACCGTCGAGATTTTAACCTTGATGCGTCGTTAACGTGGAAACCTGGCGCTAACGATGGCGACGCATAGCTACAGAAAAACATCACAAATATCTGCGTCGCGGGTCTATTTCTAATTTAACGAAAGGGATTTAAGAGACATTAAATGGAACAATGCTTTAATATATTCAAAACAACAACAGTAATATTGAGGGCCGATGCATTAAAATGAGCAGGATGATGGGTGAGATGGAGCAGGAAAGCACTGGCGCGTCTGGCAGTTTGCGGAGAGCCAGCTTGGCCGAAACCACGGAAAAGGGCAAAGCGTATCGATTTAACTGCACCCAGATAAAGCAAGTCGAGATGAAAAGCTAAATGCAAGCAGGGCACTAAAGCACATGCTCTGTTTTGTTTCTGTTTTTTTTCTCCCCTCTACAGCCCCTTGTTGGAGTCATGCAGTCCTTCAGGGAGCGGAGCGGTTTCCACGGCAACCAACCCTGCTACCAGCAGGAACCACATGAATTATCACGCCTTGAGAATTACAGACATCATCACGGCCAGGCCAGACAGGGCTACGAGACGCAGTCCCTCTCGGCACCGGCCGCCGCGGCCGCGGCGGCCGCAGGACCAGGATCTAAAGACTGCTACGGCCAGACGGCTTACCAGGGTTACGGTGCCAGTCCCGCACAGGCTAAGAAACAGTACAAAGGGGGCAAGATTTCGGGCCAGCCCCTGCCTGCCGGTTTTGGCAACCGTCTGGGTGCCGCCTACTTGGCCCAATATTTGAGTGAGGGCCACCTGCAGCAGAAGTGGGAGGACCCTACTCACCTGCCCCAGTACAAGCAGGACATGGTGGGCAGGCTGGAGGCCGCCACGGGCCCAGGGGGAACCACCCCCCAGTATCTCGAGCAGAACGTGCAGCCCATTTCCCAGAGTCAGTGCTCCCATGCTGCCCAGCCTTCAGCTCCTATATATACCAGCCACCATCAGCAGAACCTGCCCCAGAACACCTCCCCCTCCCCTCTAGCCTACAGCCAAGGGCACCTGCATTTCCCTCAGCACTCTCAGTCCCTGTCGACCTCCACATCTTCCTACATGGAGAAATGCAGCTCCATCCCCCACTGTTACAAAGGCTACGCCATGCCTCCCAACTCCCAGTTCAACCGGCCAGTAGGAAGCAACAATAGCCTGAAGCAAAGTACCTACATATCCCAGAACAGCTACACGTATCAGCAACCTGCTTCCAGAGCTGGGTACGACCAGCAGGCTTCCCTTCAGGGCATCTCCGGCAGCCAGGATGGCCTTTCAAAATACCAACACTTCAGTCAGCAACAGCAAAACTACTGCCTTTCAGATATGGCAGTGAGGTCACCAGAGCATTACTACCAGAACTGTAGCCCCAGCTCCAGCCACTCACCAGCCCGGTCAGTGGGAAGGTCTCCTTCCTATAGCTCCACCCCTTCCCCTCTGATGGTCAACTCCGAGACATTCCAGTACAACCAGCAGCCAATCCACACAGGGAACCCAACCTCGGCAAATCTCCCAGAACAGGGCCTTCTGATGCCCCCGCACTCCCACACATCCCCCAGCATCAACCATCCTACGGCAAGCTATACCAGTTCCATGAAGGACAGATTCTCAGAGAAACTGCTGTCCAACCCAAGCCTGTGGAGCCTCAACGCCTTGACATCTCAAGTGGAGAACATCTCTAACAACGTTCAGCAGCTGCTGCTCTCAGAGGCCCTAATAGCTAACAAAAAGGGCAGCAAACGCAATGGTACCAAAAAGGGTGATGAATTTAAGGGCCAGCTTCGATCCCTTGAGGATGGTTCATGCTCAGATGTACAGCAGGGCACCCCTGTACCAGAGACTTTCAGTACTCCACAGTCGATCCACACCGAGATGCAAGAAGGAGGATACTCCAGCAGCTCGGAGGATCAGATGGAGAGGAACTATTACTGCTGTGGTCAAAACAGGAGCCCAGCACAAGCAAATGCCAACCCACAGCTCAGCCAGGACCTGGTGTCCTCCTGCTCGCTAACATCACCTAATGACATGTCCAAGCCAGAGGACTGCATTCCCAGCTTGCAGAGTGCCCAGACCGGAGATAATCTAAATGCTCTCCCGTGGCTGCAAAGCACACCAGCCCAAGAAAGTGTCAACGCCTCACTGACAAACACAGCGGAGAAGTCACCTCAAAGCACTGTCACTCCCAGCCCACAGGAACCGGGGCAGAATTCCCCACCAGATAGGCAGGGTCAAGAGGACCCGCTAAAGGAGAACTTTGAGGAGTTAGCTTGGTCAGAGAAGCAAACTGATGAAAACAGGGCGATGAAGGAAACTGCCATCACCGACTACAACAACAAGACTGGGGTCTCTCAAGCAAGTGTGCAGGAGGCACAGAAGACTGAGCAAAAATGGCCTGAGGAGGACAAATGTCAGGCTTTGTTTCATACTGTAAGCAAAGCTCTGGCTGAAAAAAAATATCACAACGACATGGAGAACAAATCAAACCAGTACTATCTAGCCAGAGAGGATTCTGCTGAAAAGTCAGACGGCGTTTCCCACCTAACCCACAAAGGAGACACAGATGATGGCGAAATATTGATGAAGTCGGAAATGTACAGGTCAGAGATGCCCACCGATTCTGACATGCCAGAAAAAACAATGTCATTCTTCTGGAGAGATGACCTTGTACAAGATCAATATTTCACCGTGAAAGAGGACAACTCAGAGCTCCCGCAATTTACCACCAGGAGTGAGCTTTTAGAAGAGAGGCTTTTAACTGTCGAGAAGGAGACACGGGAGGCTCTTGAAGCGCAGCCCTCTGTCCTCTCCCATCAGCCCGCTGAAGTGAGAAAGGAGAAGGAGACTCTTCTACCCTCTGAGGAGGTCATTAATAATACAATATGGTCACGGGAGTCTGGAGACTTCTGCCATCTGGCTGAGGAACATGGAGACAAACCTCCAGTGAACACAGAGAACGCGACGCAAGACGCAGTGCTCACCAGAGCTGAAAGGAGGTCAGTCGCTCGTGATTCTGTGTCCCCCTCACACTCCGTAAAAACAGCTTTCTCTGCCCTTGTGGAAAGGGCCACGCCTCCAAGTCAAGCCAGGGAGCACATTGACCGTCGCGATGCAGAGGTGCTAGAGCCCGACTCCCCCCAGTTGCCCGGCAAGTCCATCCTGCACTCAGCGCCTTCCTGGGCCGACACCCCACCTTCCCCGAAAAAAGGCGATGAAGACATAGAGCCAGGAATAAGCAGTCCAAGTGCAGTGACGCCCTCCACGAAGTCTGAGCCGGTGGCCCCTCTGGCAAACATCAGGGTACTCAACAGAAAACTTGGACGGGGAAGGAGAAGCCAGGCAACAAGACGGATAGAAGCAGGAGGCCGAATAAGAAGGCACCCCGGAATGGAGGCAGAAGGGGTTACAGCCTCTCCCCAGACAAACACTCTGCCATGTACCGAAAGTGGGCTTTTCCCAGATCAGCCAAATTCCAGCCAAACACCCAAGCGGTTTGCAGAAAACTTCCCATCCAGGATGTGTACCCGTTCTGTTACTGCTTTGGCTGCTCCCAAAGACTGCCACCACTTAAAAAGGCAACTGGGACCAAAGATCCCAGAGAGAACAGCTTCGGAATCCCCTGGTCTCCCCAAGGACTTAGTCACTAAGATCAAGTGGATGAGGCAAAAAGGCCCAGAGCACACGACTACGGATGAAGCAAGCTACATGGGAAGCTTAACGGGGAGCAGTCAACAGGATGACAACCAGGACACTGCTTCACAGTTACCCCCCCTGACAAAAGACCAGAAGCCAATGGTACTTAGGTCCCGGAAATCCGCGCAGGAGAACCCACTTAAAGAAAAGAGAAAAGAGAAAAAGATACTGTGCCACCTTCCCAAGAAGATGAAGGAACCTAAGAGACCAAAAGACACGTTGCTGAATGATGATGGTTGCCTAAGCCCAAAGCAAAACCAAGCCAGTGCACCGAAATCTTACAGAACCTTGACTACCTACCCTGATGAGAAGACTGTATCCCTCAACAAAAGAAAATCAAGCTTCCATTCAAGCATCCCATTAAAAAAACACAAAGGGATGAAACCAGGCACACCTGAGTCAAAGGAGCTTCATCTGCCAGCTACACTGATGACCATGAAAGGCCCTAAGAAGAAGCTTAAGCAGGTGGAGCACCTTCAAGCATCTCCGAGCAGCTGCCTTACAAAAGACATACCTATTGTTAGCAGTACAGGTGAGATCCACTCTACTCCTCCTCAGTGTCTGACAAAAACAAAGTATCTACCACCAAGGAAAGGCAGAGGTCTAAAGTATGAGGCAATGGTACAAAAAATCACATCCCCGGGGTCGAAAAAACATGTTCCGTTTTCTCAAGCTGAGAACACTCCTATGGAAGTGACCTCAAAGATGACACAGCAAGATCTAGTGCCAAAGGAGATGGAAAAGCCCCCAGAGGTGATGCCAGAGGACAGCAACATGTGGCGCATTGTTCCAATGCCGGATACCGACTGTGCCAAAGCCACTATCAGGAGGAGGAAAGGGATATCCACCGAGAATGAGGAGGAAGTCAGGGTGGCAAGAGACGCTGGGGTAGTGGCGGAAACCAGAGTAGTGGCAGAAGCCAACAGCCCCACTGTCAACACACCTAGGCTAGCAAAACAGCGAGCAATTAAGAACAACTATGAGATGCACCTGAAGCAGAGGAGGAAAAGGAGGAAAGGCCCCATTCTCCCTGAGAGTGTGACCAGCACAGAGCGGCATGGACCGCACCCTGCCTCTGTAGTGCCCGACTACACGGGGGACCTGACAGGCAGCTCGCAGGCAATCACAGCAGTCGGCGCATGCAAAAGG
Source organism: Paramormyrops kingsleyae (assembly GCF_048594095.1). NCBI lineage: Eukaryota > Metazoa > Chordata > Actinopteri > Osteoglossiformes > Mormyridae > Paramormyrops > Paramormyrops kingsleyae. Next base: position 15,024,486 of record NC_132818.1, on the reverse strand, counting down.
GGAAAACGCAAGATACCCCCTGCAAGGAAGAACCTGGCAAAAGTGCTGGGCAAAGACAACAGCAAAAAGCAAAACATTATCAAAAAATCAGGGCCCAAAAGGAGGAATAAAAAGACTTCAAAACCAGGGAAACCAACAGAAATGGGACGAAGAACTAAGGCAAGGCAGATGGAGCAAAACTCTCCAGTGGTGCAGGAGAATCAGCCAGAGATGACTTTAAAATACATCTTGTATAAGACTCAGAAAAATGAAAGCAGGCCCTTTTTCAGCCCATACGTTCACATTGACAGCTCAAGAAACTTTGCTTCCCTTTGTACCATTGTCAACAGGCCTGAGGAAGAACTGCTTCTTCTTCAAACCATGAAAAAGAACTCTGCCAAAATAAAGAACTCGGTTACTGTTGCCAAGGCAATACCGAACTCCTCAGTCATGCTGCAGGGGCCCTTAGTCAATAAAAACCTAACTGACAGGTGTCTAACTTGTTGCCTGTGTGGAAAGCCAGCAAATTACAGAGAGCTCGGGGACCTCTGTGGGCCATATTACCCTGAGGACAGCATACCAAGGAAGACTCTGTCTCTCAGACACAAATTGGAGTCCACGGATGACAGAGAGAAAATGAGCTACAGCGCTGTGCCAAGAAGCCCTCCAATGAGAGAGGCTGTGAGTGGCTTTAGCTGCTGGGGCAGCCGCGGGCTCCAGTCCGGGCTGACCAGGAGGGCAGAGGGGCTTCCGTGGGGGAGTGGCACGCCACGGCCTAGCTTTCGGGAGCAGTACCGAAAGCTACAGCGGCTCCAGAGCTACGAAAGGAGACCCGGGGACGGCGACAACGTCCTGCTACGGAGGATACAGCTGGAGGCAGAGGCAAAGGAGCACTGGGCACACGAGGCTTGCATCGTCTGGACTAATGGCGTGGTTCTGGTTGCGGGAAAGTTGTATGGCCTGAAGGAGGCTGCTCAAGCTGCAGCTCAAACAGTAAATGCCCCCCTCAGTGAACTCCCTTGTCAGCACTGTTGAGGATTAGCTTCGTGAGATGCAAGCATAAACCACCCCCAACATGTGTTACATATACATTTCAATATACATTGTACAAGTAATGCTATGAACAATAATACATTACATATGCATAAATAGCTTGTTCGTTTACACATAATATTTAAAATCTTGCATAATCGTTACTGTATGAAAATCTACTCCCTAAGGTGTATGAAATTCGTACTTTAACAAAAAAGTTGCCATTCGTTAGAGACTTACAGCATGTTAGTATTGTTTCGAATGCCATATCGAACAGGCCCTTTATGTTACAATATGAAAAACACACATTAATGCGGATGGATTTTCTGTATTTCGGGGAGATTCGACCCGCTAGCGGGCCAGCGCGTTTAAGCTAGGGGGTGGAAATGGCTTCACGGGTGTCGCTCAGCTGCGCTCTCTTCTCTCACCGCGCAGCCGTGCTCGCTTTGCCAGAACGTGGGCGCGTCCGTCAGCTGCTGCCGGAAAGGCTGTCCTCAGAAGTTCCACTTCGTCTGTGCCAAAGAGACGGGTGAGGCCCTTCGCTTGGTCTGTGTGTGTGTGTGTGTGTGTGTGTGAGAGAGAGAGAGAATTTATGTGCACATGTTTGTGCGGAACCCCTGCCCCAATTACGCAGTGCCCACGCAAAGCTGAAACGTGCCTCTAAATTCATCACCATCTCTTTTAACTACTGAATAACAGTAAAGTGTAACATTAATGATACTCAAGACTGGCTTATATTATTAATATGATGTAATCAAGGATTATTGCATCCTTGTTTAATTTCTATTTAAACCGTACCTTTTACTTCTTGTCATCTCAGGTTGCTTGTTGCAAGAAGACAACTTTTCGATGAAATGTACAAAACACAAGGTAAAAACTCTTCCTTAAGTCCCCCAAACCCAAACCAAGCGACACATGAGGTTGCTTTGATATGATCTTCCGGGAAAACAGCCAATTGCAGTTATTGACTGCTGTATCTTGTGCTGGCACTCGTGTTAACGCCATGCTCCGATAGAAAAGGGGCGTCTTCTGTGCGCCGCGACGCTTGTCTGTTGCGGCTTGCGGGAAAATCATATACAAACAACGCAAAACGCAATATCGATAAGCGTAAGGAAGCATCGCAAACAAACCCTTACTGAATAACTCACACCAAAGCCAATGGGATTATATACTTGTTAAAGGTACCCCCCCCCCAAAAAAAAAAACAAAACAACCCTTCAAATAATGGCATTTCGTTTTTCGCCCTTAAAATGGCTATGATACAAAACATGACTGTCATTACCAGCTTATTCACTACCATAGTAAATGTTCGAAGTATTACTAAACATATCTTAGCCGCGGAAAGCATCATTGCTGGCATCCATATTTCCTCTGTCCTGCTGGGTTCTTACGGTTGCTTCGGTCGCCATCTACTGATTGTTCGGGGAATCTTTATTGAGAAAAAGCAGAACCTAAAAAGCGGGTGGGTTACGCGTCACTAGTAGCAACAGCCTTCCTAACACAGAGATCCGCTAAAACTTGTCATTGATCAATAAAGCCCCCTACCCTTGCTTCCCAAATAATGAGCACCCAGAACAGACAGGGTGCACGCCGACCCGAGGATCTAAGGCTTCGGTCTCAGCGATGCCAATTTGCAGCCTTAATCAAAAGGTGGAGGGAGTACGGATGCCGCCTCCATTTGGGGCTCTTAAGCTGCATCTTTTTTCTTTTCTTTCCCTTTGACACCAACAAGGTTACAGTGGGAGGTACGGCGCGCAAACGGCGGCGTTACCGAGCGTCCTTTATAATAAGTCGAAAGCACAAGGGCGTTAAGGTACGTTTCCCTGCTTTGGGAATCGCGTAGGTGTCTTGAAAAGAGCGCTGTTGTATCCCACCGTGTTTCGGATGGAAGTAAAAATGTGCCGTGTCGTGAAAGCAACGAAAAAAGAAAACATAAATATTTATACTCAGAAAATGATTTTAATAACGAAGCTACTGGAGGACGTTTCTGGTGTGTCTCTCTGCAAGGGGAGCTGTCTTGCCAGCTGCAATGTTTTGCCCAGTGCATCCCTCGTCCCTGCAAGGAGACCCACCATAGAGTGCAGCCAATTAAAAGCAGACGCTGAAGCAGAACTGCACATTGAAGACCTGGCAGCTCGAATCCTGCCCTGCAGATGTACTAGACCGCGTGTATGTGTATGTTTACACTCAGATGCTCCTGTCTTTGTGCATGCCACTGTTAGAGCAGACGTTCTTCCCTAACACGCTCGAGAATCGTTCCTGTGCTTTGTTTTTCAGTCCGCTTGAGAGCCAGCCCATCTTCTGAAGACCTCCTATGCAGCGCACAGACGTGTCCCAGTGCTGTTAAGTCAAAATGGATTAAAGCGGAGCGCGCCGCATACAAACTGAAAAGGGGAGGGTGTTGTGTAGCAAAACTGCAGCAATACTGACGCTGGACAAAAAGGCAGAACTGTACAGCATCCTTATGATACCGGGTATTTCAGTTTTTCACGGTTTTTTTCCCTTAGAAATCAGCACTTAAGCAGATTCCTTTAACGAAGTAGGCAGGCTGAAGAAAACATCGTTACCACGGTATATTTGATCTACCGTAAAATGTCAAATGGCAGTTGGATGTGCTGTAGTAAAAACTGTCTGCCATTTTGATTGAGGGGCCATTGGTTCATCTACGGACTACGAAGGCCTACCAAGACACTCGGTACCAAATTCTGCAGTTGTCAGAACTGTTACATTGAAATGTGTTCAAATGCGTTCGGATTCAACATGTACGCTTACGTCTTAACAATGTATATGGTGTGCTTTCCGGGGGTAAATATTCTGACATAAAATGTATTTTAATATAATGCTCTTCCATGATGTATTTTGATGTGCATTTTAAATATATGCCACATTTGAATCATCGGTATCTGTTCAGCTTTATCATTTCAAGCTGTTGAGTTTCACCGAGTTCAGCAACGCGAATATGTGTGATCTTAACTGTGGGAGTCGACGAGAGAAACGAGCGCATCACTGGGAGAACGGCGCTGGACCTCGTGCTTGCTGCACAAATGAGCTCGCGAGCGGCTCCTCCATGCTGCGCCGCGTGCGCCTTTCAACTGGAGCTCGAGACCGCTCATATTCCGCGGGCTCACCCTGAGAGCGACCGCGAGCCGACAGTGGAGAGTGCACGTGTCGCGACCCAGTGACAGAACGGGATGGAGACGCAGCTCAAGCAACTCGAAATAATTAATGGCGAATACATACAACGTAGCCCGTTCAATGTACTGCAATGATCTCATTTAGGTTAAATTTGTAACAGATTATATAGAGAACATACAGGCAACGTGGACATCGCACCAAACGATTCTTATAATGATTCTTTAATATAATTATTACTTAATGGTGTACATAAGTATTGAACAATGTTTAAATGTGATGTACTTAAATAATTGTGTATAGTATTTCTTAGAGATGTTTATTTTATATAAATAAATATGTTAATTGCCTATAAAATGTTATTAAAAGAACGACTTAAAGTGTTTTTTGGAATGTTACTTGTCTAGGGTGGGAATGCTATCTAAAAGGTAGACGGTTTTTTTTAACGATTCTGTAAATAATACAAAATGTAAGCACTTGTCAGCACCAATACAAAATTCCATTTGAATGGGAACAGGTTCCTGTTTTTGAATCTCTTGTAAATCTCAACACTGTCACTTGAACCATTTATTGTTATAGTTGATTCTTTATCAATACAGAATTAACATTCTAGTTAATCGTACTGCAATATAACCACAATTATTTCAAGTTGTATGAAATTATACGGACATGACTATCATTAATACTGTATTATTGATAAATAAGATAATTAAGTATAAAAACTATTGTTATAATTGTATATTTCTATTACATATGGATGCATATACCTCCCACCTTCTTGAAATCCTCTGTCATGAGAAAGCACGTCAAAAAAGACCAGGTTACAAAATTTTAATTTTATTTACATTCTTAAAGTGAAATCAATGAGCATACAGTCTGACAGAACATCTTAGTTAAAAAAAAAAGAATTCTACCTCTTTGATATGTTCACACTCACTACAGACTGGTTTTTCAAGCTGGGCCAAATGCACAGCTGTTCGTAAAATTTTGTCTTGAAATCAGATCAAATACCTAACAGGCAGAAAGGCTATGAGCAGATCAGGGATTTCAATGACCCTGCAAAAACTGCGCCTGCAGCCAGCAGTACAAGTTGAGCATCGACATAAGACGACCTCATCTGTTAATACCCCTTCATCAGTCACCCATTCCCAGCATTCAACGTATGCCAGTTCATTGCTTTATTTGCTTAGAATTTTACAATGTAATTAGGCAATCATTTGCGTAACTATCCACAGGCAATATGCTCCAGATTAAACACCTGATTTCCGACACAGTCCTCACGCATGGAAAACTCTGAAGACGACACGGTCGTTCTCTTTCCGAGTGTGTCAGAATGTCTTTACGGTAAAGCTCACAGCCCTCTTGCCTATGATGCATGTGTAACATTCTTGTAAGGCCGCTGCTGAGCCCCAAGCACTACCGATGTCATCACCGTAACAATGCGAGGACACCGCGTGCGACTAAGTGCTGGAAAAAATGCTGTTTTAAGGTAATTTTGGCATCACCTGAGTGCCGCACCAGGAAACTGTACAATGGGAGTTCAATGGGAATACTGTCACGTATATGCTGAGGTTGGGGGCTTTCTGCTTCTCTAGACAGATGCCACTTTCTGACTGGAGCTCTCTGCACATGCTCAGTCTCACCTACCACACACTTCTTAAGAGGAAACCCCTCCAATGCAAGGGGCTGGAGTGGGGGTTTGGGGGGGGAGAGGAATAACAGTATAAATCAATATAAATGAAAAATGCTGATCACGCAATCTTTACACAATCGATAAATATACTATTTAAATATTTACAATGAAAGCATATCAAAGTGTCAGAAAAAAATACCGTAATAAAGCCTTTCTCATTTGAAAATATTAAGCCCAGTCTGAGTAGTGCAGGTTAGATCTATACAGAACAACATAGAACACTGTCACCCAGTTAACAGCAGCACAACCAAATCAGACAGAGCGCAAGACAACAATCCTGAAGTAAAAGTGACGATGGAACGCTATTAGAATTTAGGAAAAAGGGATGCTGCCAGTCTAAACACCATTCTCTGTAAGACACTTAATGTGGGCTTTGTTACTGCAGTGCACGTTCAAAGAAAAATAAATTAATTTCGAGGGACTATAAATAAAAATAAATTATCACACCTGCAGCAGAAAACAAGCTTAAGAAAAGCTTGTTATTATTATTATTTTTAATAACGTTATTATTTCTAGCTATTTTTAGCTATTCATAAAACGTGACCTCTGACCTCTGAGGTGGTTACCATGTATGACGTGTGACAGTCACAGGACAGAGCTGAGGACATCCCTGTTAGTGCATTCTAATGACCGTCTGGGGGGGCCTGCGCCTGTAATCAATTTTGAATCTGAAAAGTAGCGCGAGGGACAAATACACCCCACTAAGCTTCCCACAACACATGCAGTAATATGTATGTTTATTCCACGTACAGACGAAAAACATACGTGACCTGATTAATTCAGCAATAAAGCTCAATACTTTCCCGTAGGAAAAAAAGGCTGATGACCACGTTACCCCCACTGCATGCTGGGAATACTGTTTCTGCAAATCCACAGCTGGTGATTCCATCATGCCACACAGAGACCAAAACTGTGTATTAACGATGACAGCAATATCGTTCACTAGGGTAGCAAGAGGTTTGTATCTGTAAACTTTATGCTAATGGAAAACCATGTCGCCTGAGCCTAATACGTCGACAAGTCAAAGCTATAGCCAATCGCGACTTTATGAAGTAGCTCCCTAGCCGATATAGCAGGCATTAAACCGAAATGGCACAAATTTCAAACAGCTCCTGCGTCTCCCCAATACGTGTGAGCTTTAGCGAGCGAGTGTATGTGCTGATTGTTTTAATCTGAATTGTTTCCACGTAGCAACTGTATTAACGCAGGTCGCTAACTTCAGGGCAGCGGTTTCAGTTTGGCGCTTTCCGGAAGATTTGCAGAACGGAGGAAAACACGATGCATTTATATCACGCTGTAGCCAGCTAAATGTAACTACATGGTTTAAAGGAAGGCTAGAAAACAGCAAGCCCACATCCATGTATGATATATATCAGTGAACAAAGTTTAACGCGACTCTACTGCAACTTGCTAGAAATAAAAATAAAAAAACAGTGAAATGCCATGGAATGAAAGTGATCAGTATTCAGCTCAGTTAGTCAAACGGCCTCTTCCGCAGCCACCCACAGCGGCGGCATGGCGGTTCTCGCTGCCCCTCGCCCCCCCAGCACTCAAGCCGTGTTGTGATCTGCAAAGGTACCTGCGACCCCGAGACGCTCAGCCGGCCCAGAACACTCTGAGCACCCGCTGTTGTTGTACGGAACCAGGAGCCTCGGGTAAGACGGGCACGCTGCGATCGGGAAGCTCCATTTCACGTCGACTTGGGGGGAGGGTGACTTGCAACATAGACAAATGATCACTGGACTGTTTGTTTGGACTCACTTGATAGGATCAAGTGATCCGTGTCATGGACAAAGGAATTTCAAAGCATCACTCCTCCAGTTTGATGGGGGTGGGGTTGTGTGGGTGAGGGGGGATTTGTTCCTGAAGCTCATTTGCATATAGAAAGAAAGGTGTGCGAGGGAGAGACCGTATCGGAACGCAGGTGTGTGTGTGTGTGTGTGTGTGTGTGTGTGTCCGTCCATGCGAGGTTCTAGGTGGATGTCACAGTGGTGCCGCTGCCTAGCCTGATGATCATCTGCTGGCAGTCGTGGAGGGTGCGCTTGTCGCCCAGCTTCTCCAGGGTGCGGGCGGCGTCCGCCAGCATGCCCACGCGCTGCCCCGGCGCCGACAGGAAGGACGGGGGCAGGTAGCGGCAGGCCAGCATCACCGCCTCCGCCTGTTCCCGCCGCCCCGGGCGGGTCTCACTCTCCTCTGCTGACAGGCGAACAAACACAGACACATGTTAGCATCCTCCCTCTCACCCCGATCTCATGACATCACTATTTCCAACACCAAATGGTTTAGCTTTAATTTTTTTAAGCTTTTGGCACAAAATACAGCTTTAGTGATGGGGGGGTCCCACAACGTCTGTTTTCCAGAAATTGCTCCCGGTAGGGGTCATTCCCTCCAAACGACTTTGTGCATGCGTGTGGCAGATGCCCCCTTCCCAGCTGCAGGCCCCTCCTCACCTGTCCTGGCCCCCGGGGTGACCCGTCTCCTCAGGCTGCGGTCTAGGAGCTGGTGGGTGCGCGTGGGGCTGGCCCCCGCCATCAGGCGCGCAGTGGCCTCGTGCAGGAACAGCTGCGGGTGTGGAGAACAGGGTCGCCCGTCAGCTAGGCTACGTACCATCAGCAGTCCACTCGAATCTGCCTAGGGCGACTCTAGGATTTCATTTAAGGTGGGGAGCGTTCAAGGGGCCATAATTCATATGACGGGGCCAACCTTATCATTAGCCAATGATGTGTTTTGAATCAGTGAGTGCTGGGGGGGGAGGGGCACTCTGGGGGCCAATCAGCTTTCAGCTGGGGCCCCACCACTGTATAAATGGTGCATTCGTTTTTCTCTCGGAACTCGGAAATTCCGAGTTGAGTGACATCACGTCCGACAATCTCCCGTTCGAGCTACCCACATCTCGGAACAAACATGGCTGCCTCCATGAACACGTTGCTGTGTGTTGTTGCTTTATATTTTAGCAGATTTGGAGTTTTCCAAATGGAGAAAATGGAGAAATGGAGATTTTTCCGAGAGACAAACAAGAAACACGAACCAGTCAAACCACATTAAAAGCTTTATAAAATATTTTAGTACATGCAAACGATATTCTTTTTTCGATCGGTAAACAAACTACAAACAAACCAAGTCGCCATGTTGAAATTACGTCACAGGGGCAACTCGGGCAACAAAATCTGGTCCGACTTCAACGTCATAAAAGGGGCGTGTTTCCGACGGGAAGTGACGTTTTTCGTGACGTTTCGTGACGTTTTCATCCGAGTTCCGACTTGGAGAGAAATAATCGAACGCACCAATACCCCTGCCCCTATTACAGGAAGGCTGCCGGATTAAATGACCCGTGGTCAGCAGAGTGATGTCACTGTTGGGCCCTTGAGCAAGGCCCCTAACCCCCAATTTCTACAGGGACTGCGCAACCCTGCTTTCTCAAAAAAAAAGTATGTCACTATGATCAGCTACACAAAAATAATGTAATATAATATGTAGTTTGGGACCACTAAGCTGTTCCTTCATACTTATATCATCATTTAATTCGACACAAACCACAACCCCCCCCCCCCCCCGCAACACCTCACCCTGCGCATGGCCGGCCGGAAGCTCTGCGCCAGCTTCCTCAGTGAGCTCAGGTCCTGCTGGAAGCCGTGCAGCTCCAACGCCGAGGCCTGCACCGCCCCCTGCTGCTGGGCACTGGCCACTGCACACTGCTGCTGGCGCCACACGTTGGTGCGGGTCACCAGGAGGAGGTCACACAGGAGCAGCTGCAGAGCCTGCAAGGGGAGGGGCATACGGACACACCCCTCCTCTTAATTCATCCCTTGCAGTTATTACCATATGTGTCACTCAGCAGTTGTACATAAAGCAATAGGGTGATTCCTACAAAAGGAATGGCTGCGAATAAAGCATTTTATAGTGCAAGCTTATTCCCCCCAAAAAAGTAATGAATAAATTGCTGTGATTCTATTAAGAGCTGTACAGTCCGTCTCCCCCCCCACCGACAGGCAGATGGAAGGTTACGTGATGCAGAGCGCAGTGAGGGTGAGGGGGGGTTGGGTACCTGGGACGGCGGGGCGGCTCAGTGCTGTGTTGCACTGCAGTGACATTGCACAAAGGCAGACACATGCAATGCAACTACAATGCACCACAGCACTGGCCAGGAAAGCACGCAGCTGGCACGCGGGACGTCGTGGGTCATTTTCGACGCTGCCGCTTTGACATTAACCGCGGGGGGAGGGGGGGGGTTGTCATGGTTACCTTCTCGATGTTGTTGCTGTGACAGTGGGGGCCCAAGTGCAGGCTGTCCCTGAGCAGGCAACTGGCCCTCTCACCGTGGCTGAGGCTCAGCTGATAGTTCTCTGGTTTGGCCAGCAGGGCGCGCACTGCTCGGAACACACTGAGAGCAGCTCTGGGCAAGGGGCTCCTGAACACGGGAAGCGGAAAAAGCCATCAGGGACGAGACGATACGCCGGGACACACCGGGGGACAGTGTCATTAAATGAATGGGTCGTAGAACCCCATGCTGGGCGACCCAGAGCGGCCACAACAGCCCAGCCACGGCAGCCCAGCCACGGCAGCCCAGCCACAGCAGCCCAGCCACGGCAGCCCAGCCACAGCAGCCCAGCCACGGCAGCCCAGCCCGCTCACTCACTCCGCAGCCTGCAGACTCTTGGGCAGGTGCTCCACCGCCGGGTACAGCCTCTCGGCGGCGCCGTCGTCACCCTGCAGCCAGTTTATCATGACCACCACAACTTGGGACCACCATTTGGAGTGCGGGTCACAGCCTGGGGGAGGGGGAGAGGGGTCAGAGATCATCCGGTCAGCCTGCCATCATTTAGAATCACCACGCTACTAAAATAACAAAAAAGGTCTGATAACATTCTGGAATGTTCTCTGTGACCTCAGAGCGGCCCTTACCGGTGACGGTGGCCATGTTGGACCCCACAGCGAAGGACTGCGTCGTGGCCCCGGCGGCGTCTGAGGAGCTGGTCAGTAGCTGGAGGTACTCTAGGGCGTCAGCATAGTCTCTGTCGGGGGCAGCAGGAGCGCGGGGGGGTGGTCATTATAGCAGGGGGTGGGGGGTGGGGGGTGGCGGGGCTCGCCATGGAAATGACGGGGAATCCTCACCCCTCACTGCTACTGGCCGTCGACTCCCCCTGCGGCTGAGCCACGCAGTACAGCGCCTTCTCCAGCAGGTGCTCCCGGAATGCCTGGGTCACTTGGGCCAACGGGTCGACTGCGGGAATGAAGCGACAGAGATAAGCATCTGCTCCTCATGGCCCAGGGAGGCCGCCTCACCATGCATCGGCTCGGAATGAGCCTCCACACCACCCCCACATGGCTGTTATGTAATCAGTAAATCCCTGACTGGGCGAGATGGTTCTGCTTGCAAACCGGCAATGCTCGCTGATGACAGAGATCTTCCGTTACCGTGTCCAGATAACGCATTTGTGTATGGCCCCCGAAGTTTGGGCTCCCCCTCCTGGCCCCTGGCAGTCACTACACTAGCGGGAGAGGGGGCCTAGAAACAAGAAAACGCCCCTGACCCAAGCCCATGGAGAATGAGATAACAGGTTCGGACCCGTGTTGCCGGCCTGGCTGTAGATGCTCTCCTTGGGGGTGCTGCGCACGGTCCAATCGCCGTCCACGAAGAAACGGTGGCCCAGAGGGTGGCAGAGCCACTGCATGGCGGGGGGGACGCTGCCACTGGGGGAGAGGCAGGCCTGCCGGGCACTGCTCAGGAACAGCCTCTACGGGGAGACATGCCACCACCAACTGTTAGCATTTAGCCGCTAGTGCTAAGCCCTGCCAGAAGGGGGCGCCACGTGTGACAGCATGCTACTGCTCTAGGGTCATGGTTACTTGGGTAGGAACATTAAAACATACACCTGCACAACACGGTAATGCCTTTAGGGATAAAAATGACGAGGGGACATAATCCAGGGTGAGGCCCAGCTGTGACTCACCGCAGTGAAGTGCAGTGCCCTCGGCAGGCCGGCCTTGATACGCAGTGCGGCCGACACATACACCTCGGCCAGCGTGGCCACGGGCAAGCAGTCGCCAGCGCACTCCGCCAGATTCACCGCGCTCAGAGCCATGTGGATCGCCGACAGGTGGCTGCCGCCCAGCTTGCCTACGTGGGGGGGGGGGGGAGGGGGGAAGGGCGTGGCTTCAGATCTTACCCGATTCCATCACCTCCCGTCAAAACCGCTCACCATCCATCCGTGAAGAACCTAGCATTTAGCGTTACTGCTAACACACTAGCACATCGCGAGAGTGTCGACTCGTGGTGCCCCCCCAGTGGTGACACTAAAATGTGTCCCATTAGTGCACAAGCAGGGCACCACATTTATATAATAACTATCCTGGACGTGCAATGAGTCACAATCTAAATAAAAAAAGTGCATTTCTGTGCCTATTCACAGCCACAAACTTCCTTTATGTGACATTACTGTCATCGAAAAACCGACCCCAGTCCCCGGGGCAGCATGCAGTCACCGCACACACTGTGTATTAATACCAGACTCACCAGTCATGTGCAGCTGATGTAGCCGGTGGTAGACCAGGGCGCCGTCGCGGCTGCTCTTGCGGGCATCCTCCTGAAGGGGGCGATCCGAACGCAGGCAACCAGCCCTACCCACCAGCCAGCGGCCCACCCACAGGCGCTGCAAGAAGAGGCGCAGTGCCGCCCACAAGGCTGCACAGGCCAGGTCCAGCTGGGAGGTGGGTAGGGGCCGGCCCAGAGCCTTCAGGCAGGTCCACAGGTTCTGGGAGGCCTGGGCAAAGTCACCCTGAGCAGAGGGAGGAGAAGAGAAAACAGAGTCAGAGGCAGAGAGAGGACGGAATCAGAGGCAGAGAGAGGGTAGAATCAGAGGCAGAGAGAGGGCAGAATCAGAGGCAGAGAGAAGGCAGAGAGAGCACAGACTCAGGCAGAGAGGAAAGAGGCAGAGAGAGGATGGAACCAGAGGCAAAGAGAGACAGAGTGAGAGGCAGAGAGGAGTCAGAATCAGAGAGTGGAGGCGTGAGCAACTGCAAAGGTTTCTGGAAAAGAAACAAGCAGGATAGATGACTGACGTAGGACAGGCTGAAGGAGGACAGGAATGGGGGGGCTGAGTGGGAGGAGGTGGGAGAGGAAGAGCAAAGGAAAGACAGCAAAACTGCGGAGGAAGCAGCTACAATATTAGGCCTGATTCTACAGGAACGAGGGACAGCGGCCAGGAAGCCAGTCAGAAAGGGAGAGTGCGGGATTTAGGATTTCGGAGGATTAATTAGCACTAATCTCATCAGAAGCATGGCCTCGTGGTACGATTACAGGCGCCTTGCGTGTACCAAGATGCACCAGACTGGGGCGTACAAGCGGCTCCCGCCCTACCGGGCCTGAGCACCCCTTACCCGGGCCTGGGCACCCCTTACACGGGCCTGAGCACCCCTTACCCGGGCCAGGTCCAGGTCGGCCTGCTTGCGGTGCCTCCAGAAAAGCACAGAAGAGCTTGAGTGGGGCCTGGTCACTGGTTCGCCATACACCAGCAGTCGGATCAGGACGAGTGCCAGCAGAACCACGTTCAGGAGCCAGACGGACAGGGTGGGCAGCATCCAGTCGAGCCAGCTGGCCGTCTCCACTGCGGGGCGCAGGACAGAGTGAGGGGGGGGGCATTTTGTAGAGAGCAGGGTCCATCTCCACTTCAAATGAAGCCCCAGCAGCTAAATGTGCCATGCTGCACATCCATTCATCTATCTATTTAATCTATCCATCCATCCATCCATCACAGCAGGGTCCTCCACACCTTCGAGATGGCCCAGAATGACCCGACCGCTCCCAGCATGCTCAGCAGATCCTGGGGTGCCCCTGGTGGCCACCCCCCCATAGAACAGGGAAGCCAACGGGTTCAGGGACAGGAAGAGGAAGGTGAAGGTGCAAAGGGCCATCCGAGAGCGGTCAAGCATGCCTCCGCCGGCCGGGGGGGCGGCGTCCGGCTTCACCGGCACCTGATGGGTTCAGAAACGGAGCATATAAGGTCATCAACTAATTGAACCATGATATTTCCCAGTGTACAAACAGTTCTTCATTTGAGTCTCTCACCACACCAGGTACCGTCCTTTTGGTACTTCAAGGTTCTGAAGTACCAGTTTTCCACTGGTGTAAAAACTGGTACCGGCGCCAAATGACTTCACAAAATGAGATGGGGGTATTCCGTACTAAATAAAAAAAATTGCTGTAGTATATTATAAGGCTGGATGATGTACGATATTAATACTGACATCACATGTTATGCACATCCGATTCTTACATTGCTAGTCAGCTCTATTAAGATCAGGCTTTTGTTTTTTTGTTTTTTTTTTGCCCAGACATTACAGCGCAGGGAGTTTAAGCTTCACTCATTTTCATAGGAAAAACGGCAAGTTTTGCAATTTTAATGATTATTCCTTTTCAACACTATCTAGTATATGTAAAATCAGTTTAAAGTTCACCTCCACTGCTTTTGCATGAGTGCTGCATGCGTTCTCCGAGAATCATAATCATTGTCCTTGTATATCATACAAAATACTTTATTTCTTGTCATGCCAGCCTGATCGTGCTGTATCTGTTCTTCCCGACCAGATCGCAGTTTAAGCTTGGGTCTTTCATTTGTCCGTGCAACCATTGTTATTACATTTAGATTTTTTTACTTACTACTTTTTACTTGGTCTCTGACGTTTTTCAAGACGGTGGTTGTATTGTTTTAGAGGCATGCTATTTGCTTAACCAATCAACAAAGACAGTATTTCAAGTCCCACCACAAAGTACCGAAGTACCAAAGAAGTACCCCAGCTGGTTTGGCACTTTAGGTACTGGAACCTTTGGTCCAGAAGTCAGTGGAAAAGGGTAAGTACCAAAAGTACGGTGCCTGGTGTGTTGGAAAAGCACCCTTAGTGAACCAGTTCAGGTTGCTGGTGCAAAGGTTCAAAGGCAAATTCTGGGATTTGAACTAGCAGCTTTTTTCATGATGCTTTCTCGGGGGGGGGCGGGCACCTTGGTCTCATCCCCCATGGGGCTGTCGGGCTCCGAGTCACTGCTGCAGTGGGAGAAGGGGCTGCTGTCCCTAGGCGAGCCCACGTCTGAGGGCGGGGGTGTGGGCATCTCGCTCTTCACGCTGCACGGCGGGTCGTCCACCTCCATGGCCACCAGGCCTTTGAGGGACACTGCAGACGGGGAGGGGGGTGAGAGGAGAGGTCAACAATCCCAGGCGGACGCGGGGCATGGATGGCGGGGGTGGTGGGGGCGACGTACGGCCGCACTCACTGTTCTTCTGGGAGGCCATCTTCAGGGCCATGTTCTCCTGCTTCAGCTTCTGGTTGGACTGCTGGAGGAAGCGGATGTAGTCGATGGCCTTCCTAAGCACGGCTGACTTGTTCAGCTGTTTGGGGGGTGGGGGGGGGGTGGAGGGG
The DNA here is from genome assembly GCF_048594095.1 of Paramormyrops kingsleyae. NCBI lineage: Eukaryota > Metazoa > Chordata > Actinopteri > Osteoglossiformes > Mormyridae > Paramormyrops > Paramormyrops kingsleyae. The sequence continues at coordinate 15,009,239 of NC_132818.1, read as the reverse complement.
GCGAGTATAAATCTCAGCTAAAGCAAAAATAACACCATTTAATCCCAAAAATCCACTGTCTGGGGATCTTATTCTCTACTCAAAGCAATACTGAAGATACTGAAGCCACCCGAAGCTGCCAGAAGCTGCTTAATGCTCTCAGAAACTTCCGGAAATTGTCAGAAACTGCGTGAATCTTTATCCTTTGCCATCGTTCGTACTTTGGCTTCCGTTCCAGCCACCAGGTCCTTGAGCTCGATGATCTTGTCGTTGATGGAGGACCTGTAGCGCTTCTCGATGGCATTATGGGCGGTCCTCTTCTCGCCCTTGGGGGGCAGGCCCGTGGCCTTGCAGCCCACGGCGAGGCGGTTGATTGGCAGCTTCTCAGCATCCACCATGACGGGCACCGTGGTCAGGATGGTGCCGCCGTTCATCAGGGCCTGTCGAGGCGGGGACAAAGTGTGAGAAGGCACCACTAGATGGCGACAGCAATGGTCTGGCCACAGACGCCTCCCCTGCACATGACTCATTACTCATGCCGTACCTGAAGCGAAGTGCTCTGGACAGAAGACGTGGAGGTGGCCAGGGTGGTGATGCAGGGCGATGCCATAGTCGTCACCACACTGCCCACTTCTGGCTTCAGAGCAGTCAGCACAAGGGAATCAGCCTTGAAGAACTGGGGTTGGAGGAGCACCTGAAGGGAGGGGGGTGGCCTGGAGTGAGGTGTGGCAGCGGGAACTCCCCCAAGAAGCGGGCACGAATTCCAGACTCTCTAACAGCCAAACGCGGTTCATTTAATTCAGTGTCAAAAAAGCACATTAGCAATGCTAAAAAAAATTAGCATTGCCCACTGACAACTGCCAGTAGTAATCCTGGGTCACTGGTCTTGAGGGATTCGCCCAGAATCCAATCAGATTGCTAGCAAAAGGAGACACAACGCATCAGGAGATACACTCACAGGGACCTGCTGGACGTGCGGTGATATGGCCTGCGTAGGGGGGCTCGACGCAGTGGCCAAGAGGGGCTGAGCCGGCACTCCCTGCACCTGAGTCTGGATGGTCACTGGCTGGATGTGTTGAGGTGAGGTGGACAAACTGGGAGAGGGCTGGGCGGGGCTTCCTTGACTGACAGCTGTGAGACAGTGTGAGGAGCAGGGACAGGGAATTCAGGATAGTATCACCCATCAGGTTCTAAGCACCCTAATTTGCGAGCAAAAATGATTAATATTATTCATCTAACTGTCCTGCCAGGCAAACGTTTTTGCCTAAGGCTGTACACGTATGAATTTCCTTAACGCTCACATAAAGAAAACCTGACAATCCGCTGAACAAACTGCACAGCTTAGGACGCTGTCCCTGCGATCAGAAGGTCATTGGCTAAAATCCCATGGTTGGCAGAGTGATGTCACCACTGGGTCCTTGTGCAGGGCCCTTAACCGCCAGTTGCTCCAGGGACTGACTGAGCCAGCTTTCTCAAAAAAAAAAAGTCAATAAAAGCATATGATAAATAAATAAAACGTAGATTTCACCAATTAAACCAGGTGCTTCCACAGTACACAGGCTGCCTGGTAAATAGTCCAGGTAACCTGCTGGTGATAGTGAGGATTATCCCAATTATCATCTGATTACGGCGTAAGGAATAGGGAGAGTGATGTTCACCCGGAGCTGGGAGCAGCGGGTCGGGGTCACGGCAGCTGCCAACAGCAACCTGCTCTTTGAACCCGCAGGCCACGTCCCGCACTGCACGGTTACCTAACGCGGCATTCGTCTTCAGCAGGGGCTGGCCGGGGGGGGGTTGCGCCGGTCTGGCACACATTTTCGGAAGGCGTCCCTTTGCCACCCTCCAATGGTCAGGTAGGAGGATCCCACGTGTCAGCAAGGCGACCTCTGAAGTCGCAGTCAGAGCCAAACATGCCGACGGCCTGAGCATATGCCATTACTCAACGGGGACACCGCAACACACTTTGGAATTTCATCACCTGATCACTAACGATGGCACGTCTTCGTCATTCTCGTGCCTCGTCCTCTCCTACAGAAAATCATGCGAGGTCTCCACATACAAGCCATTTAAATGAAGATTCTACACGTAGGATCATAATCAACAATTAAAATGCTCCAAATACACCTAAACAGGAACAACGCTACCAGAAACCACTCAATCTGCACAGAAGATTGAAAGTCATCTGCTGATGATATATTTAACAGTTTTACAGACAATAATATTCCATAGGGTAAATGATATAGACCAATCAAAACTATCTTCTCATCCACGGTTCACAAGTTCACTGACTAGTCGAAGAGGAACGCAGCTTTGCCGTTTTGATTTTCTTTCCAGTTCGGTCTAATCTTCCCAGGTGGTGTTTTGCAAGAGTATTACATAAATCTACACCTTGACATAAATGAGCCTACCTTTCATTTCCTCCCAGAGCTTCATGGGAGTAAAAACTGCTCAAGGACAAGGCGGTAGACTGACGGTAACCTCTGAAAACGCCCAAAATAAACCACAAGTTCACAGAACAGAATAGAACAGAAACTGCTCCTACTTTACTGTTCCTGTGAGGAAACTGGGTAGCTTTTGCAAGCGCCATCCTGCTCCCCATGAGAGACCAGACACACGTATATACAGGTGAGTGAAGTTTAGGGGTCAGTGGTCTGAATCAGCCAGTTTGCCAGCCACAGGATTCAAACTCACGACCATCCGGAAAAGGGCACACACATCCTAAACTCTTCTTTCCGTAGGCAATACTGTTGTGGAGTGTTTAGAACCTGCAAAGCCACAGTTCCAGGCTGCTCGGCTTACACATGTACAGCTTACATACAGAAATACTTATTCTTAGACTTAAGTCCCCTGTTTCAGTAAGGAGTCAGGCAACAATGCATTTCACAACATATGACTGTGTACCTTACAAATAAAACGTCGAAACTACAAAAGCCGTTAAGACACACATCATCCAAATCAGCAGCTTAATTAATGAAAAGTAACAGTGACATGACGAGCATGCATGGCTGTCTTCAGGGGGCAGCTCCACAGCTGCTTAATGACCAGTATGAAAGCTAAAACCTGCAGCATAAACGTGACCGGGGGGGGGGGGGTTACCTAATCAGATGGGGAAAGACCATAGCAAAGGTCGGGCAGGAGCAGAGTAAGCGTCCGCTGACTGCATGGGCATCCAGGGCCCGCTTACCTGTGAATGTATTCTGATTGGTGTAGCCGGTCTGCACTGGTGCCAGCTGCTGCAGTGACGGAGCGACGGAGGTGAAGAGCGTCTGCGTGTTGGTGCTGATCACCTGGGCCATCCCCGCCGCAGGGTGGATCAGAGACGGCTGGCTCACGGGATGCAGGGCTGCCGAGCTCGCCGGCGTCTTGGCGGGACGCACCGCCGGGCCCGGCTTAGCTGGGGGAGTCGGGGCCAGGGGACACAGGGCCGGGGGAAGGGGAGCCGGCTGCTGGAAGGCAGGAGGGGCCTGGAGTGCCTTGGAAGGAGGAGTGGAGCTGGGGACAGTGGGCGGGCCCAACAGGGCATCCAGGTGAGGGGTACTGCCAGGCTTTCGGGGAGACGAGGAGGTGGAAGAGGAAGATGGAGATGAGGGAGAGGAGGTGGCATGGGAGGGGGGAGGAAGGTCTGGGGGCAGAGGCACGCCACCAAACTGCTGTTGCTCAAATAGTCCCGGAAACTCCATATCATGGTTCAGGTACTGCAGCATGTCTGTGAAAACAAAGGCGAACAATCCGGTTACAAAGCCGCATTTTGTGCAATTACACTCTCACTTCCTATACCACAAAAATACACTCTGGCTCATTGACAGGTACAGCCACTCCGGGAAGCACCCATCAGGCTTCACAACTAGTATTAAAGCAGAACCAACACCCTGCAGCATACTACCAGACATGTACATATTTTAGTCAACAGACACTGCAAAAGCACTGGCTTCTCTCTACTGACACTGCACTGTTGTTGCTGATAACTGCCTGTTTATGATGCCTCTGACATGGTCAGTCACGGCCAGGGTGCTGAAAAGCAGCGAAATGTCACTTTACTGGGGGGGAGGGGGGCTGGTTTGTTTTCCTGCAGCAACAGAGGGGCAAGGCCCCCGCCCCCGCCCCCCCCCCACCTCAGTCTCTGCAGGCCGCCGCAACCACAGTCCATTAACCGCGGGAGGAAATCTATTACCAGCTTAACGGGGCGCTAAAAGTCATCAATACCCGGCTGAAAAATTCAGAAGCGTTCGGGCAAGAAAAGGATAGAAGTCGATGCTTGGATGTTTGCCGAGAACGTAAATGCTGCACCCAGTGGGCATGAAAACGGAGCATAGAAGCACCATCCCACCCGCTCTGTATTCTGACACCGCAAGGCAGATTAATCATTCAGGAGACTGGTCCTTGCAATAGGCTATCACCACACAGATGATTAGAAAATAGTTATATATAAACTAATAAAAATAGCTTTTAAAATAATATTGGTAACAGTAATCATACTGGGAATTTTGGAACATACATAAACAAAATTAAAAAGTACTGCATATTATGCATCATAGGATTTTTAGAACAGATAAATCCCAAATGTACATATTTTAAAAACGAGCATCTATGAGATCAATTAAATCGGCCATAAAAGAGACCGATGACTCATCACGCACCATGGGGCTAAATGTCGGGGTGCGAATGACAGGGATCTCTACCCGCAGGGGGGAAAATAAATAAATAATCAAAAAAACATAAGCGGGATCGGTCAGGCAATGTTGTGTATGAGGTGATCGCTGACAGCCAATGGGACGCGCCCTAGACGCTTCGCCAGAAGGACCCGCCCCCGAGACTGGAAGAAAGCGCGTCTGTTAGCTGCCGCTTCCCCGAGACCAGCGACCCGGGGTTACTATCGGCCATTGTCACCAACCACTCCGGCGAGGGGTTACCAGCGGGCAATGCTAACGTTTTTAGCATTGCTATTGTGCTTTTCAGCACACACCTTATTTGTATCTCGCAGCAAAACTATTATAAATGAACAATGCGTGCATTCGTGAATAGAACGTATGCGCCGTAGTTATAAATAACTTGCTGTCTACACTATGCTTTAAAATTTAAAAGCTTAGCTTTGTGTCAAAGGAAACCTGGTAGGATAATCCCTATACACAAAGACATTAAAATATGACTGAAATGTGTTTGCTTGTCATTAAAAATACACAGTACAGGATAAAGCAGCGTATTAGTAAATTAAAGCCAACATCTTTCGGGTGAACTCGAGGAAACGCACGATAGTAACCTTACATGACGTCATTTACACAAGTTTGAAGGGGGCGGGGAGCTCGCATAGCAACTTTACCTCATGCTCCCCACACCGAACTGCAAATCTGCGCAGAATAATGCACATTACTACATGGGATGTCACGCCTTTAAGCTGCAATATGACATACGTACTCACTAAAGATGATGGCTGGTATGGAGCCTTTTAGATTTGCCAGCTAGATGCATTTCGCTTTCCTCAAAACATATCAATGCAGCTGTTAGCCGATTATGCCGGTGTATCATTACTATACTAGCCGCACGCACAATCGTGAGGTCTATTAGCCACAGTTATACTGTGGTGACCACAAAGCCTATACATTTCGTTGGCGATCCTAGAATATTCTGCAACTGTAGCCCCCGCTTAGTTACACCGGGTCACGGGACACTCACGATCGGTGTCTTACCATCAATGTCGCTCAGCAGCGCTGTGTCAATGTCGCTGGGATCGCTGAGTGAGATGCTTGGGTCCAAGCTCTCCAGCGACGGATCGTCAAACGACAAGTTGTTCATCTTGACTTGTTTTAGAAATGTATACCAATCACAATCGATTCCGAATGTCTACGATGTGCCATTCAAATGACAGAATTCTTGCCGTTACAACACGTAAAAGTAAGCAGTCGAGTACACTAGAAGACCTCAAAGTACATAACTTAGTACTGATTTGTCTACCTATAAGCAAGACTCTTCCGCCTCCATACTGACACTCAAAGCAAACTTGTCTAAACACTCAGTAATGAGTGTGCACTAACATGCTTGAGGAGGATCCAGACAAGCCCCCCAAGTCCCAAATGACTGGCACACAGATTAACCAATCATCTACGCCATTATGGTGACTCACGAATCGCTGTAATTTGCGAGCTCTCCAGTAGACTCTTCAGATATAATATTAACACCGCTATTTTTTGTCCGTTTTTCCATGGGGGTACATCCAGCATATTATTTGTTTATTCTCAACCGTTTATATATGTTGACAATCATCATGTTCCCTTTAAATCTATTTCAGGCAGTCACTAAAATCACATTAAAAGTACTCGTTGCATTTGTTATTTAAAAACACAATTTAGCCATAACTCATTGACAGCAAGGAACTGTGCAAGGACTATTTTTTCAGGAATTTGAATAAAAATTTCTTTGACGATGTTATGGTCAGAAATCTGCTGCTGTTTAGCTGGATTTTAGATGTACATTGAAAGTGCTTCACTTTTTTTTAAGCATCATTATCGGACTGTATCAAGTGGTTCTGTATGGTGGGTAGATTGCCGAAAGTGACAGAGTAAGAGTGCTGCACAATACCGGTGCCACTTCTCGAAGAGTGCCATTTAACGGGCGGTATTGGGCTAACTACAGCCGGCAGTTCCCATCGCGGACACACCGGGGGAGCAGCCAATCACATGGCTCGGGGATGGACTTAGTGGATGCTCAAGTTAGTGTGACGCGCACCAAAGACTCCGCCTGTAGAACCAGAGCGAGCGACCAATTGCTGCGTTGGGAAAGCAGTGGGGTGATATGACGTCACAGCGGTGGCTCTGCGGTTACATCATTTATTCCTACTTGATGCCGGGGGGTGAGTTTTCAGTTTAACAGACAAAACGGACCTGCATGTCAGTGAGCAACAATTTTGAGGAATTATGTGAAAACTCAGTTGGTAAACAATTCAGCATGGGAAAACACTATCGTTTTATGCTCAGCAAAATGTCAGATGGTGCACAGTTTAGTGTACGACGTAGCATACAGAAAATTATAATGACGTAAAAAAAAACTCGTGCACTAAATGACTAGGAACGTTTTTTCTGACAAAACACGCGGAGCGTTCTATACAAACTCCTGCCTTCCAAATAATCAAAACAAAATGCTGGGACAATGTGGGTTAATGACCGGGGATAGCACTGGAACTGAGACTGGGTGGAGAGAAGGGCATTGAGTGACGTGACATGAGACTGTTTGCACTGTTGCTAAACAGAGGTTGTCCTGATTAACGTGCTGTTTGCATTAAATGATGAGCTCTATGCCAGTAAGTGTTTATTTATACACATTACTGCTGTAGAACTGGTTTATTGTATGTTTTTCCCAGTAGATTTGATTGCTATTCTTAACATCTCTATGATATTCTGAGATGGGTTGGCACCCTGTCCTGGGTTATTCCCTGTCCTGCACCAGTAGCTTCCAGGATAGGCTCCTGCATAAGACAAACAGGTATAGAATACGGATGGATGGATAATGATATTTGGAGCCTTCAGGAACTGCAAAGAGGAATATGCTGGTTTTCAAATCGGGAAACATTTCCGCTGTTTCCGGCATTTCACGTGCAAGATATGAATAAATATGACAAGGAGGCTCAGCTTGCAATGGCTCCAGGGTCAGGGATTCTGATTGGTGCAGATATGCACGTGCTCCGTCTTTTTCCCAGGCCTTCTGGCCCACCCACATACGTCCATACCTCCTAAGACAGCCTGGTGTCTGACCATAACCTCTTACACATCCTACACACTGCTGGGTCAGCAGATGCATGATCACATTACTTCAATAAGCAGTTATTGAAAGTGGATGAATATCAGAAGCATTAAATATAACTATCTATTATAGTGACATATTTTCTACAATAAAGGCAAAATATTGTAAATGAATCCTGCTTATCCTAGACCAGTATCTCCCAAACCAGTACCCAGGGATCACCACACAGTCCACATTTTTGCTTCCTCCCACATCTCTACACATGTCTTATTCCTTGTTTGTTTGGCTCAAATGTGCTGGCAGCTGGGAGGGAGCAGAAATGTGAAGAAGTGGGGGGGGGGGTGGTGGCAAGGACTGGTTTGAGAAAACCTGGTTTACACAGCAGACAGAAGCAGGAGACACACTGATCTATGTCATATATAACAGTTGCCCGTGGAAACAAATGGATTAAAATGACCAAAGAGTCCATCAGGTACAGGTCACACAATGCTAGTGTTTTTATTGGAGTTCAACACATGCAAGGGTTAAACAGCACTGAGCTCGACTTCGATAGACTTGCACACCCACAAACACGTACGGATGCTTCGGCCAACACATGCCAGCAACAGTACCGCGGTAAAACCGTCACACCCTCCCTACAGTATCAGAACACGCCTCCGGAACACCCAGTCGAACCTTCAGACACGTTGGTTGACTTAAGCGGTTAACGGGACACTGCTTTTGCGAAATTAGGTATGTACACACGTCCAAGCTCCGACTTTAAATGTAGATGAGCAGCACGTGAGCGTGGCCTGCTCCTCTTGCGTGATTCCGAATGGAGCACTTTAATGGATTATGTACAGTTTGTTATGCTAACCCATGAAAACAGGAGGCAGACAAATTACTGTAAAGCGATTATTGTGCAAAATGATCCAGTTTCCTTACTGTGTCCTCACTTTGGGCAGCGGGGGGGGGGGGGGGGGGGGGGGGCTATCATATTTGGTTTTCCTGAAATACTTCTAATTAAGTATTCTAAAATATATTAAAAGAAAGCTTTACGAGTATTAGAAAATAGATTCTTATGCCAAATGTGCTCTTGCACTTACAAGCAATCTGATAAACAGGAACCTTCAAGCAGGAAAAGTATTTTTAAACTTTAATGATACTGATTGATCAATATTACAATTTTTTTTTTTTAATTTCAGCAAATAAAATTTACAGTACATTGTACAAATTATTTGTTAATGAGCCTCACACCGAGAGGATAATATCTTTATACACGTCTAAATGCTGTGTTAGTGGGGAGGACCATCAGCTTCTTACTGAATGGTGAGTTCCGGAAGGTAATGCTACCGCTCAGTGCTGACGCAAGGTAATAATACTTTTACAAAATCTGGAATGACTCATGCGGGCAGCAGAGGCCTAAGGCTCCAAGCCACCGGTAACTTTCAGCCCACCCGAACCCAGCAATAAGGATGTCAGTTTACAGCCCTCCACGTCTAACCAGAAGCTGCCAGAATTAAAATGAATGAGAATTCTGGCACCCCCTCCCCCCTCAAAAAAAAGAAAAAAAATTAACACACACAGGGATACGCTTGGAATAGAGGACTAGAAACTTACAGGGGAGAAACTTGCATGCATAAACGTCTGCAGTTGTTGCATTCCATTAATTCTAAAGAATTCATAAAAAAAAAATAAAGATGGAAAATAAGAGGGTTTTCTCTACTACAGTGGAAAAACCACCACCAAAGAATGAAAGCTTCTGGGGGAATGCTGGGTAGTTAAGTGATGGCGGTTTTCTTCAATGATAAATACCACAATTATGTTACAATTGTACATGTGTTCAGTTACTTTTTCCCATACTGTATAGATACACAATTATGTATAGAGGAAAATGTTACAACAAACATATAGCCAAATCCAAAAATAAAATGAAGGTCTCGATGTACACTATACAACCAAGCAGACTTATATTTCAGTGCTTTTAGTCTTGTTACATTCTTTGCCTAATGTCATTATCTGGGGCCCGGTGACATTCCAGATGTGTGCTTATTTTTAAAAGTCCAGAATACTACAATGCATTGGTGGCAGAAGAAAAAAAAAACAATAAAATGAATGTAATACTTGCTAATCTTTTAGAACAAACTTTTTAAAGGGATTTAAACCAATATATCAATATTAAAAACACTGGCTGTAAAAGCAGGTAATCGGACGTTGATTAAACATCTCATATCTGGTACACAGTCCGAAAAACCGGCCACCAAACTCCAAAGGGGGGCAGTATGGTTTGTGAAAATACTTCAGACTCTACCAGATGGGTGAGGCAAGCGCAAGTTTTTAACGAGCACTGGTATTAACGATAACACTAGAGCAGATGCCAGTCGCAGACCCCAGGGTTGGGGAACCCCCGCCCCCTAACAAAAGGAAAAGGGATGTGCTTTTCACTTTTGAAACCTACATACTGGGCAAAGCCATTTGGTGAAGTAGGCAGCCGCCTAGGACGCCATCTTCTGGAAGGGAGCAGACTCAGCAAGCCAATTTCACTTTGTCTCGCACATGGGGCACTACTGGTGATGCTTGCCTGTGACCTGTACCGCCTGTTTCTCTCATTACTTGCCGACGCACGCTAAATCTGCATCCCTCTGCCACACATGCGCTCACTTTGCCCCGTTACGTCCGATCCTGGCACAGCAGGACCTAGGAAGACTCGAGCGAGCGCTTAAACGAGGTCGAGGCGCTAAGCGACCCGGCGAACTCCAACTCCTGTGCTGGTGGCGACAGAGAAGTAGCGTTCGGCAAACAGTCCTGCTGGGATTTTTCCAGAATGGGAGACAGCACAATGGAGAAAATGTCCCCCCCCTTTCTCACAGTGCTAGATAGCACCCCCCCCTCTTAAATGTAGCCACGGATATACCCCCTTCTGAAAAAAAAACCCAGACACACACACACATACGCACACACAACCAAAGCACCACCAAGAATATGTCCCAGGTGATCTCTTCAGGCCCCCACAGAACTGCAGAATGGAACAGGCAGCTGGCGTCTGTACTCCACCCCCAGTAAGCTGGGCCAATGTGGCAGTTATGCAGGGTGGCAGGAATTAGCTGGGGGGAGGGGAGGGGGGGCTGTTGTTCTGTGTGACAAAGCAGAGGTGGCCAGGTGGCTCGGGGGGGGGGGGGGACTCAGGGCATCCTACAAGGCAAAGAGGGCATCCTCAGATCGTTCCGCTTTCTTGCGGCTGCCGCTGGGGGCTCTCGCGGCGGTGGCTGTGGCTGTGGCTGGATTACCACCAGGTGGCGACGGTAAGCTTGTTTCCGCAGCCTTGGCTCGCTCTTCTAAGAACTTGTCAAACTCTAGGATAGGAAAACACAAATAAATAAATCTATCCACCCATTTAACCCAGGACAAGGCGCCAACCCACTGCAGGGTACAATAAATAAAATATACTAAGTAAAACAATAGTTAGATAACACTTTTATAATGCAATACATTATAACTGATAACTCCAAATACACAGATAATGTGAGTTTGAAAAACTGTAAATATGAAGCACACGAATTCCGTAATTAATAAAGCATTTTAACTGTAAATATTAAATCATACCTTCACTTGTCACACCTTCTTCAGCATCATCACCCTTCTGTTCATTAGGGAAAAACAAATAAAATCAGTGTTAGTGTTTCACAAAAAAGCCCTCCACACCATAAAGACAAGATGACCACCCTCAAATCGCCACCCAGCGACCCCGCAGACGCGGGCACGCTCCCACACGGACACGCGGCAGGACGATGTATGTCGACACGCCTGGACTTGTGTGTGCTCGAGCTACCAGCTACTCCGCAAATGCTACCCCCAATCTGAAAGTCTTTAATAATACCTCCCCCACACTATTTAATATGTGCATGCATAACAAAAAGGTTTAATTACTGCTAATCAGCTGCTAAACAAGGCTACAGCTGGGCCTCTTTATCCGTGTCCTTGTCCCCGTTTGGTAAAACTGGGCCTTGCAGAAAAACCACAGAGGGGTGAAAGAATGCAGCTCCTTCTCTACCTCAGGGTCATTTTTTACTCCCTTGCACTTCTTTATGTATCTGTGCCCTTAACTCATTCCTGTTTTTCTTAATAACGTTTCAAAAAACGTGCATTAGAATGAAGATCAGATTAGGCACCATCCTCCACGAGCGAAGGAAACGCACGCGCAAAAAAAAATCCCCCAAAGGAGGCTTTAAAGTGAAACTAACCACGCTGTGATTAAGCAGCCCTAATCCATCCCCGTCAGCATGCCCTGCCGGTAATATCTCCCCAAGCGAGCACGGATTCTGCATCCATCCACACTTCACAGTAAGATGTCAGAGTTTCCAGGATGTTAGTAGCAACATTCCCAGGAATCTTAGTTCTGATTGGCTATAAGGGACTGGGGACATGGAGCTTGTTAGAAGGTTAAATTAGAAAACCAAACTTAAATGAGATGAAAGTAATGAGAAATGTTACACCATGGATGGGGGGGGGGGGGGGTTGTGAGGATGAGAGTGGAAGGACGTATAAGGATTCTCACCACGTCTGTACAGAGCCACTCCTCAATGTCATCCATGACAGAGGACTGTGCAACGGGGATCTAGAGAGGCCGAGACCGGGAGGAACGGAGGCCCCGGAGGGCCAAAATACATCCAAGAACAAAAAGCAAAATCACATTAAATGGAGGCAAAAACGGGAACCAAAATCACAAATCCAAAATGAAGTGATAAAACCCACACAGTATGAGCACACACGCATGCACATGCATGCTTGGAAAGGGAGGGGGCGCACAGTGCGGCATGCACGGGTGGCGCAGGACGCCCTTGGGTCAGGATGTGAATGAAGCGTCGCATTTAGGAGGAAGTGACGAGACGTCAAAGAGTCAGAAGGGTTAATTCCATGGTTTGGTCCTGCCCGGGTGTGCAGGGGACATACTTACTTGCTCGTGGTGCACACACACACACACACGCACGTGCACGTGACCAGCCTGAGAAAAACACTATCAAACTCTCCGCCTGGTTAATTTTTTCCCTCAATGTGAAGCCAGAGTGAAAACAAAAATTCATGAGCAGATAATAAAAGACGGAAGGAGGAAAAGAAATATAAAGGCCAAATATAAACCAACGCCATAAAAAGTTACAAACCATAAATCGGGGTCAGCCAGGGCAAATCAACAGTCGGTACATAAGACGGCCTTATCACGGTAGGTTATAAAATTCTAATTGTGTTGTATGGCCCTGAAGCCAGGAGCAGAGTTACTGTCTCCTTCCATAATACCTCATATAACCACATAGTGTTGTTACAGCTTAACATCAACTGTGTGCTATGACAAGTCAAACTCCCAGAATGCCACTCCAGGCAGGCTGGACCATCCAATCATGTCTTGTCCCACCTAAAGGCTGTTTATTTAAGGGTGTGTCAAACCTCATGATTCTAGGGGATTTTGGACCTTTTTTTTTTTTTTTTCTCCCTGTTTGGCATTTCAAAATTTAAAAATCTTTTAGTTCATCATAATGTTTTGTATCTTTCTATTCACTAAAAAAAAATTGAAAAAAAAAAAAACACTGTGGAAACTAGTGACTCAATCATGACAGCAAATCACACTTACAAAACAAGTCTTTGTGAAATAAACGGTCAGTGTGTTAAAACAGGGGATTTATCAGTACGTTAGAATAAGGCTGTAATATTTGCAGCATTATACATTCAGATTGGACCCCCCCCCCCCTTTCCGCGCCCGCGCTGTTAGCCTGTTAGCCGTGCAGGAGGGATCAGTGCAAAGAGCGGGTGACAGCGAGGCTCCTGTGTCACAGCCGTTTAGGCTAATCCTAGTTTGGCACATCAGAGGGGAAACAAATAATCCCGCAGGCGGGAGAGCGGCTGCAGTTGCCTGGCAACACGACTCTCACATCCGAGACCCCGCGGGTAGCGGATGCTGTGTGACAGGAGTCCCCGACCGTCTGGGTCAGACCATTAGGCAGATCTCGTTTTCCCCCGTTATGGAAACACCATCACCATGACGGCGGCCGAGCCAAAGGAGGGCGGGCGACGTGAAGAGGGGGGGGGGGGGGGAGAAAAAGCAAGAGGAAACCAACAGTAAAAGGGAGCGAAGGATGAGGGGATGTTTGGCCGCAGCTGGAGAGCACGCCGACCACAAGACTCGACCACAGGGGGGCGGGGGTGAAAGCAGAATGGACCACTTCATATACAGGCAAGGGCTGACCATCTAGATAGTGTGCTCGTGTACGCAATTACTATTGTCACCGCTTTGAAGTCCTGCTGTCCTAAAGACGATTTACTACAGATTTACTATTAAACCCCTGCTAATGGGAGGAAGAATACAAAAGAACCACTGGAATACATAAATGTATTACATTTTATTTATATAGCAGGCGCTTGTACATCCCAGAAAGTGAGGTCAGCCAGGGCCTGGAGAAGCTGAGGGTTAAAGGCATTGCTCAAGGGCCTAACGGTGAAAGTGCTGGGTTCTGGGACTTGAGCCAACGACCATCTGATCACAGGCTCGGCGTCCTAACACACCGAGCCACACGACTGCCTCCACGGAGCCTGAGGTAGGAGGGCACGCGTATTTCAGTTAGAGCCTGAAAGATTTCCCTTTTACTGTCATGGTGGGGTGGTTTTAGCAATATGGGACCACAGTCAGGGGTACTGGGGGTACTGAGCTGGAAAGGGCAAATGGGAAGGGGGGGGGGTATTTGTGAGTGCTTGGTGGAGTGGGGGTGGGGGGCGAAGGTCAGAGACGCTGGTGAGGTGCTCACCATTCCTTGGGAGATAAGCCAGCCGTCTATTGGCTCCATGTCTGCGTTATCACCTTTTACACTCAGCTGAATCAACAAAGACCAGTGTGTAAAGAGTAAAAAACACACATTGGCAGAACCAGGGAGTACAGGCACCCTTATGACACAAAAAAAAGAAAAAAAAAACTACCAGGAATTCATACGGCAAAATCTGAGCGGCGTGAGAAGGGTTTCGAAAACTAAACATCCCGTCGTCAGATACAGCAAGACAGGCAAGTTGATTTTACAGGCCAGACCACAGACTACAGCGTCTGAAAGCTTATCGGAGAAAGCTGACATTTCATATCCAACCGACGGTCCTACCACAATCCACTCCTGAACTGGATACAAATGCTTAAAAGCACCGTCTTTTAATTGAAAATAAAATTGCTTTGCTACAATGAGCATAACCAAGTATGCTCTTAAGATCACTTTAGCTACATTTGCTGCACCCTTTTGCCTGCTGTTCACTTTAGTACGTTGTGTAATATCCCTCCAAATCCACCATCTTACACTATACGATTTCTCCATTGCGTAGTGACCCCATACTGATGATAAATGAGGCATTGTTGCAGGCATGCATGGAAACAGAGCTTCCATAGTGATTCCATTGTTGTTGCTCCTTCCCATATGTAGTCCAGAATAAATCATTTGTACACGGACAGCTTGGGTCATACTACTGCACCTTTTTTTGCATGCTCAGGGTTCCTGAAGAATGACATCACTATGTAGATTTGTGCTCGACAGGTGTAAATGCAGCAGGTATGAGGTCACCACCCATTACAGACAGCATCTTATCAAGAAGACCTTTAAAACACCTTCTAAAACGAGCTATTCACTGTCAAAGCTAAAGGCTGCTGTTTCTGATGCCATTTTTAAATGTTGAGAAATGCGCAATTGTCAGATGCAAATCTGTTCTTGGATTACAGGCTTCTGATTTTTAAGAATCATAAAGTGATTCAATACAAATATCTTTAAGTCAAATTCAGGACAAAACCTATGTTTGATTACAACATGTGTTTCTTATTTTTGGCATGTGGTCACCTGGACAATTACATTGATTTAGAGATTTTTAAGGTCTACTGGTTTGTGTTTGGGCGCCCATGTGCATTTCGTATGTAGATAGACATTAGGGTTAGATGATGCTAGAGTGATTTGAATTGAGAGCGAAAAAGTTTTAGACATGCAAAGAGGAGGTGTCCAAGAATGCAGGACCAACGTGGTGCTTTTAAAAACCAGGCACCTGCACATCTGTGCAGAAAGCACAGATGGTGTGTGCATGTGGTGGGGGGGTTACAAAACTACATTTCCCAGCAGGTTCAGCAACACTCACCCCTCCAGTATTCTGTTGCCTAACGTCTAGGGCGGAGGCCAAGCCACCCAGCGCCTGTGGGTCTTCATACTTCACGCTATCAATAAAGAACGAAAGAATTCAGCCTCACTGGCATTCTGTGGTGTAGTGGCAAGAGAAGCTGACTTAGAACCTGAACGTTGCTGGTTCAAGTCCCACACCTGGAATTCTCAGGTAAAATTGACAATATTACGAATCAATAAAAGTGCTTTTACTTTACAAGTTACATGAGAAAAAAAAATCCCTGGAGATAAGAGGAACACAAACACACACTCACTTTTTGCGCTGGTCTGCCAGAGAGCTGCCCCTTGTCTGGGCAAACATGTCGAAGTCGTCCTTGGGGTGGCACCTGGGCAGCGAGCTCAGGGTGCCGCTCACGCTGTTGTTGCTGACGTCTGTGGGAACGACGTTTTGATTAACGATTTTTAATCACATTAACCACAGGGTTACTGTGGATTAATTTAGATTAATCACGATTAAATATTGTTCATTTTTAATCTATATTAATGACATTTAATTTTGCATGAGCAAACAGACTCAAGAAAAAAGGGAATATGTGTGCACTTAACATGTTTATTGAACATCTTGAACATGAGTCGGATGCATTCCATCTGCCACAGAAATGCAATACCATGGACCCATATCAAAAAGCAAGATTTTTTGCTTAGTCGTGGGGCTTAAAACAAAACGAAAAGTTCACAAAAAGTTTGCTCACAACAATTGGACCACAAGCGAGGTATGTGATGCGCAGAGAACTGTGATGCCCCGGGGAAAAATCCACAATATAGTGGGGTCGCGATAGCTGAACCGCGATATAGCAGGGGATCACTGTACAGTGATTTGCTCAAAAGGCCTGTGGTAATGATGCAGTGTGTTTCACTCCATCCTCACCGAGTCCGGCCAGCTGGGTAGACAGCGTGTCCGGCGTGGCGGTGGTGGCAGCGGCGGCGGGGGCCGCGGAGGGCAGACCAGGGGTTGGGGCCACACTGACCATGGGGCTCACCACCGCGGGGGACCCAGGACCCAAGTCGATCAGGTTATCTTCTGTGGCCTCGCTGAGCACCTGCGGGTATGCACAGGGTCACAAAGGGACCAAAACGTCACATGTCCTCTGGCTTTACTGCCACTATTCAACAACCTGTAATGATGTAGTGGGATTAATGAAAGTTAAAATTATGTGGGGGGGGGGGGGGGGACAACAATCTACAATTACAGTACACATGTCTGAAGTATGCACACATGATGACAAAAGACCTTCCCTAGGGGCGTTCAAGCATGAGATTTTATTCTCATTCAAAGAACAGAGACATTCTCATTCTCAACAGGGAAAAATGGGCTAAAACAATTCTATTTGGTAGAGGAAGATGAGCGTTCTCTGCATAACAGTAAGGTAAGTGCAGATGGGGGTGTTTCTACAAGTTGGACAAGGGAGGAATATGGATAAACGAAGAATGCTAAGTGGTACACTGTGCCCTAGAGAAGGAGAATGTTCTAGAAGGGTGCTTGCATGAGCGAGTGAAAGCGACACCATCATCCTCACCACACAACGTCCACCTTTAGACAAACAGTGAAGGTCCATTTGCACTCGACCAGTCTCTCCCCAGGTGACACCAGTTCATTACACACATTTATAATCCATCAGCGTCAACCAACAAAGAGACTCAGGGACAGTTAATTCCAACCAGCTATGCCTGAGTGGACCATACCAAGTATGTAGAATGGCTGGGGGGTGCCTATGGAGTGAACCACTGCCTTAAGCTAAAACACTTGCACATTAGAAATCCGGATTGAGTCCTCCTGGTTAAGACATTAAGGCAAGGTCATTATTCCACTAATGCATCATTGTTTTGGACATACAAGGCAAGACACAAGGTTATTATAACAGCAGATGTACACAAAAAGACACCTCATTGGGTGGAGTCACTATCTGCAGCCAATCACTTTAACCCGAATGGAACCACAACCATGATGTGCCCATCAGTTATGAAAGGTATCTGAAGAGTATCTAACAGCCACATAGGTGGAAATGGGGAGGGCAGGGATAGGGACAGGTGGGGGTGGCAGATGTTTCTATTTCTACCATTGGTTAGCAAGTTCTTGGGAGATTAAACAAGCACATATACACACGCATCATGTTCAACACTCACTTAACTCACTATTATCAATTAAAATCTACTTTGATTATACTTGCCTGCCTCAGCTAGCAAAACAAAAAAAAAGCAACGTGTACAGATTAAAAAAAGATGTTGATTGGCCACATGGTCGATATACAAAAAGAATCACAGCTGATGTTTGTTCAAACAAAGTCACATCCGTAGCAGACGATCCAGAAAGGTGACATTTAACTTACCCCATTGTTGGAGCTCCGTGCGGTTCTGCCGGACCTGTATCGCTCATATCTGCCAAGAAACAAAGCAATAAATATACAAAGACCTGCCTAACATCATTCACTGCCTACTTTTTTGTTGGGGGGTAGCATTCCAGTCAAATAGAAACAGCAAGAGATGTAAACATACCGCAAACGAGTCTTAAGAATCATCGGAGACCTTCACAGAATGGTTTGGCAGTTTCAAGGTAGAGGGTACCTCTCATATCGCAGGAATATGTTGTTGAGGTCGTCGTTGACATGCAGGAGCTCCTCGGTCACCTCTTCATTGGAGACGCGTGAGATGAGCTCCACTATCCTCTGCTGCATGGCCCGGCAGGTCCGATTCAGCTCCTGCATCAGAACCGGGAGATAGTGGCTATTAAGGAAGGTGCTACACCATGTTCCATCCAGGGGATGGAGAAGGAATCCCAGAACAGGAAGATTTATGAGAAACAAGCACACCTGGAGAAGCTCGAGATCTGATGGGTCCTCCTGTCCCGGCACCATCTCAGTTAGCATCTCTGACATCACCTTGGCGTTCCCACGGACAATGTCTAGTTCGCTCCGCAGTCGGGCGATCTAAGAGGGAACAAGGGCGAGTCTGTAGGACAGAAGGTACCCCAAGACAGGTCCATCCCATTCCTAACTTGCAGATAAACCACTGCCCTCACATACAGCAGGGCAAAGTTACAGACATGGTAAATACATTAAAAAGGGGGGTGTTTCTCAACATGCGTACTTGACCATTCTTTTGTTCTTGTGTACCCGTTTTACGTCATCTTCCATTGTCAAAGACCAGCTCCAATACCCAAGAACAGAAGTACAGGGGATGGTAAAAATCCCTGGATGTCGTTCTTGCCCCGCCCCAAATATCGAGGATGCATCTGTTGCATCATTGCTGAACAAGACCAAACCCATGATTCACTGTGCTCCAAGTTCATTAATGGGAGGCAAGTACGATCTTCACATCCTTGGTATTGAGAAACACCTAGGCTATGACCACACCTCTTTGACCCTTGACCCAATGACCCCTGCGACCCCAGAGATCCACAGGGGCACCCACCTGTTCAGAGTTGGCGTTGATGGAGCCTGACATTTGCAGGCTGGGGACCTGTGGTGTGTTATAGGCAGGGGCCACCACAGTGGAGGCAGGGGGGGCGGAGCCCGTGTGCTGAGCAGTTCCGGCCTTGTACTTGTGGGTTGCGGGGTCCACTTCAGGCACTCCCTGGGAAAAAACACTATGTCTGCCAAGGCAAAAGCAAGACTGGCCCATTTATTTAAAAGACAAATGCATGCCTTATTTCGACAGGACACTCAAGACCAGCAACCAGCAACATAAAGTTATGCATGAATGATTTATATAATCCGGCCTGATTGGCAGGCCATAATAGTGTCAGCGGTCTATTGAAAGGAGACTTGGGGCCTGTTTTAGAAAGCAGGATTTCTTGCTTAGTCGGATAACTTGTCAGACTTAAATGCACTTTATCGTCATTTACTTACATTTAGCCCAGACTACCTTAAATTTGAAAAGATATCCAGCTAAGCAAGAAAGCCTGCTTTCTGAAACCGGCTTCTGCTCTCAATGTCAATAAAGATCACTGAAGTAGTCAACCTTGAAAGAGCCAAGCACATTTCTGAAAAACGCTCGTATGACGATTTAAAAAATGAAAAGGTATTTGGAGCGGATGGGGGGTTTAAAACTCGGGGCAGGGATTTGGGGGCAGGATTCTCACCCTCTGAGGAGTGTGAATAGGGGACAGTGCGTCCAGGTCGGCCATGGGGAACTCGATGCCCTTCCTCTTCAGCTCTTCGTAGATGTGGACCACGCCGGTCAGGTCTGGGCTGCTCCGGAAGGCATCTGCCCAGGCCTGGGACACAAGGTTTGGGTTAAACGTCAGCAGACCTTGAAAACTCCTGCTCCCTCATTTCCCCATAATGAATCTACAGAAATCACGATAACGACACGCCGGAGGGAGGTGCGATGCAAGGGCTGACCACAATAAATATTATCGCTTTAATATGAGCACACATTTCCTTTATTTACTCAAGCCTGTACACTATACAAAGGGATCGTTTTAAGCAGATATCACCGGGAACTTGGGTAAATGCCCGACATTTCTTTACGACTGCAATGCGGTAATGTTCATTCAAACTGAGTTATGTCAAAGCAAATAGGGACAGGGTGAACCAAACACCACAAAGGGGAGAGAAATTTATACCAGTCAGCTGAACTGCTGCAAGTAACTGGATACTTGTGGGGCAGGTAATTGGAGATGGACTCTACCGCTGGGGCTATAGGTCCCCTCATGCGAGCTGGCCCCCTTATCTCGAAGGTAGTGAAACCCCCCCCCCCCCCCCCCCATTCCACCCAGTACCGCACCTGTATCAGAGCGAGCACCTTGTCCTGCACGATGGTGGGAGGGTTGCTCTTGGGAGAGATTATCTTGACGAGGACACCGTCGATGAAGTCGCGGGTGGCGACCAGGACGTGGAAGCGGTGACCACAGTTCTTCACGCAGGTCTCCAGGACCTGAGGAGATGGTGCGTATCACTCGTTGTGATGTGGGTTAATCGCTTGCTTATATGTAAAGTTGACCTACACGTCCTTCAACTAGACATACGTCCTCGGGGCGAAGACACACCAAAGCACTTATGAGCTTATCAGTCTTTCAAACACCATCAAGGCTAATCACACTCTCTCTAATCTCACCGTCAGCGCCAGCATCACTTCCCGGTAGTTTTTATTCCCGTTTAGTCGTTTCTTCACAGCCCTGATGGCATCCTTGGGGCTGCAAGAGATGGAGGGGGGGGGGGTAGCCATGAGTCTCCATGAGCGGTTTTTCTATGGTGAAACGAGAGCTGATCTCGATAGCTTCATTGTGATGGCGGTGGGATCGTAGCGCCAAGCCTGTGAATAATTAACACTTACAGCAGGTGTCAGCGCTGCCAGGGGAACTGAGGCCTCAAACCCATAACCCACTGACCCTGGAAGTGTGTTATTACAGCCCCATGTGCCATTTTCATAACTCAGCTCTTAAGACGATACAGAAGTGATAGGCCAGGGAGACAGAGACCATCGGGAGACTGCCCGGTCCTTGACGTCAACCAAGACCATGGGTTTGCAGGTTTAAAAGTCCACAGCGGAACGTTATCAGCAAGCTGAAGGTACAGGTTAGCCTGCACATCCACATACAGGGCCGGGGTGGAAGCATGGGTGCGTATGTGTGGGTTATATATTATATTGTGGGGGCCAAATGCCCCCTCAATGTGATAATATCTGTTATTTTGACGATGTGGGGACCATTTTGTCAGTTCCCACAAGGGCTAACTCAATTTAATAAAAATCTATAACTGCAATCAAAAAACTAAAAAGTCTTGTATTTTGTTTGTTTACTTGTGGTTAAGGTTAGGGCTGGGTAGCGGTCGTCACTGTCGGGTTTAGGGTAATGCTCGGGAATCTGAGGATCCGGACTGCAGTCTGAAGAAGCTTCTAGTACCAGAAAGAAATCTGACCACACAGAAGCCGACGGACAGGCCTGAAAACGTCAGCAGTGGCAGGGCTTCGGAGAGGAGCGGGAGTAGGACCCGCCTAGGTCAGCACCACGGGCCACCGGAACCCACCGGAACCCACCGGAACCCACCGGAACCCACCCCACCCCACCAGCACCCTTCCTCACCCCTCCTCAGTCTCATTGATGATGTCACAGATCTCCATATTCAGAGTCCAGTCTTCGCTCTGTAGAGAGCCGTCCGTGGCCTTTTCTGGGAGAGATGAGATATACAGAGAAAAGAAAGATGCTCATTACTCATCTAACACCCAGCAGCCCACAGCAGAAACCTCCAAAGACGGGCGTTTAGGTGGGAGCCCCTCCGGCAGCTCCGACCGTCAGGCTGACAGCCGCCGTTCCTCCGGAACATAATGCCGGCAGCGTGAATAAATCACACCCTCAACAGTGACTTTCACACAATCATAACAGCCTCCATCAGCGAGAGAGAGAGAGAGAGAGAGAGAGAGAGAGGAGAAAAAAACAGCAAATTAAAGCCACACATGAGCCAAACAACCCAAGCAACAGAAGGGGTTTTGGGCAGAAATATCGGCAGATTGTGGGTCCAAAGGGCACTTGTGACCACGTCCAACAGGCAAGAACGATCACCTCAGAACACATTGCAGGAGAGCATCCATACATCAGCACTAGCTATTATTACGCTGCTATTATTAGCATCACAGCTTGTTTTCCCCTGCGATCCCTGGCCTGGGTTAAGCGTCCCTGGATCAGTACCGGGCTCCCACCCCCCCACCCCCCACAGGAAGTGGGAGAAAGCTGCCGAGAACCCATACGTTTCACACCCCCGCCGGCTGACCCTATCCCCCACGCTGCAAGTCCCAGTTGACCCACAGGAGCGGCGACGTTGAGGCGTTTAGCCAGTCACCCGTGGGCTTAATGTGGCCCTGCAGGGGGCGCTAGAGCAGCACCCAGCTCAGGAACACCCCCCTCTGCCCACTGTCTGTGTCTAATTGATGCCAATTATGTTCTCCTGCTGCAGAGATCCGGCTCACAGTCAGCAGACGCCATGCTTGGACTACAGCCCGTAGTTTTAGTGTGTGCTGTAGCAGACTGCTAAGTAGATGACTGAAGGTTTTAAAAGTTTCCTAAAATTATTCCAAGTACTACACTTTATGTAGGTAACAGAAGAAACAAGAACTACTCCGATCCTTGCACCGCAGATCAAGGCAGCAAGATCTCATCAGTTGTCCACCACAGAGGTCCTTGCGGACCAGGAAGCCAAAGAAAGATGAGGTCACCCTGTCAACCTGGGGCCCTGAATGGCCAGAGCATCCTGGGCCTGAGGCCACCAAACCAACAAGCAAATAAACCCACATCACTCTTGAAAAAAAGACCCTGGACACAAAGAGCGCCCTGAACCGCAGAGTCCAGAGCAGCCGCATCCACGGCGATTCCCTCATCAATCCCGCGTTCAGATACACTGTGGGAAGCCACACTCCATCCAGGAAGCTTGTGGTGGGAGGCGGGGGGGGGAGGGTGCAGGAGGTGCGGGGGAGGGGGCTGGCATCCTGCAGGGTCACGTGAGCCCCAGCGCCAGGCTCTGCCACCCTTGGATGTCGCCATAGCATCCACTCAGCCACAGCTGATAGATACAGGCAGCATGCAAAAAAATTATAATAAGCATAATTCAGACGCCCTAATCAAGCCGGATCGCATGCAACGCCCAGTCTGGGAGACTCAGATAACCATTTAATCCCTATACCTTAAGTCTGATGAAAGAAACCTGGTAATGGTGGTGTCACTTCTAATCTAGCTCATCGTAAATCTGTATGTCTCCTTAGGTACCCCCAGACTGCCAGGGCCCACTGTAGTTGGCCTTTGGCACAGCCTGTAATTCACAGAACAGTCCAGAGTTCAAAGGTCGCCTTCTCAGGAGGGATTCTGCAGCTTCTGCAGCACTTCTTGATGGTGATCTTAAGTCGCCGTGAATTCTTGAGTTTACAGGCATGCTGGCCCTTTTTCTACAGTTACAATCGACAGCAGTCTTATCACTCATTTTGGTCTCCATGCTTCTCTCCACAGGAAGGGCTGTGGCACCAGGTCGCTCTCAGCATCAAGCCATGTCCCATGCAAACTTCCTGACTGACATCCTTGCCCCCAACAAGAAATGGACATCCCCCAGTTCACGGCTCCATCCAATTCCACAGTGATCACCTGACCGAGCTCCCGAACGAACACTACGTCCCAAGAGCGCTTTTGCGGTCCAGCTGGAACAAGCAAGGAAGTCTCGGGTTAACGAGGTGCACAGGGAGCAACAGCAAGGAAATCGATACGTTGTAATAAACCTCGAGATGAACGAGGGCCAACCCAGAAAGGCCGACGCAGGAGTAGCTAAAATGCCGAAACTTCACAGCACACAGATCATTGGCTTGGCCAAAGCCCAACTAGCATTTGGCATCATGAGTATATCGTAAGTGTGACTAATATTCACGAGGATGATACAGCCATTAGAGATACTACGTACAGAGAAGGACCATCTGTCCCAGAGGTATAGGAAGGTAGGTGCTAATTTGACTACTGTGGTTCTTGACAGCTTGTACCCCAAAAAGAACACAGGTGGCCCGTCTTTGCGTTTAGGTGGCCCGTCTTTGCGGTTAGGTGGCCCGCCTTTGCGGTTAGGTGGCCCGCCTTTGCGGTTAGGTGGCCCGCCTTTGCGTTAAGCTCCAGCTGCCCCTGGCCAGCCACATGGCTGGTTTTCTGCATCACTTCTTCAAGTGTAGGCCAGTGCCTAGATTGACCAGAGGAGGTGATCAAATCTCAGCTGGGCTCCACTCCTGATACAGAAGTGCAGCCACATGAGGCTTGTCAGGTGACCCCTGCATACAGCTGCCAGGATGACAGGAACGGGCGCACGTTATCGACCGGCGCCATCCCCTCTGGGTGGAGAACATCTACCCTCATTATTGGGGGTAAATTGACACTGAGTGGATACAAGAACTGCACTCTGCAGCTCCAGATCTAAAATAGCAGCCAGGTCAACCACCCACAGGAGCATAGAGGTGCTGTATAAGTATTTAAAAAAAAACACTGTTCATGAGTTTCTGCGTGGGATACTGAGGAAAGACCACATTTTATTCTTAATGGTAAATAGATACAAAAGTAACACCATCAGCATTAAGGTGTCAAGCAGAACTACAAATCAATAACTTAAAACCTTCTAGAAGTGACAGCCTCCATAGACCTTCTTGCTCTTTACAAACGAGGCATAAAAAACCATCAAGGTTACGTATGTCCATTTCAAAGCTACAAGGCATCAACATACTCCAGCTAATCACAGCTCAAGGCCACTCCTCCCATCTCTCTGTTTCTCTCTACTGAAAAAATCCACTTGGTTACAAGCCTACGACACCCAAAGAATGATACCAACTCAAGATAAGGGAGGAGTCACTCAACAAACCAGACAGTAGGTCTGCACCACAAGCTCATCACACATACACCATGTTCAGATTAGGGTTGCAAAATTCTGTGCATTTTCCCATTAATTGCCATATATCCCCCTTAATTCCTATGGAAAGTTTCAAACTTGGAATATTTTTATAATTCCCCAACTTAACTTTCCGTGCAATGGAAAGTTTCTGGAAAGTTTCCAGAAACTTTAAGCCCCTTTGGAACACTAAAATTGCAGTCAGATTAACCTATGGCATTTGGGTATTCATGGCTTTAATACTTAACCATACTTCCTCTATTCTTCCCTCCCCATGGTAAAAAAAAGAAAATCCAGGTTTGTATCGAAAATGATATCGATGGAACTACAAGATGACAGAGTGAGTGAGAAAATCACCTCCTGGAAATTATGGGAATAGAGAGGCAGACAGATGCAAACGTGCTGGGGAGTGTGCACTGAATGCCGTTGCATCACCACCATTTCACAAGGCAGGAGCAGATGAGAAATGGATTCCTGTTGGTGCTTGCAAAACCAAAGATACGTGTTCAACACTGAGCACAGAGGTCACTGATTAGAGCCATCATCGGCTACCTGGGTGATCCTCTACCTATCCTCGGTGTCTGTGGTACTTGAGGGAAAGATGACCTATCAAAAGCCACAATGAGATGTGCTGGCCTAAACTGTCTCAGCATCTCGTTAAAAGTACAACAAATGCTTTCTACAAACAGGGCCTGAATTTTATCTACAAACTGGAAAGTAATACAGTCCTATAAAGCCCATGTAAAAGTCCCACTTTAAAGAAACGTTACAGTGCACATAAATGTATTTTAGCTGTCTTTCTGTCTCCAAGGTGGCAATGAAGGACAGCTGGGATTTTATAAGATAAGGAAAATAACTGACAGCAGTCAAGTCAATGCCCAATTAAACGTGCAGACTCGGTCGAGTTGCTTAAATTTCCCTTAAATGAATATTAATTTAAACGCCGGACAATGAATTACTTGTTTAAACAGTGACCGTTGAATTGTGCTACACGACCTACTTGATTAGACTTAGCCATGTTATTTATGGCGCTTTTAGGACATCAGATTTTTTAAATACTACATTAACTACTTTTATGACTTTGTAACATATCAGGTATCACAATCCGTCAGTATTTTCTCCGCTGAACAGAAATAAAACATAATGATCAGTACTGTTGTCTGCCGCTAGTAAGACCAGGGCGAGCGACACCAGACTGTGTTTGATTTGCTGCAATCAGAAAACAATATTAAATATTACTTATGCTCACTGCCATTGGTTTCCCTTGCTTAATCGTCAGGGGTACGATATGTTAGCCATCTCAGGGTTTATGAAGTGGGCGATCAATTAACTTCAGCCGGACCTCTCTCTGGCTAAAGTGGCTCCGTTAGCTAGCTGCGTCAGACAGCTGCAGAAAAAGCGGCTTCAAAAGCCACCATCAGTGCATACTGTTATATGACCGCTATCAAATAAGATAACGTGCGCACGATCAAAATTATAAACCGTACAGGTAATTACTTACCTATGCATTGCCCCACTGGAGTGCTATATGGATTCCCCAATAAAAACTCCATCTTGATGACAACAAATAATTTGAGCTGACTGACAGTCAGAAGGACGGAGGCACATTTTACGTCCCTCCTACGGAGCAGTGTGATTGGGCGACGTCAGCAAACGGTCCACGCAAATTGACAATCTTCTTGTCAATCAAGTGGGAAGGCAACCCGAAGATAACGCCCAAAACAAGGCCCGGTGAAAGCGGAAATGCCTTTATTCCCTTAACAAAAGCTGCACGGGAGGTGAAGTCCAGTAAGAAAGAACGCGGAATGACGAAGGCATAGTAGGAATAACGAAGGAAGTATAATAAAAATATATAAAAAAAACAAAAGTAACGTTATTTTGTTTATATGGAGTACACGATATGTACATAAACTAACGCACAAGAGACCATGGAAAATGTGCTGATTTTGATTTTTAAGTTTGCTAACTGCAAAAATAACCGTGGGAAAATATTTTTTCTTGGAACGCCGCCATCTCGTGGCTAAAATGGAGTACTACGCTTATTTGTTCGTTTATTTCGACATGGGAAACTGGTTTAGTTTCCTGTATACTTCCACCTTGTGGCAAAAACGAATACTGCCGCTTGTTTTTATTTAGGTATTTAATTTATTAAAAATATACTACTTTCGGCCACGTTGTGGCAGATTTTCGAAAGAAGAATAGACATCTGCTTTTTAAGTATGTATCGTTTAAGGCAAGAGAAGGGACTCATATCGAGAATTGATTTGTCAAGTTTGTTTGCCATGAAGTATAATTATAGCAGAAAACTGTCCTACATATTCTGTATGTGAGTCAGGGGAAGTGGTTAAAGTACGTACAGAAGTCCTGATCTAGGCTACGTATCACTGTGGAGATGTGTTGTTTAAACTAGCAAAAGCTTTGCAAGCTTCACTTACTGCTAAAGTTAATTTCAGGTAGGCCTATTTGAATATAATGTTTCAGATTCTCTCTTACGTTTTGGTAATTGTCAGCAAAACGAAGCTTATCTTGAAATAATCGTTTTAGCAATTTGAATAAGAAATTACAATTTAATTTAATGTTTATGCATTTGTAATTTCCTCCAGAGATCTGAAAGTTCTGAATGTTCTTGAAATACATTGTAAACTTCTCATTTTATAATGCCACATAGCCACGGCGAAGTTTCTGATGCATTTTCAGATATCTGTCATTATGGCTCATTGTTGAAATGCATGCTTACAGCGGAGTCGGGCTTAAATCTCGCAGGTTGCGCTGTAGAGAACCGGGTCCAGATATGGTTGCTAGGCAACACGAAAACATCTAATGCCGGCAGAGCTCGGAGAAGCAGAAGCAAAACTTCGGGTGGGTTTAACACTTTTATTTACGTCTAAAAATTAAATATGCACGTAAATCGGCTTGCAGCGTCTAATCCCGCCAATACAGTCTTGTATGGTAGGAAGGTAACTACTCAGCCAGTATGTTAAGAAAATAACGTTGTTGTGCACAGTTATAAACTGTAGACAGCTGTTCTTGTAACTGTCTTTTGGATGTCTAGACTATATGTTCAGACAAACTGTATATGAAAATCGCCCAACTCTATCGTTTTCCATAAGCATAACTGTTCGTTTTGATAGCAATATTTCTCTTATGTCTATTAGTTTTCTATTTACGTTTTCGTGCTTATACATTCTATATGACTATTGTATTCCAGAAATATTTTTTAATGTTTTACAGGCTAAATACAAGTGTTCTAAAAAAAATATGTTCTACAATAAAAATGTCCAATATCTGTATTCACATGAGAAAAAAAAAATGTTCCTACGCGTTTTCTTTAGTCTGAACCCTTTCCTTGCTGACCGCGTCGAGAGGCAGGATGAGGGAGCCGAACGACACGCTGGAGCCCAGCGTGATTGATGAGGAGATGCTGCAGAGGGCCGTGGAGGAGCAGGGGCCGCAGGACCCGGAGAACCCGGCCGCAAGCATCGCTAAGGCGGAGGGTATCCAGCGGGAGCATGTGCGCCGGCTGCGCTTGGATTTCAGGAGTGAGAGCCTCACTTCACCATCCCGCTTTCATATGCATCTCACAAAAATCAATATCGTTTTCCGTTATTAAAAAAATGTTAGCAAATATGGTTTTGCTTTCAGTATTCAAGATTCATCATTTACTGTCATACGCTTTAAGTACAGGATTTACTAAAATATAATGAAATTCTTACCTGCGTGCTTCCTCGACACTTAAATGATAAGTACAAGTAGCAAGTAGCAGCAATGAACACGACGTAAATAAACCAACCAAAGAATCAAATGAACACGCGAACAAAGAAACAAACCAATAAATAAACATGGCTGTTCTATGACATGTAGCAGCAATAGGGCATAATAAAAGGGCGATATACACTCACCTAAAGGATTATTAGGAACACCATACTAATACGGTGTTTGACCCCCTTTCGCCTTCAGAACTGCCTTAATTCTACGTGGCATTGATTCAACAAGGTGCTGAAAGCATTCTTTAGAAATGTTGGCCCATATTGATAGGATAGCATCTTGCAGTTGATGGAGATTTGTGGGATGCACATCCAGGGCACGAAGCTCCCGTTCCACCACATCCCAAAGATGCTCTATTGGGTTGAGATCTGGTGACTGTGGGGGCCATTGTAGTACAGTGAACTCATTGTCATGTTCAAGAAACCAATTTGAAATGATTCGAGCTTTGTGACATGGTGCATTATCCTGCTGGAAGTAGCCATCAGAGGATGGGTACATGGTGGTCATAAAGGGATGGACATGGTCAGAAACAATGCTCAGGTAGGCCGTGGCATTTAAACGATGCCCAATTGGCACTAAGGGGCCTAAAGTGTGCCAAGAAAACATCCCCCACACCATTATACCACCACCACCAGCCTGCACAGTGGTAACAAGGCATGATGGATCCATCTTCTCATTCTGTTTACGCCAAATTCTGACTCTACCATTTGAATGTCTCAACAGAAATCGAGACTCATCAGACCAGGCAACGTTTTTCCAGTCTTCAACTGTCCAATTTTGGTGAGCTTGTGCAAATTGTAGCCTCCTTTTCCTATTTGTAGTGGAGATGAGTGGTACCCGGTGGGGTCTTCTGCTGTTGTAGCCCATCCGCCTCAAGGTTGTGCGTGTTGTGGCTTCACCAATGCTTTGCTGCATACCTTGGTTGTAACGAGTGGTTATTTCAGTCAAAGTTGCTCTTCTATCAGCTTGAATCAGTCGGCCCATTCTCCTCTGACCTCTAGCATCAACAAGGCATTTTCGCCCACAGGACTGCCGCATACTGGATGTTTTTCTCTTTGCACACCATTCTCTGTAAACCCTAGAAATGGTTGTGCATGAAAATCCCAGTAACTGAGCAGATTGTGAAATACTCAGACCGGCCCGTCTGGCACCAACAACCATGCCACGCTCAAAATTGCTTAAATCACCTTTCTTTCCCATTCTGACATTCAGTTTGGAGTTCAGGAGATTGTCTTGACCAGGACCACACCCCTAAATGCATTGAAGCAACTGCCATGTGATTGGTTGATTAGATAATTGCATTAATGAGAAATTGAACAGGTGTTCCTAATAATCCTTTAGGTGAGTGTAGATAACGATGTCAACAGTATGAAAAGATAGCAGAAGTGAGTATATCGTGATAATATGGATAAAAGTAATGGCAACGATTCAGTTTTGATATTGGCAACCCCCTATTATAAACATGAAGTAAAACAAATAACATAGAATGTAATAAAATGTTTCGTTTGCAGAAATTTTAAAGATCGATCACCTCTGGGAGTTTACGTGCCTGACCAAACTGCAACTGGACAACAATGTTATTAACAAAATTCAAGGACTAGAATCTTTGACTAATTTAGTATGGCTTGGTAGGTATAGAAGTCATATATGTTACAAGTTTGGGGCACTAGCCTGGATACAATGTGTCACCTAAATCTCATTATTCATTCACTCTGTTACATCTCCTTCTTCCACAGATCTTTCCTTCAATCATATTGAGGTGATAGAGGGTCTGAATACCTTGTTGAAACTGGAGAACCTGAGTTTGTACAACAACAGGATCTCTGTCATCGAAAACATGGATTCCCTTGTACACCTGCAAGTGGTTTCCCTCGGAAACAATCTTCTGTCCCAGCTTGACAATGTGAGCATTCACATCTGCGGTGACATTTTAATAATGCCTGATCATTATGCTGAGTTATAATGTCAGAAAGCAGCATTTACAGAAAGACTCAAAGACATTCCTTTTCATACATTTGATCCCTAGCTGTTACGAAGTGACCACTGTTTTCTGTCTGCATGCAACAAACCTGTTCCACCTTCCTTTAGATTGTTTATCTGCGGAAGTTTGAGAATCTGCGCACACTAAACTTAGCAGGAAATCCCTTTTGCAAAGATGAAAACTACAAGGCCTTAATCGCTGCCTACCTCCAAGGCCTGGTCTATCTGGACTACAGGCTGGTAGATGAGGCGGCGGTGAGTGTCTGGCTGTGTCTCTAATACTGTCAGATTTATCAGAGGTCTGCATAAAATGCAACAATGAATAATTAATTTGGATAATGGTGTACTGTGAAGAGGCATAGTGGTGCGGTGGTTAGCACTATTGCTGCATTATCTCTGGGCAGGGGCGCCGTAAGGGGGAGGAAAGCCAGGACGATTCCAAGGGCCCCTGAGTGACAGGGGCCCTAAAAAATTAGGAAAATAACTGGATTGGTTTGGACTGGGGGGCCTAATATGATATGCTTTCATGGGGCCCAAAATCTCTAGCAACGCCCCTGTCTCTGGGAGCTGGGTTTGAGTCTCCGCCACAGTTCCATGTGTGTGGAGTTTCCTCCAGGTACTCTGGTTTCCTCCCACAGTGAAAAGTTGCTGAAGTTAGTTAGTTACCAAATTGTCCATAGATGTGCCTGTGTGTGTTAATGGTTTGCTGGGTGATTTCTCCACTGGGCCCTTGACCTCCAAACGCTCCAGGAACTCCCTGACCATGCTTTCTGAAAATATATGTAGATGTAAGGCATCTATGAAATCAATAAAGCTATATCTATAGACTAAAATGGATATGCAATGTGAGCGTGCGAATAGGTGTAATTTTCACGCATCCCCTGCGACTGACGGTGTTTGCAGCGCGAGACGGGACTGGTGAGATACCAGGACGCCCTGGAGGAGCTGAGGCACGAGGAGGAGGAGGCAACGAGGGCCATGGAAGCCAAACGCAGGGCTGAGGAGGAGCTGCAGATGCACAGGGTAAGCGCACACACACACACACACACACACTGCCGTGGGGGGGGGGGGGGAGGCATTTGCATGTGATGGGCTGCGGTCGGTATCTCGCTGGGCTCCACGCTGTCCCATCAAAACATACCTCAGTGGCGGGTTCCTTTGCAGAAACCCTGTTTGGTTATTAAATCTGTCACATCGTTATAAATCATAAATAAATTACCCTCCAAACTGCCTTGTGTGTGTGTGTGTGTATATATATGTATATATAGAGATACACACACAGTATACACACAGGTATAGGTAATACATAGTTCTAAAAGCCTGTCTCTTGGATTTGAACAGGAGGCTTTTGTGGAGTTCCTGAATGGACCCTATCTCTTTGATAGCATGTATGCAGGGGATCCAGAAGCTGCCAAGCTGGCCTGCCTGCCTGGGCTGAATACACTGCTGGATTCATACCCTTTCTCTCTCAGTACCTCTCACTCATTGTTGTGTGGTTGTCATTTGGATGCAGGCTAAACGGCAGCCAAAAGAGCTCTGCTTTTTGAGCATGCCATGTAAATCATAGAAAAAAAAAGTTTTCCCTTGACTCGACTGCTTGACATACCGGAGCCAGCAGGTGGTGCTGTGCATGCAGATGTTTGAGTTGGGTCTGCAGCAGTGGGAGAGAAGGAAGGCGGAGGTCGACTGCTTCTTCGAGTGCTACCAGGAGGCTGTGGCTGATAACAGGAAGAGGGGGGCACAGCTGGTGAACGACTTCCAGGGCTCCATCAGGGAGGTGGGCGCTACTCACATGGAGAGGTTTTCGATTTTGGTTATGTTGAGGTGTTAAACCATTTTGCCAGCGACTTTGAAGAAGATGCAGACAAACTAGTTTAATAATTCTTTCGAAAACTTGTCAAGACTGGTCCTCCAGAGACTGTTTTTAAGTTTTAGTATATCCTACCAGTACATTCCAGATCTTAAATCCAAAGCAGTTTAGAATTTGGGCAGGACAAACGCCAGCACATCTACTTCTCAAGTGAAGGAGGTGTTCATCATTCTACCAGAATAAGTATATCCATCTATTCAACTGGCCTTATATTCATCAAGTCACTACCCCACAGTGATCATTTGGAAGTCTGTCCCACACAGTGTTAAAAAATCTAAAATGCCCACAACTGTTTTGCAGACCCTAGCAGAGATGCAGCACTCCACTGAGCCAAGGGTACTGGAGGCCCAGCGGAACCAGTTCAGGGAGGATCTCAGCCAACTCTGCGACACACTCCTGACTGTGGAGCTCCAACTGGTCAACCAGCTGGAAGTGAGGAGGGGGGCTGGTGGGGGTCTGGGTGCACCATGGCCAGACACCTTCATGAACGTCTCCATCAATCATTCACTATGCAAAAAAGTGTACATTCCTCAAAGCATCTCAGGACGGTAGCTTTACAGGCACACAGCCCAGTAAATTCATACAAATCTAAGTAGTGGACAGTCCGTCAATTTGCTAATGTTGAACACATCATTAGAAGCAGCCTAAGGTTCTTCAAAGCTTCATAAAGAACCAATTAAAATGAACTAAATGTATCATGCATTTAAATCAGAGCATTGTTGGCTTTCAAGTTCCATATGATTTCACATATTATAACAGTGAGGAGAATGAGCTTTTACTTAGGTTAAACATGGAATCTGTTACTTTTTCCTTTGTGTTACAGGACATCATCAAGGAGTTTGAGAGGAACGTCTCGGAGATGATTGGTGGCTTCCTCGAAACTTTGCAGGGAATATATCCTTTTGTGGGCATGCCCTGTAAGGATGGCATGTCCGGCAGGACCATTGTAGGCGTAGCTACGTCTGATTCAGCTCTGTCCTTCCTTAACAAGCATTCACCTTCACCCAGTGCCGCGACCTTGAGAACCAGCACCATGAGAAACTCCAGGAGATCGCCTTGGCAACCTTGGATAGAGTGGCCAAGGGCACAATGGAACAGGAGATGCCGGATGATGTGCTTGCGGTCAGCTTCCACCTGGTTATTGTGGGATTCAATAGAATTATAAAGAACATACAATGAATAGAGGAAAAGGAGAATATAGCTTAAAGCAGGGCATGATGAAAAGGGGGGGGGGTTCATTCTAAAAAATGCAGTTAACTGAAACGAGAACTGACTGGCGCTGGCAGGGCAAGGTTACCTAATCGGGACCGATAGAAGGAACAGACAGAAAAACGTCAGCGGCCCTTACGTATCTGTAGCCTTCCACAAGGACAAGTACTAACCGACTAACTAGAGCAAATGTAAAACATGTGGTTGTCACGTAGACGGAAGGTACCGAGAGAGGGGGGGGGGATGCCCAAAGGGCTTTAAAAGGGATACAGCTGATACATATGGTTGAGCTTCCTCTTGTACATGCTGAATGTATGTCAGAGCGTGGCTCCCAGATCGATCTGTGTAAGGAATAAACTGGTGACCTGCAACCTCTCCACGTGTCAGCTGTGAATCTCTTCACCCGGTGGAGACGGCGTACTCCAACATTAACTTAACACAGATGAATGACAGATGAGCAAAATGGAAAGAGGATGGTGCTTTAGCAACAAGCTGAACATCAGAAAAGATACAAGCCCTTACAAATTTCACGCTTACCAGCGAGCTTCAGTATTTCCACTCATAGCTCTGCCAACAAAATATCCTCAGTCAGGCCCATTTCCCTCTGGTCCTCGTTTCAGCTGTTCGTCGACAAGGACACGCTACAGAGTGCCGTCGGCGCCTCGCACGACATTCACCTGCTGAGGATCGACAACCGGGAGGACGAGCTGGTGACGCGCGTCAACAAATGGGTGACCGAGCTGATGAAGACGGTAAGGAGGACAAAGCTAGTGGGACCCTCTAAATATACCCGGTCTTCTTTGCACTGCTGCTATGTGTCCTTTTTCCGCAGATACAAAATGATGAAGTGAAGCGAAATCGGAAGCGTATGGCAGAGATCTTCCACTACGCGGATTATATGAAGGAGCAGATGCGAGAAACTTTAGACCAGGAGACCGGGTAAAAGGAGTAATCAAGGAAAATAACACATTAAGTCACAGAACAAAACATTTTTTTTAAATATACACAAAAAGTTGTCTGTCATAAAAAATTGGTCAAATTTTCACATTTATTCGTTTTCCTTAATGTCGCTTTTACTTGAAATTTCATTTGACTGTTTCTGTACTAGTACCAAATAAATTGTGTTGCCTTTCGAATTTTTTTATTTTAGCGATAATAACTACAGATGTGAAAATGTAAGCCAAATATCCACGAAACCACGCACGGAATTGAGATGAAACAAACAAAAGAGTTTTCGAAAAAAATCCGTAGGCTACTAAATGACATTACGCGTATGTATCTTTCTTTCTTTGAAATTGGTAAGTTCTTTATTAATTAGCATCTTGAATTAAACTTTATTTTACTTTTGTTCCTGGTTTATTAAAATACCAAATCCCCGTGTGTACGGCAAGATATATAGTCAAATACAGCAACAACGTAGAACGGGGCATTAGCAACTATAAGTACATTATAAGCTAGAAAACAACTATTAAAAGGGGAGGAATACTGCTAGAATGATTAATATCCAAAAGAATGCTTAACATCTCATGACTTGTGAATAACAGCAACATAGCAGCCTATTTTGTACACTTTTTTCTTTACACAGTCCCGTCGAACATACCACCTTTCCGGAAGTATTATTTTGGCATACTAGCATCCAAAACGTTCGTTTGATTTGTAGACACGCGTCACAAGAAAACTCACATGGAATTCTGGGAAGTGATGTCCATCAGGCATAAGGAAAAAAACTACATATTCGTCTAAACAATACAAATCCCAGCACACATTGCGGGCAATCGGCCAATGAGGTAACGGTTTGGTATTACAACTCTCGCCTAGCTTATTGCGAAACGTGATGTTGCTTTGTTGCGTCGTTTTACTTTTCAGGGATTCTGCACGCAAGTACTGGCGTACTGGGGAGCATTTGTGAGCCGACTAGCTGCCTTGCTAGCGCTCCCCGCTACCTTCTCCGACTTTCTCTTCACTTTGTGCCGCCTGTCGTCTGCCGTCGGCGCCGCAGCCGCGAAGTGATCGACATGCCAGTCCGTACCGAGTGCTGCAATAACTCCTCCACGGCCTGCGCATCATCGGCTTCGCTTATTCCACCTCCGCCGATTAACACTCAACAGCCGGGCATAGCCACTTCGCTCCTGTACAGCGGCTCACAGTTTCGAGGACACCAAAAGAGCAAAGGCAACTCATACGACGTGGAAGTTGTCCTGCAGGTAAGTTTTAAACGGCGTTATTTCAATGTCCGACCGGCAGCATTCACAGATATAACACGGAACAAGTGGCGAACTGACAGCGGTGTCACTATGTGGGAAGTTAGCTGACTATACATCGCTGTCTCACCCCCAGCTAATGACAGCACATAAATGGCTGTAAAATACTTTTCCAGACCACCATTCCACGTCTCAGAATTGAACAGATATATTGGAGAATGAGGAGCATACTTGAGTATTTTTTAAACTTGCATACTTGCTGTGGGACAGATAATGAGATGGGAATGCAGGATTTATTTCGTAAACCGATACCAGGCTGCCAGTCCTAAAGCCTTACCGACACCCCCGAATTTTTGGCAGTTCTGCTGGTAATTCTCTGTCTCCGTAGATGCAGTCACTATTAAAGTTCTGATCCGCCTCATTAAAATAACCAGTCTTTAAATTTATGAGAACCCCCTCCTGACAAGGATAGATCCCAGTACCACGGTAAATTGCCTGACGTATACTTGACTTGCAGTGTGCACATATAGCCATTCATGTGTAGATGAGGGTGAACATGTGGAGAGACATCATACGTACCTTACCTTGATTTCCCGTTACAGCATGTGACTATGGAAGAGTCCTATCTATGCGGGTACCTAAAAATCAAAGGACTGACAGAGGTGAGGTCTGCTTCCAGATTAATTTCTCCTTTAACTTTGGCTTAGGGAATTTCAAAGGCAGTCATACTTGTTTCATGGTTCCAGACAACTACTGTGAACACAGGTTTAAGTGCTGCTCAGTAAATACAGATGCAGCATCAGTCATGTTAACAATGTATCAAAAAAAACCAAATGAGCAAGTGGCTTTGAAACATGTTTAATGTGATTATTGCGCTTTATAGCCTCTACTTTCAGAATAAATTAGTTTGAATGCGTCACAAGGAATTCAAACCTCTGTACTGTGTACTGTTCGCCGTAACTAACATTTTTGTGTCGTTCATCTGTGTAGGAGTACCCAAGCCTTACGACATTCTTTGCAGGGGAGATAATCAGTAAAAAGCGGCCATTCTTGACACGGAAATGGGACGCCGACGAAGATGTCGACCGCAAACACTGGGTATGAGGTGCCCCTCAAAATCGGAAGCCTATAGATTCCCAAATGTCCTTCAGTAATCTTTTTTTGCTTTCAGAAATGTTAACTTGCTGTCTCTCCTTCTGTTCAGGGAAAGTTTCAGGCTTTTTATCAATATGCAAAAATCTTTAACTCGGATGATTTCGATTACGAAGAACTGAAAAGCAGCGACTATGTCTTCATGAGGTGGAAGGTCAGCCAGTTTAATATATCTTATTAAATATAATGCTGAAAAAACACCACAAATGACAAGGGCAAAGTCAGCAAGCTTTCCTTGGGGAATCATTAGATGAAGTGTATCGCTTTGCTTGGTTTCATTCTGCCAAAATACCTTAATGGTCCAGACCTGCTGAGTGTTTCTCCTTCCGCTTGGGCGCTAATGCTCATCTCCACGACCTTTACTTATTAGGAGCAGTTTCTGGTCCCGGACCACACCATCAAGGACATAAGTGGGGCATCCTTTGCTGGTTTCTACTACATCTGCTTCCAGAAGTCAACAGCAACCATAGAGGGATATTACTACCACAGAAGTTCTGAATGGTAAAAAAAAAAAGTGCTTTCATTTATTTTTTCAGTACTTTCATTTTGTGCTTTTATGTGGCCTGTTATATAATCAGGCAGACATGGACTAGTTTGGTGGGTCACATTACAGGCAGAATACTATAGTATTTCATGTTTGCAGAAGTTGTTGGCATTTAATTAATGCACACTTTCAAATTAGCTTATTAACCCTGACCCAAGGCCGTCCAGCTGTCACTTGGTGTCATCGGCTCTGCTCATGTCGTCGCCATGTCAGTTTCGCTCGGCCGGAGGCGAAGTGGCAGCCCTTAGGGAGGGTCTCTCACGTGCGCCGTGTTCCGTCTTCCTCCCACAGGCCGGGCCGCGTGCCTTCACCACCCATCAGCCCAAACGCTCATCCGCCATTTTCCCTGTTCGCTTCCAGGTATCAGTCACTGAACCTCACTCACGTTCCCGAACACAGCGCTCCGATATACGAGTTCCGGTGACACTGGCTTGCCAAGGAAAAACAGGACTGCTACCAGAGGGTGATTTTTCTTGTTTTTTTTTTTTTTTTTTCCTTTTTCTCCCCCTCTCTCCATTGGGGGGGGGGGGGGGGTGGATTTGTCAGTCCTCTTGGTTCAAAAGAAAGCAAGTCAAGTAACGGACTGACAAAGCTGCGAGGAGAACCTTCTGCAGGCCACAGACTGGCAGGTGTCTCATCTGAGATTCAACCACGAAGCTTTTATGGTTTTCCGTCTAATTTCTGCATCTGCTTTTTAAGTCATTTAGTTAACATACACCGAGTGTGATCTACTGCTGTTTTACTTTCCATCATTTTTATAGACTTTTTTCAGTTTCTTTTTCCTCAAAACGACAGAGATGAGGCAGCCACTTCCCTCGTGGATTTATTTTTTTCTCTGCCAGAAAGACTCGTAACATTGAACTACACATGTAAAGAGTCCGAATCGACATTTTTATTTTGTCCTGTTTGACTTGCTGCCGCAGTGCTGCCTGATGAGATGGGTCGACGCGTGGAGGTGTTCTCAGTGGAGGATGGAAAGGCCTCAAGGACTGTTGCTTTTATTTTGTTTTATTTATTATTGTTCTAATGTTTTTGCCGACCAATAATTTGGAGTTTGGTTTCGCAGAAACGCTTACACGAATGATGATTGTAAGTCGGCATCTCTTGAGCGAGGTGCAGCTTCGCTGTGTGGTGAGACTCTCCTCTACGCCGATCGTACTACGGTGCGAGAGGCTGTAAATAATCCGTTAAAGGATGCCGCATTCCTGTGTCCGAGGTGTTTTATTTTTGGCGGGAAGGAGAACGGTAAAGGAATTAATGGTAGTGATATGCGGGTGGAATCTTACATTATCAGTTCCATGAGGACAGCGGTGGCCAGTCTTTTCCGCAAAGGGCTGGTGTGTATGCAGGTTTGTGGGGTAACCTTTAGGGCAGCTGTTCAAACCCAGGTGTGAGGACTCTTCAGCCAATCAGTCCTCTAATTAGTGACCTAATTAGGGAGCTGCAGCGAAAACCCACACATACAGCGGCCTTTTGCGAATAAGATTGGCCACCCCTGCATTAGGAGATCTCAACATGGCCACTGGCTTTTGTGGATCAAAAAGCATGACATTCCGGATTCACGCCAGGTGCCCACTCTCCCCGCATAGAAGAAAATTGGGACATGTGACACACATTAAACGTTGGTTTCCAAAACATAAATTTTATTAGTAATCTTTTAAGGTAAATTTACAACAAATATTTCCTTTACAAGATTTCCATGATTTAGCTTGGAGAAGGGGTGTTTTTTCTAGCAACTGATTCTTGGTTGGTTCTTTCTCCTGGCAGTTCGTAGATATCGGGGATCACCGTGAAACTGAAAGGTAGAGACGGGGGGGGGGGTCATTCAGGTGGGGTGGCTGCAGGACATTCATACTGGAAACATTACAGCATCATCGTGCGTAGGAAGGAGGGGTGGAACTGACATGCTTAAGCTGACTAATACTAAGGAATCATTTTCTTCATCACAGGAATTTATTTGAATTTTAGTGATCACTGTTGACACACCACAGCACACAACAACGAAATGTGTCCTCTGCATTCAACCCATATGTGACATCATGACATAGTAGGGAGCAATGCTTGGGGGCGGTACCTTGCTCAGGGTACCTCAGTGGTGCCTTGCTGGTCGTGGATTCAAACCTGCATATCTTTCAATTACAAGTGCGCTTCCCTAACCATTAAACCACCACTGCCCGCATTTATTTCCATTTATGTATTTTAAAACCAGGTATAAAATTAACCAGTCAGAACTATCCACAAAGCTTTAGTGAGCCTGTTAGCTTAAAGTAAAAATAACATTAGGGTCTTCGTGTGAAAGTGTACACCTGCTGATGACAAAACGAATACTGGGCCATCAAAAATATTTTTAATGTCCTGGTGACACATTTTTCGCCTGTACTCCAGAACTTTCCCCGTCTCTCGTCATATATACTTCTAGAGTCGCATAAGAGTGTTCAGCCTTATTTTATTTTATTTTTTTATTTCTTTCAGAGATTGATTTGCTCAGGTGACAGATAGTGACAGCAACAATATGTATAATAAATGTAAAATGAACCTACCTCAAGGGTCAATTCATGAAAACCTATGAACTTAACCAGCTCAAAGAGGAACAGCACGATTGAAGATGTTCTCAGACTCGTGGGTGGAAGATATTTTCAGGTCAAGGAAACTAAGCTGGGAGAATGGGTTTCGTTACACTTTTTTCCAGAATGAGTCAGACAATATGAAATTGTTTTAATCAAAGTATGCAGTTTTGCTGCTGTTTCCTCAGTCCTGTAGGTGAGAGTATGCCACACTCAGTGCAGTTCCATACTGTTCTTAAAAAAATGATGTTCATATGGTGTCTGGTCAAGGGATAACAGTACATTTACTTTTCATGAACCATTCATTACACAGCAGAGCAAGTTAGTATTGAAATTTGAATTAATTCAATCATTCAAAGTCATTTCAGTAACATCTAGTATATGTTACATCTTTTTCGGAATACAGACATATCCAAAAAGGAAACAAGTATGCAAAGACTTGTCAAAATTCATTCCAGAGTTTCAATCATATTCAATTATAAACCAGTTCTACTGGAATAAAAACCAGTATGTATGTATATTCTCCTGTACTGTGGTTGTTGGCCGGAAGACTACATGAATGGGGGAGTTGTATTGACTGTGTGAATATATTCTTACTTCAGTGTTTACCTATCCATGACATGATATTGCCATCAGTGGGGGAACAATGTGTACAGGAGGACCTGCGGTGCATAAATATGTAATATAGAAAAAACAGGCGCTAATACTTTTGTACATAGGTCAAAGTCATTTTTAATTAATATGGACTTCTGGGAAATATGCTGAGTCTGTTTTTCTTCTGAATGATGAGGTGATTAGTCAGAATCATTGGGTTTTCAGATGAACATCACTGTGGCAGAAGGCAGAACGTTCTACTGACAGTACTGAAGCTTGGTCAGCTTTTGGCTGAGAACGACTACAATATGGTTTCTGCGGTGTTGCAATAAAAAACGCCTTTTCAAAACGCCTTGTGTGATGTTTTTCTCTAATTTTGCATAGAGTGCATTTCATCTGGGCATAATAACAATGCGTAAAATCAGACACTGCCTGTGACTTAAAATGCAAGCCTACGATTTCTCCTGAAATAGAAACTAAGACAGGGCCCGTCTCCCAAAATACCACTAGTGAGCTCCAATAAGAGGAGCCACCACGACATTCAGAGCAGTACTTGCAGAAATGCTGCATTTAAAATTAACCTACGGAGCGGCTTTATTGAGTTACTATAAACCTGCAGCAGCCTTTGGGATTAATGAAGTATCTATAAATATATTTACATATGCTTTTATCTAAAGTGACACAATTGAGGAAGCAGGGTCAGACAATCGCTAAGAGAACTGGGGGTTAAAGGCCTTGCTCAGGGGCCCAATGGTGAAACTGGTTTGTGGACTCTAGGATATGAACCAGTGACTTTCTGATAAGGGGTGCAGCATCCGAATCCATTCAGCCACACACCACCCAGTTTTTCATAACTATTTTCCCAAACAAGGTCATGAGCTTACCCTAGGAGGGGATACCAGTCCAGCACAGCAACACACATTACAGATATTTTAATTAATAATTAATAATATAGTTTGAGGTCAATTCATAAATTGATGATTCTAATAAAGTCGTTAATTGTCCCATGTGTAATCAGTGAAGCTCATGATTGATTCACGATAAGTACAAAAACCACCAAATGTTTCATCATCTCTCGACCCCAACCTCCAGAAATCCAGGAAGGGGGTGAAATATGGCTCGGAGAGGGGGGGCAGAGAAAAGAACCTTCAAGTTAAGCACCGAGTGTTGCAACTATGATTCAGAGAACATTTTCAACCAATGAAAACTGGTGTTAATTTTGAAACTATTGAGAGCAT
Organism: Paramormyrops kingsleyae; assembly: GCF_048594095.1. Classification (NCBI taxonomy): domain Eukaryota; kingdom Metazoa; phylum Chordata; class Actinopteri; order Osteoglossiformes; family Mormyridae; genus Paramormyrops; species Paramormyrops kingsleyae. Next base: position 14,966,915 of record NC_132818.1, on the reverse strand, counting down.
CTCCCCAAGGTCATTAGTTGTTAAATATTCACCTTTGGCTTGGTGATTAGTAACACACTTCCCAGTTCTTGCATGTGTCTACGATCCATGGCGCTACACACACACCGTTTCATGTGTCAGACAGGACGCAAACAGCGGCGCGTTTCCGCGTCCTCTCTGGTTCACTTGCCTTTCACTTCCCCATTTCTTGTTTGTTAACCTCCAGTGAGTTGAGCTGTTCTCACATCTGCGCCCCTCATCGGTCCCCCCAGCTCCGTATCCGCACAATCCTCTCCGCGACCGTACGTCTCCGCCGGCCCACACTGAGCCCCATCTCAACCGTCTGCTTATGCTCATAAGGGAACTCAACTTATATTTCAAACTTACAGTCAGGGATTAAAGGTAGGAGAGGCTCATTTGTTTTTTCATCCATTAATCAGCTTTTTGCATGGTGAGTAGAACTTGCTCTAACACAGGAAGAAGTGATGAACAAAGTTACACTGGTAATATTTAATCTTTCTGTGATTAAATATATATTGTAGTTGGATGTATATGTGTTCGTCTGCTCTCTTTATATCTTGATGCCATATGCGTAAGACCTTCCCTCTGCAATCAACAAAATGTCTTATCTTTAATCCCCTATTTATAATGCACTACGATAACATGACAATTGAGATTAGAGTGACCATACTCTGCACGATGAGGAGACTTGAAGCAAAGTGATCAATTTAAAGCCTGAATTGCAGAGAAATAAAATGATCATAACAAACATAAACAACTGATTTGTTTTGTACAAGGACATATAAAAGTAAATGGTACATATACAAGTGCGTAGATCTACAAAAGCAAAAAACAAAGTTACAAAATAGCTCATATACACTTGTAGATTGGTTAAATTTAAAATTTGTGTAATTAAATATTGGTGTAATTAAATATTAATCTGCATGATGTTATTTAATAAATTAATTCTAAGATATTCAACTATAGCATCGATAGCATGATGTGATGTGAATCCAACAGTAGCCGAATTCAGGAACACGCTGAATATATAAGATAAAGTTTTATTGATCCCCTGTGGGAAAATACTCTTTTCGCCTCCTCCATCTTACTCTCCGTAGGTGAGAGAAAGCTTGGCGGTGAAGGGCAGCCACCCGTAGCGGTGCTCAGGGATCTGGGGGTTAAGGGCCCTGCTCAAGGACCCGCAAATGTGCTGAAGCCGGGCTTGAACCGGCGACCTTCTGATCATAGGCACTGAGACTTAGCAAGAGGAGAGAAAGTGCACAACAAAAACAAACAAGAATTCCTTCTGTTCTCCGAAACGTTACTGATATCTAGTTGGATGGCTAGATGATCACCGCTTCAGTTCCCAAACCTCAGCCGTTCCATGTATTTGTTACATTTCACCACCAGCCCAATTAATCAGTCAATTAGTCAGTTAAGTAACTTAATGAGGTACTAATTAGCCAAACAAGGTGTACTAGTGATCCGGTCAAAAAATACATGTGGGTGTAGGAGGGGCATCAGAAGCATTTTGAATGTAGGGGGGGGCACTGGCATAAAACTAATATTTAGAGTTAAATGTGGGGGGGTCCAAATGAATAATTATGAAATGTAAATTTAATGTGATTTAATGGCGGCGACGCCCATTGGGTTCAGGATGGTTGTTGCAAACACTGGGGTGACTTTATATGAGTGGTTTTGAAATGGCAAAGTTGACACATTTTAACAGACATCAGTTTTGCACCAACATGAAGATCATTTAAACACATTTTTCTTTGACATTTGCACCGTACTACGTATGTATATGCATTTCTAGTAAAGGCAGTTTCCTTCTAAATTATCATTCTGAGATTAACGAAACCGTATCACCGTATCACATATAGGGACATGGTCTGAAAGTCAAATTAATTATTTGTCTCCCAATCCGTGCGTCTTTTCTTAATCTTTTTAGAAAGTCTGTTAAGGTCAGTGTAAATAAATATTCCATAGTATGATTTAATGCAAATCCGAGGTATCAATAGCATGCAGATTCATAATCGGGGACATTCCAGACGGACAAGATATACATATTTGACCAAAAATACAATAATATGCACAAAATAATCATGCAGAAGCTAATGGAAATTTTGACACAGATGCCCATTTTTGTCATGTCAACAGAAACCGACCGATGACACGTGTTGCGACAGGCGCAACTTGAGCTGCTCAGAATCACATGCGATCATTTACAATGCCAGCAGGAAGCTGAATATCCCTCAGTATTTTTGTGAATGCGTTGTCAAACTAAATTTATCTTCCTTTTTTTACAGTGACTTTCTCTGTCCGACAGCCTGTGTACATTTCATCGTCTCTCTTTATCTCTTTCAGGCCCGGTGATTATGAGCCATAATAATACTACCCAAAGCACCACCATTCAATGCAACTTTACATCCATCAGTCCAACTTCCAAACATCCACAACACAGTAATAATAATAATAAACTTTTAGCAGGGTTGCCAGCTCTCACGCATCTGGCATGACACTCGCTTTCACACTATCAGGCAAGAAATCTTACTGCAGATCTGTACGATTCCATTATAAACCTAAAATTAGCTACATCAAAAGCATTGGTGTAGTTTGCAAACCCTACAGGCTATTTAAAAGGTAATAAAACTGCTACATACAAATGCGTGTGCATATGTGTGCAGAATTGAAAGTATCACGCCAGCCAGCTGAGCAAAACTGGCAACCCTGTTTTAGTATTTTGTTGGCTCGGCATGAAAGCTCTCGGCACGCTCTCTAACCATCTTTTCCCTCTTCGAGGTTACGGGGGTGTCTGGATCCTGTACATGGTACCAGGTTTGGCCTTCCTGCTGGGCCTCTGTCTTTTCTTGCTGGTTCTGAAGACCCAGCCTCGGCGGAGAGCGGGTGCGTGCTCCCGGTACCACTGCTACTGCAATCGCAGCAACGTAACTGTTTATAGCAGCAGCCCGTCTGCATTAATGAGCAGGTGCACCTAACAGAGCTGACACTGAATATATTTTCTAGTGAAAACAGTTTCTCTCCAAATTATTATTCTGAAACTAAGAAAATAGTACCTGTTGCGAACAGAGATGTATGGTCTGACATGAAATTACACCCCCCCCCCCCCTTGTCTTTAAATAGAGGCAAACGAGATCGGATGTGACAGAGCAAAGCAAGCAAAACAGAGGTATCCTCAACAACAAAAACAACACAGTGGCAACTGCTTTCAAGAGCAACTTGCAGCTGGTTTCCTATTAACAACGTCAAGTCCTCACAATGCCATTACAGTTTTCTCCATTTTAGTACATATATGGAAATGGTTTTGTACAATTGTCATAATTTGGCACAATTTTCAGTTGCTTTAGTCTCGTTGGTCAAAACAGATTAAGTAGATTCCCATTGTAAAAACTGTACACCCAAAACCATATATGTAAGAGATCATCCAGTTAGCCACCAGCCACCAAACAGCAAAACGTCCTTAGGTCGTCCTTACGATGCCATTTTTTGTCCTTGAGTTGCCCTCAAAGGACGACTCAAGGACATCCTGATGGAACATTAATAATGTGGAGTACTTAAGATAAAATTATATATTTAAAATTCTATTCCAGGAAGTTGTCATAACTTGCTTTTGAAGGATTTCTTTATTTTTCATAACAACACGGGGTCGTCCTGAGGACGTCCTCTGGCTGTCCCTTGTTTGATGGGCACATGCAAAACAGTAAACCCATCTTTCAAAATGATTTAAAAATATGCTGCATAAACTGCAGTGATGCGGCATTGTTGTGTTTTTGGTTCACACAGGACATGCTTACATGCATGCATACTTGAACTGAAATACTGACAATATATCTAAGCATTCTGACTCTCACGGTTAAAACGATGCTGATTGTACTTTTCATTTTGGTGGCACTGCATGGCTACTTCATTGGTGGAATTATTTGGTTTTGAGATATGACTTTGGGTAAATTACAGGGTTTCGCAGCTAAACTATAATGTTATGCTACATGCATGAACTGTTTTGAGAAATGTTCTCGTAGTTGTAAGAATGTTAAGTATGTTTCATGAAACGTACCAAAGCAATCGAGAAAAACTCTAAAATAAGGCAAATGATGTCATCACCAGGGTCTTATGTGGCAAAGCAAATACTCTTTTTGAGAAATCATTTTAACGTATGTTAACAAAGGATGTGTTAAAATGAACTGAATAGGTTCAGATCATTTCAGAGTATCTGGGTATATTGTTTTAAAGAGCATATCTTTTAGTTGTCTATAGGTATCTAAAATGGCCTATATATTTTTTAGGGAAAATAACAAGCCCCCGTTCCTTGTTTTTTTTTAACAAGGCACTCGCTGAAATGCCCAAGTAACGTTACCCTGTATTAGATGGATTTCTGAATTTCGTGAGCCATCAATCAGCTCAGGTTCTTTCTGACGTGACGTCATGTGTGCCGTCGCCCTGGGCAAAAGGAGTCAGATCATTTACAGATGTCTCATGCACAGAGGGGCTGGCATACCTTAAAATCTGCATGTCCTTCCAGCTTGAATGGCATCATCTCCGACAGCTTGGACACAGGGGTGGCCCTCCAAAAAGGTAGGGTAGTTAAGCTAACAAATGACGTTTAGCAAATGTATGCAATATGAAAATACGGAAATCATATTCTAAATACTGTGGGAGGCTTAATGTTTGTGTGCTTACCGTCCCCAAATTATTAGATGGTGTGTTAGTGTCCTGTTTGGAAATCAGCTGAGTCTAATCATTTCCACAGCGAAGTCAGCAGAGACGCTGAGTTACGAGAACGTAGAAACGGGCATCTACGAAAGTCAGGATGCCCTTACTCAGTTCAGTGTGAACGACCAGAAAGGTGATTATCGAGTGTCGACGCTTCGCTACATGTCCGATGTTTATGCCTCCCCCTTTGGTGGGGAGCTTTCGGTGTTTAAATCCATAGCCAAAGCACTGGGTCTCCAGCATCCCTTCAATGAAGTAAACCCTTCCCCGTTTTAGATTACATGCTTCCAGATGAAGACTACGATGGAACACAAGGGAACTTCGATAACCACTATGCAGCTCAGCCCCTAACCGAATCCGGTACGTCTTCGGCCGTCGTATGGCGCCCTCTTGTGGCTATTAGTTCCATCCAGGCCCCGCAACCATACTCACTCCGAATTGACTCCATCCTAATGTTTTGTATAGTTATTTATTCTAACATTCCTTGTACTGCACTCTTGCACTTTTTGTACATTTAATAACCACACATCCAAGTTGTATATATTAACTGGACTGTCCCATCCTAATTGTGTATCTGCTGTATGTATGAGGGCCCTTGACAACCAGAGACAAATTCACTATGTGTGAGAGAACAAACTCAACCAATAAACCTGATTCTGATCTTAGAGTCCTACGAAAACATGGTGTGCCCGTTGTACGCAAGTACTATCAAGAGGAAGGAGCAGCCTTTCGAGGGGGATAACGAAGGTGAGCACGACTCAGCCAGGCCCCATCCCAGCAACACGTGCATGTATGTGTAAAGAGGTCACATGACCACGTACCCCAATGGAGCAGAGGTCACATGACCACGTACCCCAATGGAGCAGAGGTCACATGACAACACAGGTGGAGTGAAAATCTCAGCACTAAAGAATTATGAGGTTTCACTCTCATGGTCCGTCCGTCTTTGCTTCCAGATTATATTGACCCTGGTCAGATGGTATCAGATGACTACTATATGCAGCACAGTGAGAGCCTAAATGACATAGGTAAGTGCAAAGGGCATGCTGACTGGCCAGATGTGGGTCCCAGAAAGCACAGCCTTACTCTCTACCCAGAAAGCAACCTCTTGTTGCCTTCTCAGATGCGGAGTCGTACGTAGATATGGACCCACAACATGAAATCCACCCAGACTTCTACCCCGAGGAAGATGGTAAAATAGAAGGCGATCGACTATTACATCCAGTGTTGAGTAAGTCACTCACAGAAGTAACCCATTGCAGACAGAGGTGAGAAGTTCAGGTCCAGAAAGTACAAATCCAGACCAAGCAGTTGAGTATGAAGAGTTACAGTCACAGAGTACTCAACTGGTTGGTTGAAACAAAACCTTGGTCTGGATTTGTACTTTCTGAACCTGCACTTTCCACCTCTGTCTGTAATGGATTATTTCTGGGTGTGACTTCCCCAGGACTGATTACATCTCACACCAAATGGGTTTTACAGCTTAGATATCTTTGGTATTATTTTGGGCTGGTCGATTGACACATATTTCCCCAGAGTTAAAGCAAGACAACTTTTGACACTGTTGTAAAATGCAACTTCAAAGGAATAACCATGTAAAACCTGTGGTCTGGTAGATTCTTACGAGAAAATGGTGAGCGTTGATATACCAGATGTGGAGGAGGGAGTGTGGCACCAAGACCAAGGAAGCGGCAACTTCAGAGGATACGTGTGAGCGTGCGACGCGGTGCCCGGCAAGACGTGCAAAATAAACTGCACAAAAGTGACAGAGAAGAAGAGGGCGAGAGATGGTCAATGATGAATCAACATGTTTTCCTGTTGAGTAGTTTTGCACAATTTTACCAAAACATAACCCAGAGTCAAGCGCTCAGCCAGGTCTAGGCATGATTTTTGGTGTAAATATTTTCTGAATGAGGAAAAAAATATACTATGTCCAAATATGTGTATCTACAGGTGTCATACAGCTGCCATTTATATGTCATTCATAGAAACGTCCATTTCCCCAGATGCTGTGTGAACAGCTGGAAGGGGCAATATGGCCAAACCTCGTCACGTTCCTGTCACTCGGTCACAGGGAAACATTTCCCTGAATCTGTACATTATTAGATATGCAGTATTACGCAAAGTTCTGCGCAAAAATCTGGTTTCAGGTTGCAGAATGCTGGTCCTTGTGACCACAAGGGGTCAGTATTCCCAAGATTAGTGATTCCTAACCCGATCCACAGGGATCCCCAGACAGTCCTAGGGGGCTAGACCTTTACAATCACCAACCCATGCTGGCTCCTCTTGCCCACAGCATGCAGGTAACTCAGGGAGATCCACACTCACATGAACAAGACCAGCTCATCACAGGAAGGATCACGACAGATAGTTGTGTCCTTCTCACATTATGGAGCCTTGCCAGGCCAAACCAGGCCATGCTAAGGGGGCCGACATTTCTATTACTGACGTGTTAGGTACAAAGTGCCAAATATCCCACTTATATAGCCACTTGTGTTATATCACACGTGTGTGTAAAAATCCAATTGTAATTAAATGAACGTAATTGTAATTTGTAATAAAAAAAAAAATCTATTAAATTAAGTGACAAGCTAATTTAAATGTGTAAATCCAGCGGGGATTTCTTCTATTTTTATATCTCAATCAACATCAAAGCTGCTTTGATGATCCGGTGCCCGGATGGTGCGTTTCATCAAATATCCGCCGAAATTAGCCCAGGTCTCCATTTCTGCTTTACTGCTCCACACCATTGTTTCTGACTGCAATGGGACACACGGGTCCGTTTGTCCTTGTTTGGTTGGCATGACAACTGGAAAGAAAAGTCGGGTGACAGAAATACAGACAAATAGCACCCCCCCCCCCCCTCCACTCTGTTCCCACCGATGCTCGTTTTAGTGCCGTAAGAGACTGATGAAAACAGGAAAATAATGAAGCATATAAGTTACTTTTTAGGGGGTCTGTTTGGGGGGGGGTCTTCCCACATGATCCTGCTTAATTGAATTAATCTTCCCAGAAAATCCTATACAGACACACAGACACACTTCATATATTCCAGTGATTGTGGGGATTCTCCATTCATTTCTATAGGCATAACCCTGACTGTGACAACCTTAACTATAAGTAACCAAATAAAATGCAAGACTTTTTAGTTATTTTAGTTTTTTAATTACAGTTACAGATTTTTTATAAAATTAAGGTTTATATTGTGGGGGATCCAAAATATGTCCCCACAAACAACACACACACCGACAGGGATTACTCTGCCATACTGGCCCACTGAGGTAAAACACAGTAACCATGCTAACAATGAGAACGAGAAATAGGGCCATTTGTTTTTGGCATGTAGTAGGTGGGTAAATGACAGCATTTTCTTCAACATCAAGCATAGCTGAACTACAATATTTTGTCACAAGGTGACACAGAACCCAAAGTGACCTTATGCCAGTAACAAGTCAGTTTTGATAAAATATGCAGTTAATGTGTTTAATGTGTTTTGCCTTTATAAGGCAGTTCAATCAAGCTTTTCCAGCTTGATTTGGGGGGGGGGGGGCTACCATAAGCTTTAAGGAAACTTCCCAGCCCAGCAGTCATTAATCCTTAAATGTATTTAATCCTCATCCGCTCAGTCACTGTACATCCTGTTCTGGTCACTTACACAGCAGGCGAGGGCGATCTCCATCACATCCGAGCTAAGTATACTTAGCCTCATCATCGCTGACTCCGTCACTCCACGGCCAAACACCGCCGTCACCGCGGAGACACACCTGCGCCTGTACCGTCCTGTGTGGCTTGATGTAGCCCGGCTTGCACATGACCATCCCCTTCCTCACGTCACCCCTCTTCAGCCCCCTCACCAGCGCCCCCAGGTGGTCCCCCACCTCAGCCTGCTCCAGGGTCTTGTGGAACACCTCGATGCCAAGGAGGCGGGGCAGTGCATGACTGTACGTGCAGGAGTATGTCTTTCCCTGCTACATTCATGCATCTGAGAAATAAAAATCTTTGAATCCAGAAAACATTATTGTTATTGCGCACATGCACAACAAAATGAGGCTGTAGACTTTAGTGCGAGCTCGGCTTGTTGTAAACATGGTATCCAAACGTGCACACTCGTGCAAACAGAGGGCACCTTACTGACCTGTCACCACAGATCTGGCGGAGCAGCCGTGTCCCACAAACTCACACGCGTCTCCTCTGCTGAGGGCCCCTCGCTCCAGTGTTCCCGTCACCGCCGTTCCCCGTCCTGGGGAGAAGGCAGTGCTGGGTAAAGCCCTCGGACTCGCAGACGCCAGGAGCTCGGTGTAGCAGCTGGGCGTGGGTCCCACACCGAGGATGGAGTGGATGGACTCTACAGGCAGCAGGAACGGCTTGTTCAGCTCCCTGTGGAGCTGGGACACGTAGCTGTCTAGGGCCTCCAGGAGTTTCAGTACCGCCTCAGCTGCCAGCTCGGGCTGCCTGCCCTGGGAGGGAGAGAGTAACACCCCAACAGGAGGGAGGCATTACATCATCTAATTACACCAGTGCCCCGCCCCTTACAGTTCAGCTACCCAACCACTTATTCCTCTGATTATTACATCACATCACTGAACTCATTTGAATTGAGCCATAATCAGCAAAACATGACCCCGCCCCTCAATCACCTCCAGGGCACAGAGGGCGGAGCCAGTGATGACAGGGGCCGCCTCGCCGTCATAGCCCAGCTCAGACTGCAGCTCCCGCGCCTCCAGCCGCACCAGGTCCAGCAGGTCGATCTGCCTCGCCAGCATTAGGTGCTCTCGCATCTGGTGCATCTGCCCGCCTGTGGCAGCCACCGCCAGGATACAGGCGTCCATCTGAGCCGCGCCCATGATCACGTTCTGTGGGAGGAGCCGGGGGAGAGATTCATTCTGCACCCGAAAGGCCTCAGGGTTGAACGGGTCACACCACTCAGGATTGCCGGTGAAGGCAGAGACATAAGTTATAGGCTATGAGTTAGAATATATGAATAAAGTACGATTAGAAGACCAAGCTGCAGCAGAAATTTGCTGCAACAACAGCGCTACAACTATTAAAACTGAATATGGATTGTTTCTCAATCCAGTCAGATTGATATATACGCCCACAAAAACACAAACATGCACACGTATGCCATCTATATGGCATTATAAACATTTGTATGGCATATTCAAATTATAAAGACTTGAAAACTGAGATTTAAAGAACTATTTGAAATATGCCAAGTAATTTATGAAATGTACATACTAGATATATAGATGTATACTAAGAGACCGTATAACTGCCTCAAACAAATTCTAGTGTTTTGCCAAAAAATATAATCATTATTTGTATTTGCATTTCTTGCCATGGCACCTGCTCTTTGACTTGTCATCAAATTGTCTTGTGCTCCCTGCAATTGCTGTAGCCCTAAACTCATGTCTCTGGTAGGTTTCCCTAATCTATAAGTTCCTGCTGTAGTCTGTTTCCAGATAGTTTCATATGTGCACCTGATACACTAAATGGAGAAAAGTATTGGGACGCCTGGCCATTACACCTAGAGGAATTTTATGGCATCCTACCCTAAACCCACAGGCATCAGTATGGAGCTGGTCCCCCCTCTTTGCAGCTATAACAGCTGCCACTGTTCTGGGAAGGATTTCCGCAAGATTTTGGAGTGTCTGTGGGAATTTTTGCTCATTCACCCAGAAAAGCATGTCACGTCAGGCACTGATATTGGACATGAAGGCCAGGCTTACAATCTCTGTTCTTGTTCATCCCAAAGGTGTTTTATGGGGTTGAGATCAGGGCTGTGCGTGGGCCAGTGAAGTTCTTCCACACCAAACTCATCCAACCATGTCTTTATGGACCTTGCTTTGTGCACTGGTGCACAGTCATGCTGGAACAGAAAAGGGCCTTCCTCAAACTGTTCCCACAAAGTTGGAAGCATAGAATTGTCCAAAATGTCTTAGTATGCTGACGCATTAAGAGTTCCCTTCACTGGAACTAAGGGGCCAACCCCTGAAAAGCAACCCCATACCATTATCTCTCATCCACCAAACTTTACAGTTGGCACAATGCAGTCAGGCAGGTAACGTTCTCCTGGCATCCGCCAAACCCAGACTCATCCCTCAGACTGCCAGACAGAGAAGCGTGATTCGTCACTCCACAGAAAATATTTCCACTGCTGCAGAGTCCAGTGGCAGAGTGCATTACGCCACTCCATCTGACGCTTGGCATCACGCTTGGTGATGTGAGGCTTGCATGCAGCTGCTCAGCCAAGGAAGCCCATTCCATGAAGCTCCCGGCCCACAGTTTTTGTGCTGGAGTTAATGCCAGAGGAAATTTGGAACTCTGCAGTTATTTAGTCAATAGAGCATTTGCGACTTTTACGCACTATGCAGCTCAGCACTTGTCATCCCTGCTCTGTCTGCCACTTTGTGGCTGAGTTTCTATTGTTCTTAAACACTTACATTTTGCAATAATACCACTTACATTAGACCATGTGATATCTAGCAGGGAAAAAAAAAATCACAAACTTCATGCAAAGGTGGCATCCTATGACAGTACCACACTTGAATTCACTGAGATCTTTAGAGCGACCATTCTTTCTCAAATGTTTGTAAACCTGACTGCATAGCTAGGTGCTTGACTGTATACGGCTGTGGCAGTGGGTCTGAATGAAACACCTGAATTCAATGATTAAGAGGTGAGTCCAAACACTTTTGTCCATGTAATGCACACTTCAGGTGAGCACCAGAAACTCAAAATGAAAACACAATAATGTTAACAGTAAAGTGACAGCCAACCGTTTCGGTACCTCAACAACAATATTGCCCTTTCCTTCTCCCACGCGTTCTGCGCATGTGCGAAATGTTCCATGCGGACGCGTGAACACAGTCCGCGTGCGGAGAGGCCTGAAGGGATTACATGTCGCCACCGTACGGCAGTAAAAGCAAACTGCAAGAACTTAATAAAACTTAATAATTCTTTAATGCTAAAATATTGGTAGAACATTATAGACACGTTATCAGTGCTACTGAATCGCAGTCCAGCGATACGTGTGGTTGTCAATGACAACCACACGTACCGCTGGACTGCGATTCAGCAGCACTGATAATGTGTCTATAATGTTCTACAAATATTTTAACTATTGCTTTTAATATACCTAGCTAAGTATCTAACCAATAAGCAAAAACTCAACAGAAAACGTTTATAATCCTTTAACTCATGGCCCGCAAATACTGACGTTGTGCTCTGCTACGACACCTAACACAACCTCATAACAGCATACCCCAAATAACTAGTTAAGTATATTTTCCTAATTTATTACAACACCTTTAATGACATTCATAGCATAATTATTTATAGTAATTGCACTATACCTTCCCGGCGTCATGCCTATGAAAACACAATATTGTAAATACAATCTGTAAACGGTACCAGGTAAGGCTATTATTCCGAGTCGTATCAACGCAGCCATCTTAATAACCTGTACGGCAAACGGGGAACGCGTACGGAAAGCCATAGGTTCCAAAATGCACCGACCAAACACACTATGGGAGAATTAGAATTACAGTCCTTTTTGGGGGCTTAATAATTCTTTAATGCTGACATTTGCTTTAGGCGAATATAAAGGGGCGTCTAATTGCTGTCTCCCATAAGTGACAGGCTATCGGTTTTACCATTTTTAAAATATTTGTATTATGTAATTAACAGTACAGCCCACTACTGGTCAAGACAAACCAGTGCCTATGAATATAGTAGAAAATGACCCTGAAGTAGTGAAGCACCGATAAGGGATTTTCTGGCCGATACCGATAGCCGATTATTTGGAAAACTGACACCGATTGTTTGGGAGGCTCTGCATAAATTTAAATCAGTTTAACGGGACCCAAATTAATAAAAAGAAAACAAATTATATTTCAAAAATATGAAAAAGTATTTATTCTTGGTAAGAAAACACCATCTCTGACATACAACAACAATCTCAGAGTAACAACCCGCTCTGCTACTTAACTGACCAGTGGCCCGTACTGCGATGCGGGGTTACTGGCTTATTGGGGTAACTTGTCGGATTTAAGGTAGTCTGGGCACAATGTACGTGAAGGAATATGAAGTCAATTTAAACTGTGGTACCTTAAATCCGACAAGTTACCCCGGTAAGCCAGTAACCGGCCCGCTTCGCAGTACCCTACAGGCCACGGATCAATATCACATACGTTTAATTCACTTGATGCTATACTCTGATTAATAAGTGTTCCTTTAATTTTTTCAGTAGTGTATTTATGACATTTATAACAGAGAAGGGCTGATCATCAAGTGTGATAAACACAGTTTTCCGAGTAATATCTTTTGATTTCACACTGTCTGCACTGATTTTTTCTTATATCAAAAGCTTGCGTTACTGACAGACTACCATTATTCGGCGGTACCGCAGCCTTCGCTATTGGAATGGATTTGTTTTTCAGAAACTTTTCATGCGCTGCATAATGCATTGTCTCGCCTTAAGGTGAGTATTCAGATTTGTTGTGTTGAAATGTTTAGTAGATCCTCTTCCTGAAATTTTAGCAGAGCAATATTTGCAAAATTCATTCATAACGTCGTTTTCGCTAATGTTAAAATAATTTCACATAGTATACATTTTTGTAACTGTTTAATATGCGGGTGTGCAAAGTAATATGGGTCAGCATTTTAAATGGAATTATCGGCAGTAAATATCGGCTCATTTTTAACCATGGGCCCATGGCCAATTGTTGCTATATTAGCTGATACCGATAGGTGGCTGATAAAATCGGGGGAAAAAAAGAAATCTAATCAACTTTTCAGTTTAAGTTTTGGATTTTCAAATAAATACGCTGCAGGATATAAGAGGAATGAAGGGGCGCGCGCTGATTACAACACATTGCTGTACCCACCACAAGACGAACCACCTCAGGGATGAGAGCCTGAGTAGAGCCGTGCAGTGGGTGATACCTCAGCAGCACATTAGTCCGAATGGACCAGTGTGTTTTTTTCCAGTGGCTGGAGTGCCAATCCTGCCACCAACCCCTAGATTTCCCTACAAGTTGGAGGATCTCCTTACAGAGCTGGATATAGATTAATGTCATACCCAGGACAAAGCAATTGCAGGTTAATGGCTTTGCTTAAGGACCCAACGGAGTAGGATCGCTCCAGGCATTCACAGGATTTGAACCAGCAACCTTCAAATTGCTCGCACTGATCCCTAGCCTCAGAGCCACCACTCTGCCTCCTACAGGACATAAAACCTCTTTAAAAACATAAAGGACATTGAATGCAAGTATTTCATTCCACCATAAAATCTATGCTTAATGCAAAGCTGTACCATTCATCAGTGATTAAATACTAGTGACCACCATGCATACCAAAGGACAGCAGATGCAAACAGATAAACTCATGCACAGACATTAAATTGCCAGTTGAGTATCACAAATTAATCCCTTCACTGCTGTCAAACCGTGGAGTGGAGTTCAATGATCAAGATCAGCCGCCATCCATACAGGACGGTGTAGCAACATTCTCACCTACTGTCTAGCAACACTCCCTGCTCCAGGTCATTAGGCGCAGCATCACACTGGACATAACTGCTTCCGTGCAGGTAACCATTCTGTAGACATCCGCACGTTTCCTGATTGCTGTCTGTATCTATGGATCTCTAAAGGGCACTAGGCCGTACTTTTTTGTACTTCAAGTGTGTTTTTTATATTAATGTGGCAGGTGGGAGTATGACATAATACACCCTGATCCTTGCACTCATTCCATACCAGGGAGCTCGTTCCCGATAGCCGCATACAAGGAAACCTCAACCAACTCCGCCGGTCGAGTTCAGCAGTTGCAGTACTCACTCTCAGCCACGGGGCGGCAGCATGTCGCGAAAATTCTCTCACACCTGACCATTTTCAGTGCCTATGTGACTTAAACCGCAGTTTCTCGCATTGAACTATGTATGAAATTATGCCGTACAGTCGTAGCTGAAGAGCAAATTTAAACTGACGATTTTACCTATAGGTGTACAATTAGCGCTGAAATTGTGTGTACGCAGCATCGCACAATGATATTCTGCTGTAGGCCTCTGATCATGGTACACACACAATTTTATTTCACACATATATATGTCCAATAAACATACTGACTGTGAAAAATTAATTAGGCATTAATTCTCTGAATGAGTGTTTTTTTAGTCATATCTTGCTAAACACACTGCAGATATATAGACGGAGCTATATTGGCACAGAGGTGGAATCAGACAGTCATGGCCCAGTTTTCATTTTCACAATTACCATATTCAAATACCAAGCAGCACAGCTCTCCCACACCTCAGCGCGAACACTCCTATAAATCGAGTCCATGGAGTTAAAAGCATACGTTGTCTGCTATACCCTCAACTCTATTGAAACTCCAGAATATATGCAGATAACATAATTAAGTTTAATTTAGAAACGCATTAGCTATAAATACGATCTCTGGTTGGTACAAATTATTGTATACGAGGATTGCGATTGCAAACACCATGGACGCAAAACTGTAGTTGCAGAATAGGCTCCCTATTGCCGCCCTAGCCCATCTCAGCAGAATCTAATATAGCAGGAAACATTAAACGGCGTTTCGCATACACTAACTGGACCCACGTGTGTAAATCACACTTGATGAATAACGTGTTAGTACAAGATAGTTAGTCAGTTTGACGCAAATTGTTGATTTCAGACCACCTCACTGGTGACCCTAATTTGCGTACTGTTAGGTGCTGACAACCCGAAAGCACAAAATTAGGAATATGACGGTTTAATAGGCTACTGCTGTTTGCGGAGTGAGAGAATAAAGACGAGGCACAAGATACAAATACACTTTTTATTTTCTACCTGGTAACAGAGAGACAAGATCTGTGATTGGTTGCAAAACAAATTACATAAAAAATAAAAAATAGCATTTTTATTAAACCTATGAACTGATTAATCCAATTTAAACGTCTGTATCCTACCCAGCGTCAGTGCTTGGGGGAAAAGGTCCCTGATTGGTTGAAAGAAAAACATTTACAAACTCTCGTTACCTAAGTTAACCTACTTCTGTCAGGTAAAAAGAGGGAAAAAAAAGAAATACGTGATGTACGTTTTACTGCAGGTATGCACCAAAAATAATCGTGATCGTTAACGAAACGCCGTCGACTTTTCTTTTTTCTTCAGTAATGCTTGCTGGAAGTTAAGTCTCCAGCCGTCGGGGGGAAATTCACCAAGCACACGCACTGAGGTTTTGACAGCGATTCCTCCCCAAGACATTTTTACCCAATAGGCTAAAAAGACGATAACGTCCTGTTACATTTCGTATTGCGGATGGCTTGCTTCTAAACCGTATGCTTTATAGAGATTGTCTATATTACAGAAAAGCGTTTCTATCAAATTAAAGCCTTGTCTTTGAAACGAAAAAAAAAAAACCACACATCCTCCCTGTCAGTCACTATTACATTGAATATCAAACCACTGTCTGAGACAAGGGGTGAAAAAAATACAGCATTGTAAATGCCTCCTATAGGCGACCAATACATATTCAAGACACATTACCTCTTGCATTAATCATCCCCATCTGCCAGTTGTGAGAAACAGCCATCGCATTTACATGTGCCCCTGAAACGCGTCTCCCGTGAAGTTCACACAGCCTCGCTAGCTGCCGACCGTGGGGCTCTTGACATATTTCTCACCCGTCCGCTCTCAGCAAGCTTTTCGCCGTTTGTTTAACAGTAAAACTTAAGGTTCATTATACAGTACCAATTAAGTTCAAAAATGCACACCCTGCAAAAAAAAAAATGTAATTGAAAATTCACATAATGGAAACAAAAAGTCACCCCACCTATTAACCAGCAAAGATCGCATGGGCATCATGAAGCACAGCGCTGTCGCTCCAAGATACCTTTTGGTCAGACGATATAAGGACGTGGCAGCTTATGGAGAAAATAAGGACGGGCAGCTTGGTATGGTCTTGAAAATGCGAGATGCGCAATGGAAAGCAGTCAGCCAATCACAGGAAGGGAAGGGGATACGTAAAGCTGCACATAAGCCTGGAGCAGGAGAACAATGAAGTCCAGCAATGGTGGCATCATGGGACCGCAGCGAACCACAAACTTTCAAAGGGGGGGGGGGATTATGGAAAGCTGATCAAGTGCAGCTGTACCTTTTAAACTAAGAAGCAGGTGCTATTTAATGGTGGGGCACCTGAAAGGTACATTTGACTACAGATCGGATGTGGGAGCGAGAGACAGCATAGGTGATGGAAAGCAACTACTACAGTACGTGGAAATTAAAAGGGGGGGGGGGCTGTATTTACAAATGGCTCCGGGCAGAATGACAGACTGTGAGGTAACATGAATGAGCAAAGCAAAAAACAGAACAGGGAGCAAAGAGAGGGAATCGATTTAAAAGCAATTTAAGTCTGACAAGGAGCTTGATCCCACAAGGGGTACAGAGCAGATGAGGCCGCTGGACACGTGCAGCAGGTGCAGATATAAAGCAGACAGCTTACAGACGGCATGGAGACGCGGCATGGAGAAAAGCAAGCTTGGCTCTTTTTCTTTGTATTTTTAAATGTTTCTTTATTAACCCATCTTTGACGACTTTAAAAACAAAACTTTAAAAAGTCTGACACCTATAAAACAATGACACCTGATTTTGCTCCGTGAGTGCGTCTGTCCAGCCTCTTCACATCTTCCCCCGCCCGCACACACGCAAGCACGCACACCCATCCCTCTGCACGTTGAACAGAAACCCTGGCGTGCGACACGGAATCGTCACGTATGTGCGAGGCTGCCTGTCAACCCCCCCCCCCACCCTCCCTTTAAAGTGACTGGCATCTCTGACAGGTTAAGAGAGAGCGGGGGTCTTACATAAACAATGGCAGAATCCCTCCCACGCTGGCTGTGATGCACAGCGGGCCTCCTCGGTGCTGCCACCTTGTGTGCGTTCAAAGCAAGTGTGCCAGAGGAGTGAGGGTGAGGGTTTTAAGGGCATGGAGGAAGGCCGGGCACAGGAAGGACATCTCGTCACAAACCTCTCAAACGTTCATGCACACCTTAAAAGTTACGCAGTACCAAGAATCAGGAGACCGGAAAAACAGAATCCTGGATACTGCTTTGCCGCTGTTTGGTGATGGAAAGGGAATGGAGGGAAGGAGGGAGGGAGGTAGAGAAGCAGGAGAAGGTGAAAGTTGGGGGGGGGGGGTTCAGCAGGTGCTATTTCTTGGCTTTTCCGCCTTTGGCTGAATTTCGAGGGGGGGTGACCGGACGTCCCGATCCCATGCCCCCACCTCCCCCGTAGGAGTAGAGCTTCTTGTCTGCAGGTTTCAGGATCTGAACAAGGGAAGAGTCAGTGCTGTTTTTAGCCAGGAGTACAGGCGTGCAGACAGAGGCAGACAGACGGACAGAGACCCCCCCGCGACCTACCTGGAAGGAGCACATGAGGGTCTCGTCCACGCTCATCATGGCTCCCGCATTGTCGAACTCGCCGCAGTAGTTGGGTGCCGAAAACAGCGTGACCAGCTGCCGCTTGGCGAAGAATTCGTAGCCGTCTTCCACTACCTGCGTAGGGAGAGTGGCTCAGGCGAGGCCCCCGACACAGTGCCATGGGACACACACAGCATCGGCGACAGCTACCAAAAGCAGGACCGTGCTGCGCTTTGGTAAACAGACTCCCAGCTGGATCTATTAATTCAGCCCAACGCACAATCCGGCAAGCCGCCTTAGACAGCTATAGTGCTCCTACATCAAGCCTAAACTTCAACGTTTCTTTCAAATCAAAGGCACATTTAACAACAGGCAACAGCTACCCTCGCCAATTACACATCCCAGCTGAGGAAAGGCGGGTACAGTAACCAACACGGCCGCCCACCTGGTGCGCCCTGCAGATGAGGTCCATGTCATGCTTGTGCAGGAACTTGGCCACTACGTCAGCACCGAAGGTGAAGGAGACCCCGCGGTCATTCTCCCCCCAGCCCAGCACATCTTTGTCCGGGTCGGCCCACAGCAGGTCGCACAGCAGGCCCTGGTCAGGCACGTCCGTGGGTCGCATCACACGCCGCACTTGCTCCATGGACTGCAAATCCGGGGAGAGGCCTGTGGATGGTGGACACGCGATACACTGAGTGCACCGGCCAGTCATCCATCACGCTCAGCTGCGGCGGCGATTGTGGCGAGAGGATCCTTAATCAGCTTCAAGAGGCTCCGTTTTCGAAACATCTGTCCGCGACGCCTTCAAGTCAGCCGCAGATAAGAGGCCTCAAAACGGCAGTCTGAATACAGAAGCTCCCTGACGCCTCCCAGAAACATGTAACCCAACCCAGGACTGGGCAACAAAAGGATTACATGTTTCCCCAGAGGGGTGGAACTTTTAACACGTATCCTCTGGGCTCTTTAAACTGCATGGGCGGAGGTTAAAGGCGTGTAGCAACAACAGTCACGACAAAGAGACTGAAAAGCAGATCTCCAAACCGCAGACTGAACTAGGTACAAGACGGAGTGACAGGAAAAGCCGGGACAGCAGCCGGAGGTGACGTGCTCGGCATTCTGGGACTGTGACAGGACACCACCCCCCCCGCACAGGGCCTCACTGCCCTATAGCTAGACTCCTGTAAACATCCTTCTACACACAGTGTTTGTGTGTTTTGGAACAGATGCAGGGCCTTTGTTGCATTTCATCACTGCTGGACTGAAAGCAGTTAATGCACACACCCAGCCCCCAGGAAATAACACTTCTACCTTGTTATACTCAATGCAAGGGATTGCAACATTTTGTTTTCTTTTTTTTTTTTTTTTTTTTTTTTTAAAATAGTGGGGTTTTTTCCCCCACAAGTGTGCCTCATGATGTCACAGCCACTGCCTTGAATCCTCGCGGCGAGGACACGGGAGGCTGGAGGCAGACGGGGACCGTAAACACACAACGGCAACGACAAACCTCCATGGCAGCAGAAGATCTTCTCGTCGACGATGGCGGCCACGGGCAGGCAGTTGAAGCAGTCTGTGAACGTCTTCCAGAGCTTAATGTTGTACCGCCTTTTACCTGGGGAAGGAGGGACCCAGCACAAGGCATAAAACATGCAGAAGAGAAAACCGGTTTGCTCCTGTAGAGAGACGGAGCTTGACAGTCGACGGCCGCGGCTGGGCACACGGCAGAGCTGCTCGTGGGTGACTAAGCACCTCCCCCCCCCCCCCAGTCCGCCGATGCCGAACACACAGTGACTGTACAACGGCAGCAGGGCAACTTATGTAACGGCGCGTCGCCAGAGCACGGTGACTAACGGCCCGCCGGGTCCCCGCCCCTCGCTTACACTCGTCGTAGAAGCCGTAGATGCGGTTGATGGAGGCACACTCGTGGTTCCCCCGCAGCAGGAAGAAGTTCTCGGGGTACTTGACCTTGTAGGCCAGCAGCAGGCAGATGGTCTCCAGCGACTGCTTGCCCCGGTCCACATAGTCACCCAGGAACAGGTAGTTGCTCTCCGGGGGGAAGCCGCCGTACTCAAACAGTCGCAGGAGGTCGTAATACTGCCCATGGACGTCACCTGTGTGGAAGATGGAGAACTGTGCGTCAGGTAGTGACTATTTTTGAACAGGAAGCAGCTTGGCCGATGACTGAATTATCATCACGGCTTTGTTTTCAATCAGAAAGACACAAGCGAACTACAATAGAATAAATCAGAGCCAGCCACAAACAGCTTCACTGAGCTGCTTGGCTGAATTTCTGTGCTGCCATTTAAAGGCGGAGCTTAAGGAGCAAGAATCTCCAATTATCACATGCATAAGTGGGACAAATCCAGCAGCAAACGCTGCAACCTACTGTCTCTCTCTAATGGGAAAGAAAGAGAAAAAAAATCAGCCCCCTGGGCCGGAAGCCTGACTTGTCAGATAACGCTTGTCATTTAAGGAGCTGTATTACCCAGGCAGGCAAATGCAGGGTCACAATTCACCCAACAATCACAAGTAGGTCATAGGTAGCCATCCAATCAGCACTCACCACAGATCTTGAGCGGAGCCTCAAGTTCAAGGAGGATTGGCTGGCTGAGGAAGATTTCCCTGGACTTGAGGCAGAGGCCGCGGATCTCGTTCTCTGTCAGCTGCACATTCTTGCCTGGCCGGGAGCCCTTCACTGGAGACGGAGGAACAGGCCAGCAGGTAAACAGTGAGCGCTAGCATGGAGAAAGCCTAAACACTAAGCTGCACTGACCATTAAGAAACTAATACATCTTTTTTTATTTAATCTCAACGGCAAGATTGAAGAAAAGCAGATGGGGGGGAAAAATAAATCTGCCACTCATTTCCTGGAGGGTGGAAAGCTTCAGTAAAAATACAGTGTAGGAACCAGAATATAAAATATCAAGTGGGAGGGGCCTCACAATGGTGGGAGTGGCTTCTGAAATGCAGAAAAAAAAATAGCAGAGGCTCAATTGTAATGAGACGATTAGCCAATAGAATCTCACAACTCTGCTGGCTTATATGAATGCTAAACAGCACAGCTGCTGCCACTGAATTCTAGGCTTACCAGTGACATGGGACACTGTCCGAATGGAAGAAGGTGAATGTTAATTACACTGAGAGAAAAAAAAATAAAAAGAGAACCAAGGCCAACCCTAGGGGCCAACTCTGTGGGCTTTGAGGGATGCTGGATTACACAGCTACACACCTGCTCACCATTAAACCCCAAAGCCATAAAATAGCCTAAGTTATGTGATGTAATTGAAAACAAACACATCAAGCACATTACTCAGACAACCTGCTCTTTAATTACTGCATATAAAGTATATAAATATAAAAAGCTTTTCAAATGAAATAAGCACCAATATACATTATGTAACGATGAAATGCAGCGTATGGACACACAGGCCGCATTAACAGTAAGAACATACATGCATGACGGCGGCTATCTCAGGGCGAGTGAGGGGAGCCCTGCGGGCCAATGTCCAGCCAGCAGAACGGGACTCGAGGGGCCACCGTCACTGATGTGACAGATCACAGGGCGCCGGTTAGATCAAAGCACTCCTGACTCACCCCAGCCAAAAATACCCACCGCAGGTTCGTAAGGATCATCGGGCAGCTTTAAAATTCCCTGCCCAGAGGGCACTTCAATAAACTCTAAATTAGGAGGGGTTAAATCTTTTATATTGCATCAGGTGAATTAAAGACCTTTGAGGGCGAGGCGGATTGGGGGAGGTCTGCAGGGTTAGCATGTATGACTCGAAGCTTCACAGGATGTTTCATTTTGCATGCAAAACGCCACAGAACAGCACGACAGCCTCAGTGTGACCGACACCACTGGCAGGGTACCTGGTGCCCGGTTTACGTTTCCCTTCCGCGCCAGTTTACATTTGGAGGAACCTTCCTGGACGGAAGGCGACCAGGTATGCAGACGAGTCCCGCCGTTAGCAGGGCAGCTATGAAGATGCCTAGGGCGGCCTTTAAACGTGCTCATAAAACAAACACCCCGTGAGTTCTGTTTAAACAAGCACGGTGCACGGCAACAGCGGCATCGACTGATTTGACTCCAAGAATCCGCAGGGTCTCGGACCTTGCGTAAATGCAGCAGTATAAATAGGATGTCGCAGCTTGTCACGTTAAACCTGGATTAAGGCATGCTAAGCCTCGGCAGTGCTCTCGCCAAAGTTAGCCATCGAACAAATAGGCAACATGTTATTGACATGGATTGGGGGGGGTCTATCCAAGGGGCCAGTCACTGAGTCCGGCAAGCGTAACATAAATCCAAATACACCCCCCCCCAAATGCATTTAAAACCTGCAACCGCCCACAACCTTCTAAGTATCGTGGCTATTACAAGAGCTGCCCATGCCCTTGTTACACACATGATGTAAAGGTGAGGGCTATCAGCCCTATCCGCTAGCATTCTAAATACCAACACCTGACTTGTTACGTTTGTGTACAATCTGCAGTGCTGATAGCTCTGCGTGTTTCCATAAAAGGCGAAACACAAAGGTCAGCTTGAAACACTCCAGAATATCATTGTAAATTATCAGTTATAATAACCCTTAACATTCAATTTATTTATTTTAAAAAAGCATCATTGCAAAAAAAAAAAAGGTTTGCTTTAAAGGCCGTTGGCATAGGGTGGCATCGTCCAGGAGTAAGGTAAAGCAATTAAGAAAATACAGTCTTGCAAGAAAATATTAGACATTACATAAACAAAATCATATTACATAACAGCAAATGACTTCAGTCTGGACTGAAGGTGAACCAAAGCAGTAAACTTTCAGACAAACGTCTACAGCGAAAGGCTAGATCTTCGGCATCAGAACAGAGGTGATTCAATTTGCAGAAAAGAATCCAACCAGAAATAAAAACCAGCAAGTAATTAAGGAAAAGTACAGAGCCCCGTCACTAGGGCAACATCATAATGCTTCTCCTTCTTGACAAAGATGTCAGTGTGGTCAACTTCACTGCTTCTCTTCTCATTTAGCCCATAAAAATTGCATTATAAAAGGTGCTCGGAAGCACCATTAATGCTTTAGCTCTTCCTAGTCTCTCGCACTCAAATAGCTGCATGTTTTATTGGGAAAACTCAGGTTAAGGGCTTTGCTGAAAAGAACATTAAGTTTTTTTCACCAGAGCTTTCACCAAACAAGCTTTCACAGGGTTTCCCATTTTTACAGCTGCGGATTCTACTGGAGCAATGTGCTCAAATACTTTGCTCAAAGGCACATCAGCAAGGCCCCTGCTGAGACTTAAGCCAACAACCTTCAGGTACACAGTGGTTAAGGGCATGAAATCTGGACTTAAACCAGCAACAACTCTTACTGAAAGCCTAGTTACTATATTAAAAAAATATATTAAAAAATATTACCTTTGACCTGACCCACAACTCCACTATTCTGGTATTTGTACCATTACCCCCTGTCCCCCCCCCCCCCCCCTTTGCAAGGGGCCAAGCAGGTTTCCAGTCACCCTCAGGTTCTCGTCACACCAACAAAGTAACCATGGAAGCAGAGGTTGGATCATCTGGCCCATTTTTTCCACCCCCCCCCCCCCCACCACCACCACTTCCCCAGCAGTGTTCTTCTGCTATAAAAGTGGTAACAGAAATGCTGTTAAAGGGCCTCCTAAGAAAAATTTTGGCAAAGCAGGGCCAGTCCAGAAGCATGTACAATTACAGATGTAGACAAATTTTAGCTGAAAACTTTACAAATACAAAACCTTTACGAATACTTTACTGCATGTACAAGTGCAAACCCTTGCCTCCATAAATCATGCAGGTGAGACGCTGGTCTCCTGTCGAAACGCCCCCCCCCCCCCCCCCCAATCCCTGGATCTGACATGTCTACTGTGCTCTCATCCTGACTGTGCAACAGCAGCCCCGTGGCCCCAGCACACCTTAGTGACTTGTGATTAATCCACTCACTCCGGCGGTGGCGAACCCATGACCTCACTGGTGTAAGATTCACAAAGCCACAGTGAGCTTCTGCGATTAACCTGAGCACAGTAGTAGGCGTACAAGCAGGGCCACAGCCTCCCATTACAGTGCAGTGCAGTAAATAAGAATTTAAAAGGTTTGTTTTTAAAAAAAATTAAATAAAAAAATGCACAACTAGCAAAGATACAAATCTGAACCTTTACAAACTGCACCATCTACAATATCATTAGTTCAGAGCTAGGCAGACGCTTCAGCTTCCTGTTTTTAAATCCTGCTGAGAACAGAATTACAGATAGCCTTTTTTGGTTATACAAGCCCTTGGCAGGGGTTAACGATTTAAAAAAGTTCCTTCTGATACGGTTTACCACGCTGAAGACATGGCAAATCAGCCTAAGGTTATATCACCAATTTCACATTTGATTCCTGCAATAACTGTTTTCAGTAAGGTCCTTCATCGAACAAAGGGAATACTGTTACATCCATCAGTTCGCAACAGGTAGATATTCAACCAGGTCGGTAGAATTTGTAAAACCATTAAAAACATCCCTGACAGATGGTGGCTAGCAAATGGGAATTTAAATGTGCTCATTTTTGTGGTCAAGCAGCATTACTTAAATGAGGCTCAAATCAAAAGTACAACTACCCTTGGCATCATTCCATGATGATTTCATTTTGCAACATTGTACCACGTGCTTTCACTGTTAACCCTCCCTATCCATTTTTGGCCCATTTATAAAAACTTGCCTTAATCTGCCAGTCTTTTTACCTCTTAGATGTAATTTACCGGACAACGTGCAGAAGTATATTTTTGTAAAATCTAGCGCGTCAGATGCCTCATGCAATACTCCATTTTTCTTGATATCTCTGATAAATGGATGTTTCCGTACTATACCCAGAGCTGGTTGAAACAAACATTATATAATAAATATCCCACGGATTCCCGCTTGCATTTCAAAAGGCATTAAGCGGTCGAGCGAAACCGTTTTTCATTATTATTTAGACATCGTGACTTATGGATGACACACGAGCAAGACGTTATTCCGAAATTACCGTTTAACATGTTTTTTCCACACCCTGCATCTCGACCTACCCGCAGATCTTAAGGTTTCCTAAGGGCTGCTGAAAAATTAAATACGGAACGTTTATATTCAGCGATATGACAACGCAAATGACAAGGTTACGTGAGCGGCACTATAGTATGGGGGAGTATCAGGTCCATTCCCAGCCCTGATATTCAGACGCCCCCAGCCCCCTCACTCTCAGCCCCCTCCATTTTACCCCCTCATTCATAACCCTCGCGTCCAGCCATCCGGCCACACTCCCGGGACCGATGTCACACTCAACATTACCAAATATTCACCAAAATGCACGACAATGAAGGCCAAAGAAACATCACTGCTCACCTGAACGTTTTCTGATCCACTATCAAGAGATATCGTCTAGCTCTTTAAACCAAGGCACCGTTTCACATGCATGCACGTACATCTAAACGTACTAAAGGCGCGCATCGGTCGATCTGTTACTATATATACACACGTATATATATATATATATATATATATATATATATATATATATATATATTCCAAAGAACTAACTACAAACGTTATCGCCTTGGGCTTGCATTTCTGTGGTTGCTCAACAGCGGATGCGTTAGCAACCGGGACCAGGCAACAAACTAGACGTGTTACCTACACTAGGGTAGCATCTGGTTACCGGGGTAAAAGACGGTTTCAACAGCATGCAAATCTCCCGGTCCGGCGTGTCCACGTTCGTCAACCGAAACACGTACACCGGTGATAAGAAGTCTAATTAAAAAGGCATATATGTGGCGCTTTCCAGGCTCCGCGCGCTCGCCCGCCTCGCGTCCCGGTTCTTCACCGCCTAAGCCGCCCATGTTCCTCCCTCTGCTCTTCATCTTTCCCCGGCTTCGAGCCCCTCTTCGCTCCGTCCTTTCGGAAAATTATCACCGACCACGACAGTTCGCATCAGCACGGATAGCAAATTGATAAAAACAAACGACAGGGGGGAAATAAAAACGTCTCACCTTCCAGAAGACGCTGTATTATAGAGTCAATGTTTAATTTGTCCGGCTCCGCCATTTTACTTAATTTTTTTGGTCGTTTTCAAGCAGTCAAGTCTTTCTCCCCCGTTGCTCCCTTAATTCGTCGTCAATGCGATTTTTTTCTCAACAAAATTGGTAAAGCGGCTGTTTTTTTTGTAATTTTATTATATAACCGGAGAACAACAGATCCGCCAATTCCAGCCAACTTGCTAATGACTGTTCCCCGTCTTATCTTTAGCTAGCTATCGATAGCTCACGTTAGCCTGCTCCCTAACTTATCCGCACTATCGATAGCTAGCTAATATATAAAGTGAATAATGAGAAACGAGGAATGTATATTCAGTATAACCCCTGGCGCCTTTTCACTACCCCGTTTACCCAAATTCCTCTGTTTCTTATTCCTTCCACTCAACTTTCAAATTAAAAGGGCCGTGTTGTTCGAAAGGGAGAGTAAAAGAGGGGTAGGAACATGCATCCGATTGGGTAGACGCGGTGTCAATCTCACAAGAAAGTACCACCTTCGTCTCCATCTTCTCGATTTTAATTGGTCGCAAGTCCGCTCCGCAAGCGTATTGCTGCCATCCCGGGATCCGCCTTAGGGTTCTGTAGGATGACGTCAGCAGAGTTGAAAAAGGGCGAAGGAGCAAGCCGGTGTCTGCGAATAGTAGCGGCTCGTGGTCCTAAAATCGGTAGATTTGCTCATTTGCTTTATGTTTCTCCGGTTTACGATTTCATGCTGAAAGACATGCCATTCTAAAATGCAAATATATAACATATATGCTACAGAATGCGTGTAATAACCACCGTTTCAATCGACCGGTCGATTTCAACTGACCCGTGAAATATTAAATGTTTTACATTTCTAACAGTCCATCCATCTTCCATTTTGGAACTGCTAAATTCCATATTACAAAAAACAGTCGACATGTTGGTGTAACTGTAGAAAAGTTTAAAGCATATAAAGCCGAAAGAAGTTTATCCAATTGAAGATTTTTTTTAATCGTCTTTGAGACAATAACTAATGTCTTCGGTAGATGAGGTTTTGAGAAAACTACAATTCCCGCAAATCCTCTTCATGCCTGGATCTCACGTAGCACGGGAAAGAGCGCCATCTAGTGCAGAAGCTTTTTCAGCGTTATAGAGAGCTAACTTTCCCAGAACAAAATGTCTTTCCGTTACAACTGAACGAACGTATCATTGAAACACACAGAGCTACGGGAAGTGATAGAAGTGAATGACAGAATGAAATGAGATATACAAATCATTATACCAAATACTACTTCTGAAATCGGATGGTTTCATGGCTGTCATGGAATCTGATTTAAGCCAAATTTAAAATCTTTGAACGCTAAACATGTTTGAATGCAAAAGCTTTCCACCTACTGGGCTGTTGAATCGATGTGTGATAATGGACTTCCCGTGTCTGCATAAATTTCTTCTGTCAGTGCAAAATAAACTAGTCAGGAAAAAAATTGTCAGTAATTATGGAATAGGTACACCACCCTGAATTGGGTAAACTGTATGGGGAAAAGTATGGATGGTGCGCGCGTGTGTGTGTGTGAGCGCGCGCGTGCAAAACTTGTTTTGGTCTCCACCTGTGTGACATCTTCTTTCCCAATGTTTGTACACCTCTATGAATTTCCCAATCTATCCCGTGGGTTTCACATCATTACTCATCCTTTCCTAGAAATTACAGTAACTATCAGCAACTTCCATCTTACAGTCTTTGTTTCGTCACGTCTTTTTCTATCCGGAGTTTCGGGTAGAGGAGGGATCAAACGATATTATCGTTATGAGCAATGGCGCAGAAATGAGGCCGGGGCGTATGGTGGGGAAAAGGGGTCGAAAATAACATATTAAAATAAATAATTTCTCCTTCATTTTTCCTAGTCACGTAGCAGTTTCACAATGGAGATATTATATGTAACACCGGTCAAATAAAAAATCATACTTAAACCGATATATGTAAATACACAGATAATTGATTTTTAAAAAATATATAAAACAGCATCTTATTACAGATCTTGCATATTGAGCATTTTTTTCCTTAGGCACTGACTCTAAATCAATGTTTATTTTGTAGTGTTTTGCCATTCAATGCAAACTTTGCCAGTTTTTATGGGAGAGTTCCTCTTGGTTTGGAGTAGTCACTACAGACGAGAAACCAAAAGGAGTCAAGAAAGACAGACAGACAAGTTCAGTCTGGTCCAAACTGCCAAACCCCTACACCACCTTTAGTGCCCCACCCTTCACATCACATTCCTCTACAAAAGCCCCCAACATAAGAGCTCCCTGAACACAGAGGATCCTACACCGAGCCTGTACAGACCACCGCGCCTGCAAGAAGCGAAGGATTAAACATCGAAGACTTTTCTCTGTTGTTGGGAACCCAGGGAACAACACTAAAGGTACTTAAACATTTCATTACTTTACAACCTGAATTTAATTTAATTTAGTTAGTTCTTATCAAGTGTAACTTGTTTCCAGATATACAACATCATAACATGCATACCTGGAGACACAATATGATACTTATAAGAATTATTATCATATAAGAATGTAGTTTAATTATCAGAATATAGTTTAATTTATGTTAAGATAAAGTCCGACATGCTGTATACAGTTTTTTGGTGGTGGGTTTTCACATTTTATCTGATTTTGCTGTTCCTTTTCATTTCAAAATGAAATACCCATCATTGTTTTTTTTTTTCTTATGCTGAAATAAGGCCAATCACTCTTGCTCAAATTATCAAATTATAACGTGTAATGCAAGCGGATATCCTCCCTATTGGGGAATGTTTAATATCATATGCAGTCTACTTAGTTTTTATTCAGGCGACTATAATAATGGACATTCGCAATCGAGTCTTATCAAAATTAGTTTGCTAAACGTATCATATACCTGTGGAGCCAACACATTTGGCTTATAGTATCTTGAGTCAATGTATCATGGGAAAAATGACGCCCCTTTACTACACAGACCAACATCCCTGAGGGGAAACCTTGTTCTTGCTTGTTTGGACCCAAAAACAGAATGAGCAGCTATTGACTACTTTCATAGAATGTCTCCCCTCCCCAGTCCACATCAGTGTTAAGAGCCCCGTTGTGTATATTTACTATGTCGTGATGATTCACGTCTATTCTGGGGGGATGGTGAATACCTGCAGCAAAGCCTTCAGCAAGGAGGTATGGACTGCGGTCAAAGGGGGGGGGGTGTTTGTCACTTAGGGTTGCTGAGACATGGGTTTGGAAGTGGAGACTATCTCCCAGAAAACAGCAGAGTATTTTATGGACGTGTCAGGACCGGTCCTCGAGCCCTAGGGCGTGTCATTCGTCATAGCTTTGTTTTTAAATGTAGCCTTTGGCTACAATGTCTTGCACAGACTTGCCCAACGCATATGCCCAGAGTATCAGCATGCAACGGAAGGGCGATGCGAGACAACATCATTGCACAGCCACTGACGGTCGACATTTTTAACAAATAGGATTTGACCCCCCACCCATTTTCTGCCAGGATGGGAAACGCAGGGATACACATCGTCTGTGTGGCGTTGGGGATTCTGGGTCTAGTTGCAGCCATCATCTGCTGCGCCATACCCAAGTGGCGAGAGTCTTCCTTCACGGGACAAAACATCGTCACTGCGCAGGTACTGCCATTCCCTCCAATTTTTTCTCCAAGTTGATAAAAAAAGCAAAGCAAGTTATTTGTTCATATATTGTGAAACAGTTCAGTGATGAGCCTCATTCTCCAAAATGATACCTGTCATGGTTTATTGCCTCTGCCCTTGTTTCTTAACACATGTGCCACTTGGTTAAGTTAACATGTGTCCCAGTGAAAGTGTGGCGAACACAGAGGTGTAGAAACCAGATGCAGAACCCTTTGGGTCAACACCAGTATGAATTTTCTGCTTTCCCCCCACGCAGGAAACCACAGAAGGGCTTTGGATGTCCTGTGTGGTGCAGAGTACGGGCCAGCAGCAGTGCAAGGCCTACGATTCGCTGCTCATCCTCGGCTCCGACTTGCAGGCGGCCCGGGCCATGATAATCATCTGCTGCATGCTAACCGTGATCTCTGTCCTCATCCTGTTTGCTGGTGCCGACTTCACCGTCTGCGTTCAGAACGAGGACGCCAAGCCGCGTATCGCGCTGACAGCCGGCATCGGCCTGATACTCGCCGGCCTCCTGCTCATCATTCCCGTCAGCTGGACGGCCAACAACATCATCCGCGACTTCAATAACCCGCTGAACCCGCAGAAGATGGAGCTGGGTGCCTGCATCTTCATCGGTTGGGCCGGCGGAGTGCTCCTCCTACTGGGCGGAGGACTGCTCTGCTGCTTCAGCAAAGTGCGTTCTGGAGGCTCGGGTGCCACTGCTAAGTACTATAGCAACAGTGCCTCTGCACCCAGCAAAAATTATGTTTAATTCAGGGGGGGTTAGGGGCAGACAGCTTCAGGGGGTATGTAAGACACTTGAGGGGAGACTAGGGCAACAGGAAAGTCAGAAAATAAAGGAAATGAAGGGGGGGGGGTGAGGGTCACAGACAAAGTGCATTATAGAAGTAAAGATTAACATGTAAATACTACTAATTTAGCAGGTTTCATTAGTTGTGGTGACGAAAAGCTCAGGCTGCTGGGACACACTGTATATACACAAAGGCTCCAGTAGGGGGAGACAAATATCTAGAGTATGTTAGTTAACCTTTCATAATATGTTTACTAAATATTTTTAAGATTTTTGAATTCTTTTCTATAACATTTTAAATTTGAGGACCAAATTCGGTGTAAAAACCTGCCATCAGCTAATTTTGTGAGAAATGTCACTGTCAGATGCACAGTACAGTGTCTAATTCCTGTAAGTGTGTAAAGAAGTATTCAGATTTACGGATTTGATGTCGTCTTAGTCAGGATTAAGCAGGAGTAAAACACCAGCTTTGTTTCTCATTGTTTTCCAGCACTGATATTTGCCAGCACACAAAAAAAAACGAATAAAACTTATAAAACTGTTGAAAAATGTTCTGAAAACTTTATTTTGATTTTTCCAAAAAAAAACAGCATTATCCTATTATATTAAAACCTAATTGTATTGACTTGAAACCAATAAATGAATGAAACTACAGAACAAGAAACATATGACATACTTGGAACCAAATCTCTGTCAAAAACGATGACAACTTCAGCCTGTGAA
The DNA here is from genome assembly GCF_048594095.1 of Paramormyrops kingsleyae. Taxonomy (NCBI): domain Eukaryota; kingdom Metazoa; phylum Chordata; class Actinopteri; order Osteoglossiformes; family Mormyridae; genus Paramormyrops; species Paramormyrops kingsleyae. Next base: position 14,935,574 of record NC_132818.1, on the reverse strand, counting down.
ATAAATGTTACCGCTCGGTAAAATACTGTCATGCTTTTCTCAGCTAAGCTATACAAGTTCCTGCCACATCACCACGCCTACTGCTCCACCACACATTTTTTACACAGCTTATGTTGTCCCTTCTATCCCTTCCTTGCTCCCTCTCTGTCTCGTTACTTGCTCTCCAGCTCGCTGACTCTCTGAGTCAGGTCCTCCACTGTCGCCTTCAGCTGTTTCAGTTCCTCCTGGATGGAGCGCAGATCCTGGAGAAGAATGAGACGTATCAAGCATTAAAGAGTGATAGTCCCCAGAAGTGTGATAAATGAATGTGGTCACTGCATCGCCAAGACAACACTGGCGTGGTTCCTCTCAGAACGTGAGGTGTTGACAGTATTCTCTTACCGCACTGTCGCCGTTCCTGTTTCCACTGCTGCACGCTGTGGTGCTGAGAAGACTCTTGTGAACTTTGAACTCTTTGGTTTTAGTTGCCACGAAGCCGTCTTTCAAAGAGATGAGGATTGGTTTGCCATCCTTGCCTGCAAACCAATCAGAGGCCTCCACTGAAGGTTCAGGGCCAATCGTATCTGGGTAAAGGTCTTCCTGGAATAGGTCAGACTGAGAACAAAGATGGGGGAAAAAAATCAATGCTCAGAGTGCATGTAGAGGGGAACTCCACAGAACAATGAAGGATGTTTGGTGGACACATTTGGTATTACCAACATCTTTAAACTGTCCGTGTGACATATGGACAACCAATGGCAGTCGAGGAAAATGTGCGCATACCTTTCGAGGTACGGTCATGACGATGGGTTCACACTTCCGCTCGTGGAGCTTGTAGAACCTGACGGGAGAGGAACACAAACACAAATGTCAGAACGTTCCATTGCCGGCGGTCGCTGCCGCTCATGAGGGGACGCAGGGCAGGTCCTTGGGTCTCACCTGGCGATCTCGCACTTGTTGACCTCCAGACCTCTCTTGGGCATGTAGCCCATGCCCTTCTGGCTCTCCTTGCTGCTGTACATGGACAGGTAGTGCACGTAGGGTGCTTCGTCCGTCACTTCATAGTACCGAATGCTGCTGTCTCCCTGGGAAATGGTGGTGCAGAGTTACAGATCAGCAAAACCACCACCATAGCCCCCCCCCCCACACACACACAAACACACCACCGCCCCCCCACAAGCTGCAAGACAGCTGCTTTCAAGCACTGAGCACAGAAGGCAGGTCCAGACATGATGTCTTTCATACTAAACATGCTTACACCTCCGTGTAGATCGTGGAGTGTTTGCACGCACATTCATATACTCTGCACTTAAATGCACTGAAATGTAATGAGACAGTCATGGCGACCTTAAGTGAATTTTAACATGTGTTCTGTTGTTGGGTTTAGCGCACACTGGTGATCTCCGGGTCATGGTCAGCTTCAAGCAATGACACAAATAACAAGTCAACCTAAATGTGCATTTTGGTAGGTTTTTGTGCAAGTCGTTTGCATAAAACGAGGACACAGGAACAAGTGCCACTGGTTTCATCCATACCTTTCCACAGAGGTAGATGATTCCGGTGTCAGGGTCAAAGAATGGCAGCAGGACCCCGCTGCTCGTGTCCAGGTCTTGTAAGGTGAGGGCCTCTGAGAAACTAGCCTATCAAAACACGGCAGCAATTAGTACTGCCGTGGCCATCCACTAAACCTCCAAGCCACTAGGGGGCAACAACCACAAACAGAAGGAGGTTACTTACTGGGTCCCACAGTGCCACCTGTCTCTCACTCATACGACTGAACCCAGTGGTCAGGATCTTGCCCTCGGACACGAACACTGCCCTTACGGGCCGGTGGCCTTCATGGGGCTTCTCCTTCTCCTGAAAAAGGCCGAGCAGAGGAACATGTGACACACATGAAGGGGGAGCAGAACCTCACATTTCAACAGGCTGATATCAAACAATATGATCATGCGACACCCTGTGCTCATGTGATACTATTTTTTTATGGTCCAATTTTAGGGTTTCTCAAATCAGTCCTTGCAGACCCCCAGACAGTCCCGATTTGAGGGAGCAAAAATGTGGACTGTCTGGGAGGGAGCAAAAATGTGGACTGTCTGGGAACTTACGGCAACCCTGAACTCCAGGCACACAGAACATGGAGCCGGGGTGGGTGGATGTAAACCTGCAACCCTGGGGGGGACTCACCGCAATGACAGTGCCCTTGCGGGGGTCCAGCAAGCGCAGTTTCTTGTCCTTGCAGGACGTCAGGATACGTGATCCATCCAAATTCCAGCAGGCGCTGTAGATGAGGTCAGTGTGCACGCTGTCGATCTGCACCATGGCCTGACCGCATGCCACATTCCACAGGATCACCACATTATCACAGGCTGGTGGGGGGGGGGGAGGGGCAGGGTGTCAGAGCTACGATCAAGGGCTGGTAAGCCGATGGCGCCGTACAGGCAGTGACAGAGGACAGCCCTGAGGGGTCCAAGGAGGACCGTGGGACATACCAGCAGTCAACAGCACGTTGTGGGCCGTGGGGTGCCAGCTAAGGATACCCACTCTTTTAGAGTGGCCCTCCAGCTTCACCACAGGCTCTCTCAGTGGGGTAGTCAGGCCCCCGTCTGGGATCTCCCAAATCTGTTGAAGGGCCACAGGTAAAAGTTTAGCCATTAGCATGATGCTAGCCACAGTCTGTATGCCCATTCCCTCTCCAGCATGTCCCTCCGTCCCACGACCCTCACCATGACGGTGCAATCCTCTGAGCCGCTGGCAATGATGTTGTCATTGTGAGGGCACCACTCAATGTCCAGGACCGGGCCTTTGTGACCGCACACGGTTGGGTAGGACATGTCGATACGGCCCGTCTGGGGAAGATTCATGCATCCATATATGAATGCGCGAATAAATGAATACAGACACACATAGAAAACCAAATTATGTACATGGTGCCCAGAAGGAACCTAAGAATGGGCATGTATTGGTTGGTCAGACACAGGACTAAGGACACAAAAACGGAAAAATAAAAATTGGAGAAGAAAGATAGTATCAGGAAACTGATTCAAGAGTTAGGTCAAGCCAGGTCAAGCCTCCAGTTACCCATAATGCTTTTGAGATGCCTAGGGTTGAAGGTTCTAGGTATAACATCATTCTTCTCTCTGCTGCTACTGTTTTTTCTAGCTCAACCTTCCGTCAGACTCAAGCTCAGTTAACAATTGGAAAAATCCTACTGTGGGCTCAATCATCAGCAGCAGCTGGTGTCAGTCATTCAGACAACCAATAAAATACCCATACTGGCCAACAAATTATTTCACTGGAAGTGAAGTGAGCTTTGGAGTCTCGTGTCTCCCATCAATAAACGAGAAACGGAACCGTACAAAACAGATACTTCCTGAAGGGGAAGATATTCCTCAGCAATAAAATGTCGGCGTATTTAAATCGCACATTAGAAAATAAATAAAGTTGCTTTCTGCTCTGCTGAGGAGTTGGAGGATTCTCAGTGATTAGGTCTCTGTCATGAAATTCTTCCTTGGTTTGCAGCAGCAGCTGGATTTCTGTCACATTTCACATCTTTGTAAATCTTGATCTGCAAAAATAAAACTGTGACTCGAGCCTTCTCGCCACCAGATGTCGTGGGACCTCTAAGAGGCGGCCGTCCCTACTGCTTCTCCTCTTGCTCAACGCTCAGCTCTTTCTAATTTTATCCCTGGCGATCGCTTAGTCCTTTCGCCCTTGGCGTTCAGCTAAAATGTGCGCTGACTTTGTTCCGATCATGGCGTTACGGACGCGTGACTGGCACCCGCGTCTCTCTCCTACACCAGTAGGAGCTGGGAGGGAGCAAAAACGTGAACTGTCTGGTAGGGAGCACGGAGGGAGCAAAAACACGAACCGACTGTGCGTCCCAGAGGACCGGATTAATAAACACTGCTCTGAAGTCTTGAACCTGAAATCTCTCTACAAATTTCTTTAATAGTGAGAAAAGATGGGGTTGTGCATGGAGAGATCAGGTGAATGCAAACAGATTATTAGTTCACAAAGCGTTCTGGGGGTTCTTTTTAACATCGTACTGCATCGACTTGACTAAAAACCTCCATAGTTAAGGACCGGCATACGACACAGGAGAAGATAAAACACGTGTTTGTTTACACCTATTTCCGCTCGAAGCTCCGCCTCCCACTTCCTGCGTCCAACCGCAGTGACAGAGAAGGTTTCCAAATATGGAAAAAAAAACGCAACAGGCCAGCGAGCGACATGCAAAACAAAAGCCTGCCCCAGACTTCCTTATTTAAGAAAGTGTGCTTTCTTTTACTCAGAATCTATATTTCAAAACCTTGGGTGAATGTCTCGCCTCAGCCGGTAGAGCTAAACGTTGATTACACATTTGGCTTGGGGCAATCTAACTGACAAATGAACAGTTCACGTTCCCTCTCACACTCAAATCCGTTGCAATAACGGCACAGTTTCAGGAATGAAACATGAAGCTATTAGCAAACGCAGTCTACCTTGTTCATTTCTTAAGAGTCATATTATTTTGCAGGACACATCGGTGTGACCTAATTATGACATCATCAATGTCCTTAACTTACAGTGTATTTTTTCTTCACAACCACCAACCTTTAACCTATTGCAAAGGCGCTTACTTAAATAATTCAGATGGATGGCCTTGCTTAAACACTAGGCGTCTACCTTCTATAGTGGATCTACGTAGCATGTTAAATGCAAGTGTCATTCATGATTTTGTTTGTTCTGTATGCTGCTTTAGAGAATGTTACAAAACTTCAGAGATACTGGTGGCTTGAAATTTCTTTGTCATATAATGAAAAAAACCTCCACAGAACAGCCAGCAACTTTTAAACTAGTGCCTGATAAACTTCTTTGAAGTTTCCCTGCTATCATCACTCCAGTACAGATACTCTGTGCTGTATCCTGCGTCGATGCTACGGCAGTCAGGCTTAGCATCAAATTCAGCTCAAAATGAATGAATGTGTTACTTGTTGCTTGAGTCTTACCGGATGCCTTCTAGCAAACCATCAAGTGCTATTCCATTAGCCATCAAAATGCACCCAACAGGTCAACCCAACATTATGCTGAAGAAGCTCATTAATCCATGTGATACGATTGTCAGTTGCCTGGCTTTACTCATAAAAAATAAACTGTACAGTTATTCGACACTTCAAATCCACTTATTGTCAGTGACGCCGGACAGTGTGCTTCCCAAATCACTTGCACTGTTGACTGCACGCAGCAGTTGCACTCTTCACAAATTATTCACAGGCAGCTCGATCGACAGACCATTGTGTGAAAGGCAAGAAACTGGTGCAAAATGAAGAGGCATATCCACATGTGGGAGGTGTTATAAGAGCTACAAAAATGTCTGCATTGACCATGCGTTGAAGAAGCATCTATTTATATTAGATGAATTGCATTTTTTAGGTTTTGTGTTTAATCAAGCTTTATTGCATTGGCGGGAATCCTGAAATGGACACTCATGTTTCTTTGCAAGGGATTTTCAATGAAAACCTGGAATGCACAAGTTGATGCGGCTCTGTTTGCTGCAGGTGGCTCCTCTACACCTACCTTACTCAGGGGTAGCACCATGAAAGCCCCTCCACCGCTGGCCTCCACGATCATGGCCACGAACTTGGGGTTGACGGAGCAGAAGGTGCTGTCCCAGGTCATCTGGGAGATGCGGATGTCATCGTAGCACTGATCAGCCTTCACCGCCTGTCCGAAGACGTGGCGAAACTTGCTGCTCCTGACCACTTTCCTGGACATGATGGACTGTGGTGACAGAGGACATGGATAGAGATTAATTGGGGCAAAGAGAGACAGGTGGTTAGACAAGGGGAAATTGAACAAATGTGAGCTAAAATTGTGTTTATATTATATATACCAGACACAGCTAGTGTTAAACAAGAGTGACTGTAACACCAAAACTTGCATCATTATCATTAAGCATCACGTTTTTCCTCCTCCATACTCTCTACGCTACATCCTTTCACCACTGAAATATCCAGGTTTCAAGTGTTTAACTACTCAACCGTACTCGCGAAGCATTTTTTTTTAAAGCTTCGCAGTTTATTAAGTAAAGGAATCGGCCTTCACACCCCGGTCCACAACAGCCCGGGCTGAGCCATGGGTCAGACGGGGACATGGAGGCGGCATTCGCCGCGCCGGCTGTGTCTCAGGCCGGCGCTTCTCCAGAACACGCTGAACTGTCATGCAGGAAGAGGAAGTGGCAAGGCTTATGAAACCGCCATGCCCCGAATGAGAGACAAATGCAGACTGAAAGGATAAAGACATACAAGACTGTGGAGAGCGCACGTACACGGACATTACTCAGGACAGGAAACCCCGCGATCTACTGACATCCAGTGCAAATATTCGGCAGCAAGTGTAAAGAGAGCGGAGGGAGCGCAAAGCCGGCCGCGTGCAGCCACTGGCAAAAGCGTCGAGTTTTGAAACTTCCTCTTGTCTAAACACATTTTCGCTCCCCCTTGCGATACATACAGTGACACAGCCTCGCGCATCCTCGACTTTTATGGGCAACGTTTGCCAGGTTCCGCCTCTTTTGCCATATAAGGGTGTCCCGGGAAGTAGGATCAACTGGAAAATATGGGTCCATGTCTTTCACCATAAACATGTATACATCTACTTGTCATATTTTTTATTGTATATACATTGTCACTGAAAAATGTATATTAAATGCAAGTGCATCAGTAAAACGGTTATTTATTTAAAATAACTATAATTGAGAAATTACCAGGAAATACCACTTAACATAAAAGACAATTGATTTTCATGAAAATAAAAGCTCTTTTTTTAAACAGAAACGAAATGGCAATAGTGACATTTCACAAAAGGCGGGGGGAAATGACCAGGTCAAATATGCCTCCGTTGCCACGTTCAGTTTTTCTGACCCACTCACTCCTCACAGACGGCAGTGATTACATGAATAAAAATTACAACGTCCAGCCAAATTTGATCAAAATAATCAAGACGGCTTAAGTTGTTTGACTTTCGCTAAAATGTAGACTTCAGTCACATTACTCGGTATTGGGCATTGTTAGCAATCTTATTATTATTATTAATATTATTGTAGTTGTTAGTCATATCCTACTTTGATTAACCATCAAGAGCTCAAATTCTAGCATGAATTCTGGAATAAACTTCTGGTATAATTATTTTAATAAGACATGTAACCTCATCCCTCGATCTGCTTCATTCTTAAACATACTTCAGCAGTCATGGGGATAACCGTGAATTTTCAGAGCACATCCTAAAATATTTATGACTCCGGAACGCGCATTTAAATTAACGGAAGGTTTCACACTGGACGATCACAGTAAATTGCAGTAGATTAAACTATGAACAAAATATTTATGCTGCTATGAAGAACTGAAGTTTTTGAAGAAATAGACTCGCATATGCACACTTCCTCTAATCTGCAGCCGCGCCTAACTTTGAATGTCCAAATCCGTTAACACCGAAACGGTAAGTCGGCTCGGTCCAGCAAGAAGTGCATCTTATCAAAATCCAGTCTTACATTTACTTTTAATTAGAAAACTCACCAATTCAATCATGAGCTGAGGCTATAAACATATACAGGTTATTAAAATGAGCACATGCACTTAAATTCACAACAGATGCTGTAAGATGCAATAAGACATGAGGGTGGACATTTAATCACGCGGTTAGGAGTCGCAGAAGAGACGGGCTGACCTGCTGTCAAACGGGAGGAGAGGCACCGGTCCGGGCTGACGTGGATCCGTCAAAAGGGAGACTGCGAGAAGGAGAGATTGTGTGCCGGTAGCCCCGATAAGACCTTTTTAAGTGATGGAGGAAGTGAAACAGGCAGAGATGGGAAGGGGTGGTGTCTGTATATTGTCGTTTTTTAAGTTCGAAAGTAGAGCAACAAAAATTTCTAAACTTCTGAACAGTACCCACAATTTATTCATGAACTAAATTCCCACCTATTTCAACATATCTACATATGAAAATAAAACTTCATTTTAAGAGTTGAATTGGCTTAGCATAATTATAATTGCTAATATAGGCATATTTTTCAGTGCTTTGTCCCATACATAGGCCCGTGTTCCATTGGTCTGGACAATTATTCACGATCATGTCCGGTCTCGGCCAATACAGGCTATAATTTCAGCACTGACTCAAACAGAACCGCTACCTGAGCTAGAAATGCATTAGACGCTGAGACGGTGCAAAGAGAAAACAAGAACGTGGTATTTCTTCAGATAAGTAGCCTACAGACCCTTTCTTGAATCATCTGCGACATGCCGTTAGTCTGCAGTGTATTTATTCATTTACAACCGTTATTTAAAAAATAAATGTCCTGCCAATGGAGGGCGTTTTGGCAGAGCGATAGTTTACTACAATTCATCGTCCACTAAATATATTTAATAAATAAAGATGTCTCAAAGAAACCTTGGTATTCCGCAGTGTAATCAAAAAACAATAGTGAAATGTAAGACAGACTGCAGGTTTGAAAATATAGAGTTTATTGCACAACTTTTTAGAGAACGAGGGCCTGTTTTCCTGACAAGAGTTAAATATTTACCTGTGAGGGGAAAGGCAAATTATAAACAAAACATAAAACTAATATCGTGTTGGAGGAAACCTACAATGATAAAGGGACAATAACATACTAACGTTTTGCAAATAAACTCAAGCAGCCAGAGTCGCCATAAATCACCCGGGAGCCTTTTCACATACAAATTGTACAGCTGGGTAGAAACGCCGACTTCGCCTTCCCCTCCAGGGCGCCTGCACCTGCTCTGCGGTCATTAAGACATTACGCGCTCAGCCCAGCAGATGGCGGTAAGACGCGGATGTGAGACTTGGCCTGATGCTCTCATTAAGAGACGGAGGCAGATGAAAAGACAGAAGAAAATCAAGGATTGACGGACCGACCCTCGGAGGCGCCCATTCAGGCTTAATCGGAACAGTTTCTTTTAGGTTTACGCGACTTATACAGTATTAGAAGTACTAATCACCCTCAGAGTAGTTATGGTTAATTTTATTTATTTTTAAACAAACAGGCTATCCAGCACCAGCATACTAAAAACATTAGTTATACATAATATCAGCTATTATCAACATAAAAGTTTACAGTGAAGGATGATGGCCGGGTTCCAGTTCTGAAAAACAAATCTGTCGAAAAAGTAGAGGGGTGAATATTTTGCCCTCCCCCGGCCATTTCTCCCCTTTCTTCCATTCACAAACCCTGTGCAGACAGGTTTTTGACTACTAGAGTCATATCCTAGAAATAGCGAGTTGACGGGGAGTATACCACCCCTCACAGAAACCTGTTTTCAAAAAGGGAACCAAAGCCTTCACAATAAAAACTACAGTTAAAGCATCCTGAGACAACCTGGTGACCAGCTCAACCATGGAGATTATTATTTTTATTTTAAACTCTAAATGTATTTAATAGACACATCCACCTTAGTGTATATCAGATTATGCATAGATATTGAGTAGTATTCCGAGGTATTTAAAACCCTTAGCATCCCAGACAGGAATTAACAACAAGTACCAATGTGACACATATCCATCACCTCAGTTCAGTGCAGCCTTGCCTACCTGCCTGGCCAGTAACCATACCAACTGACCTCTGTTCTAGCTCAAGTCTGTGGATGTGTCTCACTATGTCAAGAGTAAACACACATATAGGGATGGAACTGGTGACTAGATGTTCCCGATAATAAAAAAAGAATAATTGTACACTTCACTTCCTATGTTGTGGTTACATGTCTAACATGCCCAATGAAGGTAGTTTATCTCCCAAATCCCATCTCGAGATGGATATCGCTGACTGCTAATCTCTCCCATCCCTGCTTAAATTTAGTTCACATGTTTATATTTGCATAAACAGTTGGCTTTACATTAATTATATTCATTTAATATAATTTTATAGTCATTTACTTTGACCCAAAGCCCTTCTTTAATAATAAACAGTATGGTTTGTAAGATATACATCTATTGTCCAAAGTTTGTCTTATATTTGAAGTGGGTTCAAACCCTTCCATTTAGCATGCTGGTTTTTGATATGTGTGCATGATCTCGCTCCTTAAAATCGACCGTCTGCAGGATCATGATGAACTATGTGGTAGTTAACCTGACCTGTCCACTTCTGCTCCTACAGTGACACTTAGTCTGAGTAATGGTTTATTGTGTATGGAGCTACAACAGGCCTTCTATCATGGAGTGAGGTTTGCGGAGGGACGATTATATACCTTTGTAGTACTGATATGCCTTTCTGTAGCCTAGCGGACTTCAATTCGTTTCCCGCTAAGAGACAAGATACTTAGAGTTATGCAACTTCCTGCAGGGTGCATGAACGTAGCTGTGAAACATGGAATAAGCCACAGAGAAAGGTCTCATGTTACGTTTACTGAGCATTCAGCGACCTCAACCTCCACTCATGAGTAACCAGCAAATGAAAGAGGACAATCGAGCAGACGTTCTTTGTGACAAACGTGCAACAGTTTCATATAGATCGGGGGGAAACCCACTCCTCACTGCTCGAGGCACATTCACCTCAAGCGGAATATAAAACAAAACTCTTACATACCCTACATTTTTAATTTTTGCATTGTACTGCAACCAGAATGCCTGCATTTCTGAAAGAAAAAAAAATCTCAGTGCAGAACACAAAAACTCATAATGCCATTACTTTTTTACAAATAAATAAAAAAAAAAGGATTCAACTGATATGTCTGGGTTTCACTTTGATAAGATCAACCGTAAGCAAGCTGGTTTTCGCTAAAAGACTTTCTGACTTCGCATTCAAAGTAATACGTCGCTGGTCTACAAAAGCGACTGGATTAGATTCAAATGCTGCGAATTACATCGAAAAAAGGAAGGAGTTGGAGGTTTTAGTGTTTGGCAATTTTCCACAAAGGACCCCAAGTATAACACAGCCGTCTGCTGCACATCAGCAGAAAGCTTTCCACCCTACAGTACTACGCAGTCCAGAATGCAGGTCAGCCCAGCCGTGCAGGAGATGCAACACGGTTCATTCAAGAGACCAGCTGGCAACTTGATCTTCACTTGAGGCAATGATTTCTCATATATGGAACTACCAAAGAATGCCAATCATGTATTAAGTGACGATAATGATAATCCAGAGGAGGAATCCAGTCCAGGCCTAGTAACAGGAAAACACAGCCAAGGTAATCCTATTAGGCGAGATCTGTGCATCAGGTGGTGTTTTCAACCAGCTGGTGAGCTCTGCTATGATACATGAAGTGGGCTCAAGCCGGACCACATTGGCATAACATCCCCCACTACATAACAAGCTACAGAAATTGTTAGAAAAATAAGGTTTGTCTGTGTTGAGGTAGCCAACGTCAAAGGTATCAAGGGGTGGGGGGCATTCCTAAAATATACTGCCAGTTGGTGCAACTGATTTAATAAGGAATAAAGTCAAATAAAAGAATCTTAGATCAGCATTTGAACAACCAGGCCAAGTGAAGCTGAATGCATGGTGATGCAGAAGTATTAAGATAGTGTCAAATGTGGAAATAGCTCTAAAGCTTTGCGAAAAACCACATATCTAGCACAGTAATACTGTCAAAATGTACAGCACACTTCTGCAGTGCCGACGGCTGAATTTCCGACTCAACAGCACCCCCTACTGTGTAAGCTGTAACTGCATTCTGGACTTTTATCGAAACATTCCTTCGCACGATGAAATGTAAACACGGGGCCCCTGCCACACTGCAAGCAGCCAAAATAAATCAATAAATAAATATTAAATATATTATAAACAGAAACGTCAACAGATGATGCAGGTCCCTCTGAATGACACCTAGGAGGAAAAGGAAAAAAAAAAAAAAACGTGATGCAAATGAATCTAAAGCCTGTAAACTGACATGCTAGGGTGCCACTTCTGACCTCCTTTGCATCTAACCACAGAAGGGCATGGGGGGGGGGGGGCATTTCTTCCTCAGTCAGCTTTCAAGGAGCCGTTCACTGAAGCGGTCTCTTGAACGCCAGACGGAAGCTTGTGCGCGATTGCTGGCTTCTCGAGTTCTCGCGCGCGTGAGTCAGTGCAATGTGACGTCTTCAGTCGCGGATCTGCACGAGAGCGGAACAGGCCACGGCGAACGGTCGCCCTTGCAGGGAGAGCACGACTGCTCAAACCTGGCCTGCTACAGCTGCTCTCCAGTGATTTAAATAACGAAAAATCTGACTGGATGTCACTCATCACAGATCAGAGGAGTGAAACGATTATCATGTAGGAAACTCTGTTCCTTATTTTGGAGGATATTCCTATTGCTTAAGTGCCTAATATCTTAATGATGGCGAGTAGTTGCAATTATGTGTAACTGAGGCTGTTGAGCGCTGGTGTAATTGTGATCGAGGACCATTTCAGACTCTGGGCTTCCCTGTTTTCTTTTGTAGGTCTACTGACTCCCACAAACGTCACTTTACGCGGAGGACAGGCTAACGAATTGGCTCCTCTATCTGGTGTTTGTGTGTGTGTGTGTGTGTAGGCAGCCCTGGGCAGATTGGACAGTCTACTTCTGCTAGTAAACTTGTAAACTACCACAGGCCTTTAGAGGAGAATCTACCCCTAAACCTGAATGCATGTATAATGCGTAATCTTCAAGACTCTTGCATCGATTTTAAAGTAAAGTAACAGACACATACGAGGGAAGGGGGGAAAAAAAAAAACATGCTCTAATTCAAAGAGTCCCCCACCCACCCCCAGTGAAAGTTCTGAAGTCCCCATTACCCTGACGCCCCAGTCGTCAGTCGGGGGGACAGTGGTAGCTGTTGATCCACAGCAGGTCGTCCAGCACACCCCAGTGCAGGTAAAGGATGGATCCCACCACTAGCACGTGCATGATCTGGTGGCTGTTGCACCAGTAGTCAAAGAGGCCCGGGCGGAAGCGCTCGGGGATGCGGCTGATGTTGATGACACCGCCCAACACAGCCAGCGTGTCCATGGTGAGGAAGTGCCGCAGCGACGTGGGGCTGCCGCCGCCCACGCCCACCCAGCGCAGCACGAAGAACGAGAAGCGGAAGAGCGCCTGCCAGGCGAAGGAGCGCAGGCGCCGCACGCGGTTGCGCGCCGTGATGGCGCAGTAGATGGAGTAGCTCGAGAGCATGATGTACGCCAGCAGGGCGGCGCTGCGGATGATGGGGTAGCAGAGGAGGGTGCTGTACACGATGGGCAGGGCGCCTGTATGCAAACAGGGAACAGGCCTTTAACCCCGACCAATCACAGCCAGCTATCCCTACACGAAACAGTTCGATTATTCCATTATTGGATTGCCTACTGAAGAGCTTACCCAGAGTGTTGATCATGCAGATGCCGCACATATCGAGGGTGAGCAGCGTGTGGTAGACGGGCTCGCCGCCCTCGTGGTTCATGAAGAGGTGGTAGACCACGGACCCCAGCTGCGGGGACAGGCAGGCCAGGAAGTGGACCACGCCCAGCCAGGTGACGCTGATCTGGGACCAGGGGATGTTGAGGGGGAGCAGCACCAAGAAGCACAACAGCGGGATGCCTGTGGGGTCAGAACAATGTCAAATCGAGCAGTGTGGGTGGGGTAAAAAGGTTAATGACCCCCACACACGGACCTGAATCTGCACATGCACGTTTACGCAAGAGATTGGGTGCGGGAAAGGGGTGGGGGAGGGATTGTCATTTTCTGACCATTTTCCTCCAAACATAAAAAATATGACAGTAGTAGAATATAGATACGGCTTATTTTGGTAAATAAAAGCCATCCTGATATCTAATCTACTGAGACACGCATCTTTCTCCCTCTCACTTCCTCTCTCACCTCCCCAGGTTCCAAAGTCAGATATTGTGCTGACCGGATGATACAGCACGGGGCATTTAACACCTCTGCTGAACAATCCCCCCCCCCCCCCCCCCCACCCTCCACCATCGTTTCTGAGAGAACCGCATTAAGTCCATCCACAAGCCAGAACACACACCACAGACTTGAAATAAATCCCTGCTGATTTTACTGGCCGACGCCCGACGAATCCGGGTAGCACGACTCTACGCCGTCGACAACCTCTAAACCAACACACCTGAAAACATTCACAGCTGCGCCCAGACCCCGGGGACAGTCCAAGCGTGAATCATTCATTTAGCAGAATTGCTGTCTGCTTCAAAGATGCTCAGTTCACAACTTTACCCCTTTCAACAAAGTGTAGGGATATAGGCCTGTTTCACTGCCGAGAAAATAAACCAGCCATATAACACAGGCTGAATCATACACGATTTATCCACTGTCGGTATGCAGGAGGGATAATCTGAAAATAACAAAACACTGAGGAATTTCTCGGGTGTTGTGGCTTTCTGTCGACATCTTACACTGCTCTGTTCCTGCGGTTTTCCCAGCGTGAATAACTGCTTTTAATGACTGTAAACAGGTCCCAAAACGCTCAGTTAACACCTTTACTCATTAAAGAGAAGGCTATATTTAGGACGCTATTCAAGGTAGGGGGTAAAAACACAAACAATAACCATACAAAACTAACATGCAACATGACCAACCCCTAAGTATAAAGCCGATGCAATTCTAGCCGAATTTAAGCGCCATCGCAGGACAAACATCAGACAAGGCGGTTCGCTTTGCGGCTGAACTGTCAGTGATCCGAAACCTGTGGACATGTAGTAGAAACATGATCCGTCTTTCATTGCTCCCATGAGTGTGAAAAGGCTGCTCACCATGCGTGTATATGTTGCCCAGCTCGTTGTGCAGGTAGAATAGGCTTCGCACACAGTCCTGCACCGAGGAAATGGGCCTGTAACCGGTCAGGACGTATTTGTTGAACTGGAGATGCGGAGGTGAATTGGCCCAGTCCAGCAGCCTGGGCCCATTTAAAAATGCCATAGCAACCAAAAGTGTTTATAAAAAAAGCACTGTTGGGGGGGGGGGGGGGGGGGGACTTTCACGCCTATGTACACACGTCCAGTGGCGGCGTTAAAAGCAAAAATGTCACCTTTAAAAAAAAGGCCAGTTCTGAGAGTGTGCCTGGGTGCAAGGCAGCCAACTACATAGTCCAAATAGTGAAAAAATTAGACAAATATTCAAAAATACAAAAACACCAGGGCCAAAGACTCTTGATCTTTTTAAAGACCCACAACCTCTGTCATCCACAGGGATTTATAGACCGACAGCCTAACAAAGCAAACATTGTGTACTTTTTATCTGCACTTTAAACACTATATAACCACAGCAGTCATTCTCATTGTAGTATCAGCTAAAATACCACACGGAATTTAAACAAAAAAAACAAAGTACTTTAAATATTTTAGATGATCAGTAGTCGGACACTGCACCCGGTTTCTTACTTCTTAACTAGTTAAACGAGTCGTGTCTACACTGTTTCTGTCCAGCAGCGGTTGTTAAAAAAAAAAAAGTAAGTAGTTATTTTAAACATTTCTGCATTGTTTAATTGTCAAAGCTTGCAGCCAGCTATCTGAACTACCTTTACTAAAATGTCCCAGCTACCGACTACCCCGTCAACTTTTTAAAATATTAAAAATGGAATAAAAGTTTATCCAGATGTATTATATTGTGCGTTTCAGATGTGGGGTGGTATTACAAGATAGCGGTCGTACCGCTGATGCTAGCCGGATTACTAACGCGGCTAAGCCGCCTGGCAGGCGTCCCGATCAGCCCCGGTTATCGGGACGGTGATGGGGGAGCGCCGTGGCGACCGGACGGGGTCCGCGGCCAACCTGCCCGGCTAACGGCCGTCCATCGGCTCGCCTAAGTGCCGCTATCTGCGGTCGAGTTAACCGCGGTCTTGGCCGGAGGGGGCCGCGTTACGCTCCCCGGAATCCCGTCGCCTGGGGCGACCGGAGATCCGGGACGGCGAAGGCGGCTTCAAGCCCGCACGGCGACCGCACGGCGTGACGATGCGAGCCCCCCCAACCCTACGACGCTCCTGTTAGCCCGAACGGCTAGCCGGGTTTCCGGGAATGCGGTACCGCACAGCGGTATTTAGCTAGTCCCGGCTAGGTCTCGCCGCATCTCCCGAGGTCCCACGGCCCCCTCGACTCGAAGGCGCCCGCTTCGATGCGCCGGCACGGGCCCGAGTAGCAGCCCGCATGCGGCACGGTCGCTCGGCCAGTCAGTCAGTCGGCGCCGTCCGTGCCGCTCCGGTGGCCAGCTACACGGCTAGCTAAATGTCCACTCCCGAAATGTGTCCAGCAGACCGACACAACCCGAGCTACACCTGCTGTATTCTGTATTCAGCCTACATGCAAATAAAAAAGGAAGTCAAAATGACTTCCGAAACGCTTCACAGAGGTAGCCCGAAAATAATCAGGTCCGGTCCATCCGGTGGGTCTGTGACCAGCGTTGCCTGAGTCGACTGGAACCAGTGTGGGGGAGCCGTGATTGCATCCGCAGACTTCCAGCACGAAGAAACCGGAGCACCCGTGCACGTTGATCACACAAGATGTTTTCAAAAAACGAAAATAAAAAACGAAGATATATCGATGGTGGTGTGGAGGGTTCACGCTCCCCCCGGCTCCGGTTCCCCTCGCTGCCGGTTACGCAGCGCCCGGTCGATGGCCTTGACTCCGCACCTTCAGGTGACGTCCGGGATGGAGCCGCGGCGCTTTAATCCCGGGTGTGAATGGGGAAGAGGCGTGTGTCGGTGCCAGGGCGTGGGGATCGCTGAATGGGACCCTCCCAGGACGCCAGCACTGACGTGGAATTCAAATCCCAATACTGTAAATAAACCGCGCATGCTATTTTTAAAAAGTTCCAGGCAAAGTTATTTAGGTGTAAATGTGTTGGCAGGTGGTGTATTAAAGATAGTGTTCATGCGTGGCATTAACATTGTGTTTTTGCCATGCTCTTACTGTACTGTGACACTTGCGGTGCATTTATCTGAAGTTAATTATGGCAGACTGCAGTGGCCATATTTTTAAATATTGTGTGTGCGAAAATTATTCTGCTTAGTTGTTGCACAATTTATAATTTGTTTAGGCCTATATATGGTAGATAAACGTAGCGGTACGTGTTGTGCCTTCCTCACATTTCATTTGGAGTTAATTGTGTATCCGAACCAAGTTTCAATTTACCTTGTGACTTTATTGCAGAGGACTTGACAGCTGGATATTAAACTTATTTTTGTGTGTTGTGCACTTCCACGAGAGCAAATGCCATCATATCCAGATGTGTGCGAGTGCTGACTCTTCCTGACTCCAGCTGATCCCCTCTCAGAGTATCTACATGATCACATTTTGTCATATAAATTTTACGACATGTGTTGGACGTAAATTTTTAAAAACGTGTTATGACTCATTGTTATTGCGGTAAATTTATTTCTCAGCCGATTTAATGATTTTCATAATAAATGTTATGACAAACGACCATTAACAAAAAAACTCTTCTGTCATTCGAATACCGAAATATCTTGCAGCAATGTATAACGCTTCCCTAGTTTTGGTTCTCAAAAAGAGGCGTTCAGATCACCATCGCTACTTGACTGTCAAGCATTAAAATCAGTGCTCGTTGGAATGTGGTAATTACCACCGCTGGAGGGCACGCTTGCTGTAAAAAATGAATTTTTTTTCCATCACCCTGATTTTTGATGCAGTTTCGCGTAATCTAAGAAAAATATCCAAGGAAAAATACATTACAGATCGTTTGTAATACTCTCACTGCGAAGTAACTGGGGAAAGAGTTTATCAGGCTGATACATTGTGGTATTGCGATCTATATGTCACTCAATAATATTTATCAGCAAGGGTAATGTAATACACAATGTGGCTGCATGTTTTGTATTGTTTTTTTAAGATGACTTCTCTGCCAATTTAACTCCGGCATTGCAGATGAATATCGATGTAAGCATGTTTTTAATTATATATTTTTTTTAGGATGTCTGCTAACAAAAAATTATACTCTGTATTTATATTCATCTTTTAACCCTTTATCCTGTTCAGTATCTTGCGAGGGCCTGTAGTCTATTCCAGCCCTTCACATACACAGAGTCATTTAGAGTAACGTAAAATAACGGAAACGGGTCACAATATATTAATATCAAGGACCCAATTAAGCAGTGTGGCCATGGCTCTGCCTTCTTGGACTGCTGTCATGCACATGCAGGAGTGGGTTCCTTGGGGTATGATGGAGTAGCACTGCATGATCACAGTCACCTGTACACTGCCTGCCAGGCCATAATATCTATGTAGCTTTCTAAAATGACTTAGATGGTTTATCGTGCTCCAAAATGTCTGTAGAAGTTTCAGTGATGCTTAGAACTTGTGACTGGAAAGGCTATGGGTGGTGTTTTATTATACCCTGGTGTTATGGAACTCTTTGACTGGTTACCAGTTTGTACGGCGGTATTATCACCTTGGAATGTGGGAACGTTATTTGGAAAACAGAGTAGGTGCACCTGGTCCTGTCAAATTGATCTCACATCCCTTGGCCATTGTATGATCATGCAGAGCAACCACTGGACCCAATACAAATGGTGGCCTAGTAATTAGGGAAATGTGCTTGTGATTGAAAGGTTGTTGGTTTGAATCCCCGACCTGCAAAGTACCACTTCCACACACACCTCCCTGGGTGCTACATTATAGCTGCCTACTGCTATGTCATATATGGGTTAAATGCAGAGGACACATTTCATTGTTGTGTGCTACGGTGCGTCGACAATGACAATTAATCACTTTCACTTCACTTATTAATACCTCCCAGCAGATGACTGCTCATACATTAACAATCTGTCACCTTCTGTGTTGAAAGCGACCTTTTTAGCTATTTTCTACAATAAACCCTTCTGGCTGTAGAAAATAGGGCAAAAGTTGACTCATCATATCATGTTTCTTTTTTCCATCATTTAGGGCCCTGGTTTCATCCCTCTCATACAAGGTTATGTGTCCTTGTGTGTTGTCCTTGCATTTGAGTGGTTTCCAAATGGCAGCCTTGTCGTAAATTCCAGCTTTGTGCAGGCACAGACAGGCCACCGGGAAGTTCAGGATTTTTCCTGTTGGGCTGGTCTTCTGAGCACTTGCTCTTTCTTCCCCAACCCCGCCATTATATAGCCTATATTCCGGGGAGTGCCCGAACTGTCAGTTGATCACCTCGACATTTTTTAAAGGTCGATCACAGGAGATGATTAATGGATTACATGATCGGTGAAATTTACCAAAGGGGACCCCGGCCAGTCTACAGCTAATTCCTTGGCACAGTGTCTTTGTTTTGCTTATGGTATAACTATTCCCCCTATACAGTAAATAATTTAGCTGTTTCTGTGACCATTGGTCCATAACTGTTTGTCTCATGCTGCTTTGAAGGTCCTGATTGACAGCCCTGCTTTGTGGCTGAGACACACCGCCACACGGAATTCAACATAGCGTGACTCACCCGTGTAGCCGTGTTTAGTTACTTGAAAGTTAAAGTCCTTTTTCATGTGGCGTTTCCCTTACTTCCGTATCACTCCCTGCATTCATGTATATAACAATATCTCATTATGGCCACAGAACGCGGACAGACAACTTAAGCTACTGACTCGGTAAAGTGGAATTCTGAATAGCGCAGTATGTGTGTGCGTGGGATATACCTGAAAGTTTCGGCATGAAAAACTGCCTTATTTTCTCTGCAGTTTAACCACAGCCACCTTTGTACCAAAAGTTTCCATCCTGCTTACGGCAAACAAGGGTGGACACGAATGTGATGTAAGCTGCGTAGAATGAGAGAAGACAACTATCGCAGTCTATAATCTGTCTGCCTGTCTGTAATCTTTCATTGTTTTTTGATAGTGCTGTGTCGGATATTCAGTGAGGCTTCTTAATTAGGTAATATCCAATTAGATAAACTGACTTAAAAATAAAATGGAAAATATCACATAGAGGCAGGAACATCAGAGATTCAGGGGGCCCAGGGCTCTGGAGGGACCCCCCCCCCCCCCCACCTTGGAAAAATGTACTGTGGTGGGAGGGGTCTGGGGGAAGGTGACATTTTGTTTCATCTTTGCCTCCGTGCTTCACTGTCGTGGTCTGAGTTTGAGTTCGTTTATGTATCCGCACTTGTTCTGCAACCTGATGTCTCAGCGGCGGCTCCATGAAGCACAGCTGTGCCACGTTTCAGTCATCGGCAGAGGGGAGAAGCAGGGCTAACGAGAAGTCAGTTTGACAGGAACACCGCAACCTAACCTGCCATTTCCGCAAGCGCCCGGCAGTATCTCAAGTGACGTCCTCTGTAGAAACCACTGTGCTCTGGTTGACCAGCATCGAATCATCTCTCTCAACATATGTTTCGTGTTCATTTTTAAAACTGCCCACCCCCCCCATCCCCCAACCCCCAACCCCCAACCCCTCCACCACATTAAAGTGTGAACAAGTCTCATAACACGCATTTCACAGACAGCGAGTTAGCTGTAGAGGTAAGATATTGTTATTTGCTTAAGACTCGCTCTGTATATCATGGGTTTATCATGCAAAACTAAGTCTGTACGTCATTGATACATTAGGGAATATTGTCCTGTGTAATATGCTGTCACACCATTATAATATTACAGCTTGTGCTATATCCTGTTGTAAATATTTTACCTCATGTAACTGCCCCTGTCTTGCATAGTTATGTAGGCTACTGTCAACCTTATATTCAAATATAGTTAAGTGACCCTATGGAAAATTCTTTGGTTTCACTGTATTGGTCAAATGATTAGAAAAAGACTGCAATTGATTCGAATTTTATTGTGTTTGACTGGAGAAAAATTGTCATAAGGTCAACAATAAATAAATCAGAGGAAGCGTTACGGCACCATTTCCAAGAAGTGTAGTTTCCAGGAAATCGCAATGTCGTCAGGGTGGGAAGATAGATGGATGGATTTTACGGGGAGACTTCTTGGGCATTGACTGAAATAAATACTTTAATACCTTAGTATAAACTATAAATACCTTAAGAATAAATTACAAAAGGGATCTTTTTATTAAAGTAACCAAGAGGGCACCGGATAAATTTCATCTCTCCTGCGATTCACACAAAACGCCGTAACCGCCAGCCGCTTTAGCTGTTGTGCCGGTCAGAAACAAAATAATTTAAGTTTGAAATTTTACAGCAATGCTTCGGAATAGCTTGCTATTGGCAATCACTGGAATTTTCTCAAACAATGGCTGTTAGAAAGAGACCAGGCGGGCCTGGAAAAGTCAGACTGCTCGAACAGTTCAATAGACTATTTAGTATTTCATTTCTTCTTGAAATGTCAATAATAAATTTGTCGGGATATTAAGACTTGAACCATGGCATCGTTTATCAAAGTTCCCCCGGAACAAGAACAAAATGGGCTGGTCTTGGCATAAAACTCCCTGGCCGAAAATTAGTTCTTCTTTGAGCCTAGTGATGGCCCTCTGTTGTGCCAGACAGCTAGCTAAGATAGCAGAGTCAGGTTTATTTAGCCAAGTACTGTATGTTCACACATACAGGAAATTAGTCTCCGGTTATAAGTCCTCACATACATACAGTAGGTACAGATATTGGGAATCCAGTCTCACCCTGATGTCACACTGGCAGACCAGCAAGGAAACTACCGTTTGCTGTATTTTGACTGATCCTTTTTATTTATGTTACAGGAGAGAAGGGTTTTTGGGCATTTCGCGCAAATTAACCGATAATGCCCGTGTCTGTCGGCGCCCTCTGGGTGGGGCTCATGCTGTTGTCCCTCCCTGTTCCAATCATTCTGTCCTGCATCACTGGCAAAGCCGACGTGTGCAAGGATTTGGAGTTTGCGCCTGGGTCCAATCTGGCGGGGGAAGGCTTCGACATAACCAAAATGCAGCGCAAAGGTGCTTACGTCATCGACGTGAGCTCGTGGATGCTCCAGGACAAGAAATGCATGATATGCAACAATCCGTATTTGGGAAGAAAGGAGAAACTTCCCGTGTCCGTCGTGGACTGGAGACCCAACCATCAGTGCAACATGAAAGTTTCCAGCAGCATCCACGAGTCCAGTGAATCCCTGGTTACTTCCTCCTCAAATAATGTGGAGAACAACTGGCAGGTCAATCTGGACGTCCAAGACAAAAGGGGAGAGGGGAAGCTTATGTTGGCGGGGACCCAGTCCAACCTGGCCCAGTACTCCATGGAGAAAACCAAAAAGGACAGATTCAGCTTCACCAGTCACCAGGTGTCATGCAGCTACTACAGGTGAGTGTGGACTTGTCGGAAACCCCCGGATTTAAAGGTGCCCTATTATGCTTTTCCGGTTTTTCCCTTTCCTTTAGTGTGTTATGTGCATTTAAATGGTCTGCAAAGTCTTACGGCCCAAAGTACCTGCCAAAGGGAGAAACTCTTACCACAGAAAGCACTCTCCTCTAATCTGCCTGAAACGCCTCATTGAAATTCCAGCCCTTACTTCCGTGACATGGTGAGGTCACTTCATAACATGATCCCTATTGGCTGTGTACCTGCAGGGATCAGTCTGCAGACTGCAAGATGGTCAGAATGTGTAGGGCAAGCTGACCAATCAGAGCACACAGGGTTCCTCAGGGGTGGGTCTTAAAGCTGTAACAGAGCGTTTCAGACAATTATAGACAAAGTGAACAGAGATGTACATTATTGGGAAAATGAAGTGGTTTTGGGACCTTGATGGCTGTAAATCTATTCTAGTAGACCTCAAAAGTAAAATTATGAACAGTGAAAATGAGTAAAATATGGTCCCTTTAACATGTTGGTCATGAGAAGAAGAGTCTGTGCTTCCCCTTATCATTAACCTCTCCATACATCAATGGTTCTGCAGCTACAGAATTTCCAACCAGCCTCGTCTACACAGCGAGTTCCAGCATGCGGTGAAGAAACTCCCGAAGAAATACAACCGCAAAAGCAAACACCGCTACTACAAATTCATTGATATTTTCGGCACACATTACATTACTAAGGTAACAGATGGGTAAAAAGGGGGGGAAGTCCTATAGGGATCATCAGCCAGTCAAACCCATCCTTTCATTTTGATCTCTGCTGACTACCCAATCAACTCTCTCGTTTGACCGTTGACCTCTGCAGGTGCGACTGGGCGGCAGTGTGAGCTCGGTGACCAGCATCCGGCAGTGTGAGGCAGCACTGCAAGGCCTCAGCGTCGAGGAGGTGAAGACCTGCCTGGATGTGGAGGCCGCAGCCAGCGTGGGCCAGCGGCTCAACGTGAACACAAACTACAAGCACTGTGAGGAGGACAAGAAACAGATGGAGAACAAGGCCAGCTTCTCCAGCAAGTTTAACGACAGGTATACCAAGCTCTGGGCAATAAAATCCACGTCGTTGATATAATGAAAATTGTAGCAATGTAATATTTACAAAGCAATAGCTAAATTCTGTTTATTGAACTAATTAGGATACTCTTAAGGTCTTTGCAGTATAGGTATTTGTTGAACCATGTCTTCGGTACCGTAAGACATTTTGTCATGGGGGGTGTTAATCTAATTTAGCAAAATATCTCCAACAGATTCACAGAGATCCGAGGGGGTCACACCACAGAGCCCGAACTGCTTTTTTCAGACCAGAAAAACCCGACAGCGTACAAGGAGTGGATGACCTCCTTGGCTACCACTCCAGACCTGGTATCCTACTCACTGGACTCACTCCATGAGTTGCTCCCCGACTCTGAACCAAAGGCCGAGCATCTACAGAACGCCATAAGCCATTACATCTTGGAGCACTCTCTGTGGAAAAACTGCTCTGAACCCTGCCCCATGGGCGTGAAGACCCATCCCAAGGATTCTTGCATCTGTGCTTGTCATAACAACCCTGGGGTGACCCCAAGCTGTTGCCCTTCCAAGAGGGGGTTGGCTCGGGTGAAGGTCACCGTGCAGAGAGGTTCGGGACTTTGGGGGGACTATGATACAGGCACTGACGGGTATGTCAAAGTGTTTAGCCTTGGTGTCCCTGCGGGACGCTCTCCGGTGATCTATAACAATAACCACCCCACCTGGAACTACATGCTTGATATGGGCACGCTGGTGCTGTCGATGGAAAATAACCTTCGGTTTGAGGTCTGGGACGAGGACAACAAGTGGGACGATGACCAGCTGGGCGCCTGCGACGTCAAGTTGACGGCAGGAGTGAAGGAGGACCTGTGCACTCTGAACCACGGCCAGCTCTACTACAAAATGGAGGTGGAATGTGCGCCGAATTTGGGAGGCGAGTCGTGCCACGATTATGTGGAGTCGCCGATGAACTTACAGCTGAAGAAGAGCTATGTCTCCCGCAACGCCCGGCCCGTGCCAAAGGAAATACTGACAAAAATGGGTGTACTGCTAGACACTCATTACAATACTAGCCTTGCTACTCAGACTGACTTCTATGGCAGTAGTTACAAATGATTACAGCAACAAATTTGCTACAATGTAAAAAGATATTTTTCCAGAAAGACTTAAGTCTCCAAAGAACTCAAAGTAAATTGATCTGATCACCTTTAACAGAAGCGATATAGTGGCTAGCACTGTTAGCTTACACCTCTGGGACTCGTGTGTGTGGAGTTTGCATGTTCTCCCTGTGTTGTTGTAGGGCTTTCTCCCACAATCCAAAAACATGCTAAGGTAAATTGAAGTTGCCAGGTTATCCCCATGAGTGCGTCCTGCGACGGTTTGGTGCTCCATCCTGCCTTCTGCCCATGGCTTCCAAGGGACTATACAGGCTGGACATTTAAAAGAAATTTCCAGTAAATTGTGAATCGTTTCTCCCTTCTCACTCTTAAATGGAAAATAATGGTGGTCGTGCTGGTGTGTGTGTGATGGGGGGGGGGGGTTCTAAAACCTTTTTTCCAGTTCAAACTGAATCATGTCCTCTACCCTAGAAAAATGCATTCCATCTGTCTGATCTGTGGTTTTGTAAAGCCCTCATACAAGTCAGTGCTGACTAATACGCCTCATAGCTTCTCAATTGTCATGTGGCATCTTTGAATGTACAGTTGTATATTGAAATTTTACAGTCTCACCTATTTATCTAATTTCTAAAATATTATATAATATTATAATTTTCTGCATTGGCATCCTGTCTCGAGTGCCCTGGGATGGATTCCAGACTTTTTGCTTAATTTATACAATGACAATCCCTGTATTAAAGCTCTAGAAATGTAACCATAATAGAAAAGTATATTAGACCATCATATTATTTCTTATACACTTTATTGTGACTTGTTTTTTTAGCATTTTTGTATGTATTTTGCTATTCTTCACAAAATAAACGTTGAGGTAAAGTGTGTTGAGTTGGTTAACTTACCCACTTGAGAAACTTCTGGACGCTAAGAGGTTTATTTTTGCTCTTAAACAGAACTGGATTCTCTAATCTAAGCTTAGCTGTGTGTTAGAAGAGCCATTTCTGGACAGGATTAGGCATCTGGAGACTGGGCACATCCCAAAAGGCATTCGCAAACAACAGACACCTGATGAGCTGGATAGTTTTAACATGTCAGAAAAACGACAAGAAAGAAAGAAAGAGTCCTCCAGAGCAAAAGGAAATAATGCGGTTTCCTGTCTGTTGATCAAGATTTTTAAAAAAATGTGCGAAGGTTGGTAATGTGTTTATCTTGAGATGCAGCTTTAAAACAGAGATCAAATTAAAAGATCCATTAGTCATAGTAAGATAATCACAGATGACAATAAAAAGCTTATGGTATGACAAGGACTCTAGCATTACCAAGCTCAGAGTAGAGTTTCAGTTTCACTCACTCGCTGCGAGCTCAGACACTAACTCAGGTATCTAACTCTTTTCTTCATGTGCTAACATGTAGTCCAGGCCGCCCGTCACACCGAGAACGTTTCCATCAGTCCTCTCTTGTCTTCTCTCTTCCTTTCCACTCATCTTCTTATCATTGTATAAGACCAGGTCGTCCCCGGTTGTGTCGTCCTTGTTAAATCCTTGTCAAGCATGCTGGGGACGTTAGGCAGGGGAGTGCACTATATAAAAATAAAATGAACTGAAATTGAGTCGACTAAGGGTTCATAATGAATGGCAAGGCTGACCTATCAGAAAAGCACATTACTAAAGATCTGTGAGTGTATATAACAATTGATACTTTATTGATCACTGTGGAGTCTTTATGCCTCTCTTAACTTGCACTTTTTTTGTAGAGTAAGTTGTCCACAAAGGGCAGAGACCCATAGCAGCACTCAGGGAGCTGGGGGTTAAGGGCCTTGCTGAAGGACCCATAGACGTGCTGAGTCTGAACCGGCAACCTTCTGGTTACAGGCACACAGGCTTAGCCCACTGAGCCACACGCTGCCCCAGTGTGGAGTTGGTTTATATTACATTGTGGGGACCAAATATACCCCACAATGTAATAAAAATCTGTTATTTTGACGTTTTCAGGTCCCCACAAAGATCTGTGAATGCAATCAAAAAACAAAAAACATACCAAAAGTCTCATACTTTGTTTGGTTACTTATGCTTAAGTTTAGGGCTGGGTAGCGGCTAAGGTTGTCATGTTGCGATTAGAGTTTTTCCCATAGAAATGAATGGTGAGTCCCCACAAAGACATGATTACAAACCTGTGTTCGTGTGTCTGTGAGTGTGTGGACTAACCAGCTTTGTATTAATTCCAGATGCCACACGCGAAGGACAAACAACAGGAGTCAGATACTGGATGCGGTTGGTGCCTGAACTTTAGTGAGAACCAAAAAAACTTGACAATAAGTGAATTGGTACAGGGGTTCACAAAAAAAACATACAAAAATATCAATGGCCGTTAAAGGTAAAAAAGAATACAAAAATATACAAAAGAACAAAACGGACAAATAACAGGAAAAAACAGAACGCTGATATTAGCCTGTAGGGACAGAGATATATAAAATTTCGAGTTAAGAGGATTTATCCCTTAAAAACAACAGCATGCACAGGATGCTGGGATATTATAACACATTATGTATTAATGCTAAATTGTGTATTAACTTGACAAAATATAACAGATTTCCATGACATAAGGTGATGTTATTACATAGTGTCACACATTATTCCAGCATGTTATGTAATAACTTGACAAAATGTTACAAATGTATAGACATTATAATATTATATTGCAACATTATCCTACTATTATCATCATCATCATTATCATTATTATCCTCATTCAATTTGTTACATTCTGTCAAGTTATTACATAATGTGGCATTATTACATAACACGTTGTTACAAGGAAACAACAAAGGCTAGATGATCTGGATCTAACTGCTTGATCCTCACCTCGATATCCATTTCCAAAGAATCCATTCAGTCCATACTTGCTCTCCTTGCCACCTATCGACGGAAATACAGAATAAAGCCCCATAAATTATATTTAAGTGGTAGAGATAGCCGTATGCCTTTTAATACAGTACAGACTGATTGGCTGGTTATTCCAAACTCAAACCTGATCATTTCCGTTTCAAATGAGAACCTCAGTAAGGGCTAATTAATTAGGAGCTGGATGACTAATCGCCCTCCACTCAGGACGTCTGGATCAAGGATAGGAAAGTCACGCCTTCTAAAACGCCAGCTGAATTATTGAAAGGAAAATAGGCGTGTGGTCTTTGATGTTGGTCATTTAAGACGGGAAGGGATCCCTTTAAAGTCAGGCCTAGTTTACTGAGCATTGTACAAGATAATAGGATTGGTTGGAAGACTCTCACCATACGGGCCTGCACCATCACCGAGTCCAACATATCCTGTGAAGAGTCGAAGGAGACACACGACTTTAATGTGTAAAATGGGCTTGACTGAGGTAAGCTCTATTTTCTCCTGGTTTCGTGGGATCATGCATCTCACAATAGCTCTTTATGAGGATGACAGTGATTGATTCTATGCATGAACATTAGTATATATCTGCCTGACTCACTCCACTCAAGTCTATCTGAAAGTGCATGGCTAACGGTAGCTGGAAATGCTGTCAGAGACAGTTGTCCACCCTGCTTACAGCTTCTGACTAATCACAGTATGTGACACATTTGTGGTTATGAGTAAAGAATTTCTTAGCAATAGGCTAAATGCTTAATAATTCTTATTAAGGTTACCTGCTGGTTGCACGGGACCATTCTGGTACCCTCCATCTCCTAAAAAAAAATAGACAAAAGGCACGACAGATGCAGAGGGAGGTACTGTGGTTTAAACAAGGTGAGAAACCACCAGATGAAACTGGGCTCCAAGTTTTAACAGCTATGTAGACGGTAGGAGTCAACATGCATCCAGCACCAGGTGTCTCCCCCGCATTTTTACATGCATCCAGCACCAGGTGTCTCCCCCGCATTTTTACATGCATCCAGCACCAGGTGTCTCCCCCGCATTTTTACATGCATCCAGCACCAGGTGTCTCCCCCGCATTTTTACATGCATCCAGCACCAGGTGTCTCCCCCGCATTTTTACATGCATCCAGCACCAGGTGTCTCCCCCGCATTTTTACATGCATCCAGCACCAGGTGTCTCCCCCGCATTTTTACATGCATCCAGCACCAGGTGTCTCCCCCGCATTTTTACATGCATCCAGCACCAGGTGTCTCCCCCGCATTTTTACATGCATCACTTTGTACACTGTGACAGATCCATTTGAGAAAACTGCCCACTTTAATCTGGCTGTTCTCACACTTAACTAAGTTAAAGCAGAATAAGTGCCTGGCGGAGATGCACATTATGAGAAACATACCATGTTTGCTTGTCGGTTTCCCATTGGCTGCCAAGGCTTGGGGACCATATGGATAGCCCCCATTTCCTGTGGGAGGGGTGGAAGTCCCTTATATTGCGGACTGCTGCTAAACCTCCGCCCCACAAGGGTGGAGCCCCCCCGACACTGCTCGCCGTCCTTACCGTTCTGTGCCACAGGAACAACGGGGGCACCATTATAAAGCTGCCCAATTCCACCTGCAGCAAATGGGATGTCAGTTCACATGTGCCTCAGTACCTCCCCCGAAATATCTCACAAGCGTCCCAAAAAACCCTAATCCTGTAGAAACTGTCCTGAGGCATCCGGTGATGTCACCAGAGCTTACCGCGTTTCCCTGCCGTGGACTCGAACAGTCCGCCGCCAGGCTCGCCGCCCAGTCCACCTGCAAAACATAAGCCGGAATAGTCCATCCACGCTAACAGAAACAGCGGCCCTAGTTTGCAGCTGCACTCACCCAGGCTCCCTTTAACTAGCCAATCCCTCGGTACTACCTCAAACTGCAGATATGTGTACCTAGGTCCCTGTCATCAGCCAGCCCCACCGGTTGGACGGGATGAGCCCCATATGGTGACAGTCCCTGACTGTAACCGACCGCCTTGCCATTGCCTCCCAGCCTAGCAGGGACCACTGCCTGGCCCCCATAAGGCAGGTGAGCCTGGGGACCACCAACTCCAACACCTGGTCCACCTCCAGCACCCCCTATTGACACAGAAAAGGTACTGCATTCAAAGGGGGAATTTTAACCGACTGACAAATTTATGCACGGTGCATGATAATGTATGAATGACACATGTAACAAACACGGACCAGAAGCTCAGCAACGAACCGTGATGGCACGGAATCACTAATCTGCATACATTGCTCTGTTTCCTATAAAACCTTTTCTTTATCACCTTAAAAGATATTTAGATCAATATCTTCATCAAAATGCTCATAGAATCATTCTAGTCAAAGCACAAAGAGGGAGGGGTCTAATACTGGCAATCTAAAATCTGACTGTCCACAGAGCTGCTGGTTAACACGTATGAACTAGAAAACCTCACTGTTATCTATAAATTACCATGTTGCATCACACCTCCAGAGAGTCGCCCATGTGTTATACTCTAATCCTTTTTCCGTAACTTTAGTTTCAAAAGGAAGTCTGGCTACCCAACCCTTAATTACCCATAGGTCTACCTCCTACACCCACCATATTTTCCAGGCTGGACCCCCAGTCCCAGGCCCTGTCCTCCGTAGGGGTCGGTGGCAAGCCCTGGGTGAGAGAGGACAGTGGCGGCCTGAGCACTTGAGATGCAAGATTCAAATCATTAGAACATTCACTCAGTCAGCCGCCTTTGGGTACAAAGAGGGTGAAGGCAAAACAGAATAACATGCAAAAACTAGACAATATGCTAATGAAAATCTCATTAAGTGAAATCTCAAAAATCAGAGCAAGAGGAGAAGAAACTGTCCTGGGTCACTACATTGCTGACTAGGTGGTGTTAGCCTGGGTTAGCCTAGGTTAGCCTGGGTTAGGCTGGTTAGCCTAGGTTAGCCTGGGTTAGCCTAAGTTAGCCTGGGTTAGCCTAAATTATCCTGGGTTAGGCTGGTTTAGCCTAAGTTAGCCTGGGTTAGGCTGGGTTAGCCTAAATTAGCCTGGGTTAGCCTAAGTTAGCCTGGGTTAGGCTGGGTTAGCCTAGGTTCACCTGGGTTAGGCTGAGTTAGGCTGGTTACCTGCTGCCCTCCCAGCTTTGGCTCCCAGTCAGGCACTGTCAGCAAAACACTAGGGCATCCTAACCCCGGAGGAGCTAAAGTCCCATTTAAGGATATTTAATAATAAAACGAGGTTCCGTCTGTGTTAAAGCACCACACCATTGCCGTAGCTGTTTCCAGCAGCTCCATAGCCGTTAGCCTAGCTTAGGGAGAGGCACCGGTGTTTTCAGCTCGTCAAAGGGAGTGAGGAAGGACAGAGGGACAGACATGGACACATTGACAGGTGGATGAACAGATGAAGAGAGAGTCACTGTTAGAGGAAGGAAACAGACGAGCAGACAGGTAGACGGATGGACAAAGAGCGCACGCAAGATAGAGAGAGAGAGAGTGTTATATCTGCAGGTTGGGCTTTCCCTGCATCTCTGACTCCACCTGGCACCCGGGGGGGGGGTCAGGGGGGGCAAAGGAACCAGATGGATCTTACCTTCTGAGTTTTTTTTTTTACTGGCTATCAGTGACTCTGCAGTCAGTGTACAGAATACTGACCAAATGATCATCTAGATCATGACGCAAATTCAAAAAATTTTGAACCATACCACTTTTTTTTTAAAATCATACCACTGAAAATGGTCCCCAGTAGATTTTTGATAACTTCATCTGCCCTTATCTTAAACCTCAGCTCAGTTAATCAACAGGACAGACATCTCATAGGTTCCCACGGGCCTGCAAACACACGCTACACGCTCTGTGGTCATGTTCGGCTACTGTGTTGACGCCCTAGCACACTTCGCCCAGTCTTCGGACAAACCTAGTCACTTTAAGAGCATTTTCTCACGGCGCTGTGTCAGCTTACCCGGTGCAAAGCCATTGGCCAGCGCCGCCCCAGGAAAAACACCCCGGCCAGCACCAAAATCTGCAGCCACACAAAAAAAAACTGTATTTCAACTAGCATATGCATTTCAAGGGCGAGTGTAATTTGTACTGAAGAATATTAACAATAAAATAATGTTTACTGACAATGAATGCTTTCCTAATTCAAGTAGTCATAGGAATTTTACCTGCTGGTCTAGCTTTTCCAACCTGAGGGTATCCAGCAGCCCCCACACCTGAGCCGGGTGACCAATAAGACAGAAGAAAGATGGTGTCAATCAAGCAATGCCTCTCCCACATTCCTCCCCGATTGGTCGATCCATTGACCTCATCCTTTCAGGCGGAAGGTCAAAGGTCATTGACATAACATTCCACCACACGTGTGACTCATGTATGCAGACCTGCAAGTTATGGAGCCAAATCAATGAACAGGCAAAAAAAAGATCCATCACCTGGACCAAAGCCGTTTCCAAGTGCTACTCCTGTATAACCTCCAGGCTGGGGACCGTAACCTAGGAGACATGATGATGTCACAACAGGATGCGGCCTCACGATTTTCAGTGACTACGTGAGGGGTCACACTCACATACATTCAGTGGGGTAATCAAAGCCCTCAATTACAATTACAATTACAATTATAGTTAAATGTAATTATACCCACCTTACACCCACTGCTCATCCTAGTCAGGGTCATGGGATAATTGCACTTACAATGACAATTAATGCACAAATCATGACTTGTAGCTGCACATATTCAATGAGATCAGCACACAGAAGTCAGCGCGTTCCAAAGGCTTGGGGGGCCAAGGGTTAGTATATGCGGCATAACATGGACTGAGCTGCAGAATCAGGGTGGGCCGCGCATCTCCAACATCCGCCGTCGGAGCGTAACAGACGAATGCGGACAGAACATGCAGAACCGGGGAAGAGCAGGTAAGCTGGCGGAAGTCGACAGCATCGCCACGGAGACTGGATGCATGCCGATGTTTACCTGCTTTAGCTGCTTTTGCCCCCTGTCCGTTTTGCACCCCAGCACGTCCTGGGGACCACAGAATCATCACCACATGTTACTTAACCGCATGTGACACACCCAGGCATAGCTGGGTTCACACCAGGAAGCTTAGCTATGTCACAGAATATTTTCATGGGGTGGGGGAATTTTATTTTTAATTCTCTAACCACCTGGCACACTTGACCCAAGATCCCAAGGCCATTAAAATGCGGATGAGGCATCCTAGAGCTTTAGAGACACAGAATAAATCAGAATTCAGCTGTAACGTGATTTAAAGCCAGGAACGCTAGACGTGCGTCAGACATTACCAGCATACTCTGCAACAGAGAGATAGTTCTGTGCCTTATGATGGTCAAAGGATATCGCTCCACCCAGTGGCGTGGAGATGAGTCGTGATCAAATCGTCTTCTAGCTGGACCACCAAAACAGCCAAGTCACCAGACACTAAAATGATCAGGCTGAGTAAAATCAGACTTAAATTTTAAGAGACCTTAGGCCAGCTTGACTATGGTACTGTGTAAATAAAACACGGCAGGCTTTGCCCATATTAGTCACAGCAGCAAATTATAGTTGGTCATGGGTAGTGGATGTAGCCAAACAAAGGAACGAAACGACAACTTGACCTTTGAGGGTACAAGGTCATTCAAATCGCAGGGAAGCGGAATTTGACTGCGCAGGAGCCACTGCCAGATGCTCCTCGGAAAATTGCAAACCAGCAGAAACTGCTGAAGCGAATGACACACTGCAGCAGGCACACTGCAGCAGACACACTGCAGCAGACACACTGCAGCAGACACACTGCAGATGACGGGAATATTAAGCATAAAAAAATTCAGCTAATGTATTTAAAGTCTTTTCATTGCCGTCTCTATGGTGAACACTAGATATCCGTCTTGGTCAGTATCACTGAGGATGGACAGGCAGAGCTGAATGCCATTGACAGACCACATCCGCACGGATGTTAAACCAAAGACTTGTGCCAGTGACGCACCAGCAAGCCGCACAGGGATGTGAGGTTTACCCAAATGTTTCACTTCCTGTCTCTTCCCACCAGCCACACCAGCTTCTGGATATTAAACTAGAAACCAGACATATTCCTTGAGTCCAGGGGCATCTCAGGGGAACCAGGACAGAAACATCTAGAAACACGCACAGGATGATCCTGAATGAAAGACAGCTTTTTGTACCTAGGAAATGTCCAACTTAAGCTTAATGCAAAGATGCTCATTTGACTGAAAAACAACTAGGATTAGAAACGTGATTTGAAATTCACAGCCTGATTTATGTACACATGCATTATTATTATAATAAAATGAGAGAGAGAGAACAGAGACAGACAGACATGTCAAGTAACATGTGGATGAATTCATAGGGGTCCAAAGAGGAACCGCTGTTGGACACTGAGGCAGCTCTCAGACAGAAAGCAGGTCTATGCACCTCCATCAGCATGGCTCAACAGAGGGAAGCACCACTAGAGTCAGCACCCAGACTGCGAGTGCAACTCGAGGCTGAGGCTTGGAGCAGAGACTCTGTGCTGAGGCTCGGAGCAGAGACTCTTTGCGGAGGTTCAGAGCAGAGACTCTGCTGACGCTCGGAGCAGAGACTCTGCGCTGAGACTCAGGGCTGAGATGGATTACCCGCTTTAGCTGCTTTGGCCGACAGCCCTTCAGCACATTGGACTCCTGCACCTACCGGTGATAAGCAAAGGCACCGTCACACAAACGTCACACGGCACCTTCCACACCTGGACAGATCCAGCCCTGTGTTTTTGCAAGAGCTGGTACTGGTTTGTCCTCCGTTTTGTTTAGCAAATTAGCGATACGCCATTAAACAAACGAGCTCTGTCAAGACCGGCGAAAATGACATCATCTGTGAAGTCAGGGTGGGGTTGGGTGCGGTGGGGGGGATGGGCAGACATAAAAAATGCTGGGAGAAGGAGCTAACAGAGCCTGCCTTTCACAGCGGCACACGGGCCCTTTAGTGACAGAAGCGCGGGGGGGGGGGGCATACATACAGATTTAAACCGCGATATAGTTTGGCAGGAGAACAGAGTACAGGAACCAGAACATTCTAAGGCAGACAGAAAAACAAACAGTGGGGCCTGCGAAAATGCCCAGAGTGACAGGCGTGTTCCCGTCTTCCAGGACGGCGTCTGATGACTCATCAAACAGCATCCCGTCTGATGTGGAAATTCAACTCGCCACGCGGTCACCCCCCAGTGTACATGGATGGGGGTGGGGGGGGTGTGATCAGAGCCGGGGCTCCTGTGAATTCCAATTGGATGGCTTACCTGTGCCCGGAGACAGTCCTGGTCTGGGAAAGATGCCGGCTGCGGGACCGTAACCTGGCAACAGGACGGGCAGAGAATATCAAAGGTACCAGGTGAACCCAGACACCGGGGGGGGGGGACATTTGGAGGATCAGAGATTCCTCCGGCTTCAACATGAATCAAAAACAAAGTGCAGCCCCTCCCACTCACCCTGCCCTCCAAATGTGTAAACAAAACATAACAAAAGAAATCTGATGTCCTACTTTATCAGAGGCTTGCTTATTAATAAAACTATGTGTCCAGGTGTGATGAGAGCTAGACGATCATTAACTGACCAGGAGAACGGATGAGCACTAACCTCCCAAAGTTCCACCGTAGCCAAAGCCATTAGCTGCATACCCTGTGGACATAGACGGAGTGTGAACAGGTACAGGGTACAGACAGACAAAGTGGGCACACGGAGAAAGAGATAAGAGTGCAGATACAGAGAGATTCAGGGACAGGATACATAGGGAACAGAACAGAAGACAGACAACAATAGAACATCACCCGACATAGACTGGAGGACAGAGGGGAACATTCACCCAGAACATGCACAAAATGCCGACATGACACGGCCAGAGCAATGAGCACAGAGAGCATGTACACACAGAGAACGGGGACCGGGGCACAGACAACGACAGGACAGACCGGGACAGAGCACAGACACAGACAGATGGTGGACTGAGGTGTAACATAGACCGCATGATAGGAAGTTTCTCTGCCAAGCAAGAAAAGGCCCCGAGATGCATGGGGGTAAATTATGGAGGGAAGGGGGGGGTTAATCAAAATGGGTAGAGACCTCAACCCCTCCAATGCTCAACCCAAAGTCATGCCCTTGCCAAGATGACTTTCACCAGCTGACCTTTGCGTGGCTTTCCCAGTTGCGGCCCCACGCCCAGTCCGTTCCCCAGGCTGGGTCCTGAAACCAGAGTAGCCAGAGCATTTTTACGGGGAAGATGTGATGAGGGCAACTGCATGAACCACATGGAGGCGCAGCTGCTAAGGACTATACTAGAAAGGACTTAGACTAGAAGAGTTTTGGCTCAAAATTCAGCCAAATATGAGATAAAGTTCAAAGAAACTGACAAAAGACAAAACGAAAGATATTACTAAGCAGCTCAGAGATGCCACACACATTGTAGGAGGCTGATAAGGAGGTTGGGGGGCCCTTACCAGCACCGAAGCCTCCCTGGGGGCCGAATGGTTGCCAAGGCCCTGCTCCTGCTCCACCTGTGGAAACAGATTCACTCAGACCAACCGGGTTCACTTGCCGAATTCCAGCCGATGTCTGGCCACCACGACGAGTGATCGCGCGGTAAACACGTCTCTGACTGAAGAGGGAAAGGGCTACTCAAACCTACAATGCAACGACAGACTTTCTCATGGGAGATGAAGGGAGAGGACCGACATCGGGAGCTGTAACGAGGCCAGGATGGTTAACCCTCACCGGCTGCCAGCTCCGCGCTGAGTTTGGCTACAGGACCGCGTTTGATTTTTACAGCAGTAAATATTGCTCACCTCTCCCGAGTTGAGCTCCAGGGTAGGGACCTGTGTGCATGTACAGAGAAATGAGCGAGAGACAGCATAACACAACATTTTTTGGGATTATGGCAAAAAATTACTTTTTTAAAAGTCATTTCCTGTTGTCTCTTGGCCAATATATAAACTGCATTAACTGAATTATGCGATTCTTGTTTCCTGGTTCCAGAATCTGATGAGATTCTTTATTTAGGGAAGTGTTAGTCATCTTTTAAGAAAGCATCTTCACTTCAGCTCACTTAAGTTATAAATAAAAGGTTCTGCTCTCCTGTTCTTAAGGGTCGACGGGGACGAGGCTGTCATTGTGCCGACCCGGGTCTGAACTCACCACCTGCTTTCACAGACCTCCCTCCAAAAGGGCCCCCCCCAAACCCCAGCCCCCCCTGCTGTGGAAACGGAAGTCTGGTCCCTGGGAACACAAAAAAAAAACCACAGTCAGACTTCCAGCACACCTGTGTGTGTGTGTGTGTGTGTGTGTGTGTGTGTGTGTGAGTAGTTCATGGAATATTATTATTCTGAGGTAACGCCGTCGGCGAATGGCAGCTCACCTCCAGCTTTAGCTCCACCCACGCCGGGTCCTGCACCAATACCGAGCCCTGGGAGAGAAGAGGCCACGCTCAACATCACCACCGGCAACCAGCCCTGTGCTCGCATGCCGTTACTACGGCATCGCAGGCAGATGGCATGCAAATATCAAATGACATTCAAGCAGGTGGCACTGCACAGAGTAGCTGACACATGCAGCTTGGACAGTGGGGGGAAGAAAAAGGAATGCTGATCACCTCTGCTAGGCACGGCTCTTCCTAGAGGGCCCCCTGGTGGCTGGACTCCTGCAATACATGACACATGAGAATTACGACACCGGGCTTAACAGGCACATAGGCAGCCATGTTACGCACTTTCCAAATACTGCAGACTCAGCGTCACGCCCGGGCTGCCGACACACCGCAACGAAAGCCTGTGTGACTTGAAAAGCCTGTGGCTGCAGAGATGGGGGCTTGCGGTGTAAATGCTTCGCACGCAATCGAAAATAAAAATAAGCAAAACGTTTTGTCAATGAGAAAATGGCGAATTCCCTGAACTTAGGGGGTCCGGCCGGTACTTCGGGGAGAAATGCGATGGTGTGACGGTCTTGTCACTCTCCCACTGCCTGGTCGATTAACGGGGAAGAGGGAGACTCACTGATAATGAAATACTGTCACACACATTCACATTCACACGCACACACACAAACACTCCTGTACTTATCTTTGTGGGGACCATCCATTCGTTCCTATGCCAAAACTCTAATCCCAACAATAAAAGCCTTAACCCCTACCCAACCCTAATCTTAACCATAAGTAACCAAACAAAATACAGGCCTTCTGGCATTTTTAGTTTTTTGATTGCATTCACAGATTTTTATATAATTGAACTTAACCTGAAAATATGGTCCCCACAACGTCAAAATATCATTGTGAGTATATCTAGTACCTCAAAGGGGCCTTTCTCGCTACTGGCTGGAAAGACGTTTCTCACTGTGGGCTGTGAAATTCAGACTCCCCCTGTGACTCGAGCCTCTCTTTCTAGATCTTGCTGGAGGGGGTCGGTGATGTTGCTGGAGGGGGGTGGTGAGAGATCCAGCGAACCTGGATCTCAAAGTGCACAAGACATGCCTTTGGTCCGAGGCTCCGCACGCAAATGATGACCGATTCATCCAATGTCTTTCTGACTGATAGCACAACTAACTGACTGATGATCAGACTGAAGTGCTAATCTAGCATCACGCCACGAGCATCAGAGCCCGTCTGCCAGTGTATCAGTTCATCAACATAACTTACCGCCATTATATCAGCCCACACTGGATACACTGACCTGTAGTATTGTAATACCTGTACACAGTTAGCTTATTTTATGGCATTAGAGCAGCAGTCAAATATTGACTTGGTAATCTTTTTAGAAAGACGGATGTAGCCGTTAGCAGCAGCGTCCAGCCACCAGAGACAAAGAAATTACTAATTTACTGGAGAGGCAGCGAGGTAACGAACAGCCCTGCTGTTCCACACAGATCTCAGGTGCATAATTGCATCACAGTCACGCTGTCACAGACAGTCATACTACTAGCGCCCCCTTCAGACTGGGGATAGAAGTGCAGGCTGCTGCTTCAGAATGTGACATCATCGTGAGCCAGCTGCTGACTCACAAGTTCGAGACCCAGGCAACGCACAAAAATCGTAACCCCACCCTGTACTGTAAGTGCTCGGTATGTGCCGGAGCACTTTAAGGGCCCCCTCTGTTTTTGACTGTCTGCGTTCTGGCACCTATTTGTCAGGATTTGGCAGCTCTATGGTTAAAAGAAAAACAAAAAAACATGGAAACAAAAGTATGTATTTTATTTTACAGACCAATGTTCACGCGAGTTTCTGTCCTTCATTAGTGTCATAACAACCTCCGCTCTCATATACCTAGCACGTCCCGGAACCTTCTCATTTACAAATTAAATACTGAATAATAGTGTCCGATAATGTTTAAAGGGGTGCTGACAGAGCCCCTTTAAATGTCCTTGTATGAGTGCTTTGAAATTGCATAGCACATAAATAGGAGAAAAGTTGAACATTTACCACCAAAAAAAACTCCCCTATGTGAATTTCCACCATGCAGCCTTGAGTCAGTGGCTTTCCCGCCCTTTTCTCTCTGCTCCCATATACTCCTCTCTTACCTCCTTGTAGAGACTGTCCAGCCAGGCAGAGCAACAGCGCCGCCAGGAGGAAGCTGTAACCCAGCATGACAGACGGATGGACTTGAGAGGGAGACAGACGGACAGATGGAAGCGCAACTAGACATCTCTCCCACTAGCCCATGTCTTATGTACCAATTTTGCCACCCTGCCTCCTATTCCCTAGACCCACCCTCTTGCATTCTGATTGGACCGCCCTGGCATTCCGTTGACCCCGCCCTGTTTCCTGTCCACCAGCCCCCCGGCCCACCCGCATCACAACTGGCCAAACAATCTGACGACTCCGCCTCCTTTCATTAGTCCCGCCCCTCTGTGCTGCAAATGGAGCATCCTAACATTCGGATGAGTCTGGCTCTGGGGTGCCAGTCAGGTGCCCGCGTGTGTACGTGCAGAGGCAAAACGTTGAACGTCAACGCAGATGACGAGCGCGCGGAATAACAGGAAAAGGGGAAACCGGACCGCAGTTTAAAAGCCTGCACTTTCTGGTTTATAACTGGCTCCCGTATCCCACACAAGCATCCTATAATGAGCACGGTTACCGCTGACTATGAACAAAAAAAACACCTTTTTCAGCAGAGTGGGGAACGGGCAGCATCCACTTTCTCCCTGGTGACCGACACTCAGTATTCACGAGTTAATACTAGGAACGAGAACAGAATAAGATTGATCCTGACAGATGGGATACAGGGGATTCCACACGCAGCCTTAGATGCACGCGATCTGACCCACAGACATCCTGCTCGCCGTGGGACGCAACTCAACAACCCATGAAAAACCAGCAGCAACACAAAGATGTAAATGCTCCTAAGTTCTGTGCTTTGACTACATTCAATAAAATCTAAATTAAATAATAATGCATAAAAAAGCTTTAAAAAAAAGTCCTAGATATTTCACACGTGCAGAGACAAAGCCCCAGGCCTGTAAGGTACCATATGCAGACGGCAGCTTAAACTGAGGATTTATGTTACTAAAATAGAGAACCTGAAATGAATCACGCTTTGGCCGAGAGCGTTGACATCCCAAGAAATTTACAGGGTTACGTGATTCTTTCCCCTGGTGACTTAAACACACAAACGGGGCACCTGAATCATGGCTGCATTTCAGGGGGAAAAAAAGAGAAATGAAAATTAAGGAGCTGGTCAGAGCTGGGGGTGGTACGGTGGTTAGCACTCTCACCTCTCACCTCTGGGATGTGGGTTTGAGTCTCCACCCGGGTTCCATGTGTGTGGAGTTTGCATGTTCTCCTTGTGTCATTGTGGGGTTCCCCTCCCCCCCCCCAGGGTCCAAAAACACACTGAGGCCAATTGGACTTACCAAAGTTCCCATAGGTATGCACTGTGCCTTGTGATGGGCTGGTGCCCCATCCTGGGTTATTCCCTTCCTTGTGCCCATAGACTCTGTACCCCCCCCCATGACCCTGAACAGGATAAGTGGTTTCAGAAGATTCCATGAAGGTTCTGGCTTCCAGGGGGGGTAGGGTCCCCCACCATGTGAAGACTGACATGGAGAACACAGAGAAACACCTAAAAACATGCCACGAACACGTCTCTAACTCACGATGACATATCAAAAAAAAAGCACATATAAAGCATTTAATACGCCAGTTAAGATCCATTCAAGCGCGGTCACGATAAAGCCTTCAGTGGCCTGTGTTGTCAATGGCCTGTAATCTAAGTAAACTATTGGTTTTGGACAGAGATCGAGGCTTGATTTATATCAGAGTGTTTCTTGGAGAGCGCCGGACCCCACATTCCCCACACATGGGTCAAGCCAATCGTGCGAGTCAAAGAATAGCTGTGCTTAGGACCAATCCAGCAACCTATAACCAGAGGATGAGACCCTCTCAGGACTATGCTGGACCTGCCTGACTGAAAGGTAAAGCGAATGACATGTCGCCTATGCATGGGCCTCTATGGACAAAGCAAACAGTACCACATTAGATGTGTAAGGCCTAACCACCCTACACACACACACACACTCACAAGCAGACAAGTTGGAGCCCTCATAGCAGACGAAGATGTCCATCAAGACTTTGTGAGAGAGAGCGTCCAACTGCACACTTCACTAACCCGCAAAATATTTACTCAGGAAGCTAATTTATTTGCCCACTCCCCAAAATATCGGTGATCATTTTTCACATCTGTCATTTTTCCCCTCCTTATTTTTGGGTGGAGGGCTCTCTTGACGTTATGCCCATTTAGCACGCACAAAACGGGCCTTCACCAGTGGGTTTGGGCTCCGTGTTTTCATTGTGACGGCACGCCGGCCCCAAATGCCACCGCTAAATATGCCCGCTGGAAAGCGTTTGTTACCTGCTGTGTCCATGCAGCCACCCCCCCTCAGACAGGACGACCGCATGCATGTCAGTGCCATAGGCTGATAATCCCTATGACTGACTAGTGATAAGCAGCTATCTACAAAACAAACAGTGCTAAAGACTGCAGTCAAGGGCCACTGTTTGTCCAGACGAGATCCCCCCTTCTAAACTGCCTTGAGCAACACTCCACAGTGGTGCATTGTGGGTAGACAGACTGTTTGCATCACTTTTCATTATAATATAGGTTTTTATCGTATAAAGGACTGCGAAAAAAGTTAAGAAGGAAAATTTTTTTAATGTTTACAATGACGATGTTGATGTTTGAAGAGCCACATACATTTAAGGCACAAACGCAGATGAAAAGCTACCTACCCATGAATGAATCTGTATGGCTGGGTGTGTTGACTAAAGATGCCCAATCAAAAAGCATAAAATGTGGTACTTTGACCAGGAGCTCAGCCAAAGGCAAACAAGCGCATTCGCATTCCTTCTCTCTGACTGCTTCCTGAGTCCGGGCTCCGCCTGTCTGCCCAGGTCTGGCGGCCCAGGAGCCGTGCGGAGCAGGAAAGGCAGATGGAGGTCAAGCCGAGCAGTATGTGCCCGTCATGGCTGAGGCCTCCATGGAGACACTGGAGATGTTTCCCACCACTCGAGCTGGACATTTTTGTGGGGCCCCCTCTTGGCAAACATTCCCTAAATAGAGGATGATAAAGTAACATGTTAACCAGCCAGCTAGGTACAGGGTTGTCAACTTTGGTCAGCTGGCCGGTGTGAGATTTTCAATTCAAGACAAGTCTGTATACTCATTTAACATATATGCAACCGTTTTCTTACCTTGTAAATAGTCTGTGGGGTTTGCAAACTATTTAGGTTAAAAAAATATATGTTTATAATGGAATAATGCAGATTTGTCGTAAGATTTCTTGCGCGAGAGTCTGAAAGCGTGAGTGTCACGCCAGATGCGTGAGAGCCGGCGACCCTGTAAGTACGCCCTTGTGACGCTACCAGCTAGCTACTTATTTTGTTTTGGAGACATCTGGGGGCCTTAGAAACAACAAACCCTGTGTCTGGGGAGGGGAGGGGTGGTTACAGTGAGGGATTCCCAGGTATGAAGGTATGAATACACCCTGATCTCCACCTCATTTATCTACATCTGCTACATCTCCATGTCCTCAGGCCTGCCCAAGATACTGACATGGGCAGCTACCAAACTGGGGATGTCAGGCTTTTATTGCACTTGGTTTTCAGGTTTCCAGGGAATCAGATCATCAGGCCAACACATCCACTCATTCTAAACCAGTCAAACACTCGTGTGAAGTAAAACTGAAGAGGATTTGCAGATTAAAGTAAAATTCAGCACAGGACAAACAAGGGAAATGAAGTAAGACACCTCTAAATGTGTACGTTTCTCGGAGGTGACCACAGGTCTTCTGCAATAGACCAGAAGCATCCCGCAGTTTCACAAGCCTGAACGGAAACTTTTAAACGAGGTGGTAAAACATGTTGCTTCATCAATGGTAAGTAAGCGCTCATCTGACATCTGGAACCTCACCTAAGACGGCCTCTAAGGAGAAACAAAGAGTTGGAGTGAGGAAACGGCAAGGTCAGGGAAAAGATGAGGCGGGGGGAGAGGGGGTGTTTGAAAAGACGCAAGGAATGCGGTTTGCGAAAGCAGGCCGGAGAGATGGACTCAAAGCAAATATGGAGGCTAAGAGTACGCCGAGTGATGAACCGAGTGGGCTCAGCTGGGGACCAAAATCACTGACACGCCGGTGCGCCACTATTCCTGCCCCCAGTGCAACGTCGACACCATGGTGGTTCATCATTCTAAAAATATCCTTTGCCGTCTGAGATAGCGCCGCCCCTAAGCCAGAGTGGCCCCAGACCTCATCCTTCCCGCCAATTCCCACCGACAGAGTCAGACAGAGTCAACACCGACGGGGCACAGTTACATTGCAGGCTTGCAGAGACACCGTGCCAAAAACGCATAGGTGGCTGATGATTTGCGCACAAGCACAGATGTACGCAAAGCAAACAGTCCTCATCTCTCACTGCAGTCCTGGAGATCCCTTTCCAAACAGACGCCTGAGAGCACAACTGTGCATCAAAGTAGTAAAAACCTCTATTTTCACAAAGAAATCAGTTAATTACCTTTAGATGCAATGAAATGACTGAAATATTACACATAAAGATAGCCCTACAGACTAATACACAATTTACGAGTTTCCCCCTTGAACTGCTACTTGAAACCCCTTTGGATATAAGCAGGGTTGGTGTGGATAATTCCTGGGCCTGAGACAAAATTATTTCAGCTGGGCCCCCTGCAAAAGGATCACTGCCTCCCCTGCATCCCCAGGCTTGCCCACCCCCAGAGACCGGGCCTTGTATCCACTACACCGCTTACACACTACAAGGTTACTATCTGAAGTGGAAGTAGGGAGCACAAGGCAGGGGATGCATTACAGAAAGCCAGTACTTCACCTGCTTCACAGATAGATACAATTTATAGACACCAATTTACCTGAGCATGTTTCTTGCACAACCGCCAAATTTTAAGTTGCGAGTCCACAGTGTCAGCCATCTTAACTCCAGACGCGGTGGCTAAATTTTGCACGTTAAAGGTGTTTGACTTATGACAGTCACGCTCGCACAGGGGATGATGAGAGATACATTTATGTCAGCTTTGGGCACGTCTGCACCTTGGCGTTCTGAAGCAAGAACTGGGCAGACGGTCAGCATCTGCCGCGATCCTGGCTTTTGAAAACGAGAGGGAAAAAAAATGAATCGGCATGAAGAACACACTTCGCTGTGTTATGTCTAGGCATCTGTAGATGCAGCGCAGTGCACCAGCGGAGCACGATCCGTATCCCCAAACCACCATTTTTACCGTTCGTCTGTCCGCTAGTTATAGCATGTGTGCCTACGGTAACCCGCTGCCAGTGCCCACAATAACAGAGAATCAGACATCCAGACTTACCGGCCATTTAACCAGCTGAGTAACGGCTGGCCCCAGCCTCTGTTTACATTGGAGCATCGGGGAGAGAGAAACATGGGGATGTGCCAATGTGGGGAAAAAATAAAGAACTTAAGCTAAAACAATGGGGTGGCACACGGCAGCAGGGACAGGAGCGAGCAGG
The DNA here is from genome assembly GCF_048594095.1 of Paramormyrops kingsleyae. Taxonomy (NCBI): domain Eukaryota; kingdom Metazoa; phylum Chordata; class Actinopteri; order Osteoglossiformes; family Mormyridae; genus Paramormyrops; species Paramormyrops kingsleyae. The sequence goes on along the minus strand of NC_132818.1, from coordinate 14,891,383 downwards.
TGCGTGTCTATGCTCATCCAGATGTTTGGGAACATATGTTAGAATTGGGTTGTGCAGACAAGTAGGGAGAACAGATGTGGGCACGATGTAGCAAAACAGCAGTGTATTCACACACAAGGCAAAAAAAAAGATTAATGCTGTCTATATATAAAGTATACACACCTGAGGATAAACAAGGAACAGTGGCATAATGTATTTTGTTTTTTTTGGATCACACACACAAATGACTAATAAGGTAGGTCTATACACAGATCCATTACATTGCAAGACAAGTAAAACCACACAATATTTTTATTTCTTGGAAACGCACAAGAAGCAAAACATTACCTTTGAATATACATATATTGAACATAAATATATGAAAGGTTATACTTTTAACCACAAAGAATACATTTGGGTGGAGAGACTACAGACAATTTATAGCATTGTTCAAGTAGTACATGTTCACCTTAAATGCTCGCTTTGCATTTGATATTAGAAATTTTCGACGAGAAACAATATATTGCAGCATTGTAGATCAACGGGTGTTTTAGACAGCTGCTTATCTTCTCCCCACAAAGGTTTTAATCCAAACTGATCTCGGGGAACAGGCAGAGCAAGTCAGGACACAAACGAACCGAATCAGGACGACACAGCAAAGGGCGCAGATGTGTTTAGGCGGCTACGGTGCTTATTTGTCTACCGATTTTTAAACCAAACCTGTACACGAGCGAACAGACCAACGTGCGCCGATTACAGGGCGAACTCGAAGCGAATTATAGTTTAAAAATTGAGACCATCCATTTCTGTACTTTAAAAGGTACAACTGCAAGGGTGTAAATTTCACCCCTTTTTGAGTGCGCATCCCCCGTTACTATAGATCAGACTAAAGAACCCGTAACGACTCAAGGAACGCGTAATACTAAATATTTCCCCAATCCAAGAAATTACCGTTCACTTATGGCACAGTCCAACTAAAAGGTTCAACGAGGGAATAAAGCTGTATTTGCTTCCATCGCCCTTACACTAAAGTTCTGGTTTGTCCAGGACAGTCCACGTAAAGACAAAAGGCTCACAGCTTTTAGAATTTTATTTTACATTTGCAAGTGCTATACAATTGTGATACAGTATCTGATCGCTTAAGTACATGTCAGTTTAAATTAAAATTGGTTAACAAAAAAAAAAATCGTATACAAAACAAAGGTTGAATAAGTTATGGTTTTAGAAGTGACACTTGAAAATAAGGGTTAGAACAAAAGCCACCTAAAGGAGAAAAAAGGCACAGATAATCCAAGAAAAACAAATAGCAGTTATAAAACTGATATGTGCTAGAGAAAACTTCACAATAAATATTGTGGGATTATGCCGGCCAAAATAAGTATGAATGGGGCAACTTACATCCTGCTCGCACTGAGGCTGACAAGCATCGAAATACCAAAAGATCTCATGCGCTGAAGATTAAATCCCCCTCCACATGAGGTCTACAGACTGACAATTTAAATCACGTCAAGTTTGCTGATCAAAAGATAATCGTGACAGGCCCTTCGAACGTGGAAAGGGGGCGCCACGCGACACGCGCTGTTAGCACCCTCTGCTGGTGAACTTCAGGATTACACTTCAGGTACCTTCTCACCGATTTCAAACCTGTACAAAGTAAAGCCTGGAGGCTGGGTCATGGGGCAGCATATGCATAGTTACACCCTCCCGCGTTAAAAATAGCAGTCCTGTCTGGTGCAGCAGCAAACCAAGTGCTCAGTCAGCCAAATGCAGCTCGTCCCATGCCTGCCACCATCCTCCAGGAGTGTGCAAGGTTATGAGGGGACTGCAGGGCAGCTAGCTGTAGACCTCCTGGCAATGACAAAATGGGAGATTAATATCCTCCCCTCCCTACATTCTAAGGTGAGCACACACAGGACCTCAGACGAAACACCAGTTAGACACCGACTCACTCCATGCTGTCCTCGAGCTGGTGCACCGTGTGCTTGTCAAGGTACCGGCAGAAGAGGGAGAGTAGGTTCGAGGGGAGGAGGAGGGGTTCCACCAGTGAGGCGCGGGAGAGCCGCCGGGCAACCAGGAAGACGGTCTCCGTCCTGGAAGAGCGGAGGGGGCGGTGGATTCCAGATTACATTCATAACCACTGCAGCCGTTGCTGCGGCTGAAGTTTCTCAAGCTCCTCACCAAGTTTCATAATCCCCGATTCCTGCTTCCATGGGGGTGTTTGATGACAGCAGCCTCTCTCCCTGAGAGAGCAGCGCGTACAGGAGGGAAATGCCGAACTGGGAGCAAAACAATGCACATGAATTAAGCAAAGGACACAAGTCGGCGCCCCCCAGTCTCGTGCCCTGTGCTGCCTGAGTCCAATACCCTCCCAGAAAATGGGAGACTAGTTATACTGGCCTTAAGCCTCTGGTACACTGGGCAAAGCACACGCTAAGAGACCAATTTAAAAAGTACTACAAGCACCAAGCTTGGCTTTGTTTGTAATATACTCTCCATAACAACTGTACAGCCCAAATCCCCTCCCCCCCCCTCCCCTCCCCTCCATAGCACCAAAATTCCCAAAGCATCAAGGAACACAAGTTGGCACAATTTTGTAGAAACTACAGACCTTGTTCTGGCAGGCTATGGTGAGACACATCTCTTTGGAATCGGGCAGTGTTGAGGTGAACCCCTTGAGGACCCCGATGAGCTGATTGAAGGACAGTTCCCCAATCACAGTACAGAGAGATGGGTATATAACCGGCAGAGCCTGAGGAGTCAGACACATTTCAGTAGTACACAGACCAAAAGGACATTAATTCCAGTTAACCTCTCGGCACGTTTCACTTGCTAAGAAACAAGCAGGGGAGTGTGCAGGTTGTACCTTTTTTTTACAAGGTAAGATGCCAGATGAATAGACCATTCAACTGCAAGGCTGGCAAATTAGTCAAATAAACTGAGGGAAGCCCAACCTCGTCCGTGTCTCTGCTCATCAGAGCTGGCAGGTGAACAGTCACCACCTTGAGAACATGCTGTGCGTCGCTTTCCGACAGGAAGGGGAGGAGCCGAGCCATCAATCGCTTACCCTTCGACACCAGCAGGCACGGAAGGAACTCTTCACTATCCTCCCTGGGTTTGGGGGGGGGGGGGGGGGGGGAGGGGAACCTTTTCAGAAGAGCATGCAACTAAAGCAGCTGTGCTCAGCTGGTGTACAGAATTAATACTGCAAGACTGGCCACCTGCCTAAATGTTACGTGTAACTCCCAGTTAACTCACAGGTTAGGAGGGCGCTGCAGCTGTCTGTAGATCTGTTTCACTCGTCTTGAGATCTTCTCATCCAGTCTCACCCGCTCTTCCTCGCTGAACGTGGACCGCTTCATCTTCTCCCCTTCCTCCACTTCCAAGAGGATCATAAACAGCTGCAGAACGAACGGACAAAACGGATTGGCTGGCAGGATAAATTAAACTCCGCCCCCTCCCCATATAGAGCTCGGTGCTCCTTAAAGGACATACCTTCTCGATGTTATGGAGCACGGTCAGCCTCTGCTGTCTGGCATCTTTCTGCTCCTGTTCAGAGAAGTGAGACTGACCAGAGAGGAGGGTTTAGGGCGAGGTGAGCGGACACGTTCAGATCAGACACCCAGGCCGAGGTCCAAGCAGTCACCTCCTCCGGCAGGTGCGCGTGGACGGCGTCGATGGCACGGCGTGGGGAGAAGCAAGTTGACACAGCAACTTGTCCCAGCGAACCCTCAATGTGGACAACTTATTTAAAAAAAAAAAAAATGAAAAATTTTAAAGTTACATGAAGCGTAAAGGGCACAAGCCAAAATGTGGAAGATTGTGAGGACAGGGTGTGAGAAACCAACCAGGAGTGTAAGACTCGGTCTTGGTGACGTAAGGAGTTGTGAGTTTGGGGGGTTCCCTCTTGCCCCTCTCACCCAGCATTTCCTCCTCGGCCATCTTGGCCTCCAGACGGCGGTAATACTCCTGCAGAGAGGCACAGTTTACCCAGCAACTCGAAATATTCAGACTGCATCAGTTATTTTACAGCTGATATTTGCCCAATCTTTACAATCTCGGACAACGGCCATTTAAAACCTTAACAGTGTATGAATCGGAGGCAAAAACCACGAGACCTGGTAGTAGTAGTCATCCAAATGGGGGTTCTCGCTCTGAAGCTGAATCATCTGCAATTTAATGATCCACTCCTTCTCCTTCATTGACATCAGCTGACCATTAGGGTCCAAGTTCTCACCCCTGCGAGACGGTCAGAGAAGTACTACACCATGCATTTGATAGGTTTCAAAGCACATTAGGTAGAGTTACCATGCAGCACTTGAGCACCACAGGGTACAGATGGAGGACAAGCAGGTACCTGTGCGACCGCTGGTGCCGGTGGCTCAGCAGCCTGCGATGCTGGGGGTGAAGCTGGGTCACATGACCAGGGAACCTAAGGGGTCAAAGGTCACGATGCATTACTAACTGGAGGCATTTCTCAATGTACTTCACCGTACTTGTGTTCTCGTGTGCCAGTTTTATGTCATCGTCCATTGCCAAAGACCAGTTCCAATACTCAAGAACCGAAGTACAGAGGACAGTTCAAATCCCCAGATGCCCCACTCCAAACACCAAGGGTGCACTGGTTGCATTCTTGCCGGGCGAGTCTAATCCCACAATTCATTGCGCCCAAGTTTGTTCTTGGGAGACAAGTTAGCAAGATCGGTCTTGCCAAAACCACAAGCATGATCTTTGCGTTCTTTGTATTCAGAAACACCCAGTGCTCAAAATTGCTGCCAACAACCCGAATCAAAAATCTCAAACCTGAATCGTTGCATAGGATTGGCTGAAGGGCTGTAGACGGGGGAGGGGCTTGGAGAACGAGCTCCAAACCTCAACTGCATCATTTTAGGGGTAAAGGGTTGTGGAACGGTCATGCTGGGCCGTGAAGGAGACATAAAACCACCACGCTGGGGGAGGGGGGGGGCGAACACACACCATAAATAAAACTCATGAGGTCTTCGACAGCAGTTTATAGAAGGAACAAAAACCAATTAGACTAGCAGAACAGTCGATAACTAGGCAAGCCACCTGCATGTAGTGCTGTGGAGAGCCAAAGGGTGGACGGGGACATACAGGAGATCCGGTTAACAGAGGACTCATGGGCATCTGGGGGGAGAGGGGCGGCAGCATTGTGACCAGTTTGCACCAGAACATTAGCAACATCTAAACGGGGGAAATCAATTAGCACATTGTAGAGTCACACCTGAGAAAGGTACCTCTGCCCCAAGGGTCTCATGAGGGGCTGATGACCTCGCTGGCCCCCTCTCTTGCCACCTCCAGTCACTGGAAAAGGGCGGCGAAGGGGTGACAGGAAGTCCAGGGGGGTTGGGGGAGTCCGAGCCAGATCCTGGCTGCCGATGACCGTGACTATAGCCTGGTCCTGAGGGAAGAGATTCCATGCTACACCAAACACCATTCGCAAGCAAGTCATTTGCAGAAGTGCCTAGACACAGCGAAGGAAAAGAACAAAACGATACAAAATTACCACCTGACCTGTAGCATGGGCCCGACGGATTTTTGGCTGGGACCAAATGGAGACAGCATCCACTGTGTGTGGAAGAAGCCAACATTCATGAAGCAGCAACAAATGAGAGCGGCATACCGAGAAGAGGGACATCAAGCAGATGCAAGAACGAGTAGGGCAGGGCGATGGAACAACAAGCGAGCTGAAAAGGATGCTGGGAAAGGGAAATAAATGCTGTAGCAGAGACTCACAGTGTCCAGATCCAGGCTGTCACAAGGGGAGCCAATGCCACTGTCCACTATAGCACTGTCCAGGCTCTGGGGGGGGGGGGGGGGATTAAAAAGCATCAGAAGAAGCCTTTTTTGGAATAGGAGGAGGGTGAGTGAACTTCCTCCTGGATGTGGGGCTAACATAACTACAGTACTTCTTACTGATGGGGAGGAGAGGCGGTTCCTAGCCAATGTGAGAGGAAGTGTTATGGATAGACAGCCCCCCTGTAACTGGTTCCCATTAAATTAAAATAGCCTGTGATTTGGGCCATTCTGAAGCTTTACACCAACCAGGATTTCCCACCAATGACTTTACAAAAGTCCCTTACAAAAAGGACCTGCGACCTTCTAACCGAGAATGAGAACCTTCACGTCTGCACACCACAGGCTTTAAAGGCTAGAACCAGAGAATTCTGATTTTATAAACATCCCTCACACCTGGTGGGCAGAGTGGTGGCTCTGAGACTAGGGATCTGTGCCAGCAACTGGATGGTTTCCATTTCAAATCCAGTGAATACCCAGAGTGATTCTACTCCATTGGGCCCTTAACCTGTAATTGCTTTGTCCTGGGTATGATGTTAATCTACGTCCAGCTCTGTAAGGAGATCCAACTTACAGGGAGAACTTGGGGGCTGGTGGCAGGATTGGCACTCTAGCCACTGGAAAAAAACTCACACTGGTCCATTCGGACTGGTGTGGTGCTGAGGTATCGCCCGTCACATGGCTGCGCTCAGGTTCTCATCCCTGAGGTGGTTTGTCATGTGATGAGTGCGGCAACACATTATCAGTGCATGTTCCTTACCTTCCTCCTCTGACACCTTAGTGGAGTGTGCAACAAGTCAGGGGATTTAGTGTCCGTACAGTCATTGCATGCCGTCAGATGCCGAGATACTCAAATCGACATTTTCAGGCTGCAATATATTCAGTATGTAACCTCAACAATTCCATGGAAGCATGTTACTATTAAATGTAATATAGATCACAGCCATCGATCTACTGCAAGCACCATGAAAGCAGACAGGAGTAGAAAATCATCTTTTTTTCCTTTTTGAGAAACAGGTTATTTGGTCTTTAGGACCGTCACAGGGTATGGTTTCATATCCTTAATTCTTAAGAGTTTCATTACAGAAACTTCTAGCCCAGTGTTTCCCAAGCTAGTTCTCAGGGACCCTCAGATAGTCCATGTTTTTGCTCCCTGAGTCCCCTAGCAGGGAGCAAAAACATGGACCAGCTGTGGGTGCCTGAGGACCAGATTTGGAAACACTGCCCTAGTCCATTTCCTTACCTTGAGGCTTGGCCTGCTCTTCACGGTCCTCATTATCGCTGGGTCCTCAAACACATCCCCCCTCCTCAGCGTCCGTTTCTCCCTCGGCCTTCCGTTCAGGGCTGGCTGGACCTGGATCAGGGGGGCCAGGGTGTTGGGGGTACACGGAGGTGGCGACGGAGGTCCCGGAGACTCATCTCCACAGAAGACCAGGATGTCAGAGGGGTCTCCTTCATCTGGTCTCACTTCAAGATCTTTGATGCAGGGTAACAATACAGGAAACAGCAGCATATCCAGAGAGCCGCAATCAGCACCAAGCACTACAGCAGAGTATAAGAAGCAAGTAGCAGAACCTTCCACCGCTAAACACACTTCAGGCCAATGACTAAACACAAAATTTTACCCACAACATTCGAGTCCCATCATTTCATGTAACACATACCAAGGCCAAATGTTTCCTCATTATAAAGATCTATGTCTTCATCTTCCTCTCCCATCTCCTGCAGGAGAGTGCACTCCTCCATCTCTCCATCATCTTCTGCCTCGCTACCACTTTCTCTGTCACCTTGACAGTGGGTAGTTGGCGCAAAAGACTCAGATTCCTGTGGGATTACACCAAAAAAAAAAAAACCAGTAGTTCAAAATTACTCTCGGCCACCATGAAACCTGCGTCATGCTAAACGCCGCACCGCTAGGCAGACCTAATACGATACAAATCCCGCAGCTGTCATTTGATTAGGCACTTAAGAGTGCGTCTGGGCGCGAACTGAAAGGCCATCGTCATTCAGAAGTCTTCCATTTCTTCAGTTTTAACCAATCCATATTTAAATCATGAATCATTACGATCAGTAAAAAGGAAACGTACGGAAAATTAAACAAACGACAAATCAATCAGCAAACACTAGCACTATCCCTAATTTTTCTGGTAAAACAATCGATATTAAAGGAGTTAATCCCAGAACAAGGGAATGCTTACCTGTTGCTGCTCCGAGTCACTCATTTAGCAAAATATTCAGAAAGTCCCCTAACGCAGTTAACTCTCCAGCTGGTTCTACGCGGACAAGAGTCACGGCTTTCCGTAACTCAATTTAACTATGCTACACGTGCGAAAAGGGGGCGTGGTAGATGGGTCCGCGCCTGCGCATTAAGTGACGGCAAAACATACAGGCCGGCGCGTGGACCTGTGCAGGTGGAGCGACGTCGTCGACGGAGCGCACGGGCACAGGCGCGTGGCTTTACGTTTTATGAATCAACAACGAAATCCTGTTATTTTAAATTCACTGCAAAAGCCAACAGATTTCACCACGTTGTTTGACAAAATAATTAGCATTATTAAAAGTTTACTTATGAAACATTTACTTGTGTCATTTATGCTATGGAATATGAATTATGAAGCCAGCCTTTCGCAGGTGCGTATAGACGCATTGACACCATGACAGAGTTTACCGAAGCCTGGCACAAACGTGTGCATGTTTGCCTACTCTGCCTTTAATGCAGTGCCTTCGCACTCTGCCAAATATAAACTTGAAGATTCTTGGCAGACGGACAGAGTGCGCTGGGGTGGAGCAACAGGGTTCAGTCAGAAGGACAAACGGACTGAAGGACAAGCAGACATAAAACAGGGAACGCGAATGAGAGGTATGAACAAACGTTTTTTTGCTTTACATGGGAGTAAAAACAAAAATTGGGCTAAGATCTGTGTCCTTTGTTGACTTATCTGCAGATTGAATGTCGCTATAAAACAGGTCGCGTTTACACTTTATCCCTGCAGCAATATATTTACAAAATACTCCAATCTGACACGATTTAACAAAAGCACTTATATAACTGTTATTCAAAAGGGTCGTAAAGTTCATAAAAGTGTTCTTGATCACCCCGTCTCTGAAATTAATTGCTGTTTTGGGGGGGTTATTTGTACACTTCCCCTTGAAAACAGCAAAAGTCCTTGGTCACCTGACTGCAGATAATTTCTGCAGCCATGACTCAAATAAACTAGACCTCCACTCTGTTCACTTAGAGTACTTCAGAGTTGTTCAGCTGAGTGTTAAAAACAGATTGCAAATCTAGATATTTTTCAATAAGAAATGTGTTAAAGGGCCGCATCATAGATGAAACAACAGATCAGAGGTAAGGAAACAGGTGGTGACTGCCTTCTTTTTGTAGCTTCCGTAGTGTTGTGCAGAAGGTACATCATAGACGCGGTGCATGCAGAGCTTTATGTTTTCAGTGGCAAACACATGGTTAACATGGTAGTTACAGTGAAACCACAGGCAGGATTGTGACTGTCACTAATACGCAGAGATGGCTGTGGAGTCTGTTTTTAAGAGGTAATCTGATATATTATAAATTTATACAATCATGGAGTAGTTTGTAATGCTTCAAGCTGACTGATTGCAGCATTTGGGGCATTATTACACATAGGCTAACTGTAATACTGGACATACAGCCCTGGAAAAAGTTGAGACCACAGCACAATTTTTTTTGTTTCACTCATTTCTCGATTTATTTGTGTGCGTCTGTGAGTAACACATATTGTTTTGCAAACTGCAGCCTGGCTCTTCCCTGCTTCTCAGTAATGAAGGGCTTCTTCCTTGCTTTATGGGACTTCAGTCCTGCTTCTAGGAGCCTGATACACACTGTCCTAGCAGTGCACTTCACACCTGCACTTAATGTTTTCCATTCTTTTTAAAGGTCACTTGAGGTCATCTTCCGATTCATGATGCACTACCGGATAAGTTGACGGCCATCTCTGCCATTAAAAAGTTGCTTTTGCCCTCTACCTGGCTGGTTTTTTTGGCCATTACCAGTATCACCTGCTTCACCATGTTCTTGTGTACTGCTGTCTTAGATGCTTTGAGCCTGGAAGCAACCTGACATGTAGCCTTTTGCCAGCAGAAGCAGGATTAAACCAGGATTTTTAAATGCAGATTTTACTTTTTTTCTAAATATGAAGTGGTCTAATTTTTTTTTCCAGAGCTGTAAAATTTAACATGATGGAATGAGATGACAGACTTTTCCTGTTCTCATGTGCGTGATACAGGATAATGGCGCTGGTCTCCACTGCGACCATGCTTCGGAGAGCTTTCGCCTCAACGGCAGCCGGAGGTCACGGGGGTCATGAGGGTGGAGGTATTTCTGTCGCCCGTGCCTTCTGCTGCCCCCCCACCCCCATGTACCCACTGCATTGCTTCATCCTGTTGATGCAGGTCCAGGTGCATCATTAAACCGGAGCATGTGGAAACTTGGCGCCCCGTCCACAGCCCCTTGGCACCCCCCCTGTCGCTCTGCCGGCCCTCTTTCTGTCAGCCCGCATTAACCCCTTACCACCCCCTCAGTCCATTACCTCGTGCTGTTTGGGGCCGCTCGCCCAGATCTGAATCTCATTTGGCCCCTCAGCTCGCACATGGAAGATCCTGAGCTACGTGGTGGCACTGCCTGGTGTAGGGGTGTGCATGGCCAACGCCTGGATAAAGCTGCAGCGCCAGTCCCATGATCCGCCCGGGTTCCAGCCATACCAGCACCTGCGCATCCGCACCAAGGTGACGGTGCAGGGCAACAATGCAGTCACCCGCAACACGCTGTCCAAAGCACACGCTATAAAATCGACAGCATCTTTTTCTTCATTATAAAACACCTTTAACATTGCCTTATGCCTAATTTTAGCATGTTGCAAGCATTTTTTTGTGAAAACCAGTCTGAGTATAATTTTGACACCCTTTTTCTCCCTAACACAGCCTTTTCCCTGGGGAGATGGGAACCACACCTTGTTCCATAACTCCCACACCAACCCCCTCCCGACTGGCTACGAGGGACCCCATCACTGAGGGCAGCGCCACCTAGAGGTGGATACAAGTTCATCACACATCAAGTATACACCAGCAATACATGGTTCCCCAGGGCCAACCGATGTAGATATCAGATGTGACCTTTCACTTTTAAAATTAAATACCATTACCTAAAGTCTGTTTTTGTTCCTTTTTTCCCCCCCTCCCCAGCTAAAAAACTCTCAATTTAAACAAATTTAAAATTCAATGATTACAAGTGTTTACATTATAGTGAAAACAGTTTTAAGTGGTTTCTGCTTTTCAAACCTGGCCTGTAAAACTGAAAAACAAAGCCATTAGGCCTTCCTAAAACGCAACTTGAGGCGTTTAACGCGATTTCGCGAAGTCTGCACAGCATCTGGGAGGCGCCGTATTGCTAGCGGTCTTTTATTGAGATCTGAATTTGACAACGGCAGAGATCTTTCCCATCGCTTTCTTCTCTCCATGTAAACAGTACAGTATTTATATTACAAACCATTATAAACATCACTGTGGCTCCCAACAGTCTAATTTACATTTAGGGAATTTACACACACTGCACAAAATAAAAAAAAAGGCAAAAAAGTAAAAACGTGTGCATTATTTTATCCCCATTGTATTACCATTTCATGAACTATTTTTACTACCAGAAGTTATACAAAAAAATAATGTATACAGTATGCCGATTGTACACTACGATATCACACTACCTCAGCTAGCGATTGGTCCACGGATGGGACTCCACTATGGATTTACATGTTACCAAGGTTACGCATCACTATGGTGTGGAGCAAGCTGGGCACCCTTAATGGTTGCGCGGAGCCCTGCGATTCTCAGCTCAGTGTCTGGGCAGCGAGCAGCATGAGGTCCCGGGTCAGCGCCTCGGCCCCGAGCTCCTGCTCGGCGAGCTGCCGCAGGCAGTCGGCGACAAGCGAGGTGGGGGGGCGCGCCACGGCGGCCCGTGGCCACAGCAGGACCGAGAGGCATGCCCGGGCTAGCCGCGTGTAGCCGTGAAGCTGGGAGAAGCAGTAGAGCCACGGAAGATGGGCCACCAGGGGCCAGCTCTCTCTTTTGGATTCGGGCGCCGGGTCGACCTTCAGGCTCAGGGTCCCCACTGCCGGAACATCCTCGGGCTTGGACCCGCGCGTCTCGCTGCAACCTGCTTTTTGGAATTTGGGCTTCGCCGTGGAATGGATTGGACAGTCCTGGCCTAACACAGCGTTGCGCATCCCATCTAATTTTGCATCCGACGTGGCACAAAAGCAAGGGGTCGAGAGGTTGACGATGGAGCAGTACCTGTCGTCGTACGCTTCCTCTAGATCTGAGCCTAAGCTCCAGTCCGACAGGAAGTGAAACTGGGATGTTGATTCTGATTGGCTGCTTTTCTTTTGGTCCCTGGTACAAAGCAACGCAGAACCCAGACTCTCCAGACTGTAGTCAGATCTTGTGCTCATCTTGCTTCCTAATGCCCAGAGAGACGCCGACCGTAGTTTGAGGTTCGATGAGTCTTCGTCTACCGCCCGGCTGACAATGTCCCCCATCTTCTGTTCAGGTTCTAAGATTAACTCAGAATCCAACCAAGAACTTAGAGCGAAGCTGAGCTGGGAAAGGTCACTGGTTATGCAAGGAGCTTCTGGCCCACATTCCATCCTGAGCTCCTGGTTGGGTTTCAGGAGGCGCCTTAAGTCTGGTTCTCTCTCAGGTCCTCTCTCGCAGCCAGTTCTCGTGACCATGCCTGGTCGTCTCTGCCGCTGGCTACTGGATTGGACGTCGCGGGCTTGCGTTGCCTCCGACTTGGCCCTGGGTCCTACTGGCACTTTAAAGAGCCTTGCTTTCGAGCATGGCAGTTTCTCGCTTGATGGTAATCCTGCCCGGCCATCCTCTGCAGACCCCTTCCCCGGTTCCCACTCCAGGCTGCCCTGAGTTCTGGGATTCAGCTTTTGCTCAGTGTGGTCTGGGGGCTGGGCTCTCAGCTGAGCCACTGATCCCGGCTGAGAGGCAGCAGAGGTCAGAATCAGGGACACGCCCAAGTCTTCCAGCTCCCTCTGCAGCCCTGACACTAGAAACATGTTGGCTCCCCTCATGGCCTCTGTTAAGGGGGTTTTCTGGAGGGCGGTGGTCCCATTTGACCCCATTTCCTCCTCCCCGAGCCCCTCTGTGTTCAGAGACCCCAAAACACGACAGTGGCCCCCAATTCTCTTATTCCCCGTCTCTTCCGTCTCCTCCCTCCCGCTGCTGGCGGAACAGCCATGTAAATAGTGCAACACAGGCAGAAGCATTTGAGGTGTGACGTCCCGTATCGGGATGCCCTCCTCGGGACTCCGCCCCCCTTCCCAGAATCCTCCCCTAAGCAGTGCCCTGAAGTACTCCGAACCTGCCTCTCCGTCACGGCCCCCCGACACCGCCTCCATGTTGGCCGGCACCCGGGTGCTGTCGTCCAACACGAAGACGAGATCGAAGCGGGAATCGAGGTAGGGACACATGGGGGCGAAGCACTGCTTTTTAAGGGGAGGGGGCATGTCACCTCCGAGCTCCTGCCCACCTCCTGGCCCCGACTCCACCACCACCCTTAACTCCAGAGCTGGGGGGCTGGGCAGGTTTGACAGGCATTCGACGAGCAGGGACAAGTAGAGCAACTGAAGACTGGGGGGAGACGCCGGGTGGGGCGGCTGGAGCCAGCTGGAGAGGGATGCCCACCTCCCGAGGACACAGTCGTCAGCGTCGCCTTGGCAACAAAGCGCTTCGACCGCCAGCTGCAGACCCCCGTTATCCAACAGCAGCTTCTTCAGAAATGTTTTATTGCTGGAAGAAAGAAGAATGACAAAGCTGAACATGGCAAATAATAGACTTCAGCAGAAAAACTTCAGGTGAACCAACATTACAAAATGACCTTGAAGCTGAAGACGATGCTTCAAGAAAGGAACTATAAGCTTTCCAGCATTTAGCATCTATCGACCTTTCTGACTGGGCTCTAGACCAACAGACCTGTTTATGAGCGGTAGGGACAGGGCGCAGTGCAGACGGTCCACTTCGGAACCGGACAGCATGATGTGACTCAGCACTCCCGAGCCGAAGCTGGACTCGCTCTGGATGCGCAGGTTGTTCAGCACCATCTTGCCTGGAACCATTCAGCCCAAAAAAGGGAACGCGTGTTACACGGGACATCCTCGCCGTACCTTGCGGCTGCTGCTCACACAGAACACATTGTCCTGTCTCAGAGCCAACTGCTGGCTCCCTTTCCAAAAGGCCCAGCATGCACTGCTTTGTGATGTCATAGCTACCAGGAGAGATTCTTAGCCCTTGTGAGCTCATGTCTGCACCCTTAAATATCACACTGCCACCAGAATTTCTTGTATAGTTGGCTCACTAGGTATCACTGCCTCATACCTTAAGGGTTAAGGGTTGGAACATGAGGAATTTACATATTCTGTGTCACTTGGGACATGCCGTTACAGCCCATAGTATAAGACAGTGCACTTGTGAATGTACAGCTCTGGAAAAAATTAAGAGACTACTGCATATTTAAGAATCTGCATTGTTAAATCCTGGTTTAATCCTGGTTCTGCTGGCAGAAGGCTACAGAGTGGCAAATTGGTTCCAGGCTCGAAGTTTCTAAGACAGTAGGACACAAGAACAAGGTGAAGCAGGAGACACTGGGAACGACCAGAAGCCAGCCAGGTAAAAGGGCGGAAGCGACTTTCTAATGGCAGAGATGACCGTTAACTTATCTGGCAGTGCCCCATGAATCGGAGGATGACCTCAAGTGACCTTCATGGGAAATATTAAGTGGTGTGAAATGTACTGCCAGTTCGTATCAGGCTCCTAGAAGCAGAACTGAAGACCCATAAAGCAAGGAAGAAGCCCTTCATCAATGAGAAGCAGGGAAGAGCCAGGCAGGAGTTTGTAAAATAAAATTAAATTTTTTTTTTTTTAAATTATATTTTAGTCTATGTAAAATATACAACTAAAAAAATAAACTAAAAATGTATTTTTAAAACTAAAAATTGTGCTGTGGTCTCAATTTTTCCCAGAGCTGTATGTACCCTGCCGTGGACTGGCATCCCATTCTGGGTGTACCCCATCCTCGTGCCCGTTCTGGGGGATAAGCAATTATAAGATGAATGGATGATTTCTAACACAGAACTATTTATACAAAACAGAAAAAAACCTCCATTTCCCAGCTCCCATCCAGACTCACCCAGCTGCCGCACCTTGGTCTTCACCCTCCCCGTCTGCCTGTCCCCGGCCCCCTGTCCCAGGCACAGGCGGAGCCAGATGAAGGCCACAGCCCCAGTCCTGACCAGGCTCTCCAGGCAGTTGGGGTTACAACTCAGGCGGCAGAGGACGCGGAAGCAGCGGCTGCTGGGCTCCCTGTGCTGCGTGAGGTAGTACAGGAGGCCCGAGATGGCAGCCGCGTTGCCCAGAGCCGAACTGGGGTCCACAGACTGGGAAAAGCGGGACAGCAGGAGCAGGACTGGCGACTCGGCTGTCCAGGGCTCGGGGTGGTAGGGGTGCTGGTAGGTGGGGGCCTGCACCAGCGAGGGAGGGGTTTCCGGAGGAAGCGTACAGGCGGGAGCCAAGAGATGTGGGCCGGATCGTTTGCCATTGGGTGAGCGAGCTTTAGAAGGAGATGGGGGTGCGGCCTTCTGTGAAGGAGGTTTGGATGGAGACAGAGGTGTGGGTCGGTGCGGGTGAAAGGTGGCAGAGGTGACGTGGTTTGGTTTGGGGGTAGAGGTAGACATAGGAGGCAGGTTACGAGAGCCACAAGGGCTCTTGACAGCTGGCGGCGAGGGAACCGTCAATGGTGCGGGAGTAGGTGTGGTCGAAGAGGAGGGGCCAGAAAAAAGAGAGAGCCTATCAGACAAAGAGGTCGGAGGACAAGTGCCAAGCTCTCCCTCAGCAACCCCAGTCGCCGTGGGAGATAGCAGCTCCCCCTCACAGGAGATCAGCCCTTCAGACAACAACCAAGACCTAGAAGGACAAGAGCAGTAAAGGCACTCAGACTCCTTCTATTCAATGAGCTTCTCTGCTAAACAGATCTTTATCCCCCAAATGGCCACTTTCTCAGATAAGGTCTCCCAATAAACATCTTCATAGACTTCATATTCGTTCACTTACATTTTGCTCAGACTACCTTAAATCCGACAAGTGACCTCGATAAGCCAGTAACCCCGCTTTGTAGTACAGGCCCCAAGATCCCAAATAAAAGCGACAAGTATCTTGCTTCGTGCTAAATGTGTCATCACTGCTTTAGACGCACTGCACAATTAAGATGCTATTGTGGTTTACGTTAGTTTGTTAAAACCTTTAGTTATTTAAATTCCAAAAATACTCCCATTAGGTGCTTCTATTCTTTGTCAGGGATCTGATCATTCTTTCCTCTCCTTTATCTAACAGCACTCTGTTGAATCTACTTCGTAGTGTCATGCACACACACACACACACACTTTCCGAGCCGTACCACAACACACAAACGTACCTCAGGCTGAGAAAGCTGGAGGACTCCTGTCCGTGCTCCTTCCCTCCATCATCTTTCCGGTTTGCCTCTGGTGGTGGGAAATCAAAGGAGTCAAAGCAGGAAGTAGACATCAGTTCAGAGGAAGAGGCAGTGGACGTATCCGCCTCTCCGGAAGCTGGCCCTTCGCCTTTGGCTGCAGCAACCAGTCTGGCTACCAGCAGTGGAACCAGCCCCAGTCCCTGGAGCTGCTCCATCACCGCCTCATCGTAAACAAAGTCAACAAAGGCCAAAACAGCCAATCGGGAAAACGGGTGGCTCTGACTGACAGAGAGCGAGCCAATCAAAACTTCCAATCCACCACTCTCCTTCACCTTGACCCTGTTCACAGCCTCCTTGCAGCACAAGCAGAGGGCTCGAAAGAATAGGGCGGATTTCGGAGTGTTGCCTTTCGCCTCCTCGACAAATTTCGGAATCACCCCCAGTGACCCCACGAGTGGGCGGAGGCAGCCCTGGGAGCACAGGTTGGCCAAAATCTTCAGGCCAACTTCTTCTGAGGGCCAATCAGCTTCTTCCATGACCAGGGCCCCTAGCTGGTCCAGCGCTCCCGACCGAACCACTTCCCGGGCACATTCTGCTCCGCAACCCCTCGTCAGCTCATTCAGAGCACGCAGAGAGGCTCGCCTCAGACCAGGAGGGTACTCAGGGGCAATCAGCAGGACCAGAGCGGGAAGAGCACCCTTGGACAGCAAAGACAGACGGTTCAAGGGGGTGTCGGAGAGATACTGGAGAGCACGGGCAGCAGACTGGGCACACTCCAACACTGGGCCAGCAGGTGTCGAGGGGAGGGTGGGGGAACTTGAGGCAGGAGGGGAGATGGCGAGGCAAAGGATAAGGAGTGGGACACCACCTGAAACAGAAAAGAGGCATTTATTCAGTTTTAAAACCCACATGCACACCCCAACTGGAAACAACAAAACACAACCTGTTCCCGAAGCCCGAGCGCTCTGCTCACACACAGTACTGCATTCCTTGGACTTACCTGCAAAGTGGATCAGCTCTGAGTTCTCAGAGTCAATGGCCAGGTTTCCCAGGGTCCTTGCGGCTCGGTTCTGCACCGTTACCACGGAGACGTTCTTCAGGATCTCCACTGTGAAGAGAAAACAAGCTTTACCATGAGGAACTGCTCACGGAGACATGGATTACAGGCAGATCTGCACCATTCTACTCACCAATCAGTGGTATCCCTCCCAATTTCCTCACCTACAGAATGAGACCCAGAAGAAAGCCAAAGATTATCATTTTTATATAGCACCTCCATCTGGAGCTTTTTAAAACCTCCCTTTTACCCCAGTTTATGTTGTTACATTCAAGCCAGGGTTCAACAATTCATTTAACAGAAGTCTTCATCCAAAGCAACATGCATTGAAAAAACAGGGTCAGAACAATCCCTGGAGCAATTGGGGTTAAGAATCTTGCTCCAGCACCCAACGGTAAAATCACTCTGCCAACCATGGAATTTGAACCGGCAACCTTTTGATCAAAAGCAGTGTCTTAACCCACAGAACCACCCATTGTCCCCAAATATATACTCTCTCTTGCGAAGGGGGTAACTCACCTCTGCGCGCGTCTCAATCTCTGTGCAGCAGTTGGCCAGGATGCTGAGCGTCAGATCCAGGGTCTTCCTGTCACATGCTGACTGCTGGAGAAGTTTCAGGAGAAGAGGTAGTCCACTACGAGCTCTGAACCTAATGATGCTTGAAATGCCCCCTTTGATGTGCTGGGTCCGGATCGCGACCAGTGCCCGCCACAGCCCTGCCCGGGCCTTCCTTGCATCCTCCTTCCGCTCCTCTTCTTTGCCTTGTCCGCCCCCAGCCGTTGCCTTGGTGGGATTTTCCGTTTTCTGCAGCTGCAACAGGCACCAGGACAGCGAGGACTCCGGTACACCGGCCGTCGTCCCTCCACTGCTAACGGCTGCATTCGAGTTTTCCATGTTGATGCGATGGAAGCATTTCCATAAAGCTTCCAATTCGCACTCTTTGGAGTACTCCTCAACTACAGTATATCTAAGGGGAGGAGAAGGTCGGGATAGAAAAAAGTAGCACAAACTGTGTCTGTTAAACATCCCAAAAATATAAAGAATATTGTAAGCTTGTCACCTATATTTTTCACCCTTTCTATTACCTCGCAACTACTCTGGTCAAAATGAATCGATTGTAGATTCTTACACCTCTCAGTGTAAACGGGATTTATGAAAACCAGCAAAATAAGTCAAATAAGGGGGGCGGTGATACCGACATAAAACTAGGCTACCCAGCATATCCTAAAAGAACGCTTTACGTCTGACGTGCCACTAGCGGTGACATAGGGAGTTGTAGTTCAATAACCCCACTTCGTCTCTCTGGAATAAGCCTGTTCAAGTGAATAGGCCGAAAGAAAAAAACGCAACACCGGACACGGATAACAGTTCCCCTCTTTTACCTGCTTAGTCTTCAACCAACCATTCATTATATTTTTATGCCCCTGCAGTGTGCTTGTACCTACCGCTTGTATTTTAACAACCCAAACGAAATCTTCTTAGCTAGCAGCTAACGCCATTTCAGCAAAATAACAAACAGGAAGGCGGCGGCCGGAGAGGGAGGGACGGAAAGGCGGGTATTATATTTGCTCTCTGGGACTCGTGGTCTCACTGGCGGATCGTCCCTAAGTTGCCTGCCGAAAAGCCACTCGAAAATAAACAGTATTTTCTCTACATGTGCGTGAATTTTTTCACAGCCGTGCTGATTTTCCACATAGTGTGGTCCGACTGCAGTTTTGTAAATGCTGCTCTCCGTTTAGCAGAATCGTGACTTTAAAAAACTACATTTACCATATGCCGCGAGGCGCCACATCTTTACTTCCGCTCAAAATACGCAGGTTGTTATAATCATCGGTTTAGTTGATGTCGAGGAAAAAAAACCAGCGGTGCAACGCAAAAGTGTTGTTTAAATCCACTGCAAATCGCTCTCTCACAGCGCTATTGCCTGTCAGCTACATCGCACTATGGAAAGCGTTGAAACCATAATAAGTGAAAGTACTGAAAACAATAATGACAAACCAAAGGTGGCTTCCAATTTGGATTATGATAAATCTAAAGGAGGTAAGTTGTGCACGCAAAAGGAAAGGCATTAAACAGCGATTGTGCAAGAGTATGTTTTACATGGAGGATCGTTACTCATAATTTAACAAGTATAAAGATGTGTGCCCAAATACAAACATTACCGTTTCCAGCAAGTTTTAATAATTAATATTATTATAATTGCCACTTAATGAAACCGATGTGCAATATTAAGTAGTTTATTTGCAAAAATGGTTTACGGCTATTTTGAACTAACTTTCGTATCAGATGTGTTTAAAGTAGACACCGTGAATGTGTGGTATGCATGTGGCACTAATATCTTCCGCAAATACATGTACAACGAACCACACATAGTTTCGTTGCACATGTACAATAACAGTAAATATAATGCGTTCCTACTGAACGAAACGAAAAACTGTTAATGATTTTCCAACGCTGTTCCACCAGGGGGGTTATTTAAATTTCATCCTCTGGGTTTTGTGTTATATATAAATGGTTCCTGTATTTTATTAGGATTTTGAACAACTTTTGAACCATGGGATACATATCCAAATTACATTATCCACAAGGAAAGTATTGCATCCCAATAGGTAAACATACTATCTGTGTATTAGTCTGAATTAGTCATTTTTTGTGGATGTTTTGTGTTTATGTTTAACTTTGTGACATTAGATCACTGCTTTATACCCTGTCGCCTTAATTCGCACCCCGTTCCAGAGTTTGTGTGGACCCTTGAGGTCACCTGGCAGCTGGTCCGCACCCGACTCTCCATGGATGCCGAGTTCGACCAGCCAGTGTGTAAGAAGAAGAAGCTGTGGGAGACGGTGGCCGAGAGAGTGACAGCCAGTCTCCAGGAGGCGGGTCACCCCGGCGGCACTGTGAAGGCCTACGAGTGCGACCTCAAGTGGAGGAACATGCTGGCCACCTACAGGAAGAACGCAGAGCGCGCCAGGCGGCTGGGGGCTCAGAGCGTGCACTGGGAGTTCTTCCCAGCCATGCACGACGTCCTGGGCAGGAGCGGAGACGAGGCCAAGGTGCAGAGGAAGTCGAAGCCGCACACGCAGAAACTGGGCCCCCCTCTGGCCAGCAAGCACTTCACACCCATCCTCCCCACCCCTGCTCTGCCCCTGGCCCCTCAGTCCTCTCGACCCTCCCAGGATGTGCTGCACTTATATCTGGAACTGCAGGAGAGGAAAATGAACCTGTGGATGCAACAGAAGGCCCTAGAGGAGAGGAAGATCGAAGCCATTAATAATCTAGCCAGAGCAATATCGAGCTTGGCTGAGGACGCCAGGTTACAGTTGCCGAAGGAAGCCAGGTAGCCAATCACATCAAACGCTGGCCGCGTCCGGGGCAACGGTTGCTGAGTGACAAAACCCTGCCACTCAGAAGAGCATTTTATTTTTCGACTCAGAGCTTCAACTTCCAGAGATTTATTTTTGGCCTGTGTACTAAACTTCAGTTTAAAACCCAGACTGTACAATTTAAAAACATTCAATATTTGTTACATTTATAAATTAAAAACGGTGTGTTTACATTTTCTTTGGATATACTCTTGAAGAATCTGTAACTTTTTTTTTTTTTTTTTTAACCAGTTGTCACCTGCTACTGTGAGGGTACATATATGGACGCGGCTCTTTATCGGATTAATAATAATTTAAAAGCAATAAAGAATGAGGTTGGGGCGATGAAGAAACATTTGCAGTTGATCTGAGTGAAAACCCAAAGTACTATTTTGCACATCAGTCTGTCAGTTTGCACCTGCGATTCAAGACTGTGCTGTCAAAGCATTTTGGGAAGGGAAAAAAAAAGGCTGCCATTGTAAATAGATCTTGCACACAGTTTAAAAACAGGCTGCAGAAGCTATCAGTGGAGCTTTTAATAAAAAGAAACTTTACAGTCTTGTCTGTTCTGTGACTGGGTCGTGTGAAATGGGCAGCGTCTTTCACATGTAGCTGCTGCGTGTTGACATTGATCAGCACCCGGTCTTCACAATTTTTCAGCTGCTCCCAACTTGAGTCCTTCTGGATAGCAGGTCCGCCATGGCCTCCCTCGTCCTCAGCCCATCCTCGTCCCCCTGTCCCTCCTCTTCATCCCCCTCCTCCCTCACCACCTGAGCAGGAGTCACACGCTCTCCCATCTCCAGCAACACGTTGTGCAGGATGCACGCTGTCAGCACCACGGCCCGCGCCCTCTCAAAGTTCCCCATGTCCAGGTAGCGCAGGCGGTGGAAGCGAGCTTTGAGCTCGGCCACGGCCCGGTCCAGCACGTCAAGGTGAGCCGCCAGGGTCCGATTGTAGGCCTCCTCCCGGGGGCCGCAGCCCACTACGGGGTACGGGGTCAGTATCCGGGCCAACGGCGGGAAACTCCGCCCAGCCACCAGGAAGGCACCGTGGGGCACAGCGTGCGGGTCCAACCGAAGGCGCTCCCTCAGGGCCTGGCCCCGGGCCCCGTCGGAGCCCCTGCTGATGCTGCAGTGCAGGAATCGGCCCTGGCCATCACACACCAGTTCCAGGTTAAGCCACGAGTCTGGGTGCACCTCCTTCTTCATCTTCTTCATCTCCAGCAGGCCTTCCCCAATCTCCTGCTTGCCGATCGGCAGCCGGATGGGGATACGAGTGTGTCCCAGGATGCCGAACACCTTGGGGACCTCCGTCGTCTCCACACCCTCAACATCCTCCAAGGCATCCGACAAAGGCACTAAAATCCTCTCTGCCTCTTGGCCTTGACAAGGAGACACGAGGAACATTAGTTTACTTATCCAATATTTCACAAACCAGTTTTATCCCAGTTCCCAGCACACCCATAAAGTATTTAGAGTTCCTGATTGCTTGGGTCAGGTGCTTACCCGCCGGCCATCGTATCTGCTGATCCCGGAGCGCGTTCACGCGCTCGCAGAAGGAGAAGAAGATGCGGTGGATGTTGCCCTTCTCGAGCCGGAAGCGCGCGGACACGGAGCGGTAGCTGAGCCTCCGCGACAGCAGGGTGAGTGACAGCAGCACGGTGTGCGGCAGCGAGAGGCGCGCCCGGCCCGTCAGCCGGCTCTTACTGTAGCTGGAGTCCGAGTTCCGGAGAAGATCTGTGATGTACTGAGGCAGTCCTACCATCATTCCAGCTCACTCAATGCAAAACAGATGGAGCATATAACCTACACAATAGTTCCTCCTTTTAACAAAATAAATAGTTAAGGGAGTTAAACACACCCGTACTGCGTGGTTATCCTCTTCTATTGGATTCGACAGCAGTGTTTGCTCAGACTCCTCGGACGGCTCAGCCGCTTCCGAATGCAGGGGGTGCGGCGTCGCTTCTGGGAGCTGAATCTGCTGCAGACACACCGGCGCAGTCTGGGTCTTCGCCCTCTCAATGAGATCGGCCTCCAGGATCTCCTCCACAGCCTGGTCCAGCCGCTGGTCCAGCTCTCCGTGCGATAGCGGCTCCCAGTCGAACTGCATCAATTCCAGGACGGCCCGACCGGCCGAGATCACACAGGCCATGTTGTAGGTCATAGTGCTTAAAAAAAACACGGTATCAACCCAGTCTTACATGCACACCGCGGTCTTTATCGTTCTTGTAAAAAATAAAATAAAAAAATCACTTAAATCATCATTATGCAAAATCAACAATGCAAAATGTGTCGATTCACAAAAATTTACCACCAACAGTCCTGTAATCTTTATATCACATCGTGTCAGTTTCATAAACTGACTACACTGACTTTAATATGCACACGTTACCATTTATTTAACAAATAATATTTAAACTTCCGCACAACCTGTATAAAGGCACCAACACAACTCGCATCAGCATGGATCTGCTTTGCATTTTACCTCGTTTTCAGCCATCCTCCAGTTTGTAGATCATTAGCCAAAGACAGAGTATATTTATCCCCTGTATTTGTAAAGAGCCGTAACATTTAACTTACCTTAACTGGCATTTGTAAGCGAAAAGCGCTGGTATTTTTGATTAACTTTTTCGTACCATAGACCCACGTTGATTCAGGCTTCCATTGGAGATATGACGCCGCTTAAATGGCCACCACCACCTCGTGGCTGCAGATGGAACTTCACCGCGGCAAGTCCCGAAATCGAGTAGGAACTGAACAGTCCACCCTTTCACATTCGCCCGATTTAGGGGCGGTAGATCCTTGCGGATGTGAAAATTCGCGAATAATACTTGGGTCAATCATCAAAAATGCAAAATTGACGGCACTGTCAATTTTCCACGGTCAGAGACACATGAGTGATGCTGGTTGCCGAAAGATTTTGAACATTAAATATATATTATGTACTTACACGAACAAATGTCAAATAACAGCAATATTTATATAAGATTTTATTTGATCCAAATCATTTTCAGTATTACGTATTTTTGGCTTATGCGTCGTCCAAAAATATTCACGGCCAACCTGCCGTTGACAAAAACCGTGAATACCTAATTCCCGAATCTGGAAATACGACTTGAAATAAAGTTGAGATTATATATCCTATTTAAGCCTACCCGGTTAGCAGGGAAATCTAGGTCTGGTGAATATGAACACTTTAAAATGTTTATTATATACGTGCCCTTGTAAACAAACTCCCAGGAATACAAGGTTTGTATCTTTGCTTGTCAATGGGGCTGTACCTTACATTTCTGTACCTTAAATGGACTCCCCAAACTACAAACGACATTAATATACGTCCAATGGGACAAAAGTGTTCCTCAGGGTCCATTTCTGTACCATAAAAGGTAAAATTACCTACAGCTAAGGGTACAACTGGCAGACCCTAGAGGGTACAGCCCCAGTGACAAGCAAAGGAACAAGTTGGTACCTTGTTTTCTGAGAATGTAGTGCCCTTTAAGATTCATTAACTCTGATAAAATATGTTATCAAACTGTGTATGAGTCATAACTAACTTACAAATGCCAACAACAATCATCTAAAGCGACTGAATTTTTGCAAATCCTGACATGCATGCAGCTGTGATACCGTACTGCTAAATACTCTGAAAAAGAGATTTTTGACATGTGCACATATAACAAATGATACCACATATTTTTTTTATTCCAAGCTGCATGGAATATTGTCATTAATTAAAAAAAATGAAAAAGCACTTGTCTTTATTCAACTTAGTCATTGTTCATCTTCTGAAACAATTTGATGTCAACTGCAGGACCCCCAAAAGGGCTGTCATATCGTCGATTATATCATTGAATATTAAACGTGCAACAAAGGAAATTCAGTAGACACTGTGTCCCTACGGCACACCGAGCTGTGCTTTGGGTTATTACAATCCTGTGACACCCCCTCCTTACCCCAAACAAACTGTCAGACACTAAACAGATCTGGTGTTAACTGCACCTTTGGTATCAGCACAAATGAGACTGCAAAGAGATGTTGGGGGGGCACCACCCATACTTGGTACTCGGGGTGGGGGGGGGGGGAAGAAAAGGTACTTCTAGACAAGCTCAGGTTACACAGACTTAAGTCACTGGCTAAATGAAGACAAGCTGAAACGGAACTGCAAGGGAGGGTACAGCAAGCAGAGGGACAACTCAACCTGAAAAGGCATTTCAGAAGAGGAAGATGATCAACAGGAAAAACTCATTTTCTGCTCTAAGGTCATTTCAACAGCCTACTCAACTGTACATGGAGCATCTATCTAGCATCCAGTGTTTTTCTGTATTTTATTTTTTTTTTTCATGCATGTTTCTTTAGGAAAGCAGACGCCACAAAACACACACCCCGACCCTTAATACCCCCCCTATAAAGTTAATACAATCCTAAACAATATTAACAATTAGGGTGACACAGAACACAAAAGCAATCTGAAATGATTGGGGGGGGGGGAAATGTTTCCATTCTTTGCAGTTAAGTTCCTCCCAAGATTGAACATATACTACTCAACTGCACCAAGGAGCGCATTTATGGGAGCACTGTGTCACTCGCTCCCATTATGACCTCACAGACAGACATGTTTGAGTTGACATCAATCAGATATAGGACCTCCTTTAAATCCATTCATGTGTGGATGTTAGTGTGTACTGAGGTGGACGAACTGGAGCGAGGCAGGGGGTGTATGGTTAATACAACATGTAATATGCATGTTATTGCGTGCGGGAGGGTGTGGGGGGGGGGTATACACATATCTATTTGCTCCCCTACAATCTCCTCTTGCACTGCCCACGGACACACGCTCCACCGGGCCACACCCCCCCCCCCCCAGCCCTCACTGCACGGCCTGCTCATTGGCAGCGCTGCTGGAGTCTTGTGGCTTCATCACATCTGGCAGCTCGGGGGGGCTGGAGAAGGGGTCCACGCGAAGCTGTTCGAACATGTCATCTGGGGACAAAAAAGAAGCAAACCTTTTCAGATCACAGTATGTTTTAACAGTATTTGAAAGCCTGGGGGAAAAACAGACTTGCTTCTTCCCGACAGACATGCATCACTGAACGAACCACATATGTATGACAATGACAGACATACTCACCGCCGATACGGAAAGCCAGTCCAATAGTGGCTGGGGCTTGGGGCCTAGCAGTCTGGTTGGTGAAGCCGCAATCTCCCAGGGTCTTGTTGTCATCTAGCACCTGGTCATCCTAAATTAGAAAGATAATAATAATTGATACTTTATTGATCCCTGTGGGGGAATTCTCTTTTCGCCTCCCCCGAAGCTGGTCACCCATAGCAGCTCCCAGGGTGCTGGGGGTTAAGGGCCTTGCTCAAGGACCTGCAGACGTAGCGAGGCTGGGGCTCAAACCGGCAACCTTCTGATCACAGGCACAGAGGCCTTGAATTCCCCACATACCTTGAAGAGTTTCTGCTCCTCAGGCGCCCTCTTGAGAATCCCCTCTACGATACGTTTTAGCTCATATACAGTGGTGGACTCCTTGGCGTCAGTGAAAATGGTCGTCTTATGACGCCGGATCATCAAGAACACATCCTATGACACAGACAACAGAAAACAGGGTAAGTTCATTCTGCCCATATGCAACTGAAAGACAGCAGTCAGTGTACAGATGGTTGTGCTTGATCCCAAAGCTGCTTCACCTTAGTAAAAATATTTGAAAAATAAAACTGATCTGATGTACAATGCTGGACTGGGACACCTTGTATTACTGTCCTCTACTAGTAGCAGCAAACATGCTATCCTGTTTTAAAACCATCTCTGCATGTAACTACATGAATCCTCTATCTACAGTTGTGATTGTCTGATTTGTCTTCTCTTTTTGATGTCCTGTGTTTCTTCTGTACACCTATTCTGGTCAGAGTGGCAGGGAAGCTTTCTTCCCCTCTCATGAATAGTGATAATTAGCACATTCGGTCCACTTCATTATCAGTTTTCATTTTTAAACCACCGGCTCCACAGTGTCTGTCCCTTATCTGGCAACCCTCAAGACCGACACGGGGCACTTGACAAAAGTTTGGAGTGTTGGGATTTTTTTTTACTTTGTGTTTATAACAAGTAGACCACTCACTTTCCCCAAATATAAAAATACTCAGTGTTAATATTTCCTTTAACGGGTTATTTTGTTTACCGATCTACAATCATATCAGGTTTCATTAATTAGCCCATAATAAATGATCAAATTATTTTTCGACCTAAGTTAACATTTTCAACGCGTACACATTAAGCAAAACAACTGGCACATTTTAAGACGTTCCTCTTCAGATGATATTCCTTCGAAAGCAGTTGATAATAATAAATAAATTGGCGAAGCATTTACTCATAAAGGCAAACAAAATTAAGCTATGTCTAATTAAACAGGTGAACGCTTCACTAATGTGATTTGCTTTCGTACACTTCCTTTAAACCACGGACCTCTATCGCCACATTGCACGTAAACCACTAATCCGTTAAATCACGCGTTTTTACTTGGTAATCTAAGAATGCCTTACTATATAGGCTAGCCTTACTGTCATACTGATTTACAACGTTACTATTATTAAGACTTGACTGTACCGCTCATGCGGCTTTTGGTTATATTTGTATTGAGCGCATGTCGGACATTAGGTTCCTGAAAATGGGTCGTATGCCCGGCGTACGTACATACAAATTTGTGTAATTATCAGACAGGTTATATGTCAAGTTGGGTTTATTGTAGTGTTCCTAGCTTTAGATTTTAAAATGGGGCCTTGTTTAAGAGTGCTGCCTCCATTTTCCATGTCTGCGGCACGACAACATCACAACAAGCAGCTTCCTCCTGTTCAGTTGGCTAAATATATAATATTGCCAAACAAAGAAGTTCATTTATAAGATTAATTCCCTCCTGTTTTTCCGACAAGACTTAAAAACGCAAATACAACTCATATACTGTAGTCAGCGTTACGCCTGCTTGCTTATATTTACAGAGCATGAGTTCAATTTAAAAGGAGATTGTTTCTCTTCCTCACTCACCATTTCTTACAGTCGAGTTCGCTCCACTAATCTTCCGCTATCCCACACTGCACCGCAAAGCCTCCGGTCCTCCTCAAGCCCGGCAACCCCCGCGCTCCTCATCAATACACATGCGTACATGTTAATATGACGCATTGACTAATTTTTACAAAATTAATAAAATTTATGAGCACGTATAATGAGATCTTCAATTAGCGAAAATCATGCAAACAATCTGTTTTTGTTATACTTTTTGTTTTTATATTTACTCATTTTGGGCTGGTTTTTTTTTCATTTTTATCTTTTTTATCTTTTCTGCTCCATCGTATCTGCACTGAAGTTATGATGAATGTGAATATATATTTTAGCAGTATTGGTTCGAATGTAAGGAATGTAATAATTTATAATACTTATTATTATAATTATAGTGTACCCCATTCAACAGAATCTCGCCTCGGGCACTAGAACCAGCAAGGCCCTGCTGATAGTGAACAGTGTCGCAAATTGGTGTTTATTACTGGGGTCTTTAGTCTGATTTTTATTTATGTAAATGATATCATTCAGCCCCTACTATTCAAATTTGACACCTTCGTCTAAGTATTGTGACTTCTATGTTTTACAAATACCTTATTTTGTCTAACTCACCCGACACAAAAACTAAATTTTGCCTTCCTTTATACCTACTAATATGGCAGATTTTTCTGTCCACACCCATCTGACCTTATTCCCATAATCCTTTAAGTACAATTCCGTTCCCAGAATTCCCTGCGGCGTAGCTGAATGAGCGCTGAGCAAGATGGCTGATAGACCTGGTAGGGTAAACTTTAAATCTTCACGTTAATATATTTTAACAGGCGTCGTTTTGAAATACATAACATGGGTCAGTGACATAATGTTACTTAAAGTGTGTATACAGTTTGTCTAAAAGTGATTTAACAAATGTGGTATTAAGCGTTATCTATAGAGGGGCCAATGCGACCATTTTCTTTCTGAGTCAAGTCAAGGTCTTTCTTGTCAGACGTTTGCTACCTGACATCCTAAGCAATAATGTACATAGTGTTTTAGGCCTGGCTTTTTCTTTGGATTTACATTGTCCTTTCATTCGCTTTCATAAGTTTTTTGCATTAGTGGACCTGTATACTTAAGAAACTAGTTAGAATGCTAATTAGGCAATCCCCATTGTAAAAATGGCAACCCTTTCTTTTATGTGTTGCATTGAGATTAGTAATCTGTTGTATACGCGTGAGCTAAGAAGTACCAGGTATTAAAATAATTATGCATCACTTAAGGTACGCGAGGCAATTACAAACATTACAACGTACACAAATAAGTGAAACTCATTTAATAGCCTGCTAATTATAGTTTCAGTAGCCTGTTGTATGTCTGAGCTGCATCAACTGCTACATTATTTGATTAATGCTTAAATTTAGCTACGTTTCTTAAAAACAAACTTGCTAGTTCAAATCCTGTTAATGCCACGAGTATACTACTCAATTGGGCCCTTGAGCAAGGCCCTTAACCTGCAATTGCTTTATCCTGGTTATGACGTTAATTTGCATCTAGCCCTGTGAAGAAGTCCTCCAACATACAGGGAAATTTGGTGGTTGGTGGCAGGATTGGCACTCCAGCCATCAGAAAATACTAATTCGGAATAGTGTGGTGCTGAGGTATCACCCACTGCACGGCTGCACTCAAGTGGTTTGTCGTGGCAGGTGCAGCGCATGTTCCTTACCTCCTCCTCCTTAAAAAAACAGAATTTGTGTTGCTTGTTAGTTGTAGTGTTTTAACACCGGCTTCTTCTACTGCCTTGTAATAACAGCTTTATTGCGGTAAAAAATTGGTAGGTCTTGGTGCATTTGAGCAGTGTGTACTGATTGCTGCCCAAAATTGTGCTTTTATGAAAGGTTTTGCGTTGGTGTTTTGTGACAGCCAGTTAATTAAATATTTTTGGAATGATTTCAGTGCCCTTGTCCGAGAAGAAGCTGTTGGATGTGAAGTTGAGTCAGCTTCCGGCATGGGCCGGAACGAGGGACTTCACCCCTAATGGCATTCTCTCCGCCATTCGCCGAGGTCGGTCTCCCTTTTCCGATATCATAACTGCTTGGCAAACCGACTTATGTTAATATACTAAAATAACTAACTAGATTAACATTAATGTATTTTAAATGGAGTATTTATACTTTCAGGGCATGACCGATATTTCAACAAGTACATCAACGTCAAGAAGGGTGGTATTGGAGGCATTGCAATGCTGCTGACCGGTTACGTGGTGCTGAGTTATATCTGGGAATATGATCACATCAGTGAGTAAAATTTAACTTCCTTAGAAGTAACATTGCTTCACCACTATCTGAAGTATAAATATTTGCTGTGCAGATCATATCTATTAACCTCTTTGAGGATTCTTTTTTTGTTCCTCTTCATGTAAACATTAGTGACTTTATTACGGCTGGGCGATTTATTGATAAAATACTGTATCATGATTATAGTCATGAATTTGAATATCATGAGTATTGTGGTATAGCTGAAACACTTTTCTTGCATTATTAACAGTTATAACCAGGGATTGACATAACTGGTACGCAAGTATGCATTCACCTTTAAAAGTGATACGTGCGGCAATTGATTGTTGTAACAGCGTGAATGTGTACCTATTTTATGTGCATTATAACCTTTATACATTAATTTATACTTCATTTGCAGTATACAGATCAAAATGCATGGTAATTTCTTGTCATATCAGCGCAATGCACATAAAATACGTACATATTTGCGCAGTTACATTAATCGACTGCCGCATGTATCGCTTTTAAAGGTGAATGCGTACCAGTTATGTCAATCCCTGGTTATAACAATATTAAACAATCCCATCGAGGTACAAGTCTGTTATTGGTGTGACTTGTCATTATGCCTTTCTATAACTCATTCAGCTTATAACAATTAGTAAAACAATTTGGTCATCATAATCAGAAACACTCGAAACAAACGGTCATATTTTCCTTGAACATGTGAAGTTTAGAATATTGTGATAAATATCAATATTGTGAAAATCTCTGAATTTTATTTTTACGGCATATGGTCCAGCCCTAGACTTTATATATACACCCCTAAAGTTACTCACTTGAGCCATTTCACATGCATTTTCCCCTGTTGTTAATCTTTTAGAACATGACCGGTGGAGGAAGTACCACTGAAAGACCCTGGTTCTTCTGCCACACTTTG
Source organism: Paramormyrops kingsleyae (assembly GCF_048594095.1). Classification (NCBI taxonomy): domain Eukaryota; kingdom Metazoa; phylum Chordata; class Actinopteri; order Osteoglossiformes; family Mormyridae; genus Paramormyrops; species Paramormyrops kingsleyae. Next base: position 14,860,413 of record NC_132818.1, on the reverse strand, counting down.
TAGTGAGTGACCCATGTCAACATATATATTCACATGTTAAATGAGTGTTCTGTACAAAGTGATGTTCATGACCAATAAAACTTAAATATTGTAATCAGTTCATCTGAAGTCCCTTTTCTCTTGTGGAAGAATTCATTCATCCATAGCCAATTTAACTATAATACGCTCCTACAATAATTACTATGAGAAAAGTACATGTGCCTTTCAGGTCAGTTTGACCCCCAGGGTAGGTGAGAGTTTGAGATGATTAAAAGACGAGGTATCAAAGAAAAATGCTCACCTGGAATCTCAAGTGTCTTCTCCAAACCTCAGTATACTCTGTTCCTGTATACCTTCATGTACAGCATATGATGGCATAACCTTAACCAATCAGGCTAATACACATGGTGCTATGACCAAAGCCTTCCAGAAGAGAGACTGTGTGGTCACCAGGAGCCTGATGCATTCCTTGCTTAGCCAGATAACTTGTTGGATTTAAGGTACCCTAGTTTAAATGGACATTCTTAATCTTTCACTTAGCCCAGACTACTTTAAATTTGACAAGTTATCTGGCAAAGCAAGAAATACTGCTTTGTTGAACAGGCCGCAGGTGTCCACTGTAATATTCAACACAGGTAGGTGAAACCACCTGCCTGGCATCTCTGCCTGGCACACCTCCGACAGAGCCACCCTTCACTGATGTTTCGCTCCTTAAATCCCGGAACTTCTCTGGGTGGTGGAGCAGCGATTGGGACGTCTCTCTACCACCCCCTGCAGCTGGCCCTAAGATCCCTCCTTCCCCCATTGTTTGTCCTTCCTGTGGAGCCAGAGCCAGAAGCTCCCCTGCTCTGCCTCCTCAGCAATACCTCTGATGGCTCTCTTCAGATTGGTACCTCTGATGGCTCTTCAGATTGGTACCTCTGATGGCTCTTCAGATTGGTACCTCTGATGGCTCTTCAGATTGGTACCTCTGATGGCTCTTCAGATTGGTACCTCTGATGCCCAGGGACTTGAGGAGACGCTGAGCTGATGTTCCTGCATAGCCTCTGCAACCAACCTCCAGTGGGAATGTGAATGCCCTCCACCCAGCCTGTGAGCATGCAGCTGCCAGCTCTGCATACTTGTCCTCCTTCCTCTCGAAGGCAGCCTCCATTCCTTTCTCCCACGGAATGGTCAGCTCAACCATGATGACAGCCTTGGTCAGGGAGGACCAGAGCACTATATCGGGTTGTAGAGAGGTTGGGGTGATCTCCTGAGGGAACCTGAGCCGCTGGTTAAGGTCAGCCGTTAAGTTCTACTCAGCTCAAGGTGTCGAGAGAGACCACACCCTACGAGTGTAGGACAGGTCCTGGTGCCGGTTTCACAAAGCAGGATTACTTGCTTAGCCAGATAACTTGCCAGATTTAAGGTAGTCTGGGCTAAATGTAAGTTGATGAAAATAAGGTCTATTTGGCCCAGACTACCTTAAATCTGGCAAGTCATCTGGCTAAGCAAGTAATCCTGCTTTGTGAAACAGGCCCCTGGTCTCCTTGCCTAACAAAGTGAATCGATATCTGAGATGGTACTGGACTGGTCCTGTTCGCTTCAAGCCTACATGCCACCAGAATTTCAGCCAGCTTACCCAGGACCCGGTCGTGACGCCACCAGTAGCGGCCCTGTGGTAACGCTGCCTTACAACCGGAGAGGATGTGCTGCAGGCTTGGGTTCTGGGAGCAGCAGAGTTGGCAGTTTTCCTCTGTCATACCAGATGTTAATGTTTTGGGGCTTGGAAGGATGTCATGTTCCCCTGATTACATATTAAGTGTTCACAGATGCAAGTGACCTAACACTTCCTGCTGTACCAGTTATTCTCAGAACTTTCAGACTTTATTCAGTTCATAACTGAAACAGCCTTATAGTTTAAAGCAGTAGTTCTCAATCCCGTTCCGGGAAGACTCCCTGCCAGAATGTTCTCACTCCAACCCACCACATTCACTACTAGGCTATTAAGGGTCAACTGAGCCTGATTATGGTGTGATTAAAATGAAAACATTTCTGGCAGAGGGATTGACAAGATTTTGATGTCCACTTACACAGACACTTCTAGGAGGAAGCACTCTAAGCTATTTATAATGAATAACTCATAGCCTAATTGTAACAACCACAAAGTCACTGATTCATTTAAATCCCCAAATCACATTTATTTAATATAAAATTCAAAACGCTACAACCTCCTAATGCCCATTGTGTTGATTCTCATCATGCTGATGATCCTGCATTTTGTCATTTGCAAAAACAAATCAAGGAGAATTAACATTACTGTAACAGTTCATGAAGAGCCCTTGTTCATTCCTCTAAAACAAGGGTACTTCACATTTCTCATTTCATTTGCAGATAATTTAGACACGTGGGGATCATTTAATATTTTGAGGCTTTTTTGTCCAGTACATGATGCCATATGAAGAAAATCAATACAATTGTAAACTGGAAGCTGTTGCTCCTCAGTTGTCATGATGACCCTCCTATTTGAACAAATAAATCAATTTTCCATGGCTGAATGCACAACGTCACCAGTATTGAGACTCTAAACATTATGTACTTATATACCTAGCTCCAATTTCATGCAGAATCAACCTTCCATTTTCTTTTAAACAAAAAGCATGTTTATAGAAGTCATTTTATTTAAAATAAAAAGCACACACAAGGTATACAGCAATGAGTTTAACAGCATCCACACTCAAATGGAGATTAAAATGCCCATATGACCATCTCAGCGTAAGCTAGAGATTTGGAATGGTAGAGTGTACGGTCAGGGCATCTCCAAAGCGTGGAGGTGTATTATGAGTTCCGTTTCTTTTTTTTTTTTCCTTCTTCAAAAAGTACAAAATTCAACCAGAACATCCCCTGCATCCACAGTGGGTGCACTCGATAATCCTTCCCTGTGGAACAGAAAGCAGTTGATTCTGCATTCAGTGACAGCTTTCCAAAATCATATTCATGCAATCAGCTTATGTCAAGTACAATCATAATAGCAGGAACATTCAAAGCGCACGGCGTGTAACCTAGTCACTCAAATGAACACGTTTTTCGCAAAGATAGATGTTTTTCTTAAATGAAAGACAAGTAAACACACTGTGATACTCACCACTTCAAGCTTGCTTTTCGGAACTCTGCAGATGCAATTTGTTCCGAAGTTCGTGTCTCGGGTCTGAATGCACCGCAGGCAACACAAATTCTCATAGCCCTGCTTCTTCCATTTCGCAATGAGGTTCTTGTCTGCATATCCTTCCTTAATGCAATATTCGTACAACTCTGTTGAATAAAATATTTACACGGATTAGGTTTAAATATATAACTCTTAACATACATGAAACATTCAAGTAATAGTTTGGACGAACCTCTGCTTATGGCCTTTCGTTTGTAGAACAAGTCGAAAATATAACGGCTTCGCTGGTGATGAAGCCGGAATATTGGCCAGAGTGACTCAACTTTTCGCTTGCCTTCATGTGGCTCTGTTTCCGCTGTTAAATTAAAATGAAAAGAAAAATTAGATTTTATAGACCGGTTGACATTACGCTCAGTGGCTAATAAGATAGGTTGCTAACATGAAACAAGCGATTCAAACCCTCACCTTCTCTCATTTTCTGGTCAAGTTCATCCAAAGTGGGTTCAATTAGTTCCCATCCATCTGGAGGGGGTTTTCGGCTCCTTTTAACCTTTGGCATTGATTTAAGTAAAAGTCAAAATGTTAAACACAAAGAAGGCTGCGAAGACGTCTGAATGCTAGCTAGCCTTTACTTTTGTCAACTATAAATGACGTCACCCAGCGAGCGGCGGGGTCCTACGTTTCTTGTCTCACGAAATATACGGATACTCTCCATAAGGCATATATGGTTAAAATTGTATGGAAAAACGAAACAAATAACAATACGCGGCTTCAAACAACTAATCTAGTTATGTAAAATATATATTGTTGTTGATTTATGCTTAAAGAAAACTATAGTGTTACCATTAGTTTTGGCGTATTGCATCAGGTTAGCTAACCAAAAACCGCCTGAAAAATAAATATTAGACTTTAGATGTCAACATTGTACATGTAAGCCTGTCACCGTTTATTTCATATATGTATATACGCTTAATAAATGGCATGTTTATTACTACGTAGCTTCATCGCTATATCTATTCGTGTTGCCAATTATTTTGCATTTATTTGTAAGGAGAATACGTAGGTACCCAGCAAACTACGCCATATGGTAAATTCTCTACCCTTTCGATTGTAGTATAGCATCGAAGAAACACTGGTGTGCTGAAGGAGTATTTCGACTTTGTATTCTGTAGTTATAGTAAAACCAATTAAAATGCCTAAAGGAGGTAAGGCACCGTATATAATAGCATTTGCTGTCACCAAAAAAACAATCCAAACTTATATTTTCTTTTATAAGCTTCGCCTCATGTGCTAGCTAGCTAAGTTGTAGCTAGCTGTCAAATGCCAAGATAAGTGACTTAGAAACTGTACAGCCATCCAGTAGATTATTTGCGAATGAGATGTGTAAGTAGTAACAGTCATGTGGCTGTTTTATTTGTACAACATTTTGGGGGCCTTAAATATGACAACCTTCCATGACATGTTGTTACATATATTGCTATATATATTTTTTGTTTGTTTGTTTTTTTTTGACTTCACTAAACTTTTGTTTTTATATATTAACGTCTGTTTACCAATTTTTTAATTCAGTTTTTGATAGAGATTGCGGTACATCGATGACGAAAACCGTCGATTACTCATAACTGAAATGTAACTGACAGGCATGGTAGCTTTCCCTATTACTGAAATTCTCCTCATAATTTTAGGTAGAAAAGGGGGACATAAAGGGCGAATGAGGACATACACGAGTCCCGAAGAGATTGATGCGCAAATGAAAGCAGAGAAAGAACGTAAGAAGGTAAATCTTTGTGTTTTCGCATTGATACATGTCATTGTTCTCTTCTCTATTCATTAAGTTTACCATTGTTCTTGATTACACATATTTATGGTTGATCACACAAAGCAAATATGGGTCAGACTATAACACGTTGTATGGCAGGATGAAGAGGAAGGAGCAGCAGTAAATGATGAGCCAGTGGAGGAGAAGCCAACAGAGTCTGCCTCTGATGACAGTGACGATGAAGATACACAGGTCATTTGGACAGCATTTACTAACCTGATAGCATTATACTTTTTTTTTTTGTACATTGTAAATGAAGGCTGATTTATTATACTTTCAGTTGTTTCTCTTGCATTCTGTAGAAAAGGAAAGGTGTGGAAGGGTTGATAGACATTGAAAATCCAAATCGAGTTGTACAGAAATCAAAGAAAGTAGCAGATATTGTGCTGGAAGGACCCAAAGAGCTTTCCAGAAGAGAAAGGTAACGGCAGCCAAGATGTGCTCCTTTTGCATAGGATTTAGCTTCAGTCAGCATCGTACGGCACAGGCCATATTTCACATGTAACTGACAAGAGCTGGCTCATTCTTCACTGTATTGCTAGTAGGTGCTCTTTTAACTATCGCCGTTTTTCCGGACAGGGAAGAAATAGAAAAGCAGAAGGCTAAGGAGAGGTATATGAAGATGCATTTAGCGGGCAAAACGGAACAGGCCAAAGCAGACCTGGCACGTCTGGCCATCATACGAAAACAACGGGAGGAAGCAGCCCGGAAGAAAGAGGAGGAGAGGAAAGGTAATCGTGGGGGGTGGGCAGCTCCGGGAGCAGAGCGACTTTAAATTCTTTATTAGAAGAAAATTGAGGGAAAACACTCCAGTGTTCAGTACTTCAGTGAAATTAACGCTTTGTCGAAATTCCTGTGCAGTTTTAAAATGTGTCTAAGAAATGTTACGCCGGAACACACTTCAGGTTCATAAACCAAAAAAAAAAGATTGACAGTCTGATAGATGGATGGGTGAGGATGCCAAGACTGTGAAGCATCGGATGGAAAATGTATGTTTGTATGCAGTGCAGGTGCTGGACCTGATGCTAATTGTTTCTCATCCATTTGTCTTCAGCGAAGGAGTCGGTTGCGGCGGCGGCGGCGGCGGCAAAAGGACTTCACACCATGTCTTTGAAATGATTACAGAGGACAGTTACAACTGAGGGACACCTGCTGCTATTGTGGACTGAGGAAAAAAGAAATGAGGCAGAATATAAATCTGTTTATTTTTTTGAAAGATGCCCATCTATGAAGAGGAGGATTTGATGTGTCTTACGTTTTATGACCATTTCAGCATTGTGTATGAGGGAAATGTTGAGTGGATGCCATTGATTTTTTTTTTTTTTAATGTTCCACAAGAGTCATTGTCTATGCTGGACTGTTTTTATGGAGTATGCTTAGTCACTGTTGCCAAAGCATCCCATCAGTCAACCTTAAGATACACATGCATCCTGCTATGTTGCTGTTGGGTATTTAGTGGATTTTTATATGCCCTATGCCTCCTATTAAAATTATTGTTCCAAAAGTCTAAATTATCGGATAATTTTAAACCCATTACAGCCAGTTTATGATGTAATAATTTATGATATCTTGTCCATACGTCTGTATATTTTCCTTCCTCTAGGGGGAAGCCTGTACTTGCCACACAAACCTGTAACCCTCTGGCTAACACTACTTAAAAATGGTTATTTGATGATGAATAAAAGAGAAAATGAGTGATGACGGCTGAATGAAATAAGAAATAGTGTATATATAGGTGTTCGCCTGCTGTTTCCCTCCCTACATTGCTATACTCCTGTCACACCAGAGCAGTTTGCCAAAACCAAACTGGAGACAAAGGTGTTTTTGCATATGTTGATCTAGATGTACTCACCTAATAAAGTCTCATAGTCGAAAACCTGAAATAACAATAAAACATGAACATTTTTTCTGCTCTTAGTTTTTTTACTTTTTTGTATTTTTCACCGTAACACATGGAATCTTTACTCATTAGATCACTTCATATGTTGCTTCAACAGCATTAAACTCACAGCTTACTGCAAATCCATAATGTCAAATTAATTTATTCGTGGGATACGCAACATGAACAAGATTGGATTATTGGACAATTAGGCTTACAGATATATAAACAAAAAAAGACGTTTCAATGTAATGTGTAAAGAAGTTATACATTGTGCCGTACTTAGTCTTAATATTTGTTGTTTGAAGTTTATTGTCATATGTACAAAGTACAGCGTACAGAGCACAATGAAATTCTTACTTGAAAACCCCTCCCTCACAGACAAAAGTTCATTGCTTACATGGCACATATATCTGCACGGTTCAGTTGCACTTTTTCCTGAGTATTTCTGCATTCAAACATCACGGTAAAGGACAGCAGAACGAGAGTCCCGAACGATCCGTCCGTACCGGAGTTTCCCACATGCGGGCGTGATCAAAAAAATTGTGGGTGGGGCGAAGTGGCGCGCGAATGTTTACGTCACACGACCTCGTCCGATGTGATTGGCTGTAAGTTTTCGCGGAGTTCAGCTGAAGTCGTGAACTTGATGTTCGCTCAAACAACATATAAAGAAAAACGTGGGGTGCAGGCCGTCCCTGCAGTCAACTGAGCAGTAAGTGTGTCTGTTTTTGGGTCATAATTAGACTGATCTGCATCGATCTAGGTGGTCGTCTTCTTTGCACCATTTTCCATTGAGAATTTCGTTTTGTGCCGTATTTGAGCGGACTGAGCTTTAATAAGTCGCGCTGCATTTATACGGGTCTAAATCTAAATGCTGGAAAACTATTTTGTGACCGCTGGTAAGATGCTAATTGTAGCAGTTTGATACTGCTCAATGAATAGTGAATAATACAGTGAATACTGTCATTCACCATGCTCACTCCTCGTGTCACATGTACCTACTTAATCCTGTATTAAAAAAAAAAAAAAAGCTTCCGCGGCACAAAAATCTCATTGTCTGCAAGAGAGACGTTCTAGAGTGTTTCGACGGGCGATTTGAGACTATGCAGTCTGTTATATTTAACTATTGCATCAGAGTGGCGAGTGGCTACACATGACATATCTTGTGTGTGTTGACCGAGTTAACTTTTGCCAGCTGTTAGGCTGTTAAATTGCTGACACGGCTGGGTAAATAAGTTAATGTTTTCCATTTTACCGGGACGTTTATCATGATTGCACAATTTGGCCCAGCTTTTTGCCCTTTGGTTGTTTTTAATCCATTTTATCCCTCACCTGATGCCGCATGCTTGTGAAATTGGATCGTTACGAACTGTTTAATGCTCACCTATAGAACGAAAGCCGTAATGCCTTTGCCAATGCCGAAACGTGTGCTTGTCGTAACTATTTTTGTAGACATCGTCTGTCTTTGACCTGGGGAGAGAATAAATATGGCATTAATTAACGGTTCACGAGCCAGTGCCGACAGCTGGGAATCGCATAACCGGATGATGCTGGACCCTCTGTCTACCTGTGATCCCGAGGTGAGGCAAGAAATCTATACGTGGGTGCTGTGGTTGATAACCAAAACCTGTACGTGTGTAATAAACTGTTATACATGGAATTGTGCATCTTATGCAAAGATATTATTCTTTTCCCTAGTCTAGGAACTTAACAGAGCTTCCTTGTGGTGCACACGACTTTGACTTCCACAGGTGTTTGGCATCATCCGAAAAGAGAAGAAGAGGCAGACGTATGGATTGGAACTCATTGCTTCTGAGAACTTCACCAGCCGGGCCGTCCTGGAGGCCCTGGGTTCTTGCATGAATAACAAGTACTCTGAAGGATACCCAGGGCAGAGGTGAGTTTGTCTTTTGGGGAAGTAATGGCTTTTTTCAGTTAATAATTCAATTAGTCATGCAGACAGAGTCTGATTATCCACGTGATATTTTGCAGTGGTTCCTTGGGGTCACTGCAATCCATGTAATGGATAAATTTGACCCCACACATTGGCTTCTTTAACTAGCTCCAGGCAGCGGGTGGATTAGTGGTTAAGAATGTTCACTTGTAACCAGGGATCACCTAGACTAGCATCATTGGGGAAAAGTGCTAAACTTGGCAACCCTACTTAAGGTAGTAATCAAACAATTACTTCTTGTGTTTACATGTAGTAAACTATCTGTGCCAGATAGACTGTTGCAGGAACAATTATGTATGATTTTACAAATGTTTTACAAACATTTTTGACCATTAAACTTTATTCATTTACATGTGAAAAAATATTAGTGGAACTACATTTAGTGGAAGCTGCTTGGTACGCTGAAACGCTGATCTGCTAACAAAAATGTTAACCTGGCTAATTATCGGTTGGTGGACTAGCGAAGCCCTGCCCAGCACTAGGGAGCGCACATTTTCAAAAACAAAACAAAAAAAATTACAACCCTTGCTTCTTTAAGTTGCTTTGGATAGACGTCAGGTAAATGAGTTTAACGTTTAATAGGAGGCGTAATGATTATGTTTGCCTTTATTATCAAATAGCACCATATTTTTTACATTACTAAGCAGACGCTTTTACCCAAAGTGACTTGCGATTGGGAAAGCGAGGTCAGACGGTCCCTGGCACAGCTGGGATTAAGGGCTTTGCCAAGGGCCTGATGGTGACATCACGGCATGGAATCTGAACCTTCAGATCTCTGACGCAGAGTCCTAACCCTCTTGACCACACACCATCACCGTCTTCACTCAGGATTAACATAGCAAGGGTAAACGTGAATTTAGAAGCGTTTGTGTATAATGTACGACAGGACCAGCATTTGTCTACCCTCAGGTACTACGGCGGCACAGAGTTTGTGGATGAGCTGGAGAGGCTTTGCCAGAAGCGGGCATTGGACGTGTACGGCCTTGACCCAGACAGATGGGGAGTCAACGTGCAGCCCTATTCCGGTATGGCTTTCCAAATAGCCAGCCATCGGAAATCGAACTCCCTCACCACGTGCCAGATCTCAGCATGTCAATGCCACTCTTTGGCCCTCCTTCTTCAGGGTCTCCTGCCAACTTTGCCATCTACACCGCCATAGTGGAGCCCCATGGTAGGATTATGGGTCTCGACCTGCCGGATGGAGGTCACCTGACCCATGGCTTCATGACCGACAAGAAGAAAATCTCTGCAACATCAATCTTCTTTGAATCAATGCCCTACAAGGTGTGGAAAGCTGACGCATTATATTATTGTAACAGGTCAATATATGTGTAATATGTATATACAAAACCATACACAGTTCTTTAATAGCAACACTTTTGCTATGGTAATTTGTGTTGTTTTAGCAATAACATTCATTGTAAATGAAAGAGAACTTACAAATGTGTGACACAGACAAAGAACAGACTTTTTTTTTTATTATTATTTTAGGTAAACCCAGACACAGGCTACATAGACTATGATCGTCTTGAAGAGAATGCTCGTCTCTTCCATCCTAAATTGATCATTGCTGGTACATAAAATCACTCAATGTCATATTCATGGTATAGTCATACTCGGTCATACTCTGTGTCCTGCTTTACATGAGCAGTGTTTTTGCTGCCTCTGTGATAAGTTGCCATCTGTGTTTGGGTCACTTTACATATCCTCTGCCTCGTTCCAAGGAACAAGCTGCTATTCTCGCAATCTGGACTACGCCCGATTAAAGAAGATAGCCAATGACAATGGAGCTTTCCTTCTGGCGGACATGGCCCACATCAGTGGATTGGTTGCGGCAGGGGTGGTGCCGTCCCCATTCGAGCACTGCGACGTCGTCTCCACCACCACCCACAAGACCCTGAGAGGATGCCGGGCCGGAATCATCTTCTACCGGAAGGGTTAGTGTAACTTGTAGCTGTACATTTAGTGCCTTAAGCATGAGTGGAACCAAAGGTGCATCCTTCTGTGCTTTGATCTACGCAAACTGGTTTTCAGGGGTTCGCAGTGTTGACCCAAAAACCGGTAAGGAGACACTCTATAACCTCGAAAGCCTGATCAACCAAGCTGTCTTCCCTGGGCTTCAAGGAGGCCCACACAACCACGCCATTGCAGGTCAGGGGTTGCCCGCCACCCCCACTGGCTGTCTTTGCTATTAAAGGCAGTGGCCATGTTGGTCCCTCTGCGGATGGAGCTCATTGACAACTGTTATTTTTGAACACTAGGTGTCGCTGTTGCCTTAAAGCAGGCACTGACTCCCGAGTTCAAGGTCTACCAGGTGCAGGTGCTTGCCAACTGCAGGGCCATGGCGCAAGCCTTGATGGAGAAGGGCTATAAAATTGTCACAGGTGAGCAAAACGCATAGTCCTGTGAAGACAGCAGCCCCAGCAATGATGTCACCATATGCAAAAATGTTAGCCAGGATGTTGCAAGTTCAAGTTTAGGTCATCAGTCAGCGGGGTTCTGATTCAGATGCTCGGACAGCTGAATTCTTCAGAAAAATATAGATATGGGTAGTACTCTATACACGATTGTAATTATATACTTACTGAGAGCTTTGCACAAGTATATTTTACTGTGACTTTGTGAATTAGTGTTATTTTGAGGAGCAGCTTGAACACCTGGGTCTCACTGTAGGACTTGATATTCTTCTTCGTCCAGGTGGCTCTGACACCCACCTCATTTTGCTTGACCTGCGTCCCAAAGGCACCGATGGTGGCAGGGCAGAGAAGGTTCTAGAAGCCTGTGCCCTCGCCTGCAACAAAAACACTTGCCCAGGTAGCAAAATACTAACTCTTTAGATCAGTGTTTCCCAATCCAGCCCTCGAGGACCCACAGTCTACGTTTCTGCTTCCGGAGCTGGGAGGGAGCAAAAACATGTACCGTCTGTGGGTCCCTGAGGACCGGGTTGGTAAACACTGCTTTAAACTGTAGTACCAAGCTGTGGCCCTTAATAGCTGATATGAGCCACTTCAGTGCTACTGCTGTAACATGCTTGTGGATCTGTTTGTCTTAATGGTGTGATGCCTCCTATCCCTCGCACAAGGTGATAAAAGTGCACTGCGACCTAGTGGCCTAAGGCTGGGGTCCCCGGCACTCACCTCCAGGGGCCTCTTGGAAGAAGATTTCCGGAAAGTGGCCGAGTTCATCCACAGAGGTCAGGAAAGCTTGGTTTCACCAAGATTGATACCTTGGATGTTTTTTTTTTTTTATTTTATTTTTTATTTTAATTTCTCTGCACTTTGCCAGAGGAGTTCTGACAGTGTGCTCTTTTTTTGCTAGGCATCGAGTTGACACTCGAGATTCAGAAAGAAATGGACCCCAAGGCAACCCTGAAGGAGTTCAAAGATGCGCTGGCTCAAACCGAGAAATATCGGATGAAAATGAAAGAAATTCAAGAGGAAGTAGAGGCCTTTGCTGGGAGATTCCCCATGCCAGGACAGCCAGAGCTGTAAACTGACAGATGGCACATTAATCAGATTGTTTTTCCTTTTTTTTGTGCTGTAACAGAAATCCACCTTGTCTGTCAATTTGGTAATAACTGAGCCTTCAAAAGCGTCCGTCTTAAAGCTGTACCGCAACGTTTTACACGAGACACCAATTTTTTTTCTGCCCTGCTTACCTGTAAATGATTATAACAATAAATGGCATTTTTGCTGGAAGCATAAAATGCTCTTAAAATATGAACACTGTCTTGCTGAGGGTCTTAAATTCCATCTTGATCGAAGTGTGTCCTGATTAGAGGGGGACCTGTTATTTAGAAGCTACTGATTTATTATAATTTTTTTAAACTCCAAAATTTGTTTTGAATAACAATTGCGTAATCATGTTGCAGCTTTGCCACCAATGAATTGCACAGTTACTTCAAGCTCATGAATTTAAATAATATGTACTTGTAACTTGCTTTCTGCCTTTCTTGTTTTGGTAAGAGTGAAACTGAAAATTACCACCGTTTAACTGCATGAGTCGGGGGGGGGAGTCTATTAATGTCCACAAAAAGGAACACGTTATGATTAACTTAAATCGAAAAAATGTATACTAATGCTACATTGTGAAGGACTTTATCTATTTTGGAGCGCTTGAAATAATATTTAATCTTTGAAAAGATGAATAACATGAACAGGTTCTATGGTTCAGTGAATTTACCAGTAGGCTGACCTTGCAACATCGACCAGCTGCAGCTATAAAGTTTTCACATGTAGGTATGTGTATGTCTGTATAATCGTCCTTTATGAGAGGAAATAGGACAATTAGTACATTATAGTCAATTCTACCTCTTCATATCTAAAATAGTTTATTTTGGTCATATAGACATCAGAAATCCTCAGATAATGTTAAAAGGCAAATCCAAAACTATACCTTTACTAACTTTCCTTATATGTCCCATTTACATCTCATTTACTTTCATATTCTAATTTTTCTTGTAATCTTTTTATATGATTTTTAAAAATATATATGGTTTCTGTAGTGACTATGTTCTTTCCATGTCTTTTATTTGAGCACTTTTTCTTTGGGAAAAGTCGAAATCAGCAGTGCGCCACGAAGCAGGATTTCTCAGTTGGGCTAAGCTGGAAGGCATGATTGTCCAATAGGATTGCTATGAGAAATCCTGCTTCGTGGAACGCCCCCTTGTTCCCTGTATGTCATTGTGCTCACAACAATAATATATTATATTATACTATATTATATTCAAATGAAAAGACTGATACATAAATATTTGTATAATAATATCAACAACAATAATAATAAACCTGTGCTTCCGTCACAGCATATACTTATTACGTCATTTCCACATACGCCACAAGCTTCCCTTTCTGGCCCCTCCCACTGGCGCGTAAATTTGAAGAGAAAACGTGCGCGGTTAACTAGAGCAAATACGGTCGATAATAATAGTAGTTCTTTTAAAGTGCGGAAGCACGGAGCGTCTTTTGAAGTCTCTGTCCCTCTACGGTCGGCCATGCATATCGGATACTGATTTAGTCAACGAGAAAGGAAAAGCATAGGGGGAAGTTATGTTAGACTTATCGAAACGTTTTTTCGTGGTAATAAATGTAGCCAAATAACCAAACACAGTTAGGAAGCCGAGGCTAATTGGGTTGGGGAAGACACATAGATGTACACTTTATGTCGTAATCGATAATCTGACTGGTCGGAGTCTGGGGTGTATCGTTTTGGTTGCTCTCGCCTCCCTGTCCCTCCATCTTGAAAAATGGAAGCGCAGGGTGTCATCCTGATAAGCGACGAGGAGGACGACGGCGGCCAGGGCTCCGCCAACGACTCGGTGCTCATCGTGGAGCCCAGCGACGAACAGGGTGTGTAGAGGCCGCCCTCGCGAGTAGGGCTGCGGCTGAATGACACTCGCATGAACCGCGTCCCGTGTTCCCCGGCCCAGGTCAGGAAGCGACAGCGGCGACCAGCGAGGTTGTGGATGACGATCTGCTGGTAACGTTTTCCAGAAAGGCCACGGTGATGCCGCATGCGAGATACGACTGCAGCTCCAACCCATTCAGGTGCTTTCCCCTACGGAGGCCGATAACTTATAACTAAATAAGCTGTCTAATATGTCATGTAATGACATCTTTCCGTTACTGCATAGTGGTTAAAGTCATGGTCATAGACTCATTCAGCAGGTCGTCCTTTGCCGTCCATTTAAAATGACTTAAATTCTGTGTCTTGTTTACCACCTGTTTTCTGATCTCCGTGGCCTTTCCTCCACAGCCCCACTGAACTTGATACCTGCAGTCCTGTAGAAAACAACGTCGCTTTCTGTGAACAATGTTTTTGTTACATCTGCGATAAGTTGGCATCTGAGGTAAGTATCCTGGGCTGTCAACTTGAGCGAGAAGATGAATGATATTTAGAGTCATTTGACTAAATATGCATGTCCTAACAAAAACGTTATAAACCACACTTTAAATTACCATTTTTTTTAATTGACTGTTTTTTCCCTTTGCTTCGGTTTCATTTGTCCTTCAGGTTTTGTTTAAAAAAAAAAAAGAGTGAATTTTCTGAAGGGATCCCCCTTGGGTTTTTTTTTAAATATATATATATAAATTAATAATACTGTGTAGCTTTTGAAAATAATTTCATGAAGTGATTTTGTAATGGTCATCAATCCATCTTCCGTAACTGTACAGTACAGGAGCCAGACAAATGAATACTGAGGTCCCAGCCCTTCTGGGGCTTAGACACATCACAACCAAATTTATTTCATTTCTTACATTGCGTTTCCCATTCTGTATTACTCTCTCTGATGATTAATGCATCACCGCGCATCCATGTGAAGCGCCTTGTGACGAATCTGTTGTCAAAGGCGCTATATAAAAATAAATTGAATTGAATTAACTCGCACACTGTGGACAAATTAGGGTTGCAATGCTTGTCTACAAACACTGGACCAGCTTCCTCATGATCCACTCCGCTGCTCAGTACTGCTTAATGGTGTCATTGATGAATGTGGCCCTTCACTGCTTTAGCCTTCACATTGGTATGACTGCTTGTTAATGGCAAAAAATATTTTGTTGTTTTTTTTTCTTCTCTGTAAGTGTCAAGTGTGGAAGTCACCGGGTGTTTGTCATTGTAACGCCCACAAACGGAGCGACTTCTGGAAGAGCCAGCGGAATAAAGTTGTCTTGGGCTACCTTCATGTTTTTAATTTCGACCTGCTGGAGGTGGATGCTGATTTGCGTCTTGCTGGTGAGCTTCAGTCATTTATAAACAATTAATTAGTTTAGTATCTAGTATCTAGTGTCTAATTTTCCCATTAGTCTGGCCGCACCTCTCAGTGGCCTTGTATTATCATTACTTGTTAACGTTTGAAATCCAGTATAGCCTCCTGTTGACCGCAGCTCCAAAGTACAGAATCAGACGTTCCATTGCCTCACTAACTACAACAACATTTATGAAACAACTTCCACAGTCCTTCAGCCTTACATCTGAAGCATCGTGTATAAATGAACTTGAACAGGCGACTGCAAACATGGATAAATCCCTTTGTAGCACACTAGATCTTGTAGCTCCACTTAAGAAAATAAAGCATAGAGATAAGAAACCTGCCCCCTGGTACTCTGATCATACACGTGAACTCAAACAGGCATCACGCAAGCTAGAGCGCAAATGGCGCTCAACTAAACTAGAAGTTTTCAAATCTGCATGGAAAGAGAGCCTGTCTAAATACAGACAAGCACTAGTGACTGCTAGGTCTGTGTATCTCTCCAGATTAATAGACGGGAACAAAAACAATCCAAAATTCCTATTTGAATCCGTGGCTAGGTTAACACAGAATTCTCCATTAAACTCGCAAGTCCCACAATCTCTTAAGAGTAATAACTTTATTACATTCTTTAATGGTAAAATAACTAAGATTAGACAGACCATCCAGTGCACGTCCTTAGCTACCTATGACTGCCAGACTCCTGCTAGTCTTATGCCTATCAATAATGAGACTTTTGAATCTTTCATTCCTATAAAACACCCAGAACTCCTGAGCTTAATTTCCTCCTGTAAATCCTCTACAAGCCTCATAGACCCAATTCCTACAAAATTTTTCAAGGAAATCGCACCACAGATTAGCAATACCCTGTTAAATGTGTTAAACTCTTCTCTTAAGCTTGGATATGTTCCTAAACCTTTTAAATTGGCTGTTATTAGACCCGTTCTAAAGAAACCAAATCTTGAACCTAGTGTTTTAGGAAACTATAGACCTATCTCAAATCTTCCTTTCATTTCAAAGATCATGGAAAAGGTTGTAGTTCGTCAGTTGTCTTCTTTCCTACAAAAAAATACTAATGATTTATATCAGTCTGGCTTTAGACCAAACCATAGCACAGAAACTGCTCTAGTCAAAGTAATGAATGATTTACTTATGGCTTCTGACCGTGGCTTGATATCGCTGTTGGTATTACTAGATTTAACTGCAGCATTTGATACTGTGGACCATAATATCCTCTTGGACCGGTTAGAAGGTGTAGTTGGCATTACAGGGACAGCACTCTCTTGGTTTCGCTCATATTTAACTGATCGCTATCAGTATGCACATGTGAACAACGAATCATCCAAGGCCACCAAAGTCACATACGGTGTCCCACAGGGATCAGTACTGGGCCCACTACTGTTTACCCTATACATGCTACCGCTTGGTAACATTATTAGAAAACATGGTGTTGGGTTTCATTGTT
The DNA here is from genome assembly GCF_048594095.1 of Paramormyrops kingsleyae. Classification (NCBI taxonomy): domain Eukaryota; kingdom Metazoa; phylum Chordata; class Actinopteri; order Osteoglossiformes; family Mormyridae; genus Paramormyrops; species Paramormyrops kingsleyae. The sequence goes on along the minus strand of NC_132818.1, from coordinate 14,843,424 downwards.
ATGCAGATGATACACAGTTATATATATCTGTTAACCCTGATGATACATCACTCCTATCTCAGTTAGAAGATTGTCTGTTACATATTCGGTGCTGGATGGCAAAAAAATTTCTAATGTTAAACACAGAAAAAACAGAAGTACTGGTGATTGGTCCCAAGGCTGCAAGAAATAAGTTTCACCACCTCAGCATTAGTGGCCTTCCTACACAACCTAACACAGTGGTTAGAAATATTGGTCTTCTAGTAGATTCAGATCTATGTTTTGATGCTCACATAAGAAGTATTACTAGAACTGCGTTTTATCATCTACGAAACATAGCCAAGCTTCGTAAGATGCTCTCACTTCGTGATGCAGAAAAATTAATATATGCCTTCGTAACTACCAGACTAGACTACTGTAATGCCCTCCTTTCTGGTTGCCTGTCTGGTTCCTTAAATAAACTTCAGCTGGTACAAAATGCGGCAGCCAGAGTTCTCACAAACACTAAAAAATTTGATCACATCACACTAGTCTTATCCTCCCTTCATTGGTTACCAGTTAAGTCTCGGATTGACTATAAAATACCCTATAACCTATAAAGCACTGAATGGCCTTGCACCAGACTACCTTAATAATCTGCTGACCCCATACAATCCCCCACGCTTGCTTCGATCTCAAGGTGCGGGATATCTCTTAGTACCTAGGGTAGAAAGATCTACGGCAGGCTGCAGAGCTTTCTCCTATAGAGCTCCTCAGCTGTGGAACGGTCTTCCACCGGATGTGCGGGTTTCAGGCTCACTTTCAATATTCAAGTCTAGACTAAAACCACACCTATTTAGTTTAGCTTATAGGGACACTAGTTCTAGCTCTAGCTAGCTTCTCACTCCCAGTTAAACCTATAGTGTGAGGTGTAGAGCTGGGTGGGGATCGGTGCCATTGGCTTTGGATAAACTGAATTGACAGTGCTGTCACTCTAGCTTCACAATTGCTTGGGGGAGTGCTGCCTGGAGCCCTCAATCTATCAAGATGTCCAGCACACCCTGCTGCATGTGACGTCGCCTCTACCAATGACGTCCGTGCATCCAGCTCGCCGTTCTGCCTGTGTCATCTTCCTTGTATGACCCGCTCCCTGCCTTCTGGCTGCCTCGCGATTGGAGGGAGTGGTGGCACCGGCTTGTCATCTCCCCCCTGCTCCCCGTTTCTGTTTCAGATTTAACTGTATTTGACTCTCCCTGCCGGCCCCTGGAGGATGGGCTCCCCCTTTGAGTCTGGTCCCTCCCAAGGTTTCTTCCTTCAAGGGAGTTTTTCCTTGCCACTGTCGCCTATGGCTTACTCACTGGGGGCTTTGGGTGGGGATGCTGTAAAGCGCTTTGGGACAATGTAATGTTGTGATAATGCGCTATACAAAAATAAATTTGTTGTTGTTGTTGTTGTTGTTCCTACCCTGTTGCACAGAGCGCCACCTGCTGGCATTTGAGTGCAGCCTAGCGGTTGAGTACTACACCTTCCTGAAGGGAGTCCGCACCCCGTTCCCCAGCGACCTTGCCTGCAACTGCTATTGCCACTCAGCCAGCTCAGACACCCCTGCCTGCAAGAAGTGCAAATGGACACACACCGAACAGGTGGTTTACAAGTAAGTGGGAGGGGGCATTTAATGGTGTTTTGGGTCAAAATAGACTCATTCGGTTGAATAGTACACAGGTGCTCCTCGACGTACGATAGGGTTACATGCCAATGAAACCCATCGTAAATGGATCTGCTATTGTAAATAAATAACTACTGTCACGGAATAAGTAAGTAAAAATGACTGCAAGTAACTTAGTATCAGTAATTGAAAAGTAAATACAGGTTTGTTCAATCACAGAAAAAGAACACTGTACTCCGAGATGTTTGCGATTGCTACAGAGGCGGGAAGCGTGGAAGCTGCAATCGCCCAGCATCAGTAGAACGTTTCGTACAGCATATCGCCAGCCTGGGGAAGGGAATTTTAAAATTCAGTCGAAATATCATAAGTCGAACCATTATAAAGCAAGGAGGATCTGTATTCCTGTATGCTGGTTTGTTGCAAAACAGATTGCAATGATTTATGTTGTTTTATATTTGGCAATTAAAAAAAAAAAGCAAAACAACCCACGAGTCATGGGAGGGAAATCTATAGGTTGAACACATGAAGCCGCTTTAATACTGTTGCGATGACTCTGTATTTCTGTAAATTTCCTTCTCCTCTCCCAGTTATTCCGGAGTGTTCCAGCATATTTCTGAGTTCCTGAGCAGAGCGGAGGGAGAGCGGCCGCGGACGGCTGCTGTCATGCTGCTGGGAGCCACCAAACTCTTCATCGGACATGCCCAGCCGCCGGGGTAGCTGCCCCCGCTTGTTTTCCTTGGCGTGGGGGGGTGGGGGGGGGTGTAGATCTCTGCTCGTTAGAGGCGTGTCGCTCTGCTTGTGATTTTCTGGCTCATCCATCTGCCGTTTGTCACTTGAACTTCAGCTTGTTTATTATTACTATTATATTATTAAGGTCATCGTGAAAATGTGTGATTTGACCTAGAAGGATGTCAGGTTTCATCAGCTGGGGGGGGGGGTGTCGTCTTGCAGGGTGATGACTCTCGGTGACCCCAAAAGCTCTGTCCCAGATGCTGCCCCATTGTTGTTAGTAAGGTGAGCATTTCTTTGGGCGGGTATATTCTACCTGAGGTTTGTGTCGTGTCTGTGTTCTTCGTGAGAAAATCTATGTTTGTGTGTGAAATTCTGAGGTTTGCAGTGAAACTAAATAGGGCTGCAACAAGTATATAACGATCAGCAATAATCGATAATAAAGCTTGTCAACTATTTTTGTCATTGATTAGTCAGTAGCGTTGGTTTGTTGGGTAAATTGCATATTGTAGCATCACCACCTAGCAATGTTAACGTTTGTGTGTCAAACATACTTTGTACCTCATCTTACCATGTGCTATCCATGCATGGTTGTGTGTGCAGACTCATGTGTACATACTATGTGTGTGGATGTTTCTACGCCACTTCGTCACTTTAAATGGAGATTCTCCATATTGTTTTTAGCGTTTTTGTTTTGACTGGCTTAACACCTTTTAATGTTTTTTTTTTTTTAAGTAACACATTTGCACCTTCCTTTTTAAAGGCTGTTTTGATCCAGCCAATTGATCACACGGTTCATGGTTTTAGTAAAATCAATTTTCTGCAGCCTTAAAGCTAAATACGCTAGGGTGACATGAATGGGCACGTAAACGGCCGAGTGAAAGCTACGAAAAATGCATGCTGACTGTGTGGGAAGGGCGGATCGCCGAGTGACGTTTGTGTGTGAAAACCAACGTCGCAGGATAACCAACATGCTGAGCACCCTGCTGGTTACCGGCGACTTCAACAGCTCTTTCTCCAAGAAGCTGCAGGATTTCATCTTGTCTCTCCCTGTGCCTGTGAAATGCCGATGGCTGGTCAACAGGTGAGACGCCATTGTGGGGTCGGGGAGGGGGAGGGGGAGTGGCCTTTTCCCGGGTGTTATGTCACAGCATGTCCTGCACTTCTCCTGCAGCGTCAATGTGCTCCCATGGGATAACCCTCTGTTGGTGGCGGTCCTGAGAGGCCAGAACATCACGGGCGAGCGACACCTGAAAGGGAAGAGGGAGGTTCTGCTGGAGACCGTGCCGGTGATCCAAGCACGGGTGGACAAGCTGAGGGAACAGAGCAAGTGAGCTGGACATACTTTGTCTCGCTCCCCCTAGTGGCAGGATTGTGCTAAGACGCGCTCCTTCCCGCAGGTACAGGGAGCTCACGCGCTACCTCCGGGTCGTGAGAAGTGCTAACAAGACACAGTAAGTCTCCCCCCCCCCCCCCCAGCTTTTGCTGCCGGTGCTTTTGTCATGTGACCGTGCCTCGTTTCCTGAGTGATAACTGCCCCCCGCCCCCCCCCCCCTAGGATGCTGACTTTGAGGGACCGTCTCCCGCTTTACATGAGCCAGGTGGGGGACCTGGGCCCCGCCCTCGCCGCCTTCTTCAGCAACTTTGCGGAGGGCTGCTGCAGTGCTTGCCGTCTGACGCCGGCCCAGTTCGTCGTGTACCTGCGCATCCTGGCCACGGGCAGAGTGCCAGCGGGAAACGACCCCTTCCTTTCCGCGCAGTGGGAGTCTGTCACCGGTCAGCCTCGGCCTGGTAGTCCCCCCCCCCCCCCCCCCTCCCCCACCAGCCCTGTCTTATTCATATCATGCTATTCCTCTCTTCATTTGTAGATGCCAGGCTCCCAAAAAGGTCTGAGGTGATCCGGTGGGCGTTACGAGTTTTGAACTGCAACACCATAGTATTCTTGGACGTGAGTATTCGGGGGGCCTGACCAGCGTCATCTTCCAGTCCCTTTGGATAAGAGGGGATGTTCATAAGTGTGTAAATCCTGTGTTAAGCCCATCAGCTGGGTGGATTTGATCCGGGTGGCGGGTCTGGAGTCCATGGCGCCCAACGGCTCTCTGAAGTGCGCCTCCTTAATGATGCCAGACATGACGTTTTTAACGGTGAGAATCCAGTCCACGATCTCTGCTCCGTGGTGCCATATTGCCGTTGGTCGTTGAAAGTAAGTCCGGTTCTGTGTTTCAACACCCAGATCGCTCGGGCTACGACGGTTTCCATTCTCATGAAGAATTCAACAGACAATCAGCTTCAGATTCCAAAGATGTTTCTCCATGTAAGCTGTGCTCACGTGTGTGTGTGTGTGTGTGTGTGTGTGTGTGTGGTTTAATCAGACATCATAGGGTACTTTCACAAACCTAGATGGTATAGTCTACTACACAACTGAGCTATATGGTATAAAGCGTGAGAACAAAGGGCTACCAAGAGGTGCGGTCAGATTAACGGGCAGCTCTTCCGTTAGGCACCAGAAAAGTGCTTTTAGAACCTACTTAATTGTCTGAAAATGACTGAAGCTCATTAGCAGATCAAGATCCACATCCAGCACGTGGAAATAAAAAACCCCAGGGTTGCCCAGGGCAACTTTACTCCACTGGTTCTTCCAGAAGTCGCTGCGTTTGTGGGCGTATATATAAATATAAAATATGGCCCAAACAACAAGAGAAGTGCTGTACAATATATATTTAGACTGGCGATGTCATGAGAACTGATACTTTGGTGCCAAGTTGATAAAATTCAGGAAAAAATGATAGTAGTTATTTTATTTAGTACTGTAGATACCAAGGACACAGGTCTTCCAGACCTGATGAGAGCAGCATGTACGCCTACTGGTGTTCTTCTCCCCCTTGTAAACGCGCCCCCCCCCCATTTAAAAATATTTTTAAAAATAGGACATACTGAAAATGAAATGCTTATTACTCTTGAACTACTTGTAATAAATTCACAAAACGTTTTCTGGTTTTAATAGTCACGAAATGTTAACAGATCAGTTAATAAGTGTTACTTATTCGGATAAAAAAAAAAATACTTATACTGCAAAATTATTATGCGGCCATAAATGATTTTGTGGTTTGTGTTGTTAGTTAAAATATCATACTTGCCACCCTTCTGACAACATGTTTTCAAGGTCAGTGACCTTCATTACATTTGTTTTTAAATTTGTTGCAACAGGCAAAGCGATCTTTGTCCCTGTTGATTTTCCCATGGCCCAGTCAGTTGTCCCAGTCCTGGAAACTGTAAATGAATGCATCACCTGTTTTTGATTGGTTCTACCTTAACATGGTTTGCGATGCCGCTGTGATCCTAGGAGCTGCGTTGTCGGGGGCAGGTGCCCCAGGTAGGGTCTCCCAAGGTACATAGTCTGGCCGCTCACCTAGGACCAAAGTTCAGTTCTTACTGACCGTCATGAAGAAAAAAACCAAGGAGGATGTTACCTCGCCCAGGTTGGGGAGACTGGGCCCTCACCATGGAGACAGCCTGGGGCGGGGGCTCGAAGGCGAGTGCCTGGTGGCCGGGCCTCCCCCCATGGGGCTTGGCAGGCATTGCCCAAAGGGGTAACATGGGTCCGCCCCCCTGTGTAGATCAAAGGCAGTCAAAGGCAAGGGCTTCAGCGGGCCGATTGTAGGCAATCGGTATTATGTATTTTACATAATAGTACGTGCTATACATTCGATACGACCGCCAGTGCAGTAGGTTTGTTTACACCAGCATGGCTACAAATGCATTAGGGATGTGTTTCACTATGACGTTATCACGGCTACATCGTCACTAGGCGGAATTTTTCCGCTCCATTATAATCTTATGGGACCACCGTTGTATATGCGGTCCGTCGTCGACCGAAATGTTATGCAGCGCCTGACTATTAACTCGCTGAATAGTGCTTTTGGAGCCCTTGCTGGTAGAAATGTCCTTTTATGTAATATCTTTTAAATTAGGCATGAAACCGTGATTACTCTCACTGTCCGTGGGCTAGCTGGTTTTCATTCTGATTCTCAGGTTCCGCTGTCAGTTTCCATCTGTTTGTTCGCACAGTGTGTTCATCTTTGAAATGAGGAACTTGTGCAGTTGGGTTTGCATTGAATCGCTCCATTAGCCTTTCGTAAGACCTGTAGTCTAGGCATATTAGTCCGTACTCACTGTGGGTGTGTTTGCACTTTACTCACTACAGCAGTACCCAGACCAGGCTCTCCTGACGCTGGTCACTCAAGCTCTCATCCACAGAATCTTCCACAGCCCCATGGTGACCGTCCTGGATGTCGTCCTGAGCTTTAAAGTACGTCCCATGAAGGAGTCGGTTTCTCCTTCACTTCGTTAACCCACTGTGGGCGAGCTAGAGTGCCCTAGAGTGCAGGCCCAGCCGTCATGTAGCTTGGGTCCTGGACAAAAAATAACGATACATTTAGCAGGCCGTGTCTGTGTGAATAAAGGTGGATCCCGTCCTTTGGTAAAAGTCCCAAATTGGTTTCTGCTCTTACTGCTTTTCCCAGGAGAACCTGTGGGCGCTGCAGTGGTTCTATAACGGACTCGGCAACAAACCCGAGATCCTGCAGATTTTCCTGAACACGCTGCTCAATGATCTGTACAGGGACACGGACATGCACACCAGGTCCTCACTCTTATACTGACATTCTAACGTTGCTAAGATACTTTTAATGTTTTATGTATTAGTAGCCACAGAAATCCTTTTTACGTTAATGCTCTTGTTATCCAAAGCAATAGAGTGATAAATTAACATCACATGGTGATAGGTTTACTCATTTATGCATGAGACAATGGATCCATACATTTTATGAGTTTCCTTTTCAGCATCAAACCCCACTTTCTAGGAGCTGAAGTTTGTTCCTCCTGTAGGAAACTGGAGTCGTCAGACCACAGATTCATGGGAGACTTCCTGGCTTACTGTGTTCAGGACCCGCGTGCTGCACTCTATCCCGTAACACAGCATGTTCAGGACGTCCTGCTGAAACACTGGAACGGGTGAGACTCCTTGGAAATCCACTGCCCGCTGTCATCGCTTGGTTATTTGATCGGGCCTGTGTTGACATCATAACCTAGCTATCAGGATGTGTAGGATGGAAACATCTTTGAAGGCAGTGGTCTTGCAGAAGATAATTCCCTGTATGTTTTACCTAATTAATGATGTTTGAAAATACATAAAATTGTCTATATAACAATTTTAAATGGTGTATTTTGGGGGGGGGGTGTGTGGCTACGGTGCCCATGCGGAGATGGTCACTAGTTCAAATTCCAGCCCTGATGCCACAGTTGGGCCCTTAATTCGCAGTTGCCTCAGGGGTCTAGGGCACTGACAGACTGGTGACCCCCAAGCTTGTTTCTGTTCTCCTTTGAAAAATATAGCTGGAAGATCATTTATACGTGAGTCTTATGTTTGCTGTATAATTGTTCTGTTATTTTTCTTTGAACGTCTAGGCATGATTTCCCTTGGCAGTGCCACCTGCGGAATTCTCTGCAGCGTGTAAGTTGCAGTGTTTACCGGGGTATTTCCATAGACCGTCAGTCCCAATCATTCATGTCATCCTTCCTTTTAGGTCCATGAGCTGTCATCAGAAGTTCAACAGTTCTTGAATCTGACCCAGCAGATTTTCTGAAGACCTCAGAGATGAAGACGACTGTGAGTGTGAATGGGTAACTTTGGTCATGTGACGAATGCAGCAGTTTCCTTTAGTTAAAAATTGTATGCAGTCATGTGACTGCTGGTTTGCTTGAAGATTTATGTGAAAGGTTTTTTTTTTTTTTTTTACATGCTATTTTTCCAAATGTAAAAGTGTACAGTGACGTTTAAAATATAAGATGAATAAAGTTATTTTTGTTCCTACTTGGAACATGGGGAAGTTATGTTTTCGATGTGTGCTTATTGTCTTGGACGATTTGGTCGTGATGCCCCTTGTAGAGGTTATTGAGACTGCTGCCTGTGCAGATGCTCTGGTCTGGTCTGTGCAAATCACCCAGCTCAGTTCACAGATCAGTTTATGCATGAGTACATTGATCAAGGATCAATTCTTGAGTCCAAGGGGGGGACTCAAGTCACTACTGTCAATTTTGAAGTAGATTTTCATCATTTTATTGCAGTATTTACAGAGATAACCTTGGTTTACAGCTCATGCAGAGCAATAAAAAAAATCTCTTCACACAGTTTTTAACATGCTGATTTTCAACACAGTCAAATCAAAAGTTTTAGAGATTTCCCAGTGTGACAGACAGGCTTGATGCCTGACCTTTGAATGAGGCCTTCTGGTTTTTGGAGGCCTGTCATTCAGACACATAAAATGAACATAATACATTTACGTGGTAAATTTAGAGAACCTAGCAACATCTAGCATATTATACTTGGAAATTTATTGCCAAGACATATTTCACTGGAAAACCTACCTGGGTAGCAAGACAGTTTGACAACAGAGATATTTAGTGAGCAGAGTGCAAGATGCTCATCCTCTTTAAGTTCCAGGTATGCTCAGATGAATCACATTTTATTAGACTGATTATTGCAAAAACAGACCGATAAAAACATAACTTGGTGTGGACAGACGGAGTAGTTGCCGATTTAAAAATGACATTCAGAATAAACAACACATTCAGAAGCCTTTCATATTTCCTGTCAACATGTGGCTTTCACAAGGAAGTGAAGGAGCTGAAAGCTTTGCAGGCAAATGTGAAGGAAATGCTCATCAATCCTTCACTGCCAGCTCAAGCTACATATACTGTTAAACATTGAAAACAAAATTAAATTGTTTAAAACTGCATCTGAAATGCTGGGATTTTACAATTAATAAGGGTGATATTTACAACCTAAGATCAATGGAATGTAGTTCAACTCACAAAAAATGTTTAATCAATGAAGTATTGCAATGTTTTTTTTTTCCCCATTCAACATTGTTGAGACAGCATGTGCATGACAAGGAAAGTATAGGTATGTTGGACAGTGTATTTGTGCTGGGTTTTTGAGTTAAATGCCCCTCAATAACAATCTACTAAAACCATGCTGAAGACATCAAGACAGTAACTGGTCCTCTCAACCAACAGACTTCTGTTCTGGAATTGGAGCTTCTTGGTACACTGCTTGCAAAAACAGCAGAAGCGACAAAGACCAGTCGATCCATGACTGTGAGATCCCGTGAGACTGCAAGCATTTCTAAAGATATGTTAACATGGAAGTAAGACAGAGATTGCTATTGTTCACTGGCTCACTGGACTCCTGCTTTGGAATTAGACACACAAGGGTAGTGAGATTACAACCCTATTTCCTGACATGGAGGACTTAGATTCTGAATGTCAGGCTGGAAACATAGTTAAAGCAAAACACAGGTGGGCCGACCTCCTTGTCTGGTCCGTGAAGGTAACGGTCTTTGATCAGCTCTGACAGGAACTGCACTATCCTGCTGTCCTCCTTGCTGTAGCAAAAATGGTGGTGCAGGAATTCCGCTCTTCGTAACGCCACAGTGTCTGGGTCCTCGGCAGGACTAATGGGCAGATGCAGGTGATAGCAGAAGGTGTAGAGGAACGCCTTGGATGTCAGCTCTGTGAGCACGCTTTGCACGTGCGTGTAGTAGGTGCACCCACGCTTGATCTGAGTCCGGTGGTCGGCCAGGCGGGCAACCAAGGACCCACGGTACGGTGGGCATCGCAGAGTCTTGTGGTCTGCATCCAGGACGCTGATGTAGCGACTGTAGCGGTTCAGAGAGTGGAGCATGCTGGAACCTGTAGGCGATGATATCCTGCAAGGATCAGACAAGGAGACATATGCTGGGATCCAGATGTGGATGACCAACTACTTACTGATTTCAAACTCTCACTAAAGAGTGTGCATGGGTATATATGCGAATAATTCAAATATAATAATCTTACCTTTGCAGGCCAATGAGCTTCCAGTTGAGTAGGTCTGCAAGCTGGAAAGAAGTAGTTAGCCAGGGTTGCACCCGCTCACCATATTTTCCAAGGTTGGGCACGAAAATAGTTAAGGCATTCACCAGCTTCCTCACTGTCGCTTCATCCACGCCCAAGACAACCAGTGTCCTTCCACTGAGAAGGCTGAATATGGCTTGCTGGGCAAAGGGGTATTGCCTGATGAACTTCAGTGCACCTAGTCCAGCTTTCCGTTTCTGCTTTACGGTGACTGGGCCACCGTGCGGGAACGGGGATGGTGCTCTGTCAGAACTGGTGGAGATGCTCAAGCAGCTAATGGTGTCCGAGGCATCGTCCGCATTCCTCCTCGACGCCTCGTCCGTATTCAGGTCAAGCGACAGGCCTGCGGTGGGACCTTCCAAGAGGGTCCCCCCGTTGGGGGTGAAGTTCATCGGCCTGCCAGGGTCCCCCTGAAGGCATGATGGAGGCTCCTGCTTCACAACATCTTCCACGCAGCTCTCTGAGGCTGTGTGGGGAAGTGGATCGATATCCAGCAAACCCTCCTGCCTCATGCAGCAGGATGCGTCCTCATGAGCAAAGGGCTCAGTTTCATGAATGTTCCCATAATTTGGGTCGGGATCCTGAGCAGACAATATCGCTTTATTTACTGCATCTACGCCATCCTCTAGAGAGGCATTGCCAGGATGGGATGATCTGGTTGGAGCAGCAACAAAGTCCACTGGACTAATCTCATCAAAAGGTTTCTCACCATTGGTCCTGCAATTCTGTACTTCAAGACACGGCGGCTGCTGGTTTGTGAAGCTTTTGGATTCCACTACACATGTCTGAACGTCAAACTGATCTTTGTTTGTTTCACCACTGTCCGCACTGCTTAAACTCCCCTTTATTTCAGCACACGTGCTCTCATCAGAGTTCTCCTGTGTCAAGTCACACAGGCTAGACTCCGTGTCTAGAAGTCCTTCCACACCAGTCTCTGGTTCCCTATTAATGAGTAAACTTTCTTCACTGGACACACATGTTTCCAAGGTCTGTGGCTTGCATGAAAGATCAGAGATGGATGGAGGTAGTGTGTTGTCAGAGATCCGATTCCCACCACAGAATTCCTTTGCCACTTCCTCTTCCTGCCAGTCATCTTTCTCCTCAAAGAGGAAGTTCGAAGTTTTCTGTTTCTTCAGAAGGAACTCGTCGATTTGTCTGTTATATATATAGCACAAGTCTCCCCTGAAAGTATCCTCAATAAGTCTTAGCTGGTCCATTGTCTGATGGAAGAAGTACATATCGCAAAGTTCTTCGAGTGTTTTTAATCGCTTATCGAAACACTTTGCGGGTTTGGCCTTTATGAGCTGCGGGGTGTATGAGAGTTTGCATTCACCTCCTCTGTTTTCCACCCCAGGGTCAGGACTAACCCCGTCAAGCATGTGGTCTACATCCGTTAGGTCAGCTGGGGTGTCTGATTCAGAAAGCAAGAAGTCAAAGCTTCTCGTTCTCCGGTTTGGGTATGAGGTCACCTGCTTCAAAAGGTCCTTGTGTTCGTAAAAAGACTTCTCCACGTTGGCCAGCTCATTGGCTTTCTCGATCGCCTGAGTGGAGTAGCAGCCATCGTTCATTTTCTGTCTCTCTGCCTCCTTGTGCAACACAGCTCTTGTGTATTCCAGGTCCTTTAATTTCTTCTCCAACTCGTCAGCGAAAGCTTTACGGTTTCCTGCTTTCAGACTCTCTGAGGCTTTGGAAAACTCAGATGACAATTCTTGTAGCTGCTGCATGATCTTCCTCTCGTCAGATGAAATATAAGCCATGCAGAAAGGCCTGACAAAGCCACGAGCCTCCAAGTCATACAGGGTCAGATGATGGACGTAAGCAAAAGCACCCTCTTTAGAATCCCCCAGGACAACTTTGGAATCCTCCACAAAATTGATCTTTGGGTAACCACAACCTGGAAGATGTCCCACAAAAGAGGCTTGGTAATCCACTGACATGATCCGCAGGGAAAAATAGTTAAGGTCAAATGTGCCAAAAACCTTGGGGTCGTCTGGTATAGTAAGCAGTGGCTGTGGACCAACCTGTTCTGAAAACTCTGAAATAAGAATGAAGTCCTTTGAAAATTTTGCACAATTTGCCTTTGACCACGGGTTTGCTTTTCCATCGTGCATATACAGAGGCACAGAGAACTCCTCTGGAATTGACCACGGATCCACGTATGTCTGGCCAAAAGCATCATCCTTAGTAAAAGCCACCAGGTCAGGTGAGCCAATCATATTCGCTATATTTTAGGAATGACATGTAGAAAAAATGCGGTATTCTGTATTTTATGTGTACATGCTATGTGATTTCTTTTAATTAATACGTATAATAGAAAAAATACTAAAATATACAACATCAGTGAATAACACGTAGTCCATATTTCAAAGGATTTACGGGACGTCCGCTTTTCTACGAATCCAGTAACATTTATTAATTAGTCAGCGCTAGCTCTCTAGCAAATGAAATACTGCGAAAACAGCCAGCAGAAAAATAGCTAATAATTACTCTAATACGTTAAAGTGTCATCGTTGGCTCTTCGATTAAGATGTCTAATCCTGTTTCAGTCCAGATACAACTAACTTAGCTGACAGGGATAAAAAATGACATACCGTACCAATGTATTCCTACCGTAGCAAGCAGTAACTTCGCAGCCATATTAAATAAACCCACCAATCAGCCCATATGATGATTTTGTTGTCTTTTCGATAAGGAAGTTATGAATTGGATTTGTTTCGCAGCATAAGCATATCCAACACACGTCCACACAAACATTAAATGCGGCATGAAAGACCCGACAGCATCTCTGTGAAGCGGTGGCCGAACGACAACCGCCCGCTGGGTCTTGTAGTTTTTTTTTTTAAATGCAGGACGACATATTTTTTTTACGACAGTAGTTTGTCACTGATTTACGGCAGAAATCGGACGATGGCGCCGAGTTTGTAAACTGTCGCCTATAGTAATACCTTATGTACTTGTCATCAGTTAGCTAGCTGGAGAAGTTTTTATTATTTGGAACAATCTTATCAGTAGTATCTAAAGTCAATTGTTGTTTTTAGTTCATAGAGCTTACTGTTTTTTATTCAGTGCAATAATTTAGTTATCTTAGAGCCGTACGGAACTTTCTACTATAGTTATCTATCTGGTATTTCGCGTCCTGCTGTGCTGTCAACGACTGGTACCAGACATGGCTTACTATTTAGTCCTTCAATCCAAATTTAAGAACTGTTTTTAGTCCACAGTAATGCCGGTGCAGGAGACATTCAGTGCGGTCATGTCTCCGTCCCAGTCTGAATTAACGACACGGGAAAAATAGGATGATCTACCAAGTGTCGAGGTTGTTGCTCCCCTTTGGAAAAAGACTACGGGTTCAAGTGAAGCTGGTCAGATTTGTCTCTACCGAGATGATCCGCAGGGCACAGATTAAAAAAGTCCTTTGCGTGGCGGAGAAGAACGATGCAGCCAAAGGCATTGCAGAAATTATGTCTGGCGGAAGAGCAAGGAGGGTGAGTGCTGCCATAGCTCTGGCTTTGGTATTGCGATGGACTGTCTTGTGCCAGGCGTACCATGCCATGGTTCCTGGGACAGGCTTCAGGTTCACAGCCACTCTGTACTGGATAAGTGGTTGGAAGATGGATTAATGAATGATTGGATGGATGATGTCATTAATCACTGACGTCAGCTATTTTTTTTTCTCAGAGGGAAGGTTATTCTGTGTACAACAAAATATATGAGTATGAATATCATCTGTTTGGACAGGTGAGCTCCTTCACACAATTATATAAATCACGCTGATATGGTTAGAAATTTTTCATTCATTTTTTGGTTCTGCATATTTCCTCATGTCACTGTTTTCTCTTCACCATTAACTTAGAATGTGACTGTTTCAATGACGTCAGTCTCGGGACATCTGCTCGCACTGGAGTTCAAAGCATGTTACCAGAATTGGTGAGCATATCCCCCACAAAATCAAGCAGAAGACTCTTTATTGCATGTCAGCATACCGGACTCCAAATACTTACATTAGTCACTTTTTTTTCCCTGTTATAGGCACAGCTGTAATCCAGTTTTGCTGTTTGATGCAGAGGTGCAGAAGTATTGCCCCGAGAACTTTGTTGGAGTAAAGGTGACTGCACTTAACACATTTTCAATGAATAGCAGCTGTCGAGAATATTTGACTAGCTTTTTTGTTGTTGTTTTAAACTTAGAGGACATTGGAGAGAGAAGCTCGTCAAGTGCAAGCACTTATCATCTGGACAGACTGCGATAGGGAAGGGGAAAACATCGGCTTCGAGATCATCGATGTCTGTAAAGCAGGTATCTGTCCAGTTAGCTTCCCTACTGAAAGGTATTACACTGACCTCCATGTTCTTTGCTGCCACACCAGTTGCTGACTGAAAAGTCTTGCCACCTTTCTGCCGCGTCCCCTCACACTTGTCTTGTTTCCATTCCCAGTCAAGCCGAACGTTCAGGTGTTGCGGGCTCGGTTCTCTGAGATCACCCCGAACTCCATTAGTAGGGCCTGCGAGACTCTGACCGAGCCCAATATCAACATCAGCGACGCAGTGGATGTCAGACAGGAGCTCGACCTGCGCATCGGTACGGCGAGTCCTTCCGTTGCTTCTGAAATAACTGCTCCTAAAAGACTCCCTTTTAAGTGCATTTCTGGGAGTGAGGCAGCGGCTGTACATACGGATGCCTGCTGTATACTGTTTTTCCTTTAGCACTCTTTCGTTTCCTAAAATGAACAGGAAAAGAGCTATGTGAAGATTGATCAGTTGATTTCTACAGCTACTAACATAATACAGCGGCCATTTTTTACATTTGTACAAAGGAGCAGAACTAATCGAGCACTTGGAAGATGCTTGCGGTTCTGAATGTATCTAGTCCTGTTCCGTTCCAGGAGCCTCGTTCACCAGGTTTCAGACTCTCCGCCTGCAGAAGATCTTTCCAGCCGCTCTGTCCAATCAGCTCATCAGTTATGGGAGCTGCCAGTTCCCTACCCTGGGTTTCGTTGTGGAGAGGTTCAAAGCGATCCAGGCCTTCATTACTGAGAATTTCTTCAAAATAAGAGGTAGTTGATTGGCTCCCTATGACTGATGCACTGAGAGAACATGTTTCCTCTACAAGCTTTGCCCCTGGAGTTACACTTACATGTTGACGTCACAGCTCTCTGCTTTTTCGTCCTTAATTTCTGGCAGTGACTCATAAGATGGAGGAAGAGGAGGAGGTCGAATTCAGCTGGAAGCGGAATAGGCTCTTCAACCACACAGCCTGCCTTGTCCTCTATCAAATCTGCATGGAGGTACATTGGTTCCTCTGATGCCTCTGTGTTCCACTGCTTTTCAGCAGGACCAACCTTTCTGCTCCCTACCAGAGTTTCATGATGTAATGCTCATTTGATTAGCAGGTTAACTTTTTATGACAAACTTCGTTGCGTGTCTGCTGCGCACTGTGCAGAATATTTAATACATTTTAAGAATCAGTGGTCTGTACGTTTCCGCCGCTACTCTGGTTTGCCACCACAGTCCTAAAACATACTGAGGTTAATTGGAGTTAACAAATTGCCCGTTGGTGTGCATGTTTGAGTGAGTGGCGGGTGACTGCCCTGCGATCGGTTGCCACTCCATCGTGGGTTGTTCCCTGCCTTGTGCCCGTAGCTTCTTGGGTAGGGTCCAGATCACCTCTGATCCTGAATAGGACAAGGAGTTACAGAAAATGCATGAATGGATGGAGCTCTGTGCAAGGAATTTTTGATTCAGTAACAGGAACATCTCTTTCGTGTCTGTCTTCAGGACCCCACTGCTACAGTTACTGGCATAACAAGTAAACCGAAGAAGAAATGGCGACCTTTGCCTCTTGACACTGTGGTGGGTACAGGATAAATGCCAGAAATGTATTTGCTTTGTGTTTTATTCAAAACCTGCAGTGCGTTTTTTTTTTGTGTCTTTTTTTGCAGGAACTTGAGAAATTGGCGTCGCGTAAACTGAAGATTAGTGCCAAGGAGACTATGAAGATAGCTGAGAAACTGTACACTCAAGGGTAAGGTGTGGCCTTGGCGGGAGTGGGTGTTTGTGATCTGTTTCTCTAAATGGTTTTGTCATGATATGATGACTGTAATTGACTCTGTCATGACATCACTAATAGCAGTGAAATCTATAATAACGGTGCATGACCTCTGCAGTGAAATGTGCGTCATATATCCTGGTTGTTTAGGTTCATCAGCTACCCCCGTACAGAGACCAACATGTTCCCCAGAAATTTGAACTTGACCCCGTTGGTTGAGCAGCAGACCCAGGACCGTAACTGGGGACCATTTGCCCAGAGGATTCTGGAACAGGGTGGGCCCACACCCCGCAATGGAAATAAGTCTGATCAAGCCCACCCTCCCATTCACCCCACAAAGTATACGGATCGCCTGCAGGTAACCACGTCGTTTTCATTTCACTTTTTCCGTAACATGGTCTTTATTTCCTAAATGGTGCCTTTATTGTACCGGATTTCTGCGGACAGGGTAACGAGCAGAGATTGTACGAGTTTATCGTGCGGCACTTCCTGGCCTGCTGCTCTCAGGATGCACAGGGGCAGGAAACTACCATTGACATCGAAATCGCCCAGGAGAAGTTCGCCGCCCACGGGCTGATGATCATCGCCAGGAACTACTTGGAGGTCTATCCCTACGAGAAGTGGTACGCCAAGGTAATCCGCTGCGCTTACTCTCGCAGATTTAGGGCTGCATGTCGACGGCGTCTTATGTCATCACTGGCCACGTGAGCTTTTCCTCTGCTCGTTGGGACCAGCTGTTTCAGATACTGTGATCCAAGGGGTGCTGCTGTCGTACCGTTGAACACAAACCCACTGTTTTGTCGTCTCCCCCTGAGGTCATCCCGGTGTATGAGCAAGGATCTCAGTTCCAGCCCACTTCCATCGAGATGGTGGATGGACAGACCAGTCCCCCCCAGCTGCTTACTGAAGCCGACCTCATTGCCCTCATGGAGAAGCATGGCATCGGTTGGTCAATGGGCACTCGACTGATCCATCACAGCATCTTGCCACAGTCTCTTCGCCAGTCAACATGCGAACCCAACTTTTTTCCACCTCTGTCTTCCAGGCACTGATGCGACCCATGCTGAGCACATTGAGACCATCAAGAGCCGCCTGTATGTGGGATTAACAGCCGATCAACGGTTCCTGCCAGGGGAACTTGGAATGGGTCTCGTGGAGGGTGAGGACCGTTCCAGTGAAATCCTGTCAAACGTGCATTACTGTACCTCCCAAGAATCACAGTGAGGACCAGGACATAAGCGAATTAAGAAGCTTTTTAGGGCCCAGCGGCCAACAGCGGGCTCCCCATCTGATCAGCCTGTCAGAATAGGAAGGAAGATGACAAGTGACAGCTAGGTTGGGGGGACCCCAGAACCACTTTTGACCATGATTATATAGTGTGAATTAGCGGCCCCTAGTGGTCGTTAGTGGCCATCTGCGATTCAGCCAATGGGTTCCAGATTATCAGCTGTTACAGTGGCATTCTGGTTTGGGTATTTCTTGAATCTGGTCCCGCTCAACCGTCCATGGACAGGGTACAACTCCATGGGCTATGAGCTGTCCAAGCCGGATTTGAGGGCCGAGCTGGAAGCCGACCTGAAGCTGGTCTCCGAGGGCCGCAAGGACAAAGTGGCGGTGCTCCGGCACCACGTGGAGAAGTACAAGGCCGTCTTCGTCGAGTCTGTGAGGAAGGCCAAGAAGTGAGTGAGCCACACGGGAACTGGAACTGTGATCCCTCAGACTCTCACAGTCCAGACGTCCATTCGACTGTTCATCACCATCATGTCCTGCGCACCTTACAGAAGTGGCTTTGGTTAATGGCGCCACCTGCTGACCGTTCAGTGCATGTGCTTTTCAGAAAGAGAATGAAAGGGCATCAGCTGCGCTATGTGGGTGTTTATATATATATATATGTTATAGCTTAGACACCTATAGCTGTTAAATGCAGGACTGTGGAGCCCAGGAATGATGTTGCTGTCTCCCCACAGGCTGGACGAAGCCTTGTCTGCTTACCTGGGGGAGGCGCAGGAGTTCACGGAGCAGGAGAGGCAGGACATGGAGATGCCCCTGCCAGTGCGAAAGTGCCCCCAGTGCAGCCGTGACATGGTCCTCAAGACGAGGAGAGACGGTATCGGGTGCGGCTCCTTTAAACCGTCCCCCCCTCCCCAGGCTTGTCACTTGATAGAATCCTAAGAGGAGCCCTGATCTCAGATCCCTGTGATCTTATGTCCTCATGTTCGTACCCTTCGCAGGAAGTATCTGAGCTGCATGGGCTACCCCAGCTGCAAGTCGGCTGTGTGGTTCCCCGACACAGTGCTGGAGGTCAGCCGAGACGACAGCGTCTGTCCCACCTGCCGCCCGCATCCTGTTCACATGTGAGCAACCCCCCCGGGCCTGCACCATCGTCGCCACGTCAATGGGCACAAATCGGTTGCAGTAGTTGCGCTCGGGTGGTCACATTTTGTCGTCTGTTCTCTGCTGAATGCAGGCTGAAATTTAAGTTCAAGAGGGGGAGCCTGCCCCCGGCGATGCCGCTAGAATTTGTGGGCTGCGTTGGCGGTTGCGACGAGGTGCTCCGGGAGGTCCTGAACCTGAAGTACTTGCATGGAGGTGGAAGTGGAGGAGGAGGAGGAGGAGGAGGAGGAGGAGGAGGAGGAGATGTGACTCTGCAGTCGACCGGCCAAGTACCGCGAGTGCAGCCCAATCCACCAAGAGCCCGCCCCCAGCCCCTCCCTGCCACCACGCCCCCCACCGCTGGCAGCACTGACTCGGGCCCAACGTGCAACTGCGGCCAGGAGGCCATCCCCTTCACAGTGCGCAAGGAGGGCCCCAATCAGGGACGGACCTTCTACAAGTGCGCTGCAGGGGCCTGCGGCTTCTTCCTGTGGGGGGACCAGCCAGAGGACGCGGGTGGGTCGACGGGCCGTGGCCGGGGAGGGGGAGGGCCCCCCCAGCCCAAAGCCCAGCCGCCGAGGGCTTCGACGAGCTTCGGAAGGGGCGGTGGCGGCGACACCACCATGTGCAACTGCAACGAGCCGGCGACCATGCGGACCGTAGCCAAGGATGGGCCCAACAAGGGCCGGGCTTTCCACACTTGCAGCAAACCGCGCGATAGGCAGTGCGGCTTCTTCCAATGGGCCGACGAGGCTCCAGGTAAACTCTGCTCTTACACCAGGCTTGTGGTGAAGATTGTTGGCTCGAGGCCCAGGATAGGCTTTAAACTCATACCTCAAGGTGCTTAAGCAGAATAACCAAGAAGTCGTCCATCATGTCACTTCGAGGCTCTGGCTGACTGAGAATTATTCTCTTTATTTACATTATTGTGTGTGTCTCGTTATATTTCAGCAACAGGCACGTTTGGGGGAAGAGGCGCAGCAGTAGCAAAGAGAGGGAAGACAAATGGGGTTGCCCCCTCCAAGGGCCCCCCTGGGAAGAAGCCCAGGACTTGCGGGGTGTGTCATCAGCCCGGCCACACAAGAGCCACCTGCCCGCAGAATCGCTAGAGCAGTGGGAGTCCCACGAGACAGGGGTGGGTTCAGAGTTGTTGATCAGTTGATAGTTTGCTTCAGGGGTGCTGGGAGCTGGCAGGGAGCAAAGATGTGGACTGTGCAGTAACAAATCCTGCTTGCAGTGTGTAAGCAGTGTGGAACCAGAGAGCAGTGCCTCACATTGTCCAACAGGAGAAGGGGGCTTGCAGTGAAACCGATCAGCAGTAAATCTTTATTCTGTGTCCCCCAAGCTGCAAGGGAACATCCAGCAGACTCATTGAAGGGTGAGGAAAGTCTGACTGTTCAAAACTGGTCTGCAGAGACCTGTAACTATAGTTGTGTATATATATATTGTACATTTTAAAGATAAAAAATATTAAAATTTATTAATCAGTACTCAGGCTTTGTAATGTTTTCGTCTTTTGAACTTGATCTGAAAATAAGGTGATTTAATAGTGATTGATGCACTGGAATAGGAAAAGCCCCCCCCCCCCCCAGTCTGTGGTGTGTGCTTCTGATAGGCCAGGAGACCACCGACACATGGAGACGAGACTGTCAACATACAGAGAATTTTACTGAATAAGCTGGAGCTTCTACACGGCTTGTTTTTCCCAAAGACTACATGCAGTGAATGTTTACAGGATGACAGAAACGGCTGAAGCATGACTGCCCTGTAAAACATTTCCTCACCAGTAGATGGAGAAGCTCAACACGTTAAGTCCCCTGCAGCTGTAGCAGGACTGTAAAGTGGCCTTAAGGTTTTTGCTAGCATTTTGTAAAAGAAATGATCATTCGATACTATGTGAGTGTACATGTTGTAGCCCCCCTCTTGCCTCACATGTCACCTGTCGGTGATAATGGTGTGATGACCAGTAATCATCTTGAAGACCACACTCCAACCTGGACCGTGAGTCACGTGGCCTGCAGAGTCACAGGACCAACAGCAGGTCGAACAAGAGACTGAGAACAACCTGGTAAGACCTGTTGCCCCCCAACAACATCCAGCCCCGTTAGGCATTTATGATGAAAATGTCTCAGTTGCCAGTCATATATATTGGGTACGGTGACACATATGGGAAGCAGTATAATGTAAAATCAAGGCCAGTCTGATTTATGATGCCAAGAATGAGACAGCAAAAAGCTTTTGCTGTACTGTAAGGACGTAACAAGGACGTCCGCAGTGCATTCAGCAGTTCACTCGGAGTGATCTTGCCATTTATAACGCTGCACCATTTTCAGGTTGATTAAAAGCTTAGCTCTTCAAATCGCTGACTCAGCCTTTGTAAAGTTATTAGCCTTTCTCCATTTTTTTTTAACCAGCTTCTCCCAAACTTAGCACTCATACCATGAATACAGATATTCACAAAATAAAAACACCCAATAGGAAGGAAGGGTTAGAAAGTTGAACCAAATATTTTTCTGGTCACGTGAGTATTTCCAAACCTTCAGAGATGGTGTGCAGACAGTGTAATAGAGTTGGGATATAGGGAAAAGTGTTTTGTTGCCGCTGAGAATTTAATAGTTAATTCTCACATATAGCAACCAGAGAATACAGTTTGACCAGAAAGTTTATTTCACATTTTGCCATATGAGAGTCTTTGGCAGGGTCAAATTGGCAACCTTAGGTGACCTTTGACCTCTGCATTGTACCATGGAGGAGCATGGAAAACTACAAAGGGCAAAATCATTTTATATTAGCAAAAATGTGGTAATTTTATACAAGTAAAAATGTCACACTTAAGTTTTTAAAAACTTGACAAGGTGGGATACTATTAATATTTATTAAAAACTGGTTATTAGCTGGTTATCACAACATAGAAAAAAAAACATGTTTAAAAGCAAATCATAATATCATCATGATGAACCTATACAGTTTAAGTGCCACAGTACAATAATATTCCCTTGGTTCGAGAGAGTCCTCCATTCCGATTGGCTCATGAATGAGCCCTGGAAGCCAGATAATTGGATGGAGGTGCTGAGAGAGGCAGGGCATTTCCACTGGACCACTCACCCAAATGAACTCTAAGCATGGAAATAAATACTGCCTGTTTGTGACTTGATCTTCCTCAGGCTTTTGGGGGTGACGAGCTCCTTCCATCACTAGAAAAAAAGCAAAGCAATGTATGAGTACCAAGTGGCTTTCCATCCTGGGAAGAACGTGCACGAGGAATAGGATTCTAATGGAAGAAATACAAGACAGGTGTTCTGGAGTTCTGACCTCAGCATGACGTGCTGTCAGGCAGATGTCTTCACAGGACATTCCACACGGTTCCGTTGATGAGGATTCCAGCCGAATGCCAGTCATCTGCAGACCTGTTCCTCAAGTTGTTCTCCACTTCATCTACCGACCTTCAAAAGATTGTTTCTATCTTGAAGTCAGGTCTAAATGACACATGATCCATGACCAGACATGTGCTAATGAGGCTTACGCCAGGAAGTCTTTGACGTCCTCAATTGTGAGGTCCCCGGTGGTGTCCATCGTGGTGTCACCACAGCTGAAGCCAGGGGAGATTCGGACCCCTAAGAGAGATCAGGAACAACAGAAGCTGTGGGCGGATCTACTATCTACCATAACCACCTTCATGTGAAGCGAATCTGTAATGAAGGAGAAGGCAAGAGAGGTCTTACCATCCTGTCCTCCCAAGGAAGGGGGGCCCCCGGTAGACTGGGCTGAGGGTGTCCCACTGCGCCGAGGTGGCGTACTGGTTCATACAAAGAGCAAGGTCTGGTTGTTTAGAAATTTGATTCCAGCTAAAGTAGTAATCTAGAGTATAGCTGAATGGTGCCTTTGGGAGATAATTTCACTGGAGGGGGGGAAATATAAACCCACTGACACGTCCAAAATACACACGAGGTCCCCTCATACACGGCTATTCATCACTTCAGGAGACTTGGCAAAGCATTCGCTCCTTGCGGCACATTAACTGATTAAATTCACCTGCTTTTACTGCGTGGTCGTTTCGAGGATCTAGGCATTGCCACAGCTAACAGCTGAGAAATAAAACCACACCCGAGGCATTTAAAGGGAAAGATTGTCCAACAGCTATAGCAACTATTGTCCAGTTAGATCTAGATAATGCTGAATTATCTGATGCATTTTGAATGACTTAGACTTGTACCAAAATGCTCCCGGCACAGGTCTCTACAGCTCAGAAATCCTCCGCATGATATAAATCAAGAAAAAGTTGCGTGTGCGCTATTGCCTCATTCTGTTTTGAACTAGTTTGCTGTGTCCCCAAAATCCTCTCTCACTTTAAAAACAAGAGATTCTTGAGCAAGAATACTGGCATTTCCTCTTCTGCAAACTCGAGTTTTTAGTTCAGCGTTTCAAGCTGGAATCCCCAGACGATGTAGCCGAGCAAACTACAAGACGCGTTTGTTACCAGTTCAATTTGGCACGACGGCACCCCCTAGTGGTCAGACTAACCTTGGCACAGCGGTTCGGCTGTTCCGCTGCACCTCCACAGAGCAGAGCGGGGAGGAAACCTGGCACGTCGATAGGGAGAACCGCTCAAACTCAGAGGGGGAAATTAGGTAGAAACCTGTCATGGGGAACATTAATAAATAAAATAAAGGTAATAGACAGACTTCTGTAAGTAATGCTTTGCCAGTATTAAAGCCCATCTTCAGTACATAAAATACCCACCTTTAGGAGATTTTGCCTATTTAAAGAGATGAATAAACATTAAGATGATCTGTTGCCGTGGAAACAGGGCGGGCGCTCACCCTGGCCGGTCTTGGTGAACACGCAGGAGGCCATGCCGCTGACGTCCTCCCTGTGGATGCAGCTCTCTCGGCCCTGGGGGCGCAGGCCGGGCACGCTGAACGCCTGCACGTCGCCCAGGTTGGTGAGGCACAGCAGGGCATGGCCCGCGGCCAGACTCGCTAGCGCCACCTTGCGGACGCGGCAGCCATCAGTCGCCGTCAGCTTCAGCTTGGCCTTCATCGTTATCTTGGGGAGGGAGAACACCTACGGGCGGGAGGAAGCACCACAGAAGGTAGCAGGACCAGGGTCATAAGAGGGCGCCATAATTTATACTGAGGCTCCAACCTTATTAGCCAATGAGACGTTTTAAATCAATATATGACAGGGGAGGAGGCACTCCAGTGGCCAATCAGCTTTCCAATGCCCCTTTAGCCCCGCCCCTGTATACCAAAACAGCACAAAATTAACAAAAAACTCAGTGTTCGGCTGAATCCGGTATGTGTTGTTCATCATTGGATCTACTGCTTTGGGTTTGAAATGGTAACTATATTGTAGGTTTAACAATGATATGTTTCAGCTGTCTACAAGATTCGCTGATAAAGTCTGCTGGTAACAGTGGATTGCATTATTGTCTGTATGCAGATGGACATGATTTTGTGCAATTTATTGGATGTTTACTAAAAGCCAACTGGCTCTAGATCCTTAAGACTCTAAATTTCTGCCATATTATCTCCGGCATGCCAAGAGCGGGGGTATGTAAGGACAGGAGAGGGTACCTTTATCTGTTCCTCAGAGGCAATGAGGACAGAGTGGCTGGCCTGCACATCAAGGGATGTGGCGGGATCCCGCGAAGCCTGGTAGGGCTCTGACAGTGGGTTGCCCTGCCCGTCCAGTACCGCCACGCCCACCACGGGGGCCCGGTGCATCAGCTGGATCTCTTTGCTCAGGATGGCTTCCACAGCCCCACCCCAGGAGCCGGACCTCAGGGGTACCTTCAATGCGTAGGCGAAGACGCAGCCCGCGTTTGTGCCTGCCCACAGCGTAGGTCCGCGCTGAGCCGCTGGTGACATACAACGGCAGCGTCTGTTGTTTTTGGTAAGTATGGCAACACGGCCGCCTTGGTGCCACGACAACCGCTATTAAAATTGACCTAATGTCCAGGCCATAGCTTACCGTCTCTCAGGTAGGTGTCCGCGAAGCACAGGCATCGCACCACACCGGAGAGGGAGTCCTCAGCGGAACGGGCCTCGATCCGCCGCTGTACCGGGGCCATGTCCGCATCACGGGAGCCCCCTTGCTCTCCCAGCTGTTTGCTGGAGTCCTGCATCAAGAGATGCTTCAATCAAATTAACCTGTCCTCAGACGAGGCCCCTAAAGAAACAACCTTACCCTGCTCCTAGCTATTTCAGTTCAGTTCTGCATGACCTGGTCCTCTCACAAACCTCCTGGGGGGGGGGGGGGGGGCGGTCTAACTGCTAAGGCCAGTACAGACTCACCTTGCCAGCCAGACCCTGGACGAGCAGCCGACTCTGCCCACAGAGGCGGCTCTTACGGATCCTCCGGAAAGACTGACGCAGGGACTTCTTGAGGGACTTGATGCGGGACAGTGGCCCCTCCATCGCCATGGTGTCCGTGGGATGCAAGGTGCACCTGGAGGACACGGTGAGGATGGGACGTGGCAGCTCAGGCGGAGACCCCAAAGTGCATCAAATGGCTTACTAACAATGTTTTAGCAATGAACATCGATGGGTTGGCATGGATTGGTACCAGAAGGCTCACCTCGCCACAACGGGGCAACGAAAGTGGTAGTCAAATAGGCCGAAGCCATGGCTTGTGCCAAAGGCGATCAGGTTCCACTCGGCGTGAAGGGCTACCGCTGTGACGGATGCTGGCGGGATGCACTGCACCAGAACCACAGGCTGGAAGCCAGGCATGAAGCGGATTCGGCCAGCCTTCGGGTCGAGCCGGTCATGACCCTTCCAGGTAAAACCCTTCCTGTCTTGAAGCAGGTCTACGACAGAACTGCTGATCACATGATCAGACCACTCCTCATTCAGGCACATGACCAGGACCTTGAGGACAGAGTGAATCACAACCAGGTCAGAAGACGGAGCTAAACAAACTGCCTGCTATGGTCATGGTCTTAAGCCAGGAACACACCGAGCTAGCTTCCGGCCGTCAGAAACTGTTGGTCTTTCGATGAGTCATGACTGCCTTACCGGCCGGTGTGTACAGCACAGCTTTGGCCAATCGAGCATACTGATTCGCCGTCAAAGCTCATTGGTGAAACTGAGCTCTCTGATTGGGCTGTATGTCAATAGTCACCTCCAGTCGTACTGCTGTATTCCAGCGCAAATTTTCCAAAAATGGGAGCTGATCATTCATTGGCCTAGGTCAGGGGTCGGCAACCTTTTAAAATAAAAGAGCCATTTTTTCCTAAATTTCTGGACCAAGATTTACAATGAGCCGCAATGGGTAGAGAAGTGGCTTTGAGATGTGATTTTTTAATGTGATATGGGCATATACGCATTTAACACAAAAACAAAAGTTCAAGTACTTACTAAAAATAAAGAGAACCAATTTCGGGGGGCATCTCAGTTTTAAATCACTCGGACGCGTAACATTGTTCAGTTCTGTAGCGATAGTCGTCACCCCTTCTTTCGTTCAGCTCTGCAGTAGTCTGCCCTTCACTCTCCTCTTCACTACTGCTGTGCTGACGAGCAGCGCAAATGTAGTAACAACTCAGCTGGCTATAATATGTAAATCGGAGGAAATATAATAATTTTTACGAAGACCCGGGAAAGTATATGAAAGAATTAGGAATCCCAATAAATGTTGACGTGTACATCCAATCTCAGGTACTAAAGAAAACTCCGGAAAGCATACATACACCATTTGACCGGAGACGTACTCTCGTAATCATAGAAGCGCGCGACCGACCGCCTCATTCACATATAGCTAAAGAAATATCTAAATGAAAAATAATATTAACCCATAAATAAATAATCTTTACGAAAGTATTATCATAATTATGCTAAGATGTGAAAATGTGCATGCTGCTATCGTTCTGAGAAGAGCCGCATGTGGATTGCGAGCTGCAGGTTGCCGACTCCTGGTCTAGGTTATTTTTTTTGTCATCAACTCCGTGTGTATCGTACTTACAATAAAAACTTAACTCTGTAAGAGATTAGAAGGGGAGTAGTTTAGCTAATATAGTAGCCACACAAATCATACTTTACCTGCCCAGCTGTACCAGCCAGAACAAGCCTGCCGCTATATTTACAGAGAGAGATCTTCTGCACACCAAGTCTGGGGTCATCGCTGTATGGATCAAACAACCCAACCTTCAAAGGTGGCAAAACAAAAACATTAGGCAAAGCATTACCTCACATTTTGAACACAGAAATTAAATAGACTGAGGCTGGGATAGGTATAATTAATTTTTAGAATATCCATTGCACTATTACGGTATTAATTACAGAGCAGGAAATCAAATCCCAGTGCAAAGGACTGGGACCATAGGCTGCACCATGCATCCATTTACGACGACGAGTATGAGCAATATTACAAGGCCACAGAAGAGAAGAATGAGAATTAATGACCCACAACGAGGCCGACATCTGTCTTAAGTCATGCCGCGGTTACATTTAAGCTGTGCATTCCAATTCATGGGGAAAAACAGACGAGTTTATTAAGAGCCTCAGACGTAAGCCTTCAACAACAAGTTTCTCCACACTAGTGCCGCTGCCAAACGGTCGTGGACTCGCCTTCCTGAAGGGGGGCCACTCCTCCTCCTGAGCCGAGCTGTCGCCATGGTCACCGTCTGTCTGGAAGATGCTGGCAGTGCTCAGTTTGTACAGGGGGGTGAGAGACGTTCCTGACGCATCCCAGAAACGCACAGTGCCATCCTCATGGCTGAAAGTTTGGAAAAATTAAAAAGGACCAACTCTAATCTTTGCGTCTTGTTTCCGAATCAGCAAAAGCCAGCAAAATACCTTCTATATAATTTGAATTTTTGTGGCAAAAATACCAACCCTGTGAGCAGCAGGTCCTTCTGCTTCGGTTCGGAAGCGAAGCTGTTCCCGCCGCTGATTGGCCATTTCTAAACACAGAGTTGCGTTTCGTGAAGGACCTGTGCAAGAACGCGACTGTACAAGTGCATCTTCTCAGGCTACACCTCTCCATCCTAACGGGTCAGTCAAGCAGTTTGTTGTTATTGTTTTCTTACCATGGCGGTCTGTGGTGGAGACTGGAGCCGGCCGGCGGCAGCCACCCTCTGCCACAGCTTATGCGGCACGTTAGACACGTGGTAAGAGCAGGTGATGGCAGAAGAATGCAGTGAGGCGAGGTATGGTGACGGGATCACGGGCCACCCAGTGGTCTGGAGGTCAAATGCAATCAACTCTTCCTCTAGCAGGACCACCAAAGCAGTCGGGTCATCGAACCCTGAAACAAGACCCAGATCTCAGACACATAAATGTGCCATTTGCCTCACTTGTATGTCACTTTAGACAAAAGTACCTGATAAATAACAACTAATGTACATGTATATAAATCTCAACCAAACTATGAGATGGATTCGGCATAAAATCACCACAATTTATTTCAAATAAATAGACCCTTAGCTATGCTCCAACTCACTGTCTCCATCTTCTGTGTGGTGAACAGTGAAGAAGTCAATGATGCGGGACGTGAAGTCTAGAGCAACCTGGGTGTCCCCCTGCATGACTGTCAGACAATGGCGGTCTCCGTAGCTGGCACGGGACATCCCACCACTGAAGAGAACTAGGGGAATTCTGATGATGACATCATCAGAACAGGCCATTATCCCAACATGCACTCATAAAAATGAGACCTTTTGAAGTCTGAGGTCACATAGAGGTTTTACGCAAAGCTATTACAAACCCTGACTCTGACGTCCTCCAGAGGATCTTGCTGATGGCTTTGCACGGGCTGGGGCCTGGAATTAAAAAAAAAAGGGCAGAAGAAAGTGAGAGGAGGACGTGGCTTTTTACTCGGTGACCCTCCGTATGCCGCAAACACGCCGAAGGCGGCGATCCGCTCCAGCCCCACGCCGTGGCCAGAACGCCCAGTGGTGGACGGGATGGGCTCAACCTTCACTCGTCCTTCCAAAAGCTCGGCTGATGCTTTGAACGCACCACAACGATTTCACGCAGCCACATATTTCAGAACGATTCGGACCGAGATATTCTGAAGGCCCGAATCGGGGTTTGGAGCCGAACAATGGATGTGACACAAATGTAACATATGACCAACCACGACTGGCTACATTTAACAAGGATCTCCACACTTAATAGCCCGTTTAAAAGTTCCACTATATACATTACAAAACAATCAAAGAAACAGCATTTCCTACCCTAACCCAACCACAAAGCAACAGGCTGAGAATGGTTAGTAAAGGCCAGAAAGCTAGCTTGCAGCTGGACATTACCGTATGGCCTGGTACAGGACATGGGCCGGCACACAGGAGGACATCTGCTGCCACCGACGGCCCACAGTACGTAGCTGCCGTTGCTGTGCGAGCTGACGAAGTTCCTGCCACTTCGTTCCCAGGACAGGCTCTCCAGCGACTATGGTGAGTGCAGGAGCAGACGGCTGCTCAGAAAACCCATTTGAACGAATGACAAAATCAAGTGACTTCGGTGACTGCTATGGAGTCGTCATATTTTTGGGGGTTGATTACCTGGTTCCCTAGAAAGAGAGCATCCATCTGCCATGTGTTCAGGTCCCACAGCACCACCAGACCTCTGCTGTAACCAATGAGGATCTTCCCAGGATATCGTGGGTGCTCTTGAAGGGATTCCACAGGCCCCAAGGACCTGCCACATTTGTACTCATCTGGTACACTGTGAGTAAATAAGAGGGACTTTAAACCAGGGAAAACTGACTGGGTTCATATCTTTGGCCATGGGGGGCAGAGCTGCTACAAACATCTGCACATGGGAGATTCCAGGGCTTAAGGACCATAAACTTCCTGAGATCTTCCATGACCCTGACTAGAGGTTGCCATCATGCTCGCGTCCCCTGGGAAAACATCCATGCTGGTGTTCATTCTGGCAAACATGTGACTTCAGCTCTGTTGTGTCCGCCCACTCATAACACTTTGGGAACGTGGTTAAGGGAGGCTTCAGGCAGCTTGGATTCTGGCCTTGGTCCTGACAGCAGGAGGCTTGTGAGTTTTATTTTAATAAAAAACAGAGCGAGCACCAGAATTTGGACTTAGGCCATTTGACGATGAATGATTACAGGCTGTGAGGACACAATGGGTAACACTCACATTTCACATCAGCATGAAACGAGATATATATTTTGGTTAATTTCTCGAAAACACTGCAAATGATATATGACCGATGGCTAAGGTCCCACTGCTCCCGAACTCAAACACACTCAGCCACAAAGCATATTATTGTTTCAAGTTCTCTCTTCTTTGTGGGTAGTCTCAGGAAGCTGAGATACATGCTAATATCCATAAACCCTCTACTTTGGCTTTGCGGTGGCACTGCTCAGATCCCCAGCGGACGCTCATTAACTCCAATCTAAGTCGGAAGCCCTCACCCATGCAGGTCAGACTAATGAGCGAGTCAGAGGTCCTGCCCTTGCGCCAGGCCACCAACTGGACACATTCTGATACTTATAAATTCCATTATATTAGCATGGTCTGGCTTCCACAGAAACAGCACAGAGTCACAAAATATAGCTACATCCTCGGGAGGACTGAGATGCTGAGATGGAAGGCCGACGGTGCCCAGCCAGAGACTCACCTCTGCAGGACCTGGTCCTGGAGCAGCATCCGGGCCTCCAGTGCAGCCAGGCTGGGCAATGCCAGGGTGCGGACAGCCCCGCCTTCCGTGCCCATGCACAGGAGGTCACAGCGACGTGTTGGCAGCAACGCGGTCACACGGGAGGCCCTAAGGGATACAACAGGAGCAAGAGAGTGAATTGGCCAACACAAATCTAGGTGCTTGAAATGTACAACAAGAGCTTGACCCTGCAACCTCTTAGTAACAAACACAAACTTAATCCAGATTCCCAAGTGCCATAACATAGAAGCATGGTCCTTGACCTAATATAACACGGAAAAGGAGACTCACCTGACACCCTCAACACCTGGTCGCCCAGGAAGAGTGATGCTGAGGATCTTATCCAGGTATGAGCCCTTGTCTCCCGGGCTAATCTCCCAAAGGTGCAGTGTGTTCTTGTCCAGCAGGCAGAGGAGCCGCCCCTGTAATACCCACACCTTCCAGTCAACAATCTCCATCCTACCCTCAGCTCTTCCACACTGCCAAATTCACCACCCTGGTCAATCAACAACTGGACCCTCTTGATGTCTACCACTGTAGCCAGGTACCCATTCATTCAAGAACCAATGGTGCTTTTATTTTACATCAAAGTTATTGGATTTAAAGTAATTTCAAATCAAGTTTTCTATTGGATACTAACTCTACATCTGGTCCGTGGAAGGTGAAATGAATCTTACCTGGCCAAGGAGAAAATGCATCTGTGTAATTGTGCCCCCCGGGACATGGCGGCCCACAAACTCCACCCCTGGTGCACCATATCTGGCATGGATGTAGTGAAGGAGAAGGAACTACACCAAGGTCACACTGCCCCGCACTCCCCTGCCTTCTACTCACAATTACATTGACGTTTATTCACACACAAAAGACACAGTTAGCTGAGCTGAACCCATCCAACTACAAGCAGTATTATCGTATATTTTTAGTACAGGGATTAATTGGTTCTGATTTTCCAACATCAAGTCTTTGAGACTGAAATGACAAAGCTGTTGGTCCACAAAGTGGCAAATGAACAATAATCAATTTGTGGGGGGGGGGGGTCACCCTTGTAACTCACACCAGCACCTGTCAGATGCTACGTTTGAATATAATCAAGCATGTATTCCATATCAATAAAAAATAGGAGCGGGCGATAAGCATGTCAAGCTTTTATTGGATTCTAGACAGAGAGCAGTGCTATGCTGAATCAGAACCATGACAAAAACAAGAGCTCATGTGACCTAACGTAGTGCTGTTGCATATTACAGACATTAAAAAATAAACTAATAAGAATCAGGTCACGAAACTGGCGTGACTATTTTCCGTCAAGTGAACAAGTTGAGGGTGGAAAGCAATGTTTCCCAACCCAGTCCTCGGGGAGCCCCAGACAGTGCAGGTTTTTGCTCTGGGAGGGAGCAAAACATGGATTGCCCAGGGCCCCGAGGACTGGGTTGGGAAACACTGATTTAGAGGAACGATTCAAAAAGCACGGCTGTGCCTTACATTTCCTGAGCCATTAGACTAAGACCATGCATAGTTCTGGGGTTACAGTCAGAACATGGAAGGTGATGGAGAAGCAGAGAACCCAAGTAGAGGAACACAGATTAATGTTTTGGGCAAACAGGTCCAAAACAAACAGAACTGGCACTCAATTCTGAACATTTTCCCTCAAAACATTTGTTCTTTTCGAAGCCAATACCTCAACAGCAAACTATCAGAGCATGAAATCCTGCTCCCCTTTCCAGATCTATTGCTTAATAAAATGTCTTTCTAGTGGCCAAAAAAGAGGAAATTTGGAAAAAGAAAAATTTTAAAAAGAGCAGTTACAATGTTTAATGATTCGGCACCTGAAGTATGGCCTCTTGGAATGTACTGGTGTGTGGGAGGTTCCACAGCAACAGCGGTGTGTGTGTGTGTGTGTGTGTGTGTGTGTGTGTGTGTGTGTGTGTGTGTGTGTGAGAGAGAGAGAGAGCGCAGCAGAGGAGTCTGACAGCAGGACGATGTTCTCAGGCTACACGTCCCGTCTGATTGTTCTTCAGGGTGCTGATCATCCTCTACAGAATAGATTTATTGTGCAGCAGAGCACTGATCCTGCTCCAGGGGTTTCATTTTTCACAAATGCAAATGTGACTTTTATCGCAGCCTTTGAAAGACTAAGGAAATGAACAAAAAAAAACAAACATAGCTGTGCAGAAAGCACAAGGGCTCTGGAACCCTCTGACGTGCAGGAAGACTCCATGAGGAACAGCTCGAGTCCTTCGCACTGGGCAAGAGAAACACTTCTGCAATCAAAAGGCACTGATGCAAATCCATTTCCCACTGGATATTACAAGCAACAGAGTTAAATATCCTTACAAAATGTCATGTAAATACAGATGGAGTTGGGGGGGGGGGGATTACAACCACTCTCCTTCCCACCCCAGTATGAGTCAGAAACATTCAACTCAAGACAGCTATTGTAGATGGTGACCAACCAAATGAACTAATGAAAAATTTTAAATATTGACCAATTCAACCCCCAGTTCAACCCAAACTCCCCCCCCCCCTCACTCGGATCAGCACGTGACAATAGGTACACACAGTACAGTCTAGAAAGGTGAACACTTAGAAGACAATTGTGCAGGCTATTCCTACCCTGCCACCCACCCCTCAGACTAGACGTTAACAGCAGGTCGAACAAACACCTCCGCCGCAATGAAGGCGTTCTCAAGCATGTTCGGATCGCATGCTCGGATCGCATGCTCGGATCGCATGCTCGGATCGCATGCTCGGATCACATACGCAAACGCGAGTGCAAGCTACAGATGCAGCCCGGACTTGGGAAGCTACACAGCGGCACGGAATGACTTTCCAAGCCATGTGCCTCGGCCTTGGCCCATTACTGCGGTAGCCATGGAAACCAACGCAAGATGCATTTAT
Organism: Paramormyrops kingsleyae; assembly: GCF_048594095.1. Lineage (NCBI taxonomy): Eukaryota > Metazoa > Chordata > Actinopteri > Osteoglossiformes > Mormyridae > Paramormyrops > Paramormyrops kingsleyae. Next base: position 14,810,181 of record NC_132818.1, on the reverse strand, counting down.
TGCGACCCAAGCCTGACTAAAAAAATTGCCGCTTGATTGCAGAGGGGTGGGGAGGGGGGGTGTCTGGAACAATATGGCCAAGCCCTGAAATTCAGAGTGTAGTATTACCAAGCTAGTATTTTTAAAACTGATGTAGTGGACCGAACTGAGTGTTTTATCCTACATCTAAACACACATTTTTGAAGCATTGCATCACTTCATTTTCCAGTGCAGCAGATGTTCATAGAGATTCCCAACACACCTGATCATGGGATGTTCTCGCTGAGGGCTGGGGATTTCCAGCACATTCTGGTGCTTAAAGTACCAATATGAAGCTGGACCACCACGCTAATTCCATGAGTAAACAAGGATACATTTTTACTGCTCCGGACTTTGTACCAATGGCCATGAGTCGCAAGATGGGGTCATAAGCCAGGGCACTGGGTTGACTTGGAAACCCATGCTCAACTGTCTGCTGTAGGGTGGGGTGGGGGGGCACATCACAGATTTTAGCATGTTAGACTTTCTGTATTGCAATAATGCAGCATCTGAGACAGGAAAGGGATTTTGAGAGGATCTAAAGCTGTACATTTAACCATGCTCAGTCTGCAGGGGGTCTTTAAATGGCAGAGGAGCGAATAATACAGGTAATACAACATCCAAATGGACTAAAAAGATATCTGTCATGCTGTCCCCCACCTTACATCAAGTGAAAGAGGTACCCAGAGAACAAAAAAAAACAAGTAAACAAAGGAAGAGATGAAAGATGAGAGCTTGCTTTCCTCTGACGGACAGCGTACCAACTGGGGGGGCGTAATAGTGCTTCAACCAGACCTCCTAAACCCACATATGCTGTACAACAACTAGGCCCGGCGTCTCTGTACGGGACCATTTTGCTTTGAACCAGGAGAGAAGCCGGATATCAGCTCCATCGGGAAATACTTCAGAAGTAAGAATTAAACCGAACCATGCTGAAAAATAAACGACCCGCGTAAAATAAACAACTGGAGGTGTAAATGAATCCAACTTTTAACCTCCGGATAAAAACATTACATTCTACACAACATTCTTCTTGCATATACACAATTATATTAATTTTTACAGCAGTTATGAGAAAACATCGCAATTATTACAAATTAGAAGCGTGAGCAAGCTGAAAAAAAACTTAATTTGAACTATTACGGTAACGCAAAACATTGATGCTTCTTAAATCTGAAAACAACCGCATACATCCCAACAACCAAAGGTAGCTTTCTTGCCTAAAATCTGCATTTCAGTTTCTTTTAATCTCCTTAAATATCACCATTTACAAAGACGTTTCAACAGCATATAAGCCAGTCAGCAGTAACAACAGATTTAATTGTCAGTGCGTTCATGTTTTCAAGGTGAAATCCCTAACGTCATCATTGCCGCATGCTTGATATCAGAGTCTTTGCTACATCTCAGCGTCCAGCTTTCAGCAGAAATGTTAACAACCAGCTCAAATTAACTTCGGTACGTTTGCACAATTGAGTAATAATCGTTTAAGGTTAGATATCCTAGTTGATGGCTGTACATTTCATAACTTGTTTTTTTTTTCAGTGAAGGATGTCACATACGACGATGACATCCATATCACAATAAAATCAGTAATTATCAATTAATTATCACGAACGCAAGCGCTTTACGAGCGGGTGTTTCCGCTCAGTGTGTTACCATACCTTGTTAAATGCAAAGACATCTTGTTTCGCTTTTTCTCTCTGGGTATCGTTCCCTTGCCGTTTGAACCTAAACTTCATCATATTGAAAGCCTGCAAAAACGCAGCATAAAGGAAGGAGGAAAAAAGACCAAGACGGGATAGACTCTCGGTCCGGTTAAACGCAAAACAGAACGTCAAGATGGGACCCCCTTGCTTTTCCGAATTCACCCAAAGCTGCGCCCCGCTGTCCAATGAAATCAGGAGGACACGCAAATGGCAGCCAATGAGAAGCCGGGGAACCACGACCACGGCGACCTAACCACGCCTACGGTCAGGATGAGTTCTTAAATGCAAGAATCACATCCCTGGGCACGTTTACAGTTTCGACATCCTTGGACCGAATCAAATATATTTTGGGGGAAAATAATCTCCTGCAAAAAGGACAAGAACAAACAGTGCAGAGGACTGCATGATATAGGTGCACCCACTTTGGGTTTAATCCTGCAGAAACTGCGGTTTACGTTCTGCTTTTTAAGTGACCCGGACTTGCTCTTTAACGTGCATAGATTACGGGTCTGATAGCATAAAAAGACTTTTAAAAAAAATAAAATAAAGCAGAACCGCAGGATAGCATTATATTTTTGTAGTTGATCGTTCAACACCGAAAGATTTGGCTGCTGTGAGAGCTAAAACATGATAAACTGAGTATCGTCGATGCGTTTTTTAAGCCGATTATCGAGCCCCTCCTGGTGCCTGCCAGAACTGTAAAGCAGGATCCAACTATTTTTTTATGTAAAAAGAGAAAAAAATACTGTAGTTTTAATGGCGGGCATTTAAACTGACCATTCGACGTCTGTTTACATTACGTAATACATAAAATTCTTACGTTTTCTGTAGTATTTAAATTTAATTTTACTTTCTTTTAAGAGACCATGTTTACGAGATCATGTAACTATGCATACTCCATTACCCTGGAAATGTATTTATCCTGTGCAATCTTAGCCATTTACCTTCCATTGCCCCCTTGTGGGTAGAGTAAGTCACCGAAGAAATATATTTTGCGGCATCTACTTCCATTGGGTACTAGTCACCTTTGACTTGCTTTACTGTAACTAATTTAACTAATGAAAGTCATACTGAGTCTTATTACACAACTGTCAACTTTTAAAGCGAGTGGCACCACAAGTAATAAATATATATAGCAAGATTTGTTTGGTGTCAAGTGTCGGTAGGGCTACAGAAACACGGACAAGAAATAAACAGAATGAGACATTTGTACATAAAAATACATTTCCCTTATTACATACCAATTCTTCATTTATCCATTTATATCTGTTCACCGGTCCAAGTCGTATACACACACATTCGCAAACGGCATCCTCAACAAAACAAATGAAAACGTCAGATGTACGTCATGAACTCATACAAAATCATTTCCTCACCAAAATGCTGAAGCAGCAGCATTATAGCCTATCCTTAACACTTTTTTGTAGGTGGTAGTCTGAACACCATCGGGCAATTAATAAACACAAATGCTCCAAAAGCAATTCCTTTGGAATCCTTGAAAAATCACTTCCCACGTTCCCCAGCACTTAAAACAACAAGTCGAGCAAATCCTTTCAGAGGAATCCTGAAAACCCCTCGCTTACATGCAGAATTGAATAAAAGCAATGCATAGACTTGAATGCAATACTTGTTATGCAAAATACATACCCCTTAATGGTAATTCAACAGCATAAAGCACTGAAGTCACTGAAATGAGATGCAAATCTGCACAAGTGACCTATTATGGCAACTTCTGAATAAGACTAAAAAAATCTATACACTTCCAAGAAAAGTAATTTATGAAGTGGGAGAGTCACTGAAACAAACAGGGCTTACAGAAAATATATACCTAATAGCTCAGATCTTATATAGAGAGACAGATATGCCCCAATACTATAAGCAAACTTATGTAGTCTCTGTAGCAGTAGTAGTAATAATAATAATTAAAAGTGCTGCATGGGATTTGGGGAGGAAGAGAAATACCACATATGGTTTATATTGCAATTTCTGTAACTGAAAAGACCCCAATCTCTGAAAATGTTCAGTCATGTTATATCTAATGTGCAAAGATTTAACTATTTGAAATAAATCATAAATTGAACCGGAATGGTTACTCTAAGGTGCTACATCACGTTCTGCAACATCATCACCATAACGGGTGAGGGCGGGGGCAAAAAAAAAGCCGAACATGCAGAAAGTCAAGCTACAGTTGTGAGACGAGGACTTCTAGAGCAGTGTTTCCCAACCCAGTCCTCAGGGAACCCTGGACAGTCCATGTTTTTGCTCCCTCCCAGCCAATCAGGAACACCGAATACCTGGTACAGGTGAGCTGAGAGGAAGCAAAAACGTGGACTGTCTGGGGTTCCCTGAGGACTGGGTTGGGAAACACTGTTCCAGAGAATCTGCTAGGAGATGGAAACCTCTGGCACAGAGCAGCGTTCATTACGGACAGCAGAGTCCAAGATTTGAGGTTCCTGATGTCTAAGATAAATAAAAACGGGAATTGTGGACAGAGCTGAGTCGCCTAGGTGCCCGCCTGCTCAGCGTCTCTCCCTCTTCACGATCCTGCCAGGATCACGGAACCTCCGGCGCGCACCATCCAGGGAGACACCGCTCCGGCACCTGTGCCCGCAGATGAGCGACGGGTGCCGGTTCTCCTCTTTGTCCATCTCGAGGATCCGGGGCCTGCAAGAGAAACAGGCGGCATCACGCCAAGCGAGTCCAACACCGAGGCCTCCTAGAGGGATGCCGCGGAAACAGGAACGACTGCTTTCAAAGAAAGGAGCCTTCGGCACGGACTGGATCAATCAAGCAAGGATCTCAGGATCTCCGTGAAGGTGGAACAGGTCTTTGATACACAGGGATATTGTTAAGGGTCAGCCTTATAATAAATGCATATGTTACCCATGTCACTTTTCCTTTCACGTGAATGTTAGTCTTATGACTGCCGGGGGGGGGGGGGGGGATAAGGACTTCCGGAAGGTTACCTGTGTGCTGCATCTGGGTCGGCCTTTTGGCGAGACCGCTTAGCCCTTAGCATCTTCCGTCTGCTGGGGGTGAAGCTGGAGAAGAGCGCATCACCGGCCAGATTTAGGTCCAGTCGCGGGGCGTCCGCTTTGGTTCTGCGAAATACAGTGGAAATGCTGACAGTCAAGGAGGGTCTCTAAAGAGCCACCAATAAGCTGGAGGGGGGAAAAAAAAAGGCAAATTACAGAAATTATGCACAAAGTTACACTGGCCGACTGTGTTTCGAGATGAGGAAACGTTTTGCCAACAAGCTTTTCCGTGGAGGGAGAAATGACATCTCACCTCCTCAGTATGATGACAGCTCTTCGCTCTTTGATATCCTGCGGCCGAATGCAGTGGGTTATCTCATCTGCTGCATATCCACTGCAATTAGAAAGAGGAGCATCTTTGGACCACTGCTGTGAAAATGTCCTTGAATTTATTACTTAAACCATAACATACATTTTAGGTAAAGTCCCTTTCTGATACACCAAGTTGGGCAGCGGTAAACGGTGCAGAAGTTCTAGTTTCAATCCAAGAAGACGACTTGCTTTTGTACCTTAGACAAATACACTCTAAATTGTTTTTGAACCTTTTATTCCTCATCTTTTCTACACGTACCTGAGAACAGTGACGCTCCCCCGCTTGACGGGGAGAGACAGCACGGGCTCCGACACACGGATGGGCTTGAACTGAAACTTGCAGCCGAAGCTGAGAGCCGAGTCACTGAAAAAGGACACGGAGACGATGGGCCTCTCGAAGATGTGGATGGGGTCCACATGAGACACGATGCAGCCTCCCGGCTGATAGTCGTTGATGACGGCACTGTTGACGAAGTTCTCGGGTATGACGCGGCTGGAGACCAGCTTCTTGATGACCAGCTCGTACACCCAGTCCGGGATTTCGTCCACCTCGCCTTTGGAATAGAGCCGCTCCTGACCCGGCCCCCTTTTCTCCAGCTGGGCGCCGTACGTGTAGCCCTCCCCGAAGAAGTACTTGCTGCGGAGGGGCGCCCGGTCCACGGTGTGCTCCCGGTACAGACCCTTCTCGGCTTTGGCGACCACCTCGTCGATTTTGGACTCGATGCGGAGGCACTCATCGGCACTGAAGATGCTGTCCTGCTTGACGCAGCTCTTCACCCGGTGCGCCTGCAGCTCCCGCTGTTCTTCGTGGTCGCTCTGCTCGCCGTCCGAATCCCGGCGTCTCCGCTTGCGTCCGTAGCCCGGCTGCGAAACTTCGCTCCGAGGGGTCTCCCTGTGCGGTGTCATCGACTTCAACTTCTCCCTTAAGTCGGTGAAGCCACTTGCTGCCATCTTACACGCACTAAAAGAGTCACCGGTTCCTTAAGCAGCACTCCCACAAAAACTGAAATCTACTCACATGTTTTTGACTTTAGGGCTGAATTATTAACTGGTTGATCAGGCACCTAATTCATTTTATTCTACTATTCTACCTGGACATCCAAAATGCAAACGTGACACAGCGCACCAGCAATCCTTCTGTAAACTATATTTGTTGAACGATGCATATAAGCTGAATATGCAAACATATGCGTCCTTATTCTCAGGCAATCGCTATTTCTGCGTGTATTTCAGCTAGCCTGTAGCATCCTTTTAAAATAACACATTCGCATAAATCTCTGAAATTCCACGTACATGCAACGTCCTACCCGGCAAACTAGAGAAAACGGCGAACCTGGGACAGCGTGTATCGCCGTACTTTTATAACCCTGTCCTGCGTTTCAGTCACTTACATAAAAAGAAGCAGAGTCGAGAAATAAACTCGTGTGACCCACTGCAACGTCCACGCATGCGCCGCATACCGCGCTTGCTCCGACGAACCAGTTTACGCCTTTTGCTTATCCATAGCAACAGCTTGTTTAATTAAAAATACGAGAAAGATCTTTGAATACCCCCCAAAGTCGATCACTGGCAATGTCGTCTCACCTCTCTCCACTTCATTAAAATAGCTTGTTGGTCACTGTTTATACGTACACCCCAGCGTATCTCCTAGTTTCGCATAGTTTACCGTTGTCAAGCATTGCAACAGTCACTGAGAGGACGCGCGAATACTTCCTATGTCACGCCCTATGAATATTTTGATTGGTTATTACAGAGTGCCATGGATCGTTATTAAAAACCATTGGTTGGAATAAACGTCAGTCATAATATGTAAATACGAAAAGGCTGTGAAGAGGAGGAGAGTTACGGAGTTTTACTCTCGGTGAATTCTGTACTGCGTGCGTTGTTAAAAACTTATCAATGATGTGTATTTGCTATTTACAGCCGGTGATATAAAGCAACGAGGCCATGACAGCTCGAATGTACTGAGTTTTGAAATCCACAGTAATTGTGTCATACATAAACGATATGGTTTTGCAGTGTTATTCTTTTATTAATGTAGTTGCCATAGTCTTAATGAACCGAATTGCTTCTTGCTGGTGTTAGACCTGAAGAGGTGTGTGATCCACTATCAACGTGGGAGAACCATCGAGATTGCAAAGAAATCCTATTTGAACGCTGGCCGGGTGACTGACTGCGCAGCTGTTGTTATATTTATAACACTCGGCCGCTTTAGATACTCGACTCCCGGCCATCCGAATAGGCAGCGACCTATTAACCTTTCGTGAGGAGATACGCTTTAGAGAGGGGATCGCCATCCACACACGTGCCTCGAGACATCAGGAGTTCCGATCAAGAGTTGGTTGTTCCGCGCATGAATAAAAAAGGAGATCATCCAGTTTCTATATAAATATTTAATGTTTTACAAAAATAGCGCTATTAATTGATTTCAGTCTTCGTTTACATACATTTAAAATATCCATAGAGACACGTTGGGTGTATAAATACAACACATTGCATTTTAAACATCAGATCACATATGTCTTTTCACCCGTTAGCATTAAACTATGGGATTTGTGAGACTGTTTGGTACATCTGAATATTCCAATGAACTCATTTCAGGCGTCCGACGCTTTTTTTCCAGCTTGTGTTGCCGCACTTAAAGAATTAGACATTACTGTTGACTTGATTATTTTAAATATCTTTATTTTGTGGAAAAAAAAAACATTGGAAAAAATATGTAAACTTTATAAGTCACTGGATAAATGCATGTACCAGGATGAAGAGTTGTTGTCTGTATGGCTGACTTGGAGATGGACCCCTTTGTCCTTACAGTAAGGTGATCTCGCTGGGCGGCAGCGTCAATCGCTTCTCCCGCATGGACAGCAGGTTCTCCACGTGCATGGCAATGACACGACAGAGCTCCAGACTCTATGGGCAGAGTTACAAGTGAAGGAAGAGAAGGCTGCTCTTTGGCCATCCATGGGGACTGAGGAATAAGCTGTGTGAAATCAATGGAGTTTTAGTCTGGCAATATACAGGCCACCCCCAGGGTCCTACCTGCTCCAGCTGTAATTGGGATATACGCTGAGTCATTAGGTTCCCCAGCATGATCTCCACGTATGGGAAACTGGAACCTGCTGTTGGCCTCTGGGTCCGTGTGGACTGTACCTCCTTCAGGGGGAACTTCACCATCACCTCCTGAGAAGGATCAGCATTAGTAGGTTTGGTAGTTAGAGATGAAGCTGAACCTAAACCGGTTGCTCCAGAAGGTCAGGGCAAGACCTACGTGGGTGTCTTTGTTGAGGAAGTTGAGGCCGTTCTGATTGACAGCCAGAATGCAGGGAGCCATGATGGCGCCATTGCTGCTGCTCTGAATGTAGAAGAAGGACGAGCCGAACGTGGGGAAGGCGCTGATCAGCCCTGGGGGGGGGGACCAGCACAGCAGAGCACGCAGATGTTACACATGCAAGCTGAATGATTAAATGACCCTAGAGACAAAATTCAAGGTTATAGTTCGGTAAAACGATGCCTTACCCAGGAACTGGGCCCTGGCCTGGTGTGGGCTGAGGGCCTGGACCTGCTGCATGTGATGGGTGACCATGTTTAACCACTGCTGAGGACGCTGCGGTCCGTAGAGCTGTGGGGGAATGCAGTCCTGCACCTCCCGGCTGGGGGCCATTAACACAGTCAACACAGAGTCAACACAGGATCATCAGACATGACCATCAGAGCTGTTATGGTGCTTGTGTTAATGAGATTCATGTAGTGATTAAAGGTAATTTGTTAGTAAGTCTAACATAGCTATTAAAGCTAACTTTGACCGCTCAGAGATAGAAAATGTGTTAAGTCTAACATAGCGATGAAAGCTAACTTCTGCAGCCCAGAGATATGGAGTTGCCTTCTTTGGTAAGCTGGCTGGCGTGAGATTTTCAGTTCGAGACAAGTCTGCACACACATGCACATGCAGATACATGTATGTAACAGTTTAATTACCTTGTAAATAGGGTTTGCAAACTACCCCAGTGCATTTGATGTAGCTAATTTTAGGTTTATAATGGAATAATATAGATTTCCCATAATATTTCTTGTGTGAAGCCTGAGTCTGAAAGCGTGAGTGTCACGCCAGATGTGTGAGAGTTGGCAACATTGGAGATACCAAATGTGTTAATAAGTCTAACGTTTTTTAAGGGTAGGTTGTTACCTTCATCCCAGTTCCCGAAACAAAACTTTTACCAACTGATAAACAACCTGATTGCCTGTAGACTCGGTGATCTTGGAAAATCAGAGATCCTCCAATTCTTGTGATGCAAAACATGCCAGTTACAGGTCAGGAAGATGAGGAGCCTCTTGGACCTACATGGTGGGCAAGTAGACACTGTCGGAAGCGCGGTGCTGCAAAGCGGCCAGCTTGGACAGCTGCTGGAGCTGCTGCTCGCTGACCTTCCCCTGAGGTATGGTGTTGAGCAGGGCCTTCAGGTAGTCTGGGAGAACCTGGGCATTTGCGTTGCACAATGCAGAGTGCTTGTGTTAGCTCGAGCGTAAGCGATTGATGTAGATTTCTATCTCGGTCCCAACACCGGGGTGGGTAGCGGTCACCGGCACCTGGTTGTAATGCATGGTGACGCAGAGCTCGTTGTCAAACTTCATTGGGTGGCACCAGATTACCCTTCGGAACCAGAAGCTATAGCTGCTGTCGATGGGCTCGGCTTCCGTCGCCACATCCAGAATGTACTCCTTCTTGGTCAGGGGGCGAACGTTCTGACCTGCAGAGGGATGCAGACACAGGACACCGTGCTGTATAGTGGGAGGATTAACCCGACCGCTTCCGTAGCAGGTTGGCAATGTGAGGTTGCAGGTTCTCTCACCTCTGTTAGTGACCACAAAGACAGCATATTCATCCATGGCTTCTAGCCTGTGCAGGTCCATCTCATAACAGAGCTCTTCGATGACATCTAGGGCAATCTGAGCAGAGGGAGCAGAAGAGCATATCTTTACCTTCACGAATTGAAGAGTTCTTATACCTTCATCCATCCATTGATCCCACCAGAGCATGGAGACTCACCGTGCAAGTTTTGACCTTGAGGTGGCGCTCAATGCCTCCAGGCAGGAGAAAGAGCTGCCGCTTGGAGCTTCGGCCGGCCTAAAAAAACCCCAAAAGCATGCAGTTAATGTTCCAGAGCTCCACGGAGAAGGAAAATAAAGTCTGGAGCCAGCTCTGAGGTCATGGCTGGGTGCTGGAAGAACATCTGAGTAGACCTACCACCATGGCTTTGAGTTCCATGTTACTTGGAAACTGAGTACGCCCACCATACTGGAAAGTCTTCCTCAGATTTTGCTCGCAGGCTTTTGCGATCCCTGTCAACAGCAGCACCAGATTGATGTCACATTTCCGCTTCATATAAAACTTTTTAACATATCACCTTGTTTTCTGGTGGCACTGGGGGCCTAATGGTTAGGGACACACACTTGTAACTGAAAGATTGTTGGTTTGAATCCCTGACCAGCAAGGTAGCACTGAGGTACCCTGAGTAAGGTACCGCCCCCAAGCACTGCTCCCCGGGTGCTGAATTAGTTGCCCCCTGCTATGTCACATAGTCACAAATGGGTTAAATGTAGAGGACCTATCTCGCTGTTCTGCACTGGTGTGTCAACAATGACAACTAATCACTTTCCTCCTACCATTTCCAGTTGAAGAATGACAAGGAGATGCTATGAGAAGTGACTGTCGTGATTAGTCAGGTTTCTTTGGATGGTAACGTCGGCCACCAGGGGGCGCACCTTGGAAGTGCACGCCAGCGGTCCGGCCCACATCCTGCAGGAACTTGAGCAGGAACGGTTTCAGCACCTCGGAGCAGCGGTAGTAGGCCGTGAGGATGTAGAGCAGGCGCCAGCCCCTCTGGCAGCTGTCCCTGCGGACCGCAGGGGAGAGAGGAGTGAGGGTCAGCAGGCGTTTCTGAAGGGGGGTGGGCACGGGGCACGGGGCACGGGGCACGGCGGCGTCGCGTACATTTTGGGGCTGGTGTTGGCAGTTATCTGCTTGATGACCTGGCAGTAAGCTTCATCCTTCATTAGTGCGTATTCCCCGCTAAGCTGTGGGGTCGTGGGGGGGGGGGGGGGCAAGAATGAAAATCATCCACTTAACAGCAGCGCCGCATCAAAGCAAACAAGGCCCCTTCCGTACCCTTAGGAAGGTGTTGACGACCTCCTGCTCTGTCTGGCCCTTGAGGGGGTAGTCTCCCATGAACTTCATCACAGCTGAACACAAACACACACGAAACAATAAGTGATTTACAGTGCCTCTTAAGATGAACGCTTCCACCAATAGAAGTTCCATTACAGCTAAGAGAGGAAAATATGGGGCTTTTCCACTGGCTATACAGGCCTCACACCATGCAGTGACACTAGTTACAGTGCGGTTCCAGCTCACTTTGATTTCCCACTGCAGAAGGGTTGGCTCAGTAAAGGCGTTACTGGGTTTGGAGAGCAACAGCAACGCAAAACCAAAGAGACGCTTGTTTACTGTTTACACTTCTCTTAGTACATCTGTGACAAGCGTCGTGTTACGTTAGCATCAAACGCTAGTGGAAGTAGCATTAGCATGCATAAATTGGCACTGGGAATCCTTTCTGCTCTGCTGTTCTTTTACAAGTAGGAGGCTGGAAAGTTTCATGTTGAAAATGAATACATCGCAATGCGCAATACTACTAAACCGTCCATATCGACGCAGATGGTCGGCTCTTTCTTGTCTCCATGCCAATCAGGTGGTGGTGACACAGCCAGCTGGATTTGGTCATGCTTTCAGACCGGCTAGTAAGCAGGGCCGTGTCAGCGCAGGGCCGGCTTCATGCTTTACAATGGAGAAGCATCTCTTTGCAGTTTGGCTCAGGTGCAGTTCGGTTCTTGGTGGCAGTGGAAAAGAACCAGTACAGAACCCATAACCTACCCAGGAAAATATCCGCTGCCACCTTGTTCATGTTTTCATCAGTGAAATCGATCAAAGATTCCGGAACTGGGGACTGTTGGGACAAACAGAGATGATATAGCACAAGCAGCCCACCCCCCCAACCCCCCCCCTCCCAAACGGAGCCGTCAGCACGGCAAACCGACATACTGACGCAGGCTGTACTTCTCAAGAACACACTAGCTGTGTCTGTCAGCCACAGCTCTTACCTTGGAATATTTCACCATATCGGACGGTTCCCTTGAGTCTCTGCCTTTCTTAGACCTCTGTTTATATGAATTGCTGGAAGACACAGAAGTATTGAAATATTTATAGCAGAAATAAATCCATCCATCCAATTACTTATCCAATATAGGGTCTTGGTGGTGACCTGGAGCCTATCGCAGGCAGCACTACATTCAAGACACTGGTACATCCTGGACAGAGCACCAGGTTATCACAAGGGAGACACAAAAAACCAAAATATAAAATAAAAAAGGTTAAAAGCAGACCTGTCTTTGCCTTGGGCCTCCCTGAAGTATTTCTTGGCAAACTCCACCATACTGTATCTGCTGTCCTGTAACATCCTCTCATCCACCTCTGCAGTGCCGCCTTCATAAGCATCGGTGTACTCACTGACAGCTGGAGCCACCTAGTGGAAAAACCTTGGTACTACATCATCAGTAATACTGTCATTTCAGTGGTGAAAGGTGGCTGAGTCTGAATCATGGGTACTCAAGTCCAAGTCCAGTGACCAGTGAGTGAGTCCAAGTCATTAGGAATAACTGAAAAAAGTCTAGTTACATGCAAAAACAGATGACAGAGCAATCCAATGGCAGGGCTATTTTCAAAAGTACACTACAGGTAAACCAGTAACAATTTCCCGTTCATTATCTATTTTTTCTTTGACACATGAGTCTTGGGCTTGAATACAACAATCCTGCTAATGATTGATGTGTGGTGGAAGATTTGATGCATAGCATGACATTGTCAGTCAGTGGTTAAGAGCGGCAGGCAATTCCTGCCATCCAACCCCCCTACACACCTCAGTGGTTCGGTCCAACTCATGCGCTGCCGCAGTGGATGCCACGGCTACTGCCACCGCCGCTGATGCCGCCACGCGCCCCTCCTTGTTCTTGGGCTCCTCCTTCCTGTCCACGGGTAGGCTGATGAAGTCGGGGGCGGCCACTGGTTGGACGAACTCGGCGGGGAACGTGCCGGAGCGGCCGTGGACGGCCCCGAACTTCCAGCCTTGGCGGGTCAAGGGGAAAAATGCGTGCATGAAACAGAGACACAGATTCCTAGCTTCTCAGCTGATGAGAATGGAGACCCTAGTGTTAGCAGGGTGTTCAGTAGAGCTGAACACTCTCTTGGGCTCAGTAACACCCATTGCAACGCACAGCAGCCGAAGCACGACATGCAGAGAGGAGATCCAGAAGGGGAAGGTTCTAAACCAGACACAAAACACAAAACGGGGTCACGAGGGCCCAGCGGTAAAGCACGACGTCAGGAATCAGAACTTCCTGCTGGATAATGTTCAGTCGGGCCTGAGGACACAGCAAACGATAGCGGCGAGGCCTACACCGCGTCCGCATGCGAGGCCTACACCGCGTCCGCATGCGAGGCCTACACCGCGTCCGCATGCGAGGCCTACACCGCGTCCGCATGCGAGGCCTACACCGCGTCCGCATGCGAGGCCTACACCGCGTCCGCATGCGAGGCCTACACCGCGTCCGCATGCGAGGCCTACACCGCGTCCGCATGCGAGGCCTACACCGCGTCCGCATGCGAGGCCTACACCGCGTCCGCATGCGAGGCCTACACCGCGTCCGCATGCGAGGCCTACACCGCGTCCGCATGCGAGGCCTACACCGCGTCCGCATGCGAGGCCTACACCGCGTCCGCATGCGAGGCCTACACCGCGTCCGCATGCGAGGCCTACACCGCGTCCGCATGCGAGGTCTACACCGCGTCCGCATGCGAGGTCTACACCGCGTCCGCATGCGAGGCCTACACCGCGTCCGCATGCGAGGCCTACACCGCACACAGACCCACCAAAGTCAGGGGTGTCTCTCTTTATCTCCTCCAGGAACATCACCTTCTTCTTCACAATGCAGCCGTAGTAGTGGCCTGAGAAACATCCAGCGGGTCAGAGGTTCACAGCTGCGGTTAGTGCCCAAACCCAATCAGACACCTGATGAGCTCTATCAAAGCGCCGTCATACTGTAACCGGCATGCCACCTGCTGGCTGCTGTGTGTAAGCTCACTGAGGTGTCTCACCCTCCTCCAGGCCCTCCATGGGCTGCAGCCGGATGATGTCGCCCTTATGGAAGCTGAGCAGTGACCGGTCATCGGTGATGTAATTACGCACCGCCACTACATAATCCGAGTCCTACGGCGGGAGAGACAGGTGAGGAGCCGTGAGCGGGCATGACGCCTTCCTGGCTGGGTGGGAGGGGGGCGGGTGTGTTCCTGGGCCCACCTTCTTCAGCTCAGTGATGAAGAAGTCGATCATGGCTTTGACCTGCGGCGCTTTCGCGGAGAAGAGGATCAGCTTCTCGTTGGTCAGGTTGAACTCCAGCATGTTCTTGGAGGGAATGGTGACGAACATGATGTCCGTGTAGCTGGAAAGAGGGAAGGTAAAATGAAAATGACTCCTTAAGTAGGACTCTCACTATTGATTATATTAATGATCAAACAATGTACTGATTAATCTGATGATTCATCAAATAATCGATTATATAATATAATATAACTGATACATTGCAGTTGGCACAAGGCAGGAACCAACAGCACTTTGCAGCTACCCGCTGTGACACTGTACCCCTAGGCTGGCACGGTGCGCCAAGTACACTACCCACATGGCCTTTCATGTACATGCAGTCGTCATATTGCCAGGACCGCCACAGTCTGCTGGGTTCAAACCATCAATAAATAGTGCTAGAACATGTACTTCGTCACAGGAAAGCAAACTTGGGAAGCTTTGCAATTTTAATGATGGTTCCTTTTCACCATTACCTAATATAGGTTTAAATAAATCAATACAAAGTTTACTGCCACTGCTTTTGCATGAGCACTGCATGCGATCTCCAAGACAACCATATTATTTTTATTCTTTATCACCTCAGCTTTGTATTGCTCATGAGGTTTGCTCCAAATTAGATTTATAGCAGATTTATAGTATTTAACCAAAGTTTTCCGGGTGTACTCCCCCGTCCAACCTGTACGGCCGAAGAACCCGGAAGAACTCCTGTGCTGAGGCACTGCTCTTCACCATCCTCAGCAGCTTGATCCCCCTATGGGACACGGCCAGCACCTGGACTCCAGTTCCCACGCTGCCCTGCAAGACACGATGGGGTCACAGGGGTCACGAGGGGTCATGCAGAATCACACAGTGCACACACCACTCTTTGTGAGAAACTGCTGCTGCGTCTCCCTGATTGTTTTATATGTGTGTGTGTGTGTGTGTGTGGGACATAAAGGGAGAATCTGGAAGAGACTCACAGATGCAGGAAAGAGGCGGGAGAAGTAAATCTCCCAGGTGTCTCTGGCTGTAGTGACAACCTTCTTCTTCACGCCCTCGTCTGGCGGCGCGGAGCTCAGCTCGATGCGGTTCTCCACTAGGAGGCAGCAGAGAGATTCTGTTCAGCTGCCGCAGACCACATGTCCATGGGGTACAGGGCCGTGATTGGGGTGGGGCAGCATTTACCAAACAGCGACTTCATGTTCTGGCGTTCCTCTGCCGTGATGCGGATGCAGGCCTCGGAGAACGTGTCATGGACTATCTGGGGGACATGAAGAAACAAGGGAGGCCAGAAGGAAAAGCTTACATATAAAAGTCGTTACCTTGTTCATCAGATAGACAAATATGTTGGCATTGTAAGAGACACCTGTCTGAATGTGAGGTCCAGCAGTAGAGGGTTATTAAAACTGTCTTTAGGGTAGAAAACCTGTGAAAGAAAATAAAACAGATTATTAATTAATATCATTGTCATTCTACATAACAGCTATGAAACTGAATGTGTATGATGAGAGGTATGACCTATAGGGGTGTGGCATATGTGGGTGTGGCATGGTGGTATGATGAGAGGTGTGGCCTATGGGGGTGTGACATATGTGGGTGTGGCCTGGTGGCATGATGAGAGGTGTGGCCTATGGGGGTGTGACATATGTGGGTGTGGCCTGGTGGTATGATGAGAGGTGTGGCCTATAGGGGTGTGGCATATGTGGGTGTGGCCTGGTGGCATGATGAGAGGTGTGGCCTATGGGGGTGTGGCCTATAATGGTTGTAGCCTCTCACCTCCTTCCGCAGATAGAGCTTCCAGGGCACATTGACGTAAGTGTAATGCTCCTCACTGCTCCACCGGTGCAGCTGCGTCTGTATGCTCTCCTCCTCCACCGGCAGCTCCCTAGACACTGCATGTGCAGCACGTGCCAACCACTCACTACCCACAATGCACCTGTGGCACCCCTCCAAATACATCGGGATTTATCCTTCTCAATTTTATGAACACTGTATTTTTATCGTAAATAAAATTTATGAGACATCTCCTCCATTCAAGCTATCCATTGAGAAACTAGACTAAAAACTAGCGCAACACAATTCTAGATCAATACAGGACTAAAATGTCATTACAGAAGTGGATTTTTAATATTTCTTTCCCTAAGCAGGACACTAAGAGTGTCATACAGTGTCATGTTGTGTTAATGGAGCATTAGGTGAGACTGGGAAGCTCGAATCCATCCAGGAGGGCAGTTTCTCATGCTCACCTGGCAGTGGGGCTGGGGGTCTGTCAGACTCCACAGGTAGCTGCGCTTTTGGGGGCCTCGCCTTGGCGCTCCTGTCCGCAGTGGGGGTGGGGGCACCGTCCTTGGGGGCTTTTGCTGGGGACAGGGTAGGAGCTGGGGCAGTGGGGGCCTGCCTCAGCAAGATCAGATGGAACCATCAAAATGACATCACTCTCTGACAAGTGACTGTTGCTGACCTCAATTGGTGATTTTGTGATGATGCCCAAAAGTGGTTGTTAATGTCAGGTTTCACTTGTTTTCACGAGGTTTTACTTGCCTGGGGGGGCTGAGTGTCTATCTGCCCCTTCAGGATGCTCATGGCTTCATCATGCGGGTCCGTCTTCTTCACGAACACCTTCCCCTCCTTCCTGTTCCCAGGGTGGGGGCAGCAAATGTTAAAGACTGAGGTTCGAGGGCGGATCTAGCGCTAAGCGGCGAGGCGCGGGCGGGGACCTGGCGATCTCGGAGGGCCTGAGCGGCGGGCCAGGCTGGTGCTGCTTGATGATGTCCTTGATGTTGTGGCTGGGCTCGATGTGCTCCGCGTTGGTGACGGAGGACCTCACCACGTTGTCGGGGAGGGCTGGGGAGGGAGGCAGGGGTGTGCGACCTACAACCACACTGAAATGCTCATCCATGCACATAATCCAAGCGGACCACACCTTTCCACATAGTAACAATAACTCAAAGAGTAACCATAGAGAATTATTTAGTATTTTCTGAGTCATTTGTTGTAGGCCCCAGTGATGAAACTCAAATCTGGAGCATCAGAGTACAGCCCTGAATCACTACACCCTTGTGTACATTAATTGAAACAAGTTGTCACACAGACATGCATGCAGTGGCCTGGGACCTGCTGGTTTGCACAGGCAATTGGGCAGAGAGAACGCTGAGTGGATGGACAGAGGAAGCACTGTGCCTAGAGACTGGCAGGCCTGCTCGGGTGGGGTTAGGGTTGGGTGGATAGACAAAGGAGGGACTGTGCCTAGAGACTGGCAGGCCTGCTCAGGTGGGGTTAGGGTTGGGTGGATGGACAGAGGAGGCACTGTGCCCAGAGACTGGCAGGCCTGCTCAGGTGGGGTTAGGGCTGGGTGGATGGACAGAGGAGGCACTGTGCCCAGAGACTGGCAGGCCTGCTCGGGTGGGGTTAGGGCTGGGTGGATGGACAGAGGAGGCACTGTGCCTAGAGACTGGCAGGCCTGCTCGGGTGGGGTTAGGGCTGGGTGGATGGACAGAGGAGGCACTGTGCCCAGAGACTGGCAGGCCTGCTCGGGTGGGGTTAGGGTTGGGTGGATGGACAGAGGAGGCACTGTGCCCAGAGACTGGCAGGCCTGCTCGGGTGGGGTTAGGGTTGGGTGGATGGACAGAGGAGGCACTGTGCCCAGAGACTGGCAGGCCTGCTCGGGTGGGGTTAGGGTTGGGTGGATGGACAGAGGAGGCACTGTGCCCAGAGACTTGCAGGCTTGCTCGGGTGGGGTTAGGGTTGGGTGGATAGACAAAGGAGGGACTGTGCCTAGAGACTGGCAGGCCTGCTCGGGTGGGGTTAGGGCTGGGTGGATGGACAGAGGAGGCACTGTGCCTAGAGACTGGCAGGCCTGCTCGGGTGGGTAAATTACAGGTTGGTCACTTTATGACACTCTGCCCACATGTTGTTCCCGGGCACTTCCTGTCAGGTGATGGACGCACCATGGTGTGGGGGCCTCGCCTGGCTCCGAAGTGGGCTTCCCGCCATGGGAGCGCTCTGAAATAGTGATGGGCGGTCAGAGGTCATGGCTATAAGGAAGGGGGCATGGCAGGGGGGGGGGGGGGAGGCTAGAAGCAGGTGGAGACTTACGGAAGTCGGCAGGGTGGCCCGAGGCAGAGGGGTCAGCGGAGGGTGATGGGGCTGAGGGCTCGCATAGGGATTGACGTAAGGGTTGGTCACGTGACCGCTCACGGGGCTGGTCATGTGGTCGCTGTACATTTGATGCTGCAGGGCCATGGCTTGCATGGTCATCTGCTGAGCCTGGTGGACAGATGGAGAAGCAGGCATGCAGAGGCCAACAGAGGCTAACAGAGGCTAAAGGAGAGTAGCATCCGGGAGCATTGTGGGAAAGACACCAACCAAGATGATGGCCTGCTGGTTGATGATGGCTTGTTGCTGCTGGGCCAGAACGCTTTGCTCTGCACCTATGGGATGAGATGGATAAAAGCGAGACCTATGCATTGACACATGAGATCCTTTTGTGTCTGTGAAGGAACAGGAAATAAAAAAGTAACCTTCTCCTGTCGTCGTACTTAAAACCGATTGTCTAATCCTTGTTTTGCTGTCAGAGTGAAAAAAACGCCACTTAATATAATAAGATAAAGATAGTCATCCATGCATCTGTGTTTCACACAGCAGTACAAGGTCACAGCCATAGAGATGGTATGTGTTCCATACCCGGCACATTGGGTATCACAGGAATCCCTGGCATCGGTGGCATTCCTGGTACAGTGCCCATCGGTGGCATAGCGTACATCGCTGGCGAGGGCGGCATCACTGGGGCAGGCGGAATCCCTTCTTCAGCTGACGTGAGGTGTGTCATGGACGTGGGGGGCGTGGCCGGTGTGGGGTTGGGCCTGGGGCGTGGCACTGATGTGGGGGGCGTGGCCGGTGTAGGGGGCGTGGCCGATGTCTCTTCCACAGTGCGGGAGATGGGTGGCACCGGGTTGACCCCTGGTACCATGGTCCCCTTCACAGGTAGGACCTGCACAGCTGTGGGTCAGTCAGGCAAGTTAGCATGACCCTCAAGAGCGCCAACTGCCCACAAGGCTGGAGAAAACACCCAGATCTGAATGATCTTATTTTAAACTGCATGATTTTAATAATTGTAATTGTAATTATTAGCACTCAAATAAAAACCAGCCCCACAGCATGATAAATTCCCCCTCAGCTCAGAAATGCATGCGGATCATGTTTCAGATTAGCGGCAGGGGGCCCACAGTCCGTCAAACGCTCCTCGCATGGGGGTGCATAGGATAGTCACTCAATTATCCATGAGGAGAGGGGTGGTCATTGTCCTTTTTACACTCAATATTATCACTCGGCCTGCTATAGCAACAGGATAAAGGAGAAAAACATGCTGCCTGAATCACAGCGACCTAACAGCCGCCTGTCCGTCACAAAAGCTGGGTTCCTAAGGACAGGAATCATGTCCAGTTTGACCACAAGCATCCTGGTCCATGAGCCAGAGAGCTCAATGTGGGAAGGTCTCGGGCCAGCTTCCTGGGCGGCGGGCTCACCTCCAGGCTGCAGTCCTGGGGGGTAGTGTCCGCGGCCGCCGGGCTGGGTCCTCCCCCCTGTCGTCGCTCCGACCCCCCCACCCCCCTTCATCCTGCCGGAGATGCTGGTGGACTTCTCTGGGTCCTGCAAAGGAGAGAGAGATGAAGAGACAGGCAAGGAGGTCGCGAATGGAGTGTAGAGTAACTTACGTAGAGTAACCGTCAGCCTGTGCGACTCCCCACGGCTCTGAGGTTGGGTGAAAATTAATCTCCCTCACCAGGGACTACCGTACTACCCTTAAGCGAGGGCGACCCCAGTTAGCGTTTATCCCCCTGCTCTCCGGGCTGTGAGGACCCAAGCATAACAAAACTCAGGTGCACACTTACCACACTGTCTGGACTATCTGCGCCCATCCACTCTGTGACTGTATACTTTACTGTCATTAAATCTCACGGTCCTGGACATTATGGTGTGTAATGCATGCTTCTGCTTAAAAACAAGCTCCCTCTGTAATTCGTGCCCGGTCAGCAGAAGGTCACCCACAAAAAATAGGTAGCAAATGAATCTTCAGCAGAAGGAATGTACGGCCCTCTGTGCTACGGGAATTATGGTAACGGGGTAATTTAATCGCTCCCTCCTCCCCTCCTTTGGGCCTCAGTTGATGACAGGACTTGAACTGCGCAAACTGCCATATGCCAGGAGCACATAATCCAGCAACCTGTACATTGAAATACCTCAACCAAACTTCATTCCCAGTGAGAATTTAGCCCTTAATTCACGTCCAGGAAGAAAAAATCCAGACTATAATTTTGTTTCAATCAAACTGTGACTCTTTATAATCAACTGCTCTTTATGATCTTGGAATTTTATTTTCTGGGCCTGACCAATCCACCTCTACATTTGGCCACGTAAAACTCATTTAATGCAAGTTAAAACACAATAGTTGCAAGCATATCGGTGAGGGTTTATCCCAGAGTAGCCAGATTCTGTATTTAAGAGATGTACATTAACTGGCTGGTCTTTCCAAAGCCAAAGGCGGAGGTGACAAGACGGCCATTCTTACCCCACCGCTGTCTGAGAACACGGGGTCGAAGAGGCTGTCGAGATACCGGTCCATGCCCTTCTGATTGGGAGTCTCAGCGAAGCTGTCAGACTCTGTATGGCGAGGCCACAGAGAAGACCACAGTACGGCCTTATGGGTAATGCAGTCCATACAGTAAAGAATACACCAGGCATCAATAGTTATATCTTGTACAGTAACCAAAAACTGTATGTACCAAGCTGTACCTGAGCTGAACTGCAAAGACAGACTATTTACAGTGCGGTTCCAGCTCGCTTCGGTTTTGTCTTGGTAAAGCCATTGCTGGGTTTGAGCGACAGTGACTTAAAACCAAAGAGATGCTTATTTACTGTTCCCACAGTGTACATCGTGATTTACAATGCACAATTATAATTTTTTTTTCCTGTGTGCTAATTTCCACTAGCAAGTGTCTGAGAATTGCCATGTTATGCAAGTAAAGAGTTTTTTTCAGTGACCCCATATTTTTGCAGAATCTTCCAGAGGCCAGTATACCACAAATATGTCCATGTCCCCATTCCAGCACCTCACCATGGCCATAGAATCCATTGGAGTCCAAGCCACTGGTGAGAGGGGTGTCCTGCTGGACAGGAGAGTCCTCATCTGACTCAAAGCCGCTTCCAAACAGGGCGCTGCCAAGGTCAACGTGTGGGATTGGTGAACCAGGATAGGAATCGAAATATAATGATCACATGACAATCATTGTTTGAGCAAAGATGACCACCCAATGGGACCACAGACAGCTGTATTCTCATTCAGTAACACCCTACATTCGACAGGAGTTAGCTAAACTTCATCTTCCGTTCCTGGAACAGTGAGACCACTTCACTATTAGTAATTCTCACTTACTTAAAGGTGGTAATGTTGTTCAGTAACGATTAACTTAGGGACCCTGGTGTGTGGGTAATCAGTCTTAACCATATCAGAATTCAGAATTAGCATTCGGACTATCGGCCAGGGATACCTGCATGTACTATTCGCCTTGGCAGTATTGGTGCATACAGTCAAAGACAAAACAGAACTTAAATTAAATAATCTGAATAAAACAGGATTTAAAATACAGTAAAAGAGCAAATCAGTACAGATTACAGCAAGTAAATTCGCATTTACAAAAATGTGAAATGTGTATTAGTGTTCATCTAAATATGCAGGTTTAAATACTACTTAGTATAAATAAAGAATAAATATTGATAAAATGTTCTGGCGCCCAAGATGTTAGCTACAATGTTTTGGTGCTAACCTTAGCTGCTAATGGCATAAATTTTAATGGCTTTCTATTCAGGGTCTTCCTTATTCTTAAACATGCCTTGTGTCTTGCCAAAAACGTGAACCATGGCTGGCCAGACTGGTGGGGGGGGTGCTTAAGGGAGGATATCACTTACAGGCTGGTGCGGGGTCGGCCCTGGGACGGGCCCTCCGACGAGACAATGAAGTGGGATTTCTGCCTAGGGAACCCTGGTACCAGCTCCAGGTCGGCCACTAGGTCCAGCACGTAGTCGTGGCCCGCCAGCTCCACCCACTGGCTGTGCTCCTTCATGAGGATGGAGCAGCCCCTCCAGCTATCTTCCACACCTCTACAGGGAGCATATGTGGAGAAAAGGCTGATCCAAAGCATCCACATAAAAGACACACACTGCTCACCAAGGTATAGCATGCTATGCTAGGATACACAGGCACAGTGATCCATGCTATGCTAAGCTAAATGGGCTAAGCACATCATGCTATGTTACATAGCATAGTAATCCATGCTATGCTAGGCTACATTGGCTAAGCACACCATGCTATGCTACACAGCAGAGTGATCCATGCTATGCTAGGCTACATGGGCTAAGCACACCATGCTAAGCTACACATTGCATAACTAACCTGTGCTGTAGGATGGTCCCTGCCAGATCTTCCCCACTAGTCCAGCAGTGAAGGGGACACAGGAAAGAAGACCCTGGTGACATGGAAAACAAGAAGTGAAAGAGATGTCCCAATCCAGACACTGCAGGAGAAAATCAACCCTTTGCTGAAACGAAACAAAGAAATGACTCTGGAAGCTTTGAACCTTAATTAAAGGAAAGGCACTGGGCCTATGATACACTCTAAAAATCACATTGGCGACATCAACGCTCACCGTCAAAGCAGTGAACCTGAAGCACCATGCTTGCTTTCTTCCGGTTGGCCGTCCACTCCAACAAAGACAACGGATGGGTCCTCGCAGCCTCTGGGCCAAGCCGGGACTTCTGCATGGCTTGTATGAGCCTGTGCTGACAGGGTGCCTCATAACCATACTGGGCATAGTCTGAGACAAACCTTAGGGAGAGAAAAGCATTAAACATCCAAGCATAGTCAAGCACGTCAAGCCGGTGTCCGAAGAACTACCATCTGACTCCACCCCTTACTTGAGCAGATACTTCTCCAGCGACTGTGTCGGCGCAAAGGCACTCAGGCAGGCCAGCAGAAGCAGCCAGCCCCTCTCCGCATTGGATGGGTTGGGATTCCTGCAGACCTGATTGGTGACCTGACACAG
Organism: Paramormyrops kingsleyae; assembly: GCF_048594095.1. Lineage (NCBI taxonomy): Eukaryota > Metazoa > Chordata > Actinopteri > Osteoglossiformes > Mormyridae > Paramormyrops > Paramormyrops kingsleyae. The sequence continues at coordinate 14,786,566 of NC_132818.1, read as the reverse complement.
GATTTCATCTCTCAAGCCCGGTGCAGCCAGACCCTTCTGGACGATGTAATTCCCAAACATATTCTCCTGGGCCCCATTGAGATTGGGGTCCCCCATGAACCTCAGAACCTTCAACGGAGACAACTGGGTCACTGAGCAGGAGGTACAATGGAAAAGGTCAAGCAGCAGGGACAAGCTGATGAAGACCTCACCATGATGAAGACGCCGAGGACCTCTCTCCGTAAGTCATCCTGTACGTGGGTCAATGGGGTCTCAAGAGGTGCCATCAACATGCCAAACTTGGGCTCCTACAAATCAAAGGTGAGACTGTTACATACAAAGATCAGATGCAGGTCCAAGTCTCTAAGCCACCTTCAAGGTGGTAGCTAGATTAAACTTATTAGTTCCTAGTCAGTTTTAATGCTGCACACGAATATTAAGTATATGCATGCTGCTGCCTGAGGTGTCACTTCTTACCCTAAAGTGAATCTGTACATATCTGGAGATAGGGTGGTTGTTGATGTCGAGTGGTAGGGTGAGCTGAGAGTCTACCTCAATCCTGGGGGCTTCAACCAGGGCAATACAATCCGAGTGCACCTCCCTACCCACTGACAAAGGAAGATAGGAACATCGATGTTTATGGACTAAGTCTCATAACCACCAGGTTGGTTCAAGTCCTACAGCAGCCCTTGGTAAATTGTTTTAATAAAAACAACTGGGTTGGTGTGCTGTTTCAGAATAACGTCAATGAAGTAATACCATCTACCTGCAACAGTCTGCAAGAGTCCTGCCAGCTCAGCTGGAATGGCCAGGTGAGTAACGTTGACCACCTCCCGCCTCGTCAGCTCCTGCACGTGAACATCAGGGACACCACCAGCTGAAATAGACATCTACTGCCAATTTTAAATAAAAAACATTAAGAACTCAAGAAAAAACAAAACGGCTACCATTTCCCGTTGCTGCCTTTCCTCCTCAGCTAATCTCTTGGCCTCAAATTTCATCTGTAACAAAAGCCATAAAAAAGATCATCCTCGTCATTGTGGGAACTTGTTTTCAGCTAATAGAAGAGCGAATGGGGATTGAATGACTCAGTGAATCGGTGCCCCAGGGCCTGTACCTTGATGTATCTCTTGCGGCTGATATACATGAGAATCAGGGAGCGGAACTTCACCAGGCTCGCCCTCATCTTCTCGTAACCCCTCCTGCGGGAAACACAGCAAGTTAGGAAAAGCCTACAGTGCCAGTCAAAAGTTTTGGACACACCTACCCAAAGAAAGGTTTATTTGTATTATTCTCTACATTTTTGAATAATTATAAAGACATCAAAACTATAAAATAACATATATGAAATTATGTGCTGTCCAACATAATATTAAACAAAAAAAATAATTTCTTGGAGGGGGGCAGCTCTGTAGGTTGCGACTCAGAAGGTTGCCGGTTCAAATCCTGTGGTTGGCTGAGTGATTTCACCATTTGGCCCTTGAGCAAGGCCCTTAACCCCAATTGCTATAGGACCCTACTGTGTCCTAAATGTCAGTTTCATGAGGTGGCCTCCTAAGATGTTTTCTAACTATCCTGAAGAAGGTCCCACATATGCTGAGCACTCATTGGCCACTTTTCCTTCACACTCTGGTTAAACTCCTTAAAAATCATTTCTACCATGTTTAGGTCAGGTGACCAGGTCATGTGATGCGACACTCTATCACTCTCCTTTGTAAGTGGCTTGGCGTGTCCAGACTTTTGACAGACTTTTAGACCGGTGTTGAAGGTTCTACCGAGTGAGGTATCCTCGGCAGTGGGCCTGCAGCCACATGATCTTCTTGCGGAAGGCGACAAAGCGTCTCCGGACAAAGAACATCCGTGTGTATCGCTGGAGCGTGAGGGCGGCCACATGCAGCACTCGGTCCCGCTTGCTCTCCAGCAGCTGGTAGACCTCCTCCTTCAAGAACAGCTGCAGACACACGCCATCTGAGCATCAAAGCTACAGCAGAAGCTTGTCCATATAGCAGGCGGACACCTACCTTGGTCACCCCCACTTGGTACTGGCCTGCCCTGACGGGACACAGCTTCCTCAGCATGAGAACACAGTTCTCACCCTCCGGGGGAGGTGGCTGCTGTATTCCCAGTAGGGCTTTGTACCTGATAGCAGAACCAATCAGGGAAAGAGGCATGGGCCAATCAGAATTTAGTCCAAGAACACCAATGTAAATGACTGCTTCAAAGGTGCAAGTCATGATGGTGTGTTCCAAATATTGCCCTCATATAGATAGTAACAGCTGTTACTTTATCACTGGCACTGATTGAATGCTACCTTAATTGCCTATTAATTCATTATATTGGGTTGTTGTAAATAAACAGCTGTTCGAACTGTTGGAAGCACACTGATGAAGGTCTAGAGCTACACCAACAGTGGATCACTATTCCCAGTCACGGATTATATCACGGAGATGGTCAGCCGTGAAGGGAAGCACCTGCAGAGGAATGTGTGGAATGCCAGCCTGATGGGGTAGCCTTCCTTACGGATGCGGATCGTCTCCAAGATCCCAGAATAGCGAAGCTGGGTAGCGACCAGCTCCACCTCGAATATGCCCGGCTCCTGTTTCGACACACGGACATGCAGTTGGAAGACGGGAGGCGTGATACGGGCCGCAGTGCATGCTGGGTGCTCTCATACCTTTCTGCTGTTCGGTTTTATGCAGCGCACAAAGAAGGGATTGCACCTGTTAAGGGAGGCAGACAAATCGTGTTAGGGAGGGGGAAGGATATCAGGGTGGTAGGTAGTAACGACGTTAAGGAGCCTCCTATGCACCCCTCCCACCAGAATCCCCCCACCTCTCCATCCTCTCCACCAGCTCCAGGAGGGACTGCTGGAACTTGGCAGCCACGGTGGGCGGCTGGTAGCGCCGGGTCACGGTACTCGTCTTCCTAACGTGGGACTGCTGGCTGAGGAACTGGGCATGATTGCAGAAGAGGCCGGCCACCATCTGGAAAGCAACAGGCGTGTCCCGCGTGTGGCCACATGGATGGCGTCTGCACCCACGGCCACTACGGGAACCGTTGCCACTCACCTTATTTTTGCTTTGAACGAAGAGTTCAAGGACCTCCTGGCGGACTTGGTCAAAGTTTTTATCCAGAAACTTGTGGACCTGAAATGAATTTGTGACAAAAAATGCATAAGATTGGTGGGAACTGAAAAGGTGAGACAAAACCCTCTAAGTTTGGGACCACATTATACACAGTACCTGATAGGTGACTCTGCCAGCATAGTGCTTTATAGTGAATTCGGGCAAAGGCATCTTTGGCTTAGAGTACAGGGAGTTGTTGCCATGGTGATAGTGGCATTTTTGAAGGAAGGTGTGGTCAGTTGCCTAGTAACAGGACAGCTGTGTTAGAAAAGTATTGCTTTATCCTTGCTGCATATTATTTGCATTCTTTTACCACTCATCTTGTACTTTTGTTAAAAATAGTCTCATATTAACGGCTGATTTACTGAGTGGCCTTTCCAACAAAACCAGCATACCTGAGGAAAACAACTCTGGTCGTCAAGGATACGGAGTATCCCATGAGGCTTTGCGGCAATCAGGTCAATGCACTCCTGGTTATCGGTGAATGACACTTCCTGCCAGCTGACCTGTTCTCTGATGTATTCATCCTTGTACCAAGAAGAGCGATTATACGCTTCCAAAATATCAATGTGACAAAGCATCACTGGAAGCCAACAGGGTTTACTTACAGCACAGAACGCTTACCTGCTCTTCTTTAAATATTACACTGTTGAAAAAAAACTGCAGATACTCATTTGCATAATTAATGCAAAGCTGTTCAAAGCTGTTGAAAGCTAGGTCCTGAAAGATAGGAATGCAAATTTTTGTTCTGCCCACACTTCTTTACATGCAGTAAAAGATCAATTGAGGGAAAAAAAACATGCAAATAAACCAAGTTGTTTGTATAACCTGCTCCTGGCTCCTGAATTACCTCAAATCCATAGATATCTAGGATGGAGATGGACAATGCTTCATTTTTTGGGTAAACCAGCGTGTTAATCCTGTCTGTGAGCCAGCTGAACAGGAGGGCGTACAAGATCTTGGAAATGGCGTCTCTGTATGTCCCACAGAAGAAAAACATTTGACACATATTTACCCGACCATCAAATGACACTTATATTTCATAAAAACTAGCATCTGCCAGAGCGGTTAAGGTTGCAGGTCTCCATTAGGGGGGTCCTACTCTGTCCCTATAAATAAAGCACTCCATCTTAACAGCTTCAGTTGACATTTGCGCTTCAGCTACTTATCGGGGGGGGAATCTGGAAGCTATCCCAGGCGGAAATGGGTACATCCTGGATAATATACCAGTCACATTCTATGGGTAATTAATATATGCCAATTCACCAAACTGTGTGTGTTTCTATTGTGGGAAGGAACTCGAGCAGCTGGTGGAAGCCAGCAAGACACAGGGAGAACATGCAAACTCCACACACCAAGAAGGCGGGCGGTAGGAATCCCTAACACTAGAGGTGCTGGGTAACAGCACTGCCCACTGAGCCACGATACCACCCACCGGTCAGTCTGAGATTATCGGCCATCCTCTCACCTGGCATCAACAGCACTCTCAACAGTCAAAGGAGTGAATATCTTCTCCCTCATCGTTTCCTGCAGGAAAGTGAACATGAGTCTGATCCAAGGGCATAGCTTTGGGTTGAGCAGTGGGGGGGGGGGGGGGGGGTTGAAGTCTCCACCCATTTAAGGGAGTCCAGGGGGTTGTATTAGGTGATTTTGATTATTGGGGGGGTTACAACCCCCTCCACCCCCACCCCCCCATAATTTATGCCCATGGTCTGAACATTAGATTTTATGTTTTTCCTCCCCTCCACTGTCTTCCATGAATTTCTCAATTATGCAGCACAATAGAAAAATAAATGAAATATTGCATGTAAGCAAGTAATTTTCATATCTTCATTTAATTTCATCTGAATGTGTCTTTACTTCAATCAGCATTAAGATTTTATTGGGTATAATGTGCCTTCAACCACAAAGCACTCACCTAATCCAGCTGGTTTAAATGAATTATCATTGACTGTGGCACTCTCTAGTTACACATGGAGTGTCTATTACCCTAATGACCAGTGTAAACTCAATGACACCCACGGCCCTCTGCGTGATGTCACAAGTGCCCCTTTGACGAGAGACTTCTTTGTGATTAAAATTCCATTGTGCATTTCAAGGAATGAACAGCGATGTATGCTAGACTGAAACCTCTTCAGTTAAGTAGCTTTAAAGAGCACAAGATCATGTTGATACAAACAAAGAAAAATGTTGTTAGTCTCAAATGGGGCTTCAGGACAGTTAGATGGGGAATGAAAGAAACAGCAAATGCAAAACCATGTGCCAGATCTTGGAGTTGTGGCTGGAGCCCAAGCAGTAGGAAATGTGAACTTGACTGCCGATGAAAGGGATGAGTGCACACAATGCAGTAGGTGGTCAGGTGACCAAGATGCTGGAAAAAGAAACTGTACACGTTCTCAGCCTTTGTAATTCATTATAGACCGATTTACACTTCATGTATCATTGACATGAAGACACTTGGGTAACACTTTACTTAAAGCAGTCATCGTAATGCATTATAGATAACTTCATAATGCATTATAATGCATTCATAAAGTGTTATAAACATGGTTTTAACTATTTATTAAAAAGCACAACACATTATAACCATGTTTATTATGCATCATGAATGCTCTATGAAGCTCCCACCTATAATGCCGTACAAAATACATTCATAATACATTATAATAGCTTTAATTAAAGTGTTACCACATTTGCTGTCCAGTGATGGAACGCGACAAATATATGGAATGGTTGGGGGTAGTCAACAAGAGTTTTGAGAACCGCTCTTGATAGTGTGATAGTATGTGGGATTCAGCATAGACACGTTAAACTGAAAAACAACAAATTCCTAAGCAACTGGTAGTAATAATTATTATAAGTGCAATAGTTAATAGCTAAAGGCTCCAACCACAATTATTGAGATTAACGAAAGTCGTTAAGTATATGTGGTCTGGCAAAGTCTCAGAACTATGGTACTGTAAAGGAGATTCCAGGTAACCCCCGATTGAGTTTCAGCCTTTTCTCTTTTTAACCCCAACCTTCTGGCTATAATTACCCCCAGGGTATTATTACCTGTGCTGTCATTCAGCCTGGGGGCAGGGGGGATTACAGCTTATATGCATGGTTTGAGGTTTTGTTTTCGCTGTCGCTGCTTTACAGGTGACTTATCAAAGTGTATCGACCGTTGACTCATTCAGTGGGCTGGCAAAGGATGTGACACGGACAACACAGCCAATGGTGGGGAGTCTTGGCACACAGCCCCAAACATGAATGACAGTACAGTACGCAGTATGGAGATAATCAACAATAGACTATCTCCTTCTAAGGATGTGGACAGTGTTGAATGTGCTCTTACCCTTTGCATTTTTCGAATGGCAGAATACATTTAAACTAGTGTAGTTCACGTAGGCAAACGAGAAGCCATCTAATTATTCTAATAAAAATAATAAAACAATTATAATCTTGGATCTTGCTCAGGGTCCCAACGGTGAAATCACTCTGATCACAGGCACAGTGTCTCAACCTGCTTAGCCACCACCAGCCAAAGGTTTGCGAGCATCTGCAAAACATGACAATGATGCCGGTCCATACCATGACCTTGTAGGTTATGGACTTCTGCAGGCCCTCTGGGGAGATCTGGAGAAGCTCGGCCACCACACGGATCTCCCGCGCACTCACAACGGTAGCCGCCTCTTGGGAATCAGCCTGCAGGGGAGACACGCCCAAAAACATCTCCATCCCCAATCCTAGGTCCTCCTCAGGAGATCGAGCCCATGAACAATGACAGAAAGAGGAGGCCAGAAACATCTATGTCTCCAAAATCAATGATGTGCTGGGAGAAATGTAGCAAGGCACCACTGAGGTACCCTGAGCAAGGTACCGCCCCCAAGCACTGCTCGCCGGGCGCTGAATTAGCTGCCCACTGCTATGTCATGATGTCACATATGGGTTACATACAGAGGACACATTTAGTTGTTGTGCACGGTGTGCTGTGTTGTGTCAACAATGACCATTTATCACCAAATTCTAGTCACGGATGAGTCAGGGTACCTCATATCTCTCAAAGAACACGTTCCCAAGGTGGAGAACGGAAGACAGAACCCTGAAGATGCTGTTCTGTTCTTCGACACTGAAGTTGAGTATCTCCATGGCGCTGAGGATCCTGCGAAAGTCTTCCCCGTCCCTCTTTCCTGGGATCTCGCAGTTGCCCCCCTACAATGGTGGTGGTGGTGGGGGGGAGTGTTATGGTTTTACCAACATATAGAGCCACACCACACTTCAGAGACCTGCTCTAACACATCTTCTTGGGCTGCTGTGTGAGTCACTAAAGACAACCAGCAAACCATAACATCCCACCGAGGCCAAAATTTCCTGATTTTCTTGTATATTTTTTTTATCATTTCCCTGATTTTGAGATTTCTGATCATTTTTCTCTTGAAACAGTGCCAGGATATATGCTGAAGGGCCTTCAACTTGGCTGAAGTGTCACCTGGTTTCTGGTTCCTAAAGGTTGGGTTCATGCATCATGCACTTCACCTGGTTGAGGTAGTAATATGTTTCAGCCTCCTGAAGATAAAATGCCTGCTTCTGTTGTGCAGGAAGGCCGGCAAGCATTTCATAAAAAATATGATAGTTCCTCTCATTTTTGGCCTGAAATATAAAAGTAAGTTAACATTAAACAATGTCAAAGCTAATTTATCATACGTGACAGTCTAGATCAGGGTTCTTCAACTCTGGACCTCGATTCCAAATCCAGGCCGTGTTTTCAGTTCCCCCAGGTAATTGTTTAATAATGACTGATTCTGATTGGTCAGAGGCTTCACACCTGACTGACAGGTAAAGGAAGGCTGGAAAACCAGCAGTGCTTGGACCTCGAGGACCGTGAGTTGAATAACCCTGGTCTAGATAATCCTTTGAAATCTCAATTAACAGCAAAAGGCTTTAAGTAAGTTAATTTGCCATTCAAAATGTGTTTCCGGAAGGGTTTCCTGAGTCACAGAACCACTCCATACTGCCAGTTTGTGAGGGAACTCTGAAGAACAAGGTATAGATGGAGTCTTACTTACCTGAAACACAATCCGGGACTTCTCAAGTAGATACTGTGAGGTTATGGCACCACTGATCACACCTCTGTGTTAAATAATGCAGACAAAAGTACCTACAATGAGCGTGTAGCAATAACAGCGTTATCGCCCATCTGTCACTGGGTGAGAGGACTTCGCATTAGCCTCGCTCACGGCACTGGCTCTGATTGCTGCGTTTGTTACCGCTCTTAATTATTTAGACTGGACATAGCTATAGCAGTCAGTAGTGTACTTGTCCAGAAATGATGTATCTTAATTCTCAAAAGTTGGTGACAACAGAGAAACAGCACGTCGACAGGTACGAATTCACAGTATTTACAGTATAGTGTTTATGCGAAAACTATATAGGCCTACCATTCAGGACCTTAACTTTCTATGCATCTTTGCATGAACGAGATTAAACAGAAACATGAAATATGTTAATAAACATACAAGAGGAAGAGGTCAATAACATGTCATCATAAAATATGCTAGTCAATTATTCGTTAACGTGCAAATAACTTTACAGCCAAATATCAGAATTTGTATGAAAAAAAAGAAATACTTGAACTTTAACTTCAAAACTTTGTACTTGAACTTTAACTTTAACTTCAAAACACCCTTACAAAGGTAACAATGGGGTTTTAAAAATAGCAATCCTATGCACTTCGCTTGTTTCAGTTCGGTTACAATACAATGACACGGTGAAATGGATTAATTTTTAACCGTCGGATTACTCGACACCACCTTACCAGTACGCAAATGACATATCATTTTCCGACGTCACTTAAGATTAATTAACAGTTTAAAGAATAAGGTACTTACTCCTCCATAAAAATCTCCACGTATTTCCCAAAGCGGCTTGAGTTATCGTTCCTCACGGTTTTGGCATTTCCGAACGATTCTAAAAGCGGTGCCGCTTCCAGTATCTGAGGAAATGATTTGTGAAACGTTTATAAACGCTGGAACTATCATTATTACATCCGTGAAGGATATATGAAGAATACGACACAATACTAAAACTACACAAAATCAGAAACTCGGGGGATGTGGCTTGAAATTACATTGAGGCGAACTTCTGACACTTTTTTCACGAAGACAAAAGAATTCAACATGCACACGACTGCATGCCGATTGTAAGGTTAAAATTACGGTACCTCAATCTGTGTCATTGAAGCAAAGGGGACAAGGAAAAAGTGTTACTGGATAAATACAATACAGATGACAGAACTTGCTCTTTTATGAAGCCCTGAATGTACATCACCTGCTGCGTGATGTTGCGCTTATGGTGTATCGCCGCTAAGTATCGCAGGACGAGCTTCGTAGTTTCCGTCTTCCCAGACCCACTTTCTCCACTGTGATGAAATCAAACATATTCTTTTAGAAATGTGCGAAATAAGTATTGAAGCAAACTGACAATACACCCTAGGTTAGAATTTCGCCCCAATTAGCAGAGTAAGGGGAGAATCGATTTATGTTCCTTTAGCCTGTACCAATAGGCCTAACCAGATTAGCCCCCATTTATCGCGTCTGATAATAATCAGACGAAGAAGTGAAATTCAAGGTTGAAATTCAGTCAGGTTTCGTGCCAGGTGCCCTGAGACGGCCTGAGATGCATTTCACCGCGCGACACGATCTGCCCAGGCGTCACTAGGCTTCTCTTACAGGTTTCTTCTTCTTCCAAAGACTAGAAGGACTTCACAAAGCTACGGGTGTGTGTCCATAACTGTCAGGTTTATAAATAGCCCTAAGATGCTACTGAGTTAGGTGGATATTCTGATCACAGCCCAGGAATAAAATATTAACTCTTACACCACGTGCACCTAAATTTGCCACTTGAAAGTTTACAAAAGCAAGCAACAACAGGAAGTCCCGACTTACTTGATAATTATGCACTGGTTCTGTTTGGCATCCATCATTTTGGTGTAGGAGAAGTTAGCAATAGCGAAGAGGTGACTGAAAACACAGGGAGCAGCAAGATAATAGCTCTGTGTTAAAGTGGCGTGCTGCATCACGAAATACATACAAAAACTAGTGTTGCAAAGCCAGCAGGTAAGAGGATTTGATCTTTCATCTGCACTTCTAGGTGTAATGGTCACTTAATACAGATCTACACGTAATTCAACCTGCTGTTAATAAACAACATGGTGCTGTACAGCCATGTTCCAGCATGACAGCAGACATGTAAGATTAGCAGTCACCAATATGTGGTTAAAGAATGACATATAATGATCCGAAAGACATTTAGATAGCTTTTAAACAGAAGTATATACATCTCTGAAAAAAATGAAGGGACCACTCTATATTTTTAAAAGATCTGTATTTTAAAATACTGGTTTAATCCTGGCTCTGCTGACAGAAGGGCCACATTGCGAGGCAGGCTGCTTGCAGACTCAAAGTTTCTTCGATTGGAATACACAAGAGCAAGGTGACACTGGCAATGACCAAAGGCCATCTAGGTATGGGGCAGAAGCAACTTTCTAATGCCAGAGATGAGCGTCAACTTTTGTGGTAGTGCCTCGTGAATCAGAGGATGACCTCAAGTGACCTTCACAAAGAATGGGAAACATTAAGTGCAGGTGTGAGATGCACTGCTAGGACAGTGTGCATCAGGCTCCTAGAAGCAGGACTGAAGACCCATAAAGTAAAGGAAGACGCCCTTCATTAATGAGAAGCACGGAAGAGACACATAACTCATAAGTTGAGAAATGAGTGAAACAAAAAATTTTGTTGTGGTCTCTTAATTTTTTCCAAAGCTGTATACTATACAGAGCTTCAAAATGGTATAAGGTGGTCATTTATTAGCTTTCACTGGTGATCAGAAATAAGTTAATGGCATGTTAACTGTACATTAGCTCACACAAGGTTTGAAGAAGGTTTGATGAAGATCCATTATACTTTGTTCTGTTCTAACACTCATAGTTGTGTGGGCTTCCTTCAGTTCAGTATAAGCTGTCGAACCTTTCATGATGTAATACATTTAATTGATGTAATTAATAACAGATTAACTATGCAAAATCAACACCGACAAAACTCTAAAATGCATTATCACTGCAAGAGCATATCAATGGAATACTCCATGTGTTGGGGTAAACAGAAGCAGGTAGCCCCGCCTCCCCGGGGGCGGGGCCACACTCACGGGGGGTTTTCTCCAATCGCTTGCCCATTGTACTGCAGCACCATGTCCGTCCCGTATATATTCAGCATCTTGTAGGGGTTCACAGACACCAGAATGCTGCCAATATACGTCTGAAGACATAGAGACAGCATTGGAAATGTCATAATGCTACAAGAACAACAAAGGAGTATTTTAACTTAAAAGTGAGCATGTAAACCAACATGAAAAAGAGTAAAGTCTGGTGGGTATTTAGCATATTCGTCCTACTCACATAAATCAGATCTCGGTCAAACCTTGTCTTCAAATTTACCAGGACAGAGCCTTCATTAAGCTCTCTGTAAAAGACAAAAGGAAGAACATGTATGTATCATGGGAGAGGGAAGCCACTGTAGAACTGTTTGCAATGTTGGGAGATCCAGACTCACTCCAGCTGGGTCATGTCCTCAACGCCATCTTCCTCTGGCCGGTCCCTGTAGTGCATTGTCGGCAAACTTCGGATGGAGTACATCTGAATGAAAAAGCAAGGCTTTCAGCTTTTGGTGTTTATGGAAAATGCTTGGTATCGGAACAGATCGAACGAAAGGGAATCCCAAAATCTGTGATGTGACATGACTTCCGTTGTTTTGATATCAACATTTAGCTTAACGGAAAATTGTAAACCAACAATCATGATACTATGTGTAACCGCATGTGGGTCAATTTGAGTCTACAGCGAAGTTGAAATTGTATTTTTTCTTTGTATTTGTATTTCTTTGTGTGTGTGTGTATATATATATATATATACATATATATATATACACATTTCATCCACTTTCCATAACCACTTCTCCAGTAGAAGGTGACACTGGGGTCTGGAGCCCTTCCCAGGAAGCAGGCACGAGGCAGGGGTCCAACCTGAATGGAATTTGCAAAGCACATACCTACGTACACACACACACAGACACGCACACTCTATGAACAATTAATCTAATCTGAGACACCAGTTCATCTAAATGTATGTTCTGGACTGCAGGAAAAAAATGGAAAACCCAGAGGAAACTGTCAGGGTCCAGCACCTGTCCAACCCTGCCTTTCCTGTCACCTCCCCATTTGGCCAGCAGGTGTTGCTAGCCATCCTGTCCTCCTCCCTGTCACTTCCTTCAACCATTGTGTTTTCCTTACTCCCTGGATTGCTGCATAGCCTTGTTTTTCTGACCCCTCATTGTATTTTTTGTAGTTTCACCCAGTGTGTTCAGTTTCCCCAATAAATCCCTTTGTCCTGGAACTATAAGTGGATCGTCACCTGTTTTCTCCGTCTGTGCCATGCTGCACCGCAACAGGAAACTTACACATAGCCATAACATCCAAACTCTTACTACTATTCTCTGATATTAATACGCATTTTAAAATTGCTCGGTGCAGTGATCGATACACTTTGAGTAAAAGCAATGTATTGTTTTGTATTATACGGTTAGCCTGTCATACTGTTGTGTGGAATGGCGGGTTTAATTAATGTGAAAATATTCATGTTGGCTAAATGTCAAGGAGAATAACTAAACAAGCATTATTAAATAGGAATTTATCATTTTTATTTGAAAATGTAAAGGACCTTTGACTAGTGTTGGGAGAAATTAGGCTTTCGTCTACGATAAATCTGTTAATCTCTCCCGCCATGAGTTTGAATAATTAACTTTTCCCATCATGAAACCTACAAATGTGGCTAATGCCGTAAGCATTTCAGTCATTTTCATGGGAGCAGGCAAAAGAAGCAGAGAGCCAAGTGCAAAGCTGCAATTTACTCTCTCATACCACCAAAATCTGAAAAAAATCTGTACCTACTAACATGCATTAAAATGTTATTTTTTTTAATTGTAAAAAATACATTTAATACATTTAAACAAAGAAATAAACAATGAACCTTGTACCTAAGAGCAGTGGTTCTCAAACCGTGGTACATGGACCACTAGGGGTACTCAGAATGCCCCCAGGTATTACACGAAAAGACGTTGTGATTCAGGTCACTGTGATTTTTTTTTACCCATGGGGTATTTGGCTGTTTTGGGTTAATCTGAAGTGATACTTGGTCCAAAACTTTTGAGAATCACTGCTTTAGAAAATATTTCAGGGCGATGTTTTTGTTACCTTATCATACCATCGTCCTTCTGGTTCACCTTCCCTGTTTGGTGACCATTCAGGTTCTGGGATATATGCCTCACTACCTGGATCGAGGGGATTGAGATTCTCCATTAGTTCCTCATCTTTGTACATGGACCACTTTGTGAGGTTCTGGACTGTCTGGTGAGGAAGAACTCTCTCTGAAGCCCACATATCCTCTGCTTCTTGAGGGTCTACAATGTGTCTCTGAGCCCAGTGCTGATGCAGAGAGGATGACCTCAGCCCTTGCATCTGAGGCATGACCACTGCATAGCGTCCACCTGGATCATCTGGGTTACCTTCGTCCTCTCCAGGTCCTTGCCGCCTTCCTAGCTGCATAGGGAGCTTGAGGGATGGCATGCGCAGGTTTGCTTTTTGCAATGCATTACCAAGGAATGGAGAAGAAGGTTCCTTCCCTTTCTTACTTCTCTTCATGATTGACCCATCAGGCAACTTGTAAGCAGCATTTCGAAGATTTGGATTCAGGAGGGCACTTGACAGGAGGGGTGAGGTTTCTTGTGGTTTTCCTTGCTTTCTGGACATTATAGACCCATCGGGCAGCTTATATGAAGCTTGCCGAAGACTAGGATTCAGTAAAGCACTTGACAGAAGTGGGGAAGAAGGTTGTTCATTTGCAGACTTCCGGGATAAGATTGACCCATCAGGTAACTTGTAGGAAGCTTGGCGAAGGTTTGGATTCAACAAAGCACTTGACAAAAGAGGAGAAGAGGCTTGTGCTTTCTGGTTTTTGGACATTATTGTCCCATCTGGAAGCTTATAGGAAGCCATACGAAGGCCTGGATTCATCAAAGCATTTGACAAAAGAGGTGAAGTGTTTTGCTCTACTACTGCATTGCTTCGTAGAAGTATTGACCCATCAGGCAGCTTATAAGATGCCTGGAGAAGATTTGGATTTTGGAGCGCATTGGATAGAAGTGGAGAGGTGGGTTGTTGCCTTCCTTGGTTCCTGGAAAAGATTGATCCATCGGGCAGCCGATAGGAAGCATTCCGAAGGTTTTGGTTCAGCAAAGCACTAGACATGAGTGGGGAAGAAACTTCCGTCTTCTGTCCAGGGTGTCTAGATAGTATTGACCCATCTGGCAATTTATAAGAAGTTCTTTGGAGGTGAGGGTTCATCAATGCACTTGATAGGAGTGGGGAACGTCCTTGATTGACTGGTTGCTCAATCTCTGTCATTGCTGAAGAATGAGGGAAGACACCTTGCTGCAATGGGGAGCAGTAAGATGCATTGCGCAGACTAGGATTCTGTAAAGCATTTGACAGCATTGGAGAACGTGCTTGGATGACTGGCTGGTTGGGATCCATTCCAGCTGTAGAATAAGGGGAAGTACTTCTCTGCAATGGTGAGCTAAAGGATGCATTACGAAGACTAGGATTCTGTAAAGCATTTGACAGCATTGGAGAATGTGCTTGGATGACTGGCTGGTTGGGATCCATTCCCGCCATAGAATAGGGGGAAGTGCCTCTCTGTAATGGTGAGCTAAAGGATGCATTACGAAGACTAGGATTCTGTAAAGCATTTGACAGCATTGGAGAATGTGCTTGGATGACTGACTGGTTAGGATCCATTTCTGCCATAGGATATGGGGAAGTGACTCTCTGTAGTGGCGAGCTATAGGATGCATTACGAAGATTAGGATTCTGCAGAGCACTTGACAGCATTGGAGAACTTGCCTGCATCATTTGCTGGTTGTGCTCAGTCATCATAGGGGATGAAAGAGCAGTATGTCGTTGTAATGGTGAGCTGTAGGACGCATTGCGTACATTAGGATTTTGCAGGGCATTTGACAGCATTGGAGAACTGGCTTGCATCATTGGTTGACTTTGCTTCACTGGATAATTTAGAGGTGTGCCACTCTGAAAGGGTGATCTGAAGGATGCATTGTGAAGACTGGGGTTGTGCATGGCATTTGCCAGGAGTGGAGAATTTCTTGGTTTATTAGCCAGGTTATAATCTGCTACCACAGGCGGACATGGTGAGGCATAAGAAGTGCTGTTAAGGTACTGATTAGTCAAGGAACCATTTAAAAGTGGGGAGGAGAGTTCCCTGGGGGAAGGGGACCTTGTGGGCAAGGGTGAGCCATGTTTTATTGAAGGCTGAGGTGAGGATGGTCTACTTAGTGAGTGCCTTACAGATAGTTGGGGTGATGGTGGCCCCATCCGCTTCAAAGATGGTTGTGGGGACAATGGACGCTGATCATTGAAGACTGCTGGGTGAACTGCCATTCTTATAGACTGCCGAGTAGATGGGGGAACTTGAGGAACTCCCACAAGGGGGTGACCTCGACCAACAGGCCTCTGGAAGCTTACTGATCTAGGGCTCACAGGAGACAATCCCATATTTGACTCATGGACTCCAGCAGGATGAGGGCCACTTCTTATTGACAGCTGAGGAGAAGCTGTAATGTGTTGGTCCCCAGCACCTACAGGCCCTGTTGTGCTATGTACAGATGGCCTAAATGGGCGAACATTTTGTGTCAAAGGTGCACGTGGACGTCCCATTCGCTGCATGTAAGGGTTCACTGTAGAAGGTTTCACAGTTCCCATAGGTACTTTGTTATGTCCAAATCCTCTAAACCTGGTTGGTAAAGGGCGATGTGGAAAATCTTGCTCCTCAATAATGGCTCTGCTAGATAATCTGGATGGTGAAGGGGAAGGAGGTCTTCGACCTCCTGGTAAAGGAGGTGACAATGGCCGCTGAGGTCCTGGTCCATCTACAAAACTTCTTCGAGATGGACTTGGAGATGGTGGCCTTTGAAAAGCATGGGGTGATGAGGGTCTATCTGGTTCTCTCTGCCGCCGAGTGCTTGTGCGCCTTATGCCCATCTGAGGAGATGGAGGAGGGCTCAGTCTTCTAAATGAGCCTGGAGGAGATGTAGGTTTTTTGCCAAAAGGACTCAGCTTTTTGGTAAGAGGGCTTGATGGTATTGATCTGTCATACTGTTTTCCACCAAATGGCCTAAATGGAGATTTTGGCTTAACAGGGAGTGGATGGGCCTCTTGTCTCAGTTGTGGTTGTGGAGAGGATGGTGGGTTTCTTTTTCGTATAGAGCCACGTGGTGAAGGTGGAGGACTTCTCCGAATGGAGCGCTGGTGGGAAGGCACTCTAGCAACGAGACCAGTTTGTTGTCTATTTAAACCGAAGGCTGTCTTTTTTGGTTGAGGAGGTGGAGACCTTAGTCTTACTGAGGGCTGGGGAGATGGACTCCTTCTTGAAGGCTGTGGAGAGGGAGGAGGGCTGACTTCTCTTCTGGATAGTACGGATGGAGGTCTCTGAGAATTATTTCTAAATGATCGTCGATGCAGTTGTGCTGATGGAGAAGAGGGTTGACTGAGCATCCTTCTTGGTTGCCTTGGCGAAAGTGGAGGTTCTATTTCTTCAGGGTGGACAATAAATCTTCTTACTGAAGGCTGTGGTGAAGGTCCTCTTCTGAATGGAGGAATACTGCTTTGTTGCCTTATAGTGAGCTGTGGAGATGGCAGGGGACTTAATCTTCTTAAAGGTAATGGAGAACTTACTCTTTCAAGAGGTTGCTCCAAACCCATGGGCAACATATGTTCTGAAGGTACTGAATGATGAACTAGTGGTCCACCAAAACTTGGATCTGCAAACTGTCTCATGGGAGCAAGTGGAGATTGCGGCCTTGAAAGCTGTGCTGGACCTACAGGACCCAAAGGATATGTTGCTGGTGGTGGTGGGATTTCAGAAGGAAACTGTCTCATTTGGAGTAAAGGAGATGATGGAATCTGATGCCTGCTGAGAACAGGGCTTCCAAATTGTTGTGCCATTGGTGCTGGAGAAAATGTTTGATTGAAAGGCATACCTGCTGGTGTAGGAGAAAGTGGTCTCTGGGAGATCTCAGGCTGTTGAGGAAAATTTTGAGGAAATACAGCTGGTGAAGGGGGAAAGGATGGAGGGTTTTCATAAGGCACCTGATAAATTTCTCCAAAATCATTTAGAGCGATCTGGGGAGAAGGTGGAGGCAGAACATCTAGTCTTTCTTCTCCAAACATTTTTACTTGAGGTCTGGGAAGTCTGAACTGCAGTGAACTCGGGACTCCAGCATCCTCTGTGCTAAGGTACCCATGATCATCACCAAACATGTCTGGCTCCACTTGCTCCATGATGTCCTCCATGATAAAAGGATATGGCTGGTAAGCATTATATGCAGATTCAACATATGGTGTTCCGCCATACTCACTGTAATTGAATTGGTACTCTGGATTCTGTTGGCCCTCATAAGCAGAATAAGCCATATAAGGATCTGAGAATACAGCTTCTCCATAGGGTTGCTCAAAATTACTTTGAGAATCTTCATAATAACCATTCTGCTCATAACCATACCCATAGCCTTCCCCTACGTCCCCTACGTAGTATCCATATTCATCTACAGATGGGTATTGCATTCCATCATGATAGCACGTATCATTTGCATAATATTGATACTCATCAATTCCCTGCTGTCTAAAATCATAGTATTCACCTTCATTTTCAAAATAATCATATTGATTCTGTGTATGGTATTGGTCGTAGTAGTCCATGTCATCATCATAATATTCATAGCCATTTTCATACCCTGCAGTATTTTCAAAATAATCTCCTCCGTCCATGTAGTACCCATTCTGGTCATGTATAGGGTAATCATAATAGTCTGCATCATTCTCATAGTCATAATAATGTTCCGGTGGTCCTGTGCCATAATCATCCTCATAACCATCGTAATCGTCATGCATGAATCGCCTTTGAGAGGTGCGCCTTTCATATCTGTCCGTTTCATAATCATTTTCCATATAGTCATACTCGTCCTCATACTCATCCACATAAGCATCATCTTCATATCTGTCTTGATGAAAACCACGAAATCTTCCCATATTTGCTCTGCGTTGGCGAACTTCATCTTGAGACATCACCGGTAACCTTTTCCCTCCCATTCGGGACATCCGGGCATTCCCATGCCGACCAAGAGAACTTTGCTTTCCCTTTGTTGAAAGAAACCTCTTTGTTAGCCAGTTAGTCGCACCTGCAATTTTCCCCAAAACAATCCCTTTGTGCTTAAAGCCCGGCTGGATGGACTTTTTTGCACCAAAAAAGCCTTTAAACTTCCCACCTAAACCGGACGTTTTATCAGCTCCTATTTTTCCAGCTTTGGCCCCCAGACCTGACAGTAAGAGTGTCTTTTGTGGTGCTGCATTTTCTTTTTCATTTTTCTTCTTTTCGCTACTCTGGAAACGCATCATGAATTTGGACGTGTTTTTGAGCACGCCCTTTTTCTTATTTGCCAGAGGGTTTTTGGATCTGCCGAAGCCCACAAACATCTTGGTGGCACTTTGCAGTTTCTTCTTTGAGGTTTTTTTCTTCTTGTCATTTGAAAGTCCCATGAAAAGCTTTGAGGTGTTCTTCAGCCCCTCCATAGGTAACGCTGTTGAGGTGGAAAGGCCTGACAGGCCTGGGAGTGCCCTAGTCTCCGGTTTCTGGGGCTTTCCCTTGCCTTCTGCTGCTAGCCCCATCATGGCTTTTGAAGTCCCCTTTAGGTGAACCTCTTTTCCTTTCTGTTTCCCTTTTTTCTCCTCAGGCTTGGAGGTACCCTTGAGGTTGGCACGCTTACGGTTCCCTTGTTCCGCTTCATCCTCATCATCTTCAGTCCTTTCTTCCTCATCTTCTTCCTCAGATTGAACATGTTTGGACTTGGACTTGCCCTTCTTCGCCGCGGCTTTAGAGGCGCCTTTCCCTTTGCCTTTTTTACCCCTGTCATCCTCAGTCTCCATCTCGCTTTCTTCATCCCTCTCTTCCTCCTCATCCTCTGCCTCGCTTTCATCTGCTTCGCTCTTCACAACGTCAGCCTCAGACCCCTCCTCGGACTCACTCTTAGCTGCTGCCTTTCCTTTCTTCTGATCCTTCTTTCCGTCATCCTTGCCTTTTCCTTTCTGAGGCGCATCTTTCTCCTTCTTTCCCCCTTTCTTGTCATCCTTCCCGCCCTTCTTGTCCTCCTTTGCATCTTTCTTGTCCTCCTTTGCAGCCTTTTTGTCCTCCTTGCCCTTTTTCCCCTCATCCTTGTCTTTCTTGGCTGCTGCCTTGGGGTCGGCTTTTTTGCCAGGCATTTTAGCCTCTCGCAAAGACCATGCTACACTGGCTCACTGCGTTGCAAATTGTCTGTCAGCAAGAGAAAAACCGAAATCATACAAGAGCATCCTGTCTGTAGAATGTTCCATGGGGGAAGTGCTTAACGAAAAGCACTGGGTATCACACACACACACAGTGCAACCGAAACTGTCCAAGCAATTAATTAAAATAGAAACACAATTCGACTCAGCAAACCTCACGGGATTGATGGACGTGCCGCTTCTTCACTGATATTCCAAAAGGGTGTCGCACTCACTTCTTTTTGCCATTATCTTGGAGTGAATTGTACTCCCAGTTTTAGAAAAGTCTACTGTTTTTTTGCCAGCTGGTAAATTGCAATGGTTTGCTTTGTTGGAACAGTGCAGCACGAATGTCAGGTAGAATTCTCCCATCAGATGTCCCACTTGTGAACAGGGTGCTCGTTTGTTACTGAAGTCACAGGTGTCCATGAACGTCTGCATTCCCTAGTTTACCATGTAAGGAGGAAACTCAAATGTCTTCCCATCAGTCACAGCAAAAAAATAATTGCCCCTCTGTTGGTGCTTGGTATGATCTGAGCCCAAATGGAACATGTGTCTGAGAGTTTTCCAGTATAACTGCAGAAGGCACCTTAATGTATCAGCTATACTGCCTTAGCGTAATGCTATCTCTTTGGTTCAAGCCTGTATAAATAATGCAGGACGGCTGAGCTGTTACTAAACTGTGTCTGAGAAACAAATCCATAGTTAGCCAAAATATACCCGGGGAACAGGGAGCCGCACAGAGCATTCTCCATAAATAGTGGGTGAGTTTGATTTCTTCTACTGGTTTAAGTGTAAATTATATGACTGTTGTAACTGGTGCCACAACTTCTATAGATGTGTGTATATTTAATCATATCTTGTCTAAATATGAATGTTTACTAACTGGAAATTTAATGAATGATAAAAAAAACCTTAAGCAAAAGTTAAAAACTACCAGTGATAACTGGTTGCTTACCATTTAAGTCAAATATGTGACTTCTGAGAATTCCAAAAAACAGATATGTTTAGATGAATGTTATTGTTTTTTGCACTTGTTTGTAATACTACATATATTCTAATTGCTCTTGTGACAGTTTGCAGCTTGCAGTTTGAAGCACATGCTGTGGTAAAGCGACGCGGAAATAGACGACTACGTTCGTTATACTGCTGGACAAATGTTCTAAATTCGCTTTCTTTCTCATTCATTACAGCGATTTTCGGCGTTATTTCAATGCAATATTGCAGTAAGTCATTTCATATTATTGAAAATCATGAATGAAAAACCCTAGCAGTCTTTTTAATATACGGTCTATATTACTGCATATACACGGGAGTCTATTGCACAGACGATTATAACAGTTCCTGTTCCAAGCAGTTCAAGGTGAAGTGTTTATTTGATACGGATGGTTGCGATATAAATCTCCAGAAAAGAAATGTTACCTGTTTTCCGGGAACTTATTATTAATAATAATTATATTAATAATAATTATTATTGTTATTATTATTTTACATCTATTCTGTCAAATAGGATGGAATTGAAAACAGTTAAAACACAAAGCAGATCATATAGATTTTACATTAAAGCGGGCTTTGTGTCTTCACTGATTTATGGTTGTTAGTCACTATGTTTACTGAGGTTCCATTTCAATGGATCATGTTAAGTC
This sequence comes from Paramormyrops kingsleyae, assembly GCF_048594095.1. Taxonomy (NCBI): domain Eukaryota; kingdom Metazoa; phylum Chordata; class Actinopteri; order Osteoglossiformes; family Mormyridae; genus Paramormyrops; species Paramormyrops kingsleyae. The sequence goes on along the minus strand of NC_132818.1, from coordinate 14,765,358 downwards.
GTCGATAGCTAATTAATATTCTAAAAGTTTACGACACAGCCGAATATTAATATTTAATAGCTTGTCTGTACTCAATCCGATGAGAACTAATTAAACATTAATACGAAAACTTCTAAAAATATCCGAAGGTATTCCAGCACTCTCTAAGCCTATATATTTTGCATTCGTTTGTTATGTGTAAACAACCATCATACTTTTAACAATTAGATATTACTTTGTAAAGATTATTCTGCTGAGCATGGTTTTCAAGTGTACATTTGAAAATAAATTAAAAGAAATATGATTTAACGTCGATTTTTAAGGAGAAAAAAAAACATATGCTCAGATGATGCATTCCAATATTCAATGGGTTATAAGTGTGTTGCATTTAGAGTAACTACAGGACTGTACAAAAGATACCCCCAAAGTCATTTTACACGTTTTCACCGCACCTCCTGAGCTGTGGTTCCCGAGGTCCCACCAGCAGATGGCGCTCCATTAAGCGCCCACTCGCTGGCTAAGCCGTAAGCGTTTTCATACAGCTGGACGGTAATGAGTTTGCGGAGGATGGAGCGGTAAGACCAGTTCGATGCACCTTCTTTAAGTGAACTGTGTTCATGAATGTGATAAAGATAAAACATAACCATGATTAACTAAAAGTCTGGGACGATATATAAAATAAGAGCTGTCACCCTCGTAAGACTTTATTTAAGGTCGTGCAATAACAAATTAGAGCCCATACTGCTTATACGAAAAGGAAACAAAATGATCTCTATAGCCACAGGACCAAAGCGAGTCACGTGTCTACCCTTGATGACTTGAGCTGATGATTTAAAGACCAGTGAATCGCATACCAATTTCTTTTGTGGTATTGGACTGCCCTCTGGTGGGCAATATGTGTCTATTAAAAACAAACGGAAAATAGGATGTGAGAAGATAAAAACGGCTACGAACCAATCGATAACTACCAAAAAAAAAGTACTTTAAATGCATAACAACTGGCATACTTCCTAGGGTTTGCCACAACCTGAGGGCCTTTGCCTCTTGTGATTAGCTCTAAGCCTCCCAGTCCTGCTAAGTGGTTGGATGGATGGATAGAAATGCATAGCATGAACCTTACACTGACGTGACCTATGCCTACACCCTAGTTTTATACAACAGTGACATCAACACTATAAACAAACATACTTCTCAACTTAAAAGAGCACAGATACCCTTCGTCCTTTCAGAGAAAAGGCCATCATGATTTTACGTTATGAAATGGGTATGGAATGCATCTTCTGGGTTGTTTCACATTGCACATCTGAATACTGAAGAAAAAAAATCTATCCATATTCTAACCACTTATCCAATACAGGGTTACAAGTTGTGGTAAACAGGTAATATTTTATATGATGCACCATGTGCTTTTTATGCACTATTCTTGATCACCAGTGACTGGAGTGGACACCTACTCACAATCACGCACACACACACGTGCTCAGGTCATGCCACAATTACCTTAAATCGAGTCAGTCAGTTGAAGGCCATCTTGGGACGGTTTAGTCCAAGCCAGGCCCCTCCCCCACCTTCCTCCCCCCGCTCACCACGACCCATGGCACAGCCCTCCCGCAAAAAGCTTAAAAGCCCCAGTCCAGAACCAAAACACACGGGTGATGACATGGCCAGCCAGACCGTTCCAAAACAAACATGGCAGGCTCCACTCTGAAGCCTCCGTCGCCCACACCCGCTGCATATTTAATGATGCCTATTCTCCTGGTTCTTTATCTTGAATAGGATGTGAAGCTCTAGGTTTTCAGGCGGGCAGAAGACCTAATGAGACCAACCGCATATGACAGCCACAGGGGCCCCTGGGGAAACGCAGGCCGCAGCAACGAGGGGTGGACAAGAGCCCGAGAACCTCCCAGACTTTACTCACCCGCATATCTCGTCCTCTTGGGGTACTAAGACCAGGAAGGTGCCGTCATCGAGTGACAATGCAGCACGGCAAACATTTTTGGCTACGAGCTGTGAAATTATGTACCACATCCTCGGGTAATGGAGTAAACCATTAAGCCACAACAAGACCAATAAAATCACACCTGAACTCTGCACCAGGCTGAAGGCATTACCTCCTCCAGAGAGCAAGTCAGGCTGCAAAGCATCACCCATAAAACGTTAAATAAAAACAAGCCCAATCAGCATTCCATGTGCTTACAGGCCACACGTTTTGAATTTATAACATCCCATGACATCAAAACTGTACCTCTGAGATTTACTTCCACTACAACAGCAGTTGCAGAGTCAAAACAATAATTTCTTTAGGTTTTTGTTTTCAAGTCAACAAATAATCAGTTTTGTGAAGGTAATGGTTACAAAATAAAAATCATTCATGAGAATAAGCTTTCAGTGCTGGATTATATCTTTTGTTTTTTTATTTGTCATTTAAAATGGATCTCATCCGTCCACCCAAAACACTTTTAACTTGCGCTAGACAAGGTTTTTCCGTCCCCTGCAAACTGCTCGTGCTGTCGTACACAAAATAAAAACCAAAAATTTTTTTTGGCAAAATCTGCTTTACTCGGATTCTCCATTGCTCTCTGCTCCCAAGCAGAGGCAGCCAAGCTGCCGACAGTCATTTTATTTCTTCACGACCTGGATGACGTCTTCGTGCTCCATGACATGGGTCACGCCCACCCTCTGAGGGCTGTACTTTGTGCTGGTTCCCTTAAAAGAAAATGACAGTAAAATTCTGAACTGTTAAAATATCCTGGGGAAATAATTCAGTGTTTACATTAAGTTGAGGTCCACTTACCCACACCAAGGCATACTTGAATTGACTCGTTAATGTTCTGTGAATTCGGTGACACTAGTGGGGGAAACATGGATAAAACAACTGAATTCTGGCTTTTCAAACATGCATAAGCACTACAGCAGCCACATTGTCCTGCTAGCTTCAGCTTCGTTAAAGACGTACCACATGTTCCACGGAGGCTCCCCTTCGCATGATAATTGCATCTGTGAAATCTGGCCGCTCTATAGGTTCATATTAGCAGAAAAAAAAAATACAATGGCTAATCATCATAAACGATTCCAAAATAGACACCGAGCCAAGACATGGGCCAACAACAGGTGTTCAAACTGAGCATTAAGCGTGAAAGTGAAATGAAGATCAAATGGTACCCCCTCTCTTCTTGGTGTATATGCAGATCAGGGCTAGGTACTCCCACAGCTGCTCAAGAAGGTAATCGAGGTTCAGCTTCATGCCACAGCTGGAAGACAACGCACTCGCCGTTAACAGTGATTAGAAACAGAGTCGGGGTTTATGCCCCACCTGCCTCTCATCCAGGTGGAAAATCACTTACCTGACGACCACGCTGTGGGGTCTTCGGGCTAAACGGTCAACCTCCTCCATGGAGATCTGGTCCACTTTGTTGTACACCTAAGAAACAGGTTTTTCTTTTGGAACAAACTGCCATTTGTAATTTCTTCAAAGGAAGGTATGGAGTAGTGATGGGCAGATGAAGTGTCAAACCACTTTCTGTATTTTTCTGACCGCACAAGATGCCATTGGTTTGCTTTGGGGCATGCACTGGACCCTTTTTTTGAATCTAGCACCATCTAGTGGTGTCAGAAATCACAGCAAATGGTTCATGAAGCTTCATTGGTTATGGAGTGCCCTTATAAAAATTTTCTAAACATGGTTTAAATCATTTTCAGTCAGAGCCATTTCAAAATAAAAAAACACATTATTATAAGCATTTAGAGCATTGCAGTCAGACACATTCCTACTTTACTTACATATAAACAGGGCATGTAGACTCTGTTTCCAACAATGACATCGATAAATTCGTCTGGTGTGCTGTCCTCCCTAAATAAAACCTCGGCATTGAAGATTTCTTAGGGAGGTTAAAGAAACTTTTTGGCTGTTTATGCACATATCACTTTGCCACAAAATTATAAAAAAAAAATTAAAAATTCCCAGGAGGTTTAACAGATTTTTAAAAGCAGTATGGCAAACATATGAAGGATACTATATTCATGCAGAATGAGCTGCACCAATTTCTCAGAGCAGTGTGTCAGAGGGACAGTTGAATTGTAGGACAGTCCTCCACCTTTCTTTTGCTGAAATGGAAAGGGTTTAGGAAAAGATGAGAGTCTGTGAATATGTAATGCAGAAAACTAAATAAGTACATAAACATCATTAGATACATTTCATAAACACACACCTTAAAGTAGATGTTTGGTTTCAATCGGTTAAGCCTGATCCCTACTGATTCCAGTTCTTTCTCCAGAAGTGCCCTTCAAAAAAACATGTTGAATGTCCACAATACAAACTTAAGAACAATTTAAAAAGCCAATCCAACTGACCAAATATACTTGTCCAGTATATTTATTGTACATACCACTCATCAAATCCCATGCAAAATCTGCACAATTTTCCCCCACCAATCAGATGGTTAACTATTTCTTTTGTCTTAATGTCCATGTCTTATAATAGTATTTGTATGCCATAATAATATATTTTATTGTATTAAATACTTTTCAAAACCACTTTGACCAATAAGAACAATGTTTCATCAATGAATCATACATCTGAAATTGACAATAAAAGATATTTTGACACTTGAATGTTTAGGTTTAGAAAAATAATACACAGAAACAAGCAGGCAAGCAAACAATAGGTCCAACCTCTGGACGTCCCCCTTTGTTGCATCCAGCATCATAATGACAACATCTGCTGTTCTGGCCACAGCTATGACCTGCCTTCCTCTGCCTTTTCCTGTGGGGGGAGGGGGATTAGTACAATTTAATTATTATATGGAAAAAAAGGTCATACAATCAAACAAAATCTCACACACAAGTTTAAAACAGCATCACTTTTGAAAATGAATTGTGGTATCATTAGCAAACCACTGACACCACACAGAATGTCATGGTGTCATCCACATACCTTGGGCTGCACCTTCAATGATACCAGGTAAATCTAGAAGCTGAATGTTTGCTCCTTTATACTACAAAAGGGAACAAACACTAAATTAGACTTAATTTAATATGCAGCAGAATTGTGGTTGCAAAGGGGTGGGAAATTTCCAGTATATTTCCAGAAACTTTCCATGGAAAGTTAAGCTGAGGAATTTTGGTAAATATTGAACTCCATGGAACTCCTGCGAGCTATCAGATACCACAAGGACAGCTAGCTGTATGAATAGTACAACATAGAATATGACTTATAAGCAGTGAGCTTTGAGGCAGATGCTTATTTTGGGGTGTTTATGCACACATAATTACTCACAAGTACTTGGTTACACAATGATATCACTATTAGTGCTAGCTTTAGCTTTGTTAAAGACATTCCATGGTGGCTCCATTTAGTATGATAGTCAAGATATTTTTTTTTGTCCTCCAACTACATTTAAGTTCCCTGTTATAGGCTAACTTGCAATTTTGCTAATTTCCAGTTTATTTCCATTAATTCCCATATATTCCTATGGAAAGTTTCCAACTCTGAAAATTCCCAGAATTCTGCAACCCTAAGCAGAATTGAAGTGGGAATGGAAAAGTGTTTCAAACATTATTTTTTGGATACCTGAATAACTCCAGGGATACACGTCAGCGTTGTGAATTCATAAGAGGCAGCCTCGCTCTCTGTTGAAGTCATCAGACTGAGAAATGTGGACTGAAAACATTTTGTATAAGAACCACTGTGGTACATAATCAACATTAGCAATGAGAAAACACTAAATATAAACTTCAAGATGTTAAAAGCAGGAAACACATGCATTTTATATTAAATGAGAGATTGAATTGAACAAACCTATAATGAAACACATAATTCCAGAAAACGACACTCACCTTACCCACAGATGGAAATCCTATAAGGGCTACCCTGGCATCACCAGATTTCATCACATCGAAGCCCTCCCCTTTGGCGCCAGCAGATTTCGACGGTTCCAGCAGTTGGGCCCTATATTTTGCAAGCTTTGCTTTCAGCAAACCCAGGTGATATTCAGTGGCTGAAAATAAAAACGCATTAAAAAGTAAGATTCGACACCAGTTTGTGCGGTCTTAAACGGCATCAAAGACACAGGGTAACTGAAAACTATTTGGCAGCCGTGCCACTTAATTCCTAGGTGAGAAACAAGAAACAACATGTCAACCTCTCAAAAATCAAGTAGCTAAGTTGTGCCATTCTGGGGAGAAAAACTATACTTACCTTTGTTTTTCTGGGTGCGCGAGATTTCTTTTTCAATCTCTGCTATTTTCTCGAGAATCCCCATTTTCACGAGAAAATGGCCTATTTATCTACCTGCTTTGAGAAATAACATAAAAATAAAAAAGAGAGGAAAAGTAGCTAACGCACTTCCAACTTAGCTACCATCTGCCAGACAATTAGTAACTAAAAAGGTCGATTATTTGCTTTATTAGTCAAATGGTCACGCACATAAACCTTTTAGACAAGCGGCTATTCGAATATATCGCTGTCAAGTATGCCCAAAACGTCTGCAGTTTGGGTTAAAGGAAATAATTACACTTTAATTTGCGATCCAACTCCACAGCATGCAGAAGGTGACGTCACCAAAGGAAGTAGCTCCTTGGTGCGAGACCTAAAAGTCCCGGAGATGAAACAAGACACAGTTACCGAAAGGTACCAGTCTTGGCAATATAGGTTATTAAAATATGATCGCCAAGTAATATGTATCACAGTAATGTGTAGTTAAACGCATGATTAACTCTAGAGAATGATGAATTGCGGTTATAAAGGGTTGTGTTAGATTGCTTAACTTGCATCGGAAAATTTAACCGCGTGTCACACTTTAACAACCCCAAAAGCACGAAACAAACATGGCTGCGGCCAGAAGTACCAGTGATTCTGTCCCTCATTCCGATGCTACTGGAGCCGAAAGTTTCCGTTTCGGGATTTCTGGAAGCACGCCGGCAGGCAAAGCGTCCGAAAAACAAGAAAATGCCGGCGATCAGAAAGTGAAGCCTTGCAGGGCATGTATGGATTTCAAATCTTGGATGAAAATGCAGAAGAAACAAACGTCCATGCAGCAGGTGACTATATAAGCTGTGGAGTTTGCATGGATAGTCAGTTTACTGACAGTGTGTTCATGTTTTCTAGTTATTTATCTTACGTTCATTAAAAAATCGTATACATTCCCCATTTAATCTGTTAACTTAATAAATACAAATATCTTGTGTATATAATCACAACTTCTTTAATTTTTGTCCTTGATAAGGGGGACCGTGACGTAGAAGATCGCGAAAGGACAGCCGAGTGTCCGCTGGATAGAGAGGAGCTTGGCAGGAATACGTGGTCTTTCCTTCACACTACGGCCGCTTATTACCCCGACAAACCCAGCGACAGCCAGCAGCAAGATATGAAGCAATTCATCAACCTTTTCTCCAAATTCTTTCCCTGCGACGAGTGTGCACAAGACTTAAGATCGAGGTTTAAAATAATTTTGTGACTGCATCCCTTAAACATTGAAAATGATCAGAATCTAACTTTATTGGTCAAGTATGTGACACATACAAGGGCGTAACTTTGGGTGGAACATTGGGGGGGTTGAGGTCTCCAGCCATTACGAGGGAAACATGGTTATTTGGAGGGTTGTATTAGCTGGTTTTGATTTATTGGGGGGGGCTACAACCCCCCCGTAATTTACACCCATGGACACATACAAGGAATCTGCTTCCGGCTGGAATAGCAACTCCTGTTGCAATATTCATATATAACTAAATATTTCAGTCGTTGGTCACAGTTAATGTTAACTTGCAGCCTGCGCTTATCGTGTTATTATATAACAATATTTGATCCACGCAGTTGCTTATTTCAGGGCTGCCAGCTTTTGTCAGCTGGCTGGACCGAGATTTTCAAATCGAGACAAGTCTGCACACACAAGCAGGCGCATTTATATGTATGTAACAGTTTTATTACCTTGTAAATAATCTTTAGGGTCTGCAAACTACCCCGACGCTTTTGATGTAGCTAATTTTAGGTTTATAATGGAATAATATAGATTTGCCGTAAGATTTCTTGCGTGAGCGTCTGAAAGCGTGAGTGTCACGCCAGATGCATGAGTTGGCAGCCCTGTTATTTGAAACCAAGTACTCTATGCAGTTGTATGCTTTGACTTATGAGCTACAGAAAAAAATCTGATGCTGTAATCTTCAAACCTCAAAACCCAGCCCCAAGATGAACCTTGCTGTAATGATACAAATATGTAATATGTACTCATGCGGAATACACAAAACGACCCTTGCTTGCAGTGGCAATCCTTAACTGATGCTTAGCCTACAGTTTACTATACTTACGCTGACCTTTCTTACTATCGACGAAGTTCAAACTTTCCTGACTGAAGTTATTTCCCCTGTTCCTTTAGACTGCAAACGAATGAACCAGATGTAAGTAGTCGGCACGATTTTTCTCAGTGGATGTGTCGTCTCCACAATGGCATCAATCTTCGACTTGGCAAGCCGGAGTTCGACTGTTCCAAAGTTGATGAACGATGGCGAGACGGCTGGAAAGATGGTTCGTGTGATTGATGTCTCGAAACAGCGGTCCTGCTGAACAGCCGACGGCCATGCAGTTTTCCATCTGAAGATCGGTTAGTGAGGAAGTACGGTATCAAATTTGCACAAACATCATCGTGTTGTCAATGTGAAAATCACATTGTTAAATATGTGTGTATATTGTATGTGATGAAATGGTATTGGCGTGTCAATGAAACCAACGAAATATATTTTGGTTGGAGAAAAATAAACGTCAAGTTTCAATTTCCGTATTGAAATTTCTTTTTTAATCTTAACGATTTGCCGTTTTTTAAGAAACACGTGGGTGCCTTTGTGAAAACCGCCAGCATATAAGATGGTATGTGTTTTAATCTATTATAATTTAGAAATTAAGAAATTCCATGGTCTCTACAATTGATTACACTTAAATCGTTTGTTGCACGCCTCGAGTTACACCTCAGGATTTGCACGAGACTGGAATGACAAATACACTGCTGTTCGGAAGTCGGAGAAATTTATTCGGTATTATATTGTCTGCATACACGTGTGCTGTGATTTGATGTTTCTGTGGAACTTCAGCTTTTAATTAGAAATGTCTCTCTCTTCTTTCTTTTTGTAGAGGGTAGCGTGAACATAGAGTGACTATAGCGTGAACCAGTCGGGTTTATCACCCAATAAACCACAGCCATCGATTGCACACTGTATTTGAAAAATAGGAATTAAGCCAGATTCCTAAAAAGCTTTGACAAGGACCCTCGTTTGCGGAAAGTAGGCCTAATTGTTTTTCGGATTTTTCAATATTTTTAAAGACATTTAAAAATAATCTCACCTTCGGCCACAGGTGCCCGTTTAGCAAAAAAAATAGGACAAGTACCCCGAAGCAAATTGTATATACATAGTAATTAAAGGAACACTTTTTAATCAGAGTATAGCATCAAGTCAATTAAACTTTTGGGATATGGACGTGGTCAGTTAAGTAGCAGAGGTTGTTAATCAGTTTCAGCTGCTTTGGTGTTAATGAAATTAACAACAGGTGCACTAGAGGGGCAACAATGAGACGACCCCCAAAACAGGAGTGGTTTAACAGGTGGAGGCCGCTGACATTTTTCCCTTCTCATCTTTTCTGACTGTTTTTTCACTAGTTTTGCATTTGGCTACAGTCAGTGTCACAACTGGTAGCATGAGGTGATACCTGCACCCTACAGAGGTTGCACAGCACAGTCCAACTCCTCCAGGATGGCGCATCAATACATGCCAATTGCCAGAAGGTTTGTTGTGTCTCCCAGCACAGTCTCAAGGGCATGGAGGTGATTCCAGGATACAGGCAGTTACTCTAGGAGAGCTGGACAGGGCCATAGAAGGTCCTTAACCCATCAGCAGGACCAGTATCTGCTCCTTTGTGCAAGAAGGAACAGAATGAGCACTGCCAGAGCCCTACAAAATGACCTCCAGCAGGCCAGTGGTGCAAATGTCTCTGACCAAACAATCAGAAACAGACTTCATGAGGGTGGCTTGACGGCCCGACGTCCTCTAGTGAACCCTGTACTCACTGCCTGGCACTGTGGAGCTCGATTGGCATTTGCCGTAGAATACTAGAATTGGCAGATCCGCCACTGGTACCCTGTGCTTTTCACAGATGAGAGCAGGTTCACACTGAGAACATGTGACAGATGTGAAAGGGTCTGAAAAAGTCGTGGAGAACGTTATGCTGCCTGTAACATTGTTCAGCATGACTGGTTTGGTGGTGGGTCAGTGATGGTCTGGGGAGGCATATCCATGGAGGGACACACAGACCTCTACAGGCTAGACAGCAGCACCTTGACTGCCATTGGGTATTGGGATGAAATCCATTGACCCATTGTCAGACCCTACACTGGTGCGGTGGGTCCTAGGTTCCTCCTGGTGCCTGACGATGCCCGGCTTCATGTGGCGAGAGTATGCAGGCAGTTCCTGGAGGATGAAGGAACTAATAGCATTGACTGGCCCCCACGCTCGCCTGACCTAAATCCAACAGAACACCTCTGGGGCATTATGTTTCAGTCCATCCGACGGCGCAAGTTTGCACCTTAGACTGTCCAGGAGCTCGGTGATGCCCTGGTCCAGAACTGGGAGTAGATTGCCCAGGACACCATCCGGCGTCTCATTAGGAGGATGCCCCGACATTGTCAGGCATGCATACAAGCACGTGGGGGCCATACAAACTACTGAGTACGATTTTAAGTTGCTGCAATGAAATTTCGGCAAAATGGACTAGCCCGCCTCATAATTTTTTCGCTTTGATTTTCGCGGTCTCTTTGAATTCAGCCCTTTATAGGTTTATCATTTTCATTTCCATCAAACAATGTGGCATCCTTTCATTCCTAACACATTACCTAGTCCATATCAGTATAGATAACCAGCATGATTTTTTCCCCATTGAGATCTGATGTGTTTTCAAAGTGTTCCTTTAATTATTTTGAGCAGTGTATAAGTGTATTAAGTCATACACTCATATCTGCAAAATACAATTGTAAAAGGCTTCTATCTCACTCGCTTTATCGAATAAGCATTATACCGCTTCCTAACGAATAACGGTTAAGCTCTGTATTGGCTTGGTTGGTTACGGTCGCACCATTGACCTCATTTTCTAACGTTACGCGTTTAAATGGTCGACTATGGGTTTCTGGTAATTGAACTGATCAAATGAAAGAAGAGTAATGTTCTGACTTTGCAAACGCGATTGGCGTTTCTTGTTTTCAAATTATGATTATTATGATTATTCAGCCTAAGGTCCGTGTTCACACGGCGCCCCGCTCCCGATCGCGCGCGCCGCTCCCATGCGGCGGGTGCGCGTACGACACATTTTAACATGATCTATGAAAAAGCAAAAGCCGAGCGCTGTGACAGCGAACTGGATGGACGGGAGGATAAAGATGGAAACAGCAGGGTCTTTCGGAGCTGGAAGGGCTGCTAGTGTTTTGAACAAAATCGCCTTTATTAAACAGCCTCAGACTATCCTTAGAATACTGTCGTGGGTAAGAGGGATTTGTTTCTCTTTTGCTGTATTTTCAAGATTAAAAAATAATAATCTGGAGTTAATCAGCAGTTTTAAGCTTACACGGGAAATATATTTCCCGTACGCAGACAGGGCTGTTTTAAATAATTATCTCATTCTTTTTAGATATTCTTTTTAAATGGACGCTTGCCATTGTAATTTGGTGTTTTACGAATATTTTACTAAAGCTGAATATTGGTCTTTCTGTATGTTAAACCAGTTTGGTTTAAGGGGGTGTTTGGAAATATTAGTCGTTGTTGATAATCAAATGTAATATTGTCGATAGGATGTTAATATTTACAAGTAGGGCGTTTTCCCAATAGAAAATAATGAAAAAAATAATATCTGAACAAGCTGTAAGGTTGACTGCTTCAGAAATTCAACAAATACGAACGGTCCCTACGCGGTTACTATTTATACTCCGCGCATTTTTCATTGGTTAATTTTTAAGCCTCCGTGTCTTTAAATTACGCTTAAAACAACGTTTTTTGGTGCGACGCACGCAAATGCGCGTCATTTTCGCAGCAATCGATGGCTGTGTTTTGATGGGAATCTTATCTGTTGTTCTCATTAATTTTAGGTTGCTTTTTTTGAGCAGATAGCGACTAATTTCAATCCACGTTACATTTTGTGCCGCCTACGGAATGGGTCCACTTGTACTGTTAGGATCAAAATAGCCTACAATGTTCTACAGATGTTCCAGCCCAAATATAAGTACCGTGGCATTCTCACTTCATTTAATTTTCTGCTTCTGCGAAATTGTCTGCATGATACTCTGCTCAGGATATTGCCAGTCGCATCTAATTCGCGATATATATGCAACCATGACATTTTTATATTAGATAATTTTCCCCAATAATATATGCCAGTATATAGATATAATACGACTATTATCAGATCAAAGCATCCAAAAAATGTTAACATGGTTTATTTTAACATATTCGACCGGTGCATAAAATAATACCATATATTAATTAGATTTATGAAGTTAAATTCGGACAGTGGGACTCAACCCGAAAAACCAGTCGCTACACACGTCACATGATTACTGTGGCCCCTAGTTTGGCTATAGGCTATTAAACCTTATACCACTCAGGAAAAAACTCCAACAGAACATGTAGTGGAATATTTTTTATTTAAATAAAAACGTATGCTATTTTTGGCATTACTAACAAGTCCTAGATAACAGTAGCTTAATAAAACTGGCAGAACTATATGGTGTTAGCTAGTGGAGGTTGAGTTTCGTTTTCATTTGCTGGGCACTTAGGCAATATCTTTGCTTTAATGTTTGCAGAATAAGGCAGATAGCCTTGCACTGAATCTGTCTGATACTAGGGAGAATGGAAGTTTGATGCCAGACTTTGAATGTGCCCACTTCCTGACCATAAAAAATTGGGCACCTTCAGTCAGAAACACAGTGACGAACCAAAAGTATTCCAGTCTTGCCCGTCTGTGAGTAATTATGGATTCATACTGCTTGTTTATCTCACTATTCTCACTATGAATATTTACTTACCTCTAGTTCCTGTTTGTGGAACTGAGATCATCTGTAACCTGCGTCATATTTCAGTATTCATTTTAAATTTCAAGGCCAGCAAAGGTTTTGTGTCTTTAATTCAGCCTCTAAAGTACTCCTGTTGACTAATCTCTGTCATAAGAGTCGTTTTACAGCCTTTCCTCATTTGGGCTAGAGTGTAAACCTAGTTTCAAAACACCGTCATCCATTTATGAAAGCATGTTAAAACAGTCTGCGATTGATGGATTAAAATTGATGATTGATTGGACGGGATCTGTAGTGATAATTCAAAAATGCAGCTTCACCTTGGGGGCTTGTTAAGACAGCTGTGCTCATCCCATTCTTTAATTCAGTCATCACTTGTCACTGTGTAACCCAGCCTCCCAATCTTACTATAGGATGAGTGTGATAAGCTCTGACTCCACCTCCAGAAGATGGAGAAAATGCAAGGGGCCTATCACATAAAAAAGCATGGTGAAACCTTTAGCCGGTTGATGGAGATCTGTCATTATCATCCACAGTTTTCCCAAGATGCATTTCTCCAGAATGCTAAACCATAGAATGTCTAAAACAGGGGTGACAAACCTAATCCATGCAGAGCTGGCATGGGTGTGGGTTTTTGGCATGACCTCTCAATCAGCCAATAATAAAGCAGTAATTTTCAACTCCAGTCCTGGGGACCCACTGTTATTGGCTGATGGTGAGGTCATCCCAAAAACCCACACCCACAGCGGCCCTCCATGGATCAGGTTCGCCACCCCTGGTCTGAGATTCGGGAGGTGGAAAATGTTTTGTAATTAATTCTGATTGGTGCAAGAGGTACCTTTGGTTATCAATGTCCAAACTCGATGAATTCCTTAATCACTCAGACAAGACCCTTTACACAGGTTGCACATAGCTAGCTCATAGAATTTCTAAAAGCCTGTTATGTAGCCTATGGTCTAAGATATGGGTGGGCAATCTTATCCGCAAAGGGTGGGTGTGTGCGCAGGTTTTCGCTGCTCTAATTAGGTCACTAATTAGAGGACTGATTGGCTGAAGAGTCCTCACACCTGGGTTTGAACATCTGACCTAAAGGTTATCCCAAGAACCTGCATAGACACTGGCCCTTTGCGGATAAGATTGCCCACCCCTGGTCTAAGATGTCTGGTTCTAGACCGTGGATGGGCTTTCATTCTTAACAGACATTGTTCCCCTTCAATAACGTGACAGGTGGCGATCTTTGGACATTTCCATTCTGTACCTCTTTCATTCGGGGCAGTGATCCAAACAGCCTTTTCCCTTGATGAACACCCAGGATCCACTCTTTGAATAACACTGGAAAAGTCCCACACAAACGCTGTTCTATGAAATCCAGTCCCTCGTCAATGGGAAGATTCACACATGTCTTTCTGTAGGATTCTCCCACTGCATAAAATATTAACAGTACATTAACATTGCATTAAAATTTGATATTAACAAGGAATTTTGCAGTACTTTTTAAAATCATTATGTAAAGTATACAACAATATTTTGCCTTGAAATTACATGCAGGGCGAGCCATGTGATTAGAAAAGCTTATATTGCTTACTGAGTTGTTTCTAAGATTTTACCGAGGCAAGGTTGCACTTGGTTGTGACATATAACATTAAGGAACTATATTTATGATGCGTATGGTGATCCAAAACGCTCCGCTCTAAGAATGTGAAAGCAGGAGTAGCTTTTTCTCTGAGAGCAAACAGCAAAACCACTGAATGAGTGTAGCAGCTCGGAGTAGCCCTACCCTCACACGACGCGTTTTACGGCTCGAGGAGCTTTGGTCTTTCGCTAATGCAGAATTGCCCTGAGAATTGCCCATGTGCTTTAGACTCTGTAGCAAATTGTTCACGCCCTGGTGTGAATTAAATTGCCCCCTCGCAAATTGCCTGCTTGGGAGCAAGTGACCTGAGTGGATTTATTTACTAAGTTTTAGCAAATGGTCACTTGAATGGACGGCGCCTTTGTGATGCTGATTTTAGGGATAATTTGGATTCATGTCTTGTTGATTGAACCAATGGCACGCTTAAATCTCATGTTTCAAAATCAGATGTGTGTTTTATGTGGTCATAAAAATGTGCCTGCTAAAATTAGTGGGAAATGGTAATTAGTTCAATTAATAGTCAATTAGTTCATTAAATTGCAACGTCGTGAGCTTGATTTGATGATTTCCTCAACAAATACAAAGTTAGTCTTGTTTAAAATTTAGTCTAATTTAGTGTTGCTCAGGACTATAACAGGAAATAAATTCCTTATATGTGCAGTTTATATAATGTGATTTTGGTGGTACCGTTTATTTAATCAACAGTTTAAATGGATTTATTTAGTGGATTTATTTATTATTTTATGAGCCACTCCTTGGAGCAGAGGTATGACCCCCAGCTATGGTACAAGAGGTCTTGGGTTTAAATCTCAGGCAGTCCGGTTCCCAATACAATATAACAATTAATTGTGGGCAGTGGTGGCTTCATGGTTATGGAATCACACTTGTAATTGAAAGATTGCAGCGTCAAATCCCCAACCAGCAAGGTACTGCTCCCCAGGCACTGAATTGGCTGCCCCCTGCTATGTCACATCACATATGGGTTGTGTGCTGCACTGTGGTGTGTCAACAATGATCACTAAATTCTAATTATATTGAGTTGAGTTGCTTGAAGAACTGTCATGTGTCGATTTGTGATCCCACTCTCCTGTGTCCGCCCACACAGATCTTCTCCATGGCGGTCTTTTGCTCCATTGTGAACGAAGGCTACGTGAACAATGGGAGCGAGCGGCTGCGGTGCGTCTTCAATAGGAACAACGACGCCTGCAACTACGGCATCGTGGTCGGCGTCGGCGCCTTCCTGGCCAGCATCGGCTTTTTTGCTCTGGACATCTATTTCCCACAGATCAGCAGCGTGAGCGACAGGAAGAAGGCGGTGCTGTTGGACATTGCCTTCTCAGGTCGGTGCCCCGTCTAAAGAGCTGAAGCCTAGGCTTCTGTCCCAGCCGCTTGTATAGGCCGCGGAGTTTGAACACTGTATTTTCAGATCAACTTTATATTCCTTTGTTGATTCTTTGAAACAAGACCCTTCATGAACCTGCCTCTTAGGCTGAGTAATCCGGCTCCTCAGTCTCTATGACAATGTTTCCTAACCGGGTCCTCAGGGACCCACGGACGGTCCACATTTTTACTCCCTCCCAGCTCCTGGTAGGGAGCAAAAATGCAGACTGTCTAGCAGGGAGCTTGGAGAGAGCAAAAATGTGGATCGTCGGCAGTCCCCCAGGACTGGGTACAGAACCAGATCAAGGTTTACTGGTTGGTTGAAACAAAACCTTGGTCTGGATTTGTACTTTCTGGACCTGAACTTTCCACCTCTGGTTAGGATGCTGCACCTGTGGTTGGAAGGTCAACAGTTCAAGTCCTGTGGTCAGCAGAGTGATTTTACCGTTGGGCTCTTGAGCACGGCCCTTAACCGTCAGTTGATCCAGGGATGGTCTGACCCTACTTTCTCAAAAATGTATGTTGGCTAATTTAAATCTAGATCAGACTTTTCTCTATGTATATGTTGGCGGTTGTGCTAACAGTTGTGGTAAAGTTTCCTTTGACTCTATGAAAGTAATGGGTGCTCCGAGCGTAACTCATGGTGAGTCTGTGTGGTATTTTGTCACCAAACACACTGGAAGTTTATGAGTTTCATTCCACCCCAAAATTTTCCACTACAGCAGATGAAATAGATACATTTCCATGAACGAAAAGAACATGTGGTCTTTCCTATGTAGAGGAGCTTCATACAAATTCCCAGAAAACTCTGTGATGTATCTTTCCTCACAGTCTTGACAGACATGTTTATTATGCTTCAAACCTAAATGCCCATCGTGGTCTATGCTGTTTCTACTGGGAACATCTACATTTGAGGATTTTTTTAAGCTACCCACAACAAGGGAAGGGCCTTAAAGATGGATAGAGGGATCATTAGAACTTAGTTAATAAGGATCAAGAGGATACGTTAGAATGAGATCATGGATATATCGGATACAAGCCGCAAAAATGAGTTTCCTCCGTAGGGCGTCTCAGCTCAGCCTTAGAGATGAGGTGAGGAGCTCGAATTACAGCCACTGCTCCTCCGCATCGAAAGGAGCCGGTTGAGATGATTTGGGCATTTATCTAGGATTCCTTCTGGACCCCTCCCTGGGGATGTCCATCGGGCATGTCCAACTGGGAGGAGGCCCTGGGGCAGACCCAGGGCACGCTGGAGTGATTAAATCTCTCGGCTGGTCTTGGAACACCTTGGGATTCCCCCGGAGGAGCTGGAGGAGGTGGCTGGTGACATGGAGGTCTGGGAATCCCTGCTTAGACTGCTGCCACCACAACCCAGACCCAGATAAGCGGTGGAGAATAGATGTATGGAGGATGTGTTAGAGTAAAAGTTTAGTGAGGCAGGCGTAGAGGGGACACTTGTTCCTCAGGGCTGGCACGGACTCCACATGTTGAGACTAAGTGGGCTTCAACGCTGCTGCAGGTCTCTGGACGTTCCTGTGGTTTGTCGGCTTCTGCTTCCTGGCCAATCAGTGGCAGCGGACTTCGCAGAAAGAATTGCTGCTGGGCCAGGGCAAGGTCGCTGCCCGGGCCGCAGTGGCCTTCTCCTTCTTCTCCATCATCACCTGGGTGAGTTTTATGGGTGGTGGAGCTTAAAATGCACCACAGCCACAGTCACAACAACACAGCCCCAGACGCTAATGGGAAATAATCTATGACAGATAGGAAACAAGGTAATAAACACGATGTGCACTCAGTGCTTAGACACTGAAATGCATTTGCATTTAGTTTCTGACGGATACGTTTCTACAAAGTGACCTAGAAGTGAGGCAGGTAATACATTACAAGCATACAGCTGTCAACTTAGATACAAGTCCTGCTATGCTGAGCCCCTAATGAGTGATCAGTGCCGAGTGTGTCCCAATTCCAGGCAAAACACTCCAGCTTAGGGCAGTATGATGAATGATGAGAATCTTCATAAAAATGAGACCATACACAAGGGTGCATAGGACAGACAACAAGTCATGATGCCCCCTAGGTCCTCCTTTGGAGAGTATCAACTCTCGGGGCAACAACGGGATTTTACTGAGTCTGGTAGAGAATACTGATTCACCCAGCTACGTGGTAGGAAAGTTAGACTTGCTAGACGTAAAAGCCACCGCTGCACTTGGGGATACATTCGGGTAGGGATGCTTGGCACATGTCTCTACCAATATCGTGGGAATACCGTGTATGTTTAGGGGGCGGGGGGTTCGGGGCTGAACTGGTCCCTACCGATGTCCCTACTGGTCCCAAACAAACCTACGCCCTGGCCCCCGCATGCCGTTTGTATCCATGCGTCCCCTTGTTGACGATAATGGCCCTTTCTCTATTTCAGGGCCACCTCTGTCTCTTAACCATGGAAAGATTTAGAGGCATGTGCTCCACAGAGGACACACGTAGGCTGTTGACCCCTACTGTGGTGTAGGCGCCTGACCAGACAGCTAAACACTGCCGTTAACCAATCTCCAGCTTGCTAACCTACCAGAGTCTGACAATCCCTCTCAAACTAACAGTCTCCTTAGTCCTTACAGCGAGAGCAGATGCTCACTGACGTCACATAAAACCAGAAATAGGATGCTGTAATAAAATGGACATTGCTTTTGGATTCATGCGGAGTCACGAGTCTCCACCCCCCACCCCATAGCCCCCCCCCCCCCCCCCACCAACACTGCCTGGAGCTGATAAATAATGAAACAGCCTTCCGGCAGGCAATTAGAGCCACACCCATCTAGTCAGGGAGAAGAACAGACATCGCCGTCTCATTACATAATGTAGCCTCTTGTTCAAATGGCCAATCATTGCTTTCAGGCCATCTCCCCTAATGACAGAACCTGCTTCTGAAAGCAAACACCCATACGTCCTTGTACGGTCCGGTTAACTTCTTCTTGATGTCCCTCGGCGTACTGGGAGCTCACTGGCCGGTGTGTGCGGTTCCATGCAAGCAGGTGTGTTGGTTGATAGGGGGCGAGCTTTAACACTAACCCCTAGGGGTCTCTAGTTCAGTTGAGGCCTGGGGGGATCATTCAGCAGGTTATAAGTCAAGGAGACGGACTATTAGACTATTTGCATGGAAGCCACGCCCACATCCCCCCCCCGTAACCCCTCACTAACAGCATTAATCCCGTCTAAGGCCGGGCTGACTGCCAGGGCGGTGCAACGCTACCTGATGGGCACAGACATGAGCCTCTTCACCACGGAGCACATGGAGGAGAAGCCCGTCAGCCAGCCATACCCGACGCCCGAGGCCACGGTGGAAACCACAGACATCTACAACACTGCCCCGTTCTCATCTAACCCGGACGCTGCCCCAAAGGACTTCCAGGTGCCCACTTACTAGGAGTGACCCCCCCCCCCCCCCCCGAGGCTGCCATTCTCACCTGCAAACATCTACAGTCAGGATGAGCTAAAGTACACAATTTTTTTTTGTATTTTAGTCACAATGAAGGTCATTAGAATATGTCGTCTTTGTTTTTGAAGCCCCGCCAATCCCTTAGTGCAACCATCCAATGAAATCTGTTTGTTCTCCAAGCCCCTCAGCATCCCCCGCTGCTGCGCGTACCTTTACTCCTAATGTGCATGCATTCAGCTCCCAACCCTTTGATTTACTGATTTACTAGGGACAATAGAAAGTGTGCAGATTTACGATACTGTGCATCCGTAGCACCGGTGCTGCAAACACAGCCGACTCCCAGAAGACCAACAAACAGTTCAGAGACCATTCCAACCTGGATGCCCCCCTTATATAACACTAAGCACCGCCCACATGGCTGAGGTAAACCAATAGAATGCAAGATGGGTAAAACTGTCCATTTTGCTACATGTTCAGGGGGCCGCATGACGACCGTCTTGTCCGCACAGATAGTCATGTGAACCTAAAGTGACAACTAGAGCCACGTAAAAAACAAGCAAGGTTGTGCCCGTACAACTAAAGCAGATGCACGTAACACCTGCCATAACCAGCCAACATGACAAAGAGAGCAGGCGTTTATTCATACGGCTTCCAACATGCCCCATTTGCCGGTCCTTTACCAGAGAAAAACTGCCTCTTTTAGCCACCATTCAGGCGTTCATGAAGCTGTTTACGTCAGGAGACTGTTTAATGAGACTCCAGAGACGAAAGGTAGCATCAGTCATCGCGTCCTGGAAACGTTTAGCGTATGGTGTTTTCTGTCATATTCAATAGATCTCATAAATTTAACACAATAATGTAATGACAAGCGATTAAAGCAGTTATTCTACATATATCTTTGGAACGATATGAAACCAGTTTTGTGCATTAAAGGTAAATACTTGGGAAGTGTCAATCCATATGATTTGTGATTAAGTGCAATATTTATAGGATCTGTAATGCATTCTATCAAAAAAAAAAGCTAAAAATATAGATGTATTTATGCAAAGTTGTCAAGCTCTGTGATGTTTCAGAGTCGTAGAAGTGCAAGTTTATTATGTACACAGCGTTCCAGAAGATGGATTCCATCCAGGTGTCCAGGATGGAGACACTGACAGGTCTCGAGCGGGAGAGAAAAGAGGGAAAACGAGCCTGATTTTCACGATACTGCTCTTCCTGTCATCCCACACATAAGCTCACACTGGACACTGGCTACCCGGCTGTCTGTCCAACCAGCTTGTCTTCTTTGGAATCCCAGGGGTCTGGAGCCTATATTCTGGAAATAATGGGCACAAAGCAGGGAATAACCCAGGACAGGGTGCCAGCCTGTCTCAGGGCACACACCATTCACACATGCGCTCACACCTACAGACAAATTGGTAACTCCAGTTCACCTAACACAGTGGTGTACTGGTTAGTCCTGTTGTCTCCCAAGTCTCTGTGCCTGTGCTGGTTCCATGTGTATGGAGTTTGGATGTTCTCTCTGTGTCATTGTGGGATTTCCTCTGGTTCCCCCCCCCCCCCTCAAATTGTCCATAGGTGTGCGTGTTTGAGTGAATGGCGTGTGTGAGTGTGGCCTGCAGTGGGTTGGTGCCCCATCCTGGGTTGTTCCCTGCCTTGTGCCCATCCGGACCCCCGGCAACCCTGAATGGTACAACCGGTTACAGAAAATAGATTGATGTTTTGTGCCTGTGGGGGGGGGGGGAAGCTAAGTACCGAGGGGAAACCCCACGACGACACAGGGAGAGCATATACACTCCATCACAGCCCCCACTAGGCTGCTGATACTTAAAAATCAATTTACTCATTTACTTGACCATATTTGTAATTCAGAAATGCCAAAAAGTGTGAAACGATGTCGGTGCCGTTAGCCTTGCAGTGTAAGTGGATGGCGGTCATACACAGAGCGGCGTCGGAACACCCACTGACCCCAGCAAATCAGGACAAATGGTTCGGTTTTCTGTTTATTTGCCCGCCACCCCCTCGTTTAAGGAAGGGAGTGCAGCAGAAATTACAGGAAAACATCAGCTTGAAAGCGAAGTCCCTCCCAGTTCTGAAGAAGGCAGCGGCAGCAGGGAATATTTTCGTTTTCTTCTGAGAGATGGTGCAGGAAGCCTGACGTCATAGTTAAATGTTCGAATTAGCCATTGTAGCAAATTTTGTACTCCATTAAAATACTGCCTTATGCTTCTGGTAATGTTATCAGTCAAATCATTCCTCCTCTGTAGCATTGGGTTAAAATCAAAGGTGACTCTCTAACGGCTGACTGAGCATCCTGAGGGCCAACTGAACACTTTTATGAGAGTTATAGAGTGAGTCAACCTGGCTTTCAAAATCAGACACACATCCTTCTGTCTCATGGCCATGCAGGACAGAAATATACAGCTATGATGAAAACTTTTGGCCTTTAGATGAAGAATTGAGGGTCTCTGGCCCACAGGCAGGGTCTAACATGTTTTGTGCTGCAGACTAGTTTCCTCAGAGATTCTTAGAAGTTCCGGATCTCAACACAAAAGAATGGAGGTCAATCATATCTGTTTTAATTAGCATTTTCAGAACAGAATCTGGTCAATTAATTTGCTTGAAAGAGCCTGCATGAATAAGTCCCCAAGGGAAAAAGGAATAAAATCACCAATAAAATCACTAAACCAAATTAAACCACCAATCAAAATCATGGCAGAGACAGTCCTTATAACCAATCAGCAAATTGAAAGGTGTAAAATGCTTAACCCCCCCCCCCCCCCCGCCAAGTTATATACCCTGCACATGTTACTAAGAAATCCTCAATAAATCTGAAAATTGAGATACCGGTTGATGAATATACCACTAGTACTACTACCACTAAGAGTAATAATAATAATAAATCTGTTCTGTCACCACAAAATAAATAGCAAAGGCAATAATGATATTGGATTGATGAATTTGTGAACTTCAGTGTAACATGTGGAAGCATGTGGCTGTGCAGTGACTTCCTTTGTGGATGGACAGAAGCACCAGGCATCCAGGGTGCTGCTCACCGCTGCACAAACAGGAAATGGCTCCCTAATTCAGCAGAAATAAGCCCGTCTTCCACTGAACTTGGACATTTCCCTTCTCGGATATAAATTCGGAAATAGCTATATTTTCACATTATAGTTGGACAAAATATGGCCAAATGTTTTTCATGGGACTTTAATCCCCATGTCACCATATTCATAATGCAGGATTACTGACATCAATATTCTAATATACACATTGAATGCTGGAGGTTCTCTCTAAACTGCATATGCTTATAAAATTTGATTGAGAATACAGTAACAAAGCACAAATCATGTTCCTTAAGTGCTATTTAAAGTGCCCCAATGAAATACAAGCTGCAAAACCGCACCATTAGTTTCAACAAGACTAAGACAGACTGCATAAGTCTCTTTATCTGTTAGAGGTAAAACGGCACAGATTTCTGCTCAAGTTTCCAAACTGTACCGTTGACAAACACGTGCACGGGGCTCCCTGGCACCTCTTCAGAGATGCCCTTTATCTGTAAACAGCGTGAAAACACAGCCACCCACAGAAAAATGCATGAATAAATAACGCCATGTTTGTTTTATCCCGCCTTTCACTGCTACTACCAGTTAACAAAGAGCACCTGTCACCATGCCAGTGATAAGGCTGTTGGGGAAGTCACACGTGTCCAAATCAGACCAAGTGCGAGCTGTAGTGAGCATCTGCCGGCAAATGGGGCACGTGTGGAATTCTGACCACCAGCTGCTGGTTTGTCCAGATTCAACTCATATTATCACTCTGGGTCTTTGTACTAGCAGAGGACACTGTGTCCAGGATGTCATTCCTCTTCTGGCTCCTCTTCAGAATCTTCTCTGTTAGTTTTTGCCCATGATAGGGGATTCCTGGTCGGCTATTATTACCGACTCCTTAGGTTTCATTATGGAAGTGACTTGGACCCTGGTGGTAGGATTCTTCCTGCAGTGAGATGATCATCCAACAGAGGGCAGCAGCGACAGAGGTAGGTGGTAGCTGTCTTGTGAGGAGCATATTGCCACAATGTCCCTAAGCACAGCTAGTCTTGCCTTGGGGAAAACAGGGATGGATTCTGGACATGAGTGATGAAAAGTCACCCTCTTGGAAGGAGGTGTTTTCCAATGGCTAGGCAGAAAAGGGGCGGGACCTCAAGCAAGCTGAGAAAATGACCAGTGCTCAGATCAGGGCCTGTCGCTGTACTGTTGAGAAAGTACTTCTACTGTGGCCCAAAACCCAAATGGCTAAATACGGAGAGTCACATTAACATGTCAGACAAACAAAATATTTCATAGTTATCACCATCTGCGGTGTTTGACTATGCATTTCAGGAGAATCGCTTCCACAAAAACAACACATATTGACAATAAATGGGCAGCATGGTGGCTCAGTGATTAGCAATGTTGCCCGACTCCTTCAGCAATGGGGGTTTAAGAGTTATGAACCTATCTATAGAGTGTGCTTGTATGTGTTTAAGTACCTGCGCCCTGAAACAGACTGGTATACCCCTGCTTCATGCCCTGTGCTGTCTGGGACTGGCTCCAGGCCCCAATGCCTCCCTGACTGGGATAAGGAAAAGCCATTGAGCATCCATTCCCCGAAAAATATCAATGTGGTACCTAAGGGTACAGCTAACAGACTGCTCTGTGGGCCCTGTAATCAATCATCTGCGTATTTATTCTCCTCACACAGAAAGTGGTTTTCCTGGAAGTCCTCGCGCAGGTACTTGTAATCACTGCGGGCAGCCAAACTGAACATTGTCATCCTTATTGCTTTTAAATCACGGAACAGAAATACAGCAGCAGCTGATTCCTGGGGACTGTCCCCTTCTGCAGCTTCATTGGACGGTTCTAGCCCCGCCCCCTCACTGCTGCCTGCTGGGGAGGGGGCTGGCCTATATACCCATAGTAGTCCTGGATGCCACCAGCATTTCAGAAGTGACAGAAAAAGTGTTCTGTGTGCAGGTGCCTCAGCAGCTCGTCACTGTCCGGGTAACGGACATCACAAAACCGGCAGCGTGGCGTCTGTTTTATGAGCTCTCATCTGGGTTCCCCTCTGCTTCGTGCCAACCCAAGTCCCTATGACTGTACCACTCCTGCTCAGGTCTGAAAGCAGAACACAGCAAGCTATTATAATAAATCAACATGAAATCATGTTTCAATATTTATCGGTATGTGGGAGTGACAATAAAACGACGCCCCAAATCCTGTAACTGCCAAGATTTTCAGAATAATCTCCCACTACTCCTTAAAGTGGAGACTGTAGACTGAAACATAAACTCCCTGGTCAGGTAGGCGGGGCCACTTAAAAATGACATAATTACTTTATGTGTCACTTTGTTATAGGCATTTTAGTGAGAGGAGATTGCCTTTGCTTTATGTTAAAGTGCTACAAATTGCCCAAAGCCACCATCATAACACATTGCTGCAATAATTTAATGACTCCTGCTAACATGACAGTCCTCCTCTGTGTTCGGAGGCCCAGCTCTGGCAGAATACTCACATGTCCGTTAGCCCTTGAGCAAGGCCCTTAACCCCTAGGCATTGTGCCCCCCCCCCCCCCTCCCCAAACTTGCTCTCACCTTCATATGTGTCTGTGAGTTTCATGGAAAGCAAGATGGGACCTGAACTAATACTTGTGCAAAAGACAAATAAAGGATCATCAAGTGTGTTTACATAAGGAAGTGATCAGGAGGGTGTAAAATGAGAAGTGAGGAATGTAAAGTGTGTAAAGCGACAGGGAGATAATGGATGGATGGATGGATAAAGCGACAGGTTAGCTATTAACCCCAATACAGGCAGCACAATGCCAACCCACACTGAGTGCTTTTGCACAACACCTCAACGCAGCTTGGATCATACTGTCCCTGAAATAAATACGTATTTCTGGTTACACTCAAGCTGGTCAAACCACGTGGCTATTCCGGCGAAAAAACACGCACGCACACAATATAACAAAAAAATGCATCGCAATGTGTTCGTGGAAACTAATAAGAGCACTGATGTATCATCCAGTACGTAGGCTCTGAGGAAGCTGACTCTGCAAGCGTATTAGAACCGCACCAAAAATACTGCTGTCACAAGGACAGCGGTTGGATGCGGTGCGCATGCGCCTATGATTAGCAAAACAGCTAGATGCATCTCAAACGGCACTGGTCATGCAGTCTGAAAGTCAAAGCAAAAACAAGAACGCGACAAAAAAAGCAGGATCTGAAGGCTAATGACAATCACAGAAACAGTAAACACAAAAAGCCTGAGGTGATTGTAGCATTTGACCTTTGAGGGGGAGGGAGGGGGGCTGAGGAAGAAATACGGGACAACATGGCTAAATTGATTTAGAATAATACATTTCAGGCCGAGCTGAGACAAAAATAGGGTGGCTTTAGTCCCCCCCTCCCCCCCAAAAAAAATCGCATACAGTGGACAAGGTAAACACATTGAAAGACATTGTGTTAAAATACATACAAATACAAACGTTTAGGAGAATTGAGGTGGCAAAATGAAATTAAATGAAATAAAATGCAAAGCTAAACCGATGGACAATAACAGGTAAATGGAATAGGGTCTTATATATATACTTATATATAAGTAGGAGACGCGGTAATTTGGGTGATGCCTGACTACAATTTACAGTATGTTAACAAGAAAAACATAAGGAAAAGTACAACGAAATACAGGAAAAGGTGTGGCAAGACACATACATACCTACGTTACGAGAAACTCCAGAGAACAGGTCTAACAAATGCGTGCTTAATTGTCAGGACAAGCACTGAGAGTTTAATGTGATAAGGATCATTGAAATGATCGGCAGCAGTAAAAAAGCAGATATATGATCAGATGATCAGATAAAGGGAGTGACTGAAGCGGAACATAAGTTATAGCGGACAGATCAGGGGCGTCAGAAGCATTTTGAATGGTGGGGGGGCACACTGGCATAAAACTAATATTTTATGTTAAATGTGGGGGGGGGGTCCAAACGAATAATTATGAAATGGCCTCAGATTTAATGGCGGCGCCGCCCATGAGACAGATAAACTGTCGTGCCACCTCTGAGCCGAATTTTCAAGTGCTAGACATAAAATTAATAACTCGTAATTGGTATAAAAAATAAGTTCTAAATACTTCTCAAGGAATGTACGGCAACCTAGTGTGCAACAACTTAAATTGCTGGATACATTTATAAGCAGTGAACATTTTACCATGTAAAGATAACGGATAGTCTAAAAATAAAAGAAAAGCAATGGCAGAATTTTTTTTTTATTTGATTTATTTTTTTTTATATGAAGAGCTGAACACCTCGCCCAGCTGCTCCCAGCAGGCGGCGCAGTGCCTCTGAGCGCACAGCACCCTCATCCTGCTGGAGCAGCGCTGAAACACGGCGTGATCGTATTTATCCCAGCGCGAATATGCCCACCTCCTGGCGGCAGGGCACACAGTACTGAACAATCTCCCTGCTGGACTCTGCATGGCGGTGGAAGGCGCACACGGAAACGAGGTGAGGGCTCTCCCATCTTTTCCCCATCCATGTTGCTGGCGTAATTGCTCGATTGAATCGCTTTCACTTTCTCCCCCCGAAACCATTTTTCTTTGGAAATTGGACGATTGCGTCATCAGAGCTCCATGCTCTGATTGGTCAAAGCTGACGCCAATCATAAATGATAGGCCCGGCAGGTTCGGGAGGCGGAGGGTGGGCTGGAACGGGACAGGGAGCGACAGAAAGAAATAGCTGGTAAAAATGGACTGAGGTTTAATGTCCTTTATAGCGATAATGATTAAAATGTGATTTATTATTATTTTAGTTTTTACCGCAAAGACGGCTCATAACGAAGGGGAAGAAAGGTAAAGGTAGAGGTAACGTTTATTGGTGGATATTAACCGGAAATCACAAGCGTCACCAGATTTGTGTTTATTACAAATGCGCACATGTCCATGGAGCAACGCCACCGCAGGCTTTTGTGTCACGCACAGAATAACTTTATGATGGTGAATTAATTTCAGTGTTTTAAGTAAGTAAGTAATATTTATATTGCTTACCAATTTTGTCGTTTTGTAGAGATTCTTTTTTAAAGTGCAGAAATCTTCCTGGAGAGTTTGTTAGATGTGCAAGCATAATATTTTTAGTGTTAAAGGAGAATGGGTTCCAGTTTGCTGGTTTGTTTGGCATTTTTAACCAAGAAATGAATCTAACAACTCAATTTTCCCAAGTATGCTATTTGATAAGCTTGACGTGGATTGAATCCAGTGTTTTTTCACTGCGTCTATTAGTTATTTGCTAAAGAGGCCTGACCAGAATCTGGAGATAGAAGCACGGCGTCTCAGGAACTTTTATGATAAAAGATACATTCCTGTGTTGCTGTTAATGCAAAACTGCGCAACTTGTTGCTGTAGCTCCCCTACCAGAAAATTCCAGTCCTTTTTAATCACGATCGAAACAGCACGTAAGGCTGCGAATGACAGAAACTGAGGGAGGAGAAGTACTATAGAAATATCCCTGCCCAGATTTCATGTTATTAAATTGAGAGGAAATTGTTCTGGTAGAGCACTGAACCCAGCGTATCATGTTACATCTACTTTGAATTGTAGATGTTTGAACAGCCTTTATTATGAGAACCTAGTTTCTATGACAGAGTAATAGTTCGATTTTTTTTTTCTGCAGGAAGGGTTCAGCCTTGCGTGGGAGCCCAGGGAGCCACCTTCTCAAGAGGCTGACAACAAGACCCAAGGAGTCATGAACGTCACCAAGGGGGGCCTGATCATCTTCACAGCGAACTCGAATCCTGCGGGCAGGGAGCTGGGAAAAAGGATTGCTGAGTGCGTATGGTGCACATGATGAGAATGGTCTCTGAGCATGTATTTAGGAAAAGCAGGGCTTTTGTATTTTGACTTAGTGAGACTTTTGCAGGGATGGCAATTTATCATGCCCCCCACCCCCTCAAATTCAGCAAAGTTTTAATGTGGGGGATTAGGGTCAGTTTTTAATCCCAGTCCAGCCCTGTGGAACTACTCAACCCTGGGACTTGGAGACTTTGAGGGTGGAGCTGTACAACTGTGTGGCATCATTCAATTCAAACTCTTAGCAAAGAGACACACACGTACCCTCACTGGCCACTTTATTAGGTACACCTTGCTGGTACCTATAAATTCAATAAAGTGCAAGAAAAAAATCCTCAGAGACTTTGGTCCATGTTGACTTGATAGCATCACACAGTTGCATATTTGTCAGCTGTACCTTCATGATGCGAATCTCCCATTCTGCCACGTCCCATAGGTGCTCTTTTGGATTGAGATGTGGTGACTGTGGAGGCCCTTTGAATGCAGTGAATTCATTGACATGTTCAAGAAATCAGTCTGAGATGACATGAACTTTGTGACATGGCGTGTTTTCCGGCTGGAAGTACCCATTAGAAGCTGGGTCATAAATCATAAATGGCCATAAATGGATGGACATGGTCAGCAACAAGACTCAGGTAGGCTGTGGCATATGAACAATGCTCAGTTGGTATTAAGGGGCTCAAAGTATGCCAAGAAAATATCCCACATACCATTACACTACCAGCAGCAGCAATAACTTGAATTATTGTCACAAGGTAGGGTGGATACATGCTTTCATGTTGTTTATGCCAAATTCTGACCCGACCATGTCAATATCGTAGCAGAAATCGAGACTAATCTGAGTTTTTCCAGTTTTGCATTGTCTAATTTTGGTGAGCCTATGCCCACTGTAGCCTGTTTCCTGTTCTAAGCTGACAGGAGGGACACCCAGGTTGGTCCTCTGCTGCTGTAGCCCAACTGCTTCAAGGTTTGACATGTTGTGCGTTCAGTGAAGCTCTTCTGCATACCTTGGTTGTAACGCGTGGACTTACTGGAGTTACTGTGGCTTTTCTATCAGCTTTGACCAGTCTGACCATTCTTCTCTGGCCTCTGTCATCATCAAGGCATTTTCACCCAGACTACCACCACTCACTGGATATTTTCTTTTTCAGCCCATTCTCTGTGAACCGTCGAGATGGTTGTGTGTGAAAATCCCAGCAGGTCATCAGTTTGACATTCTTGTACCAGCCCCTTCGGCACCGACAGCCATGCCAAAGTCACTCTCTTGCCCATTCTGGTGACGTGAACGTTAACTGAAGCTGCTGACCTGTATCTACATTGTAAAAATTACGCTGCTGACCTATGGTTGGCATATTAGATATTTGCTTAAACAAGCAGTGGAACAGGTGTACCTAATAATGTGGCCAGTGAGAGTATATTACAGTGGGTTATTGTCTTACGTGAGGTTAAAATGTGTGGTATAAAAAAATTGCCTTCGATTAAATATAGTTAAAATGATGTGGCACAAGTCAGAAATAAAACGTTGCGTAGTTACGCCTTTGTTACGGTGAGGAAGAGAGTCTGCTGTATTTACCTTGCCGGCCCATTGTTTATTAAAGCTTGTTAGTATTTTTTCCTTCTGGTTGGACTCTTGTATTCGCCTCATGCTTGTGGTTCAATTCGTGTCCTGCAGGCGTCTCGGGGTCGAGCTGGGCAAGGTGCAGGTGTATCAGGAGGCCAACCGAGGTGGGTGTTGTTCAGCCTGGCTTGGCTTGGAAATGCGTTGTTGCTGCTGTGTGACATTCAGCATGTAAAGGCCTCAGTTGTCATAATCAGTATCTGTATGTTTATAATTTGTGTACATGAATAGCATAGGATGTGTGGTGTGAATGTAATCACTCTCTGCATGTGGTGCACGAAAATGAGGAATTGGCATTGCACACTTTCTCTGTCACATGCTGCCACCACCCTCTGTCCCCACCCATATAGATATGCCTGTTGGGCGGAGGAGTGAGTGGGGAGGGTGTCACTTTTTCCCTTCCTTGTTTCCCCAGAGACTCGTGTGCAGATCCAGGAATCTGTGCGTGGCAAAGATGTTTTCATTATCCAGACCGTTTCCAGGTAGGTCTCTGGTGCTACGTCACACACTGGCCTGTAGAGGGCAGTGTTTCACTTCAGTCTTGCTCGCTGCCATAACCCACACATTTAGCTTATGAAATCAAATGAAATACTATATTGTAAGACGCTGTGCTGTGTATGAGACACGTTTTATTATGCATGCATCCATGCAGCAGAGAGATGGGGGTTTGGGGAGGGGGTGAATGTGTAGTGTATATCACCAGGCGCTTGTCGGTGCTACCCCAGGGACGTGAACACGACCATCATGGAGCTGCTGATCATGGTGTACGCCTGCCGCACTTCCTGCGCCCACAGCATCACCGGCGTAGTGCCCTACTTCCCGTACAGCAAGCAATGCAAGATGAGGAAGCGGGGCTCCATCGTCACCAAGCTGCTGGCCTCTATGATGTGCAAAGCGGGTTAGGTCTCCTCCTGCCCTGGAAGGGGGGGGGGGGGGTTACATCATGGTGCCATGAGAAATGGCAGAGAAGGCTTTTGGTTGCTGCACTGGTTGCAAGTGGTTACAAGTCTCAGCTTTGGAATATGTATGCTACTAATCTATGCCACTATGTATGCCACTAGCCATAGCCACCGACAACCCCCCCCTGCCGATCGGTGACCGCTGCTATGTTTGTTTTGTACTAAGGCCTGACCCATCTGATCACCATGGACCTGCACCAGAAGGAGATACAGGGCTTCTTCAACATCCCCGTGGACAATTTGCGTGCCTCTCCGTTCCTCCTGCAGTACATCCAGGAGGAGGTGCGGTGCCCCCGGGCAGTGGAGTGGGCGTCGTGCCCGCTCATAAACGCCTTCCTTTGAGCCTTCCCGCCGTCCCCTCCCTCGTACGAGCCTTCCATCCGCGGCCCTGCGCTTTCTGCAGGGTAGGGAGGCCTCGCTCTCGCCTTTGTGGCGCCTTCTGCTGACGTGACCTGTGTTGTTTTGACGCTCGCAGATCCCCGACTATAGAAACGCGGTAATTGTGGCCAAATCTCCAGCTTCTGCCAAAAGGTAATCTTCTCCTTTGCAGCCCTGCCCAACGATAAATTTGTGTTTTTCTTTTTTTTTTTTGTCTTGAGGTGTGTGTGTCTGGTACTGGCAGTCCGTATCCGTACAATGCGCTGTCGAAGTCAGTGTTTACCGTGTGCAGTTACCTGACCTGACCTTCAACTATAAACCTACCCCCCCCCCTCCCCCCCCCTGGCCCCACCAGGGCGCAGTCCTTTGCTGAGAGGCTGCGGCTCGGGATCGCGGTGATCCATGGCGAGGCACAGGATGCCGAATCGGACCTGGTGGATGGACGCCACTCCCCACCCATGGTGAAGAACGTGGCCGCCATTCACCCCAGCCTGGAGATCCCCTGTGAGAGATATACCTTACTATCCTCATCTGTTTGCCTTGTGTTATGCGAGCACAGCATTGCAATACAATACATTAACTCCTCGGCTAGAGCGCCACCTGCTGCACAGGCGGGCTAATTGCGCTATGGTTACTGTTCTGATATCCAGTGCTGATCCCAAAGGAGAAGCCGCCGATCACGGTGGTGGGAGATGTGGGTGGCCGGATCGCCATCATCGTGGTGAGCTGTAAATCCAGAATTCGTGACACTTGTGACATTACTGCAGCTGGGGGGGGCGGCGTGGTCTTTCGTCTGCTTTTCATGGCTCTTTTGTGCCTTGCAGGATGACATCATTGATGACGTGGACAGCTTTGTGGCCGCCGCAGAGACTCTGAAAGAGAGGGGGGCCTACAAGATCTTCATCATGGCAACGCATGGCATCCTGTCCTCGGACGCCCCTCGCCTAATTGAGGAGTCTGCCATCGACGAGGTGAGATGGGTCCCTGACGTGGGTGGGGGTGGGGTCTCTGGGTTGTGCCACCATACTGTGAGAATGGGCTACCAGAATCTGGGTGCATATTTGTCTGGTACTTGGTTTACTCCAGAAGCTACATGAAGTTACTCAGTATCTAAAAATTTGCTCTAACTTGAGTTTTTATTTTTAAACATGTGGCTCTGATACTCTGCAAGCTCAGCGATTTGGGCTCATCTCAGCAGCTGGATCAGGACATATTGGGGAGGGTGGGAGGTAACAGTTACTATTCCCTGTCCTCCCCCGTCCTTGGCAGGTGGTAGTGACCAATACCATCCCCCATGAGATCCAGAAGCTACGTTGCCCCAAGATCAAGACCGTGGACATCAGCATGATTCTGTCTGAAGCCATCCGCCGCATTCACAACGGGGAGTCTATGTCGTATCTGTTTCGCAACATTGGACTGGATGACTGAGTTTTGGAGAGGGGGGGGCACTTTGACACAATCAATCTTCCCCGACGCCATTCTACGTCTTTTTTGTTCTTTTCACGTGAAAAAGTCAGCTTTGGTCTTTCTTCCGTTGGTTGCCCTTGGTTATGTTGAAATGCTTTAACTTGTAGTCCAGTAAAGTTGTTATTGTTGTTCATGTTATTATTAATCGGCCTTCCTTTAACAAGCAACCTTACGGCAAGTTGGCGTAACCATATCATGGTAATTAAGACTGACGTAACTAGATCGTGGTCACGTTATCCCGGTAAATCTTGCCGAGAAATGTAGGCCTGGCGTTACATAACCCAATATCTATCTGTGGCTCTCCGTGCAAACCGCATAGGTTAGTGATCTTCTCTCATTTCTGCGACTGTCGTTTCTTCATCTGTCATGTGCAGCCTCATTCTTTAAATTTCCTTCCCCGCTCTTTACAGCCCTCGTCTGGCAGGACTTATGGCATTCTCAGCCCCCGATGATCAAGACGTGTCTCGGCGTCACATGTTGACAAGTACGCCTTCGCTCATGGTAATGACACTGCTCTTTCTGAGGCAGCCCGGAGCAGATTAACAGCCCCTGATTGCTACGTTGCTGGTGGGGAAATTCACAGCAGTGGGTCTGTCGGTTCCTTTGTTGCGGAGACAGACGCTCTAAGATGCCAAATGAGATGATTAGTGTGCTGATTTTTCATTTTTTGCCTTTTGGTGCAGTAATCTAAGTGGTGGGAATTTTGATAAACGGTTGCACTTTGTTGCCCTCTGTCCTTTAAACTATTACAGCATTGCAATCCGGCATTTTCCAGGAGCCTGGGAGTTAGTCATGGGGTGTATTAAAAGGTACCGTTTCACTAAGAGTGTAGACCTTCAGACTGTGCTAGAAGAACACTGACCAGAAACCAGGTAGACCTGGTCAATATATAGTAAGTCTAAATATTCCTGGGCATAAACCTAGTATTTGAAGTTTCATTTTCTGTACAAAACTAACACTCTTCACAGGCTTTGCTTTCGTTGTCGGCAGCCTGCAATGACACACATTGTTGTACATCGACTAAAATTTGGTAGATGCCATTCCACAGAGACAAGGCCGCTATGACCTCTGGTGAACCATTTAAAAGGGTCGTATAACCAAGAATTTGAGGAGCCTGTTTTAAGGGACCTCCGGATTGTCTTCGAGTGTTAACCCGAAAGGAACGGCTTATTTATTTTTGGCAAGTTCGATCAAATAAACGGAGAACTGAGAGCCGCCGTCTACCATATTTGTCCGCCTTGCTCCTTTTGTTCTGTCGGCCTGTTCTAGAGGACGACCTCCTGCAGCAGAGGGCTTATTGACGTTACCCACACCTCCCACCCCCCCCCCCCCCGACTAGCCTGGTCATGCTTGAGATGCCCATGTGAATTGCGGTCTGTCGCTCCAGCATTTTCAGCCACGGTATGAAAGCCAGTGTTCTGTGTGAAAGTACTCCGCAAAATACCAACAAACGCCTTTAGACTGCAGTGTGTCATACTGGCTTTTCAGGTCCTCTGCCTATTGTGGAGAACCCAGTGATTTGTATCTTAGGTTGAAACAATTGAAATATGCAAGGTACTTATTTCTGGGGTAAAATTTAACTGCAAACCTTTTGATGGCAGAGCAATAAAACTTATCTTTTTCTGCATCTTGGACTTTTAAAAGGGGCGGGGTGGGGATA
This sequence comes from Paramormyrops kingsleyae, assembly GCF_048594095.1. Classification (NCBI taxonomy): domain Eukaryota; kingdom Metazoa; phylum Chordata; class Actinopteri; order Osteoglossiformes; family Mormyridae; genus Paramormyrops; species Paramormyrops kingsleyae. The sequence goes on along the minus strand of NC_132818.1, from coordinate 14,730,941 downwards.
ATAGTCAATGGCAATATAATTCAGTTGTTGACATAGGATAATTTTTTTTTGCAGTCCCTCCCAGGTGATAAGTTTCTGTTTCAGGTTCCCTTGCACTTATATGGATATGCAGAGGAAATGAGTGTATGATTTGTTAGCAGTTCATGAGTGATGGAGTGCGACCCAGGCACCTGGGCCGAGAGCCGTGGTCGTCGATAACTGGAGGTTGCAAAATATGAAGAAAAGGGAGGGAAAATACAGTACTGCGCAAAAGTCTTAGGCAGCAAAAAAATCTTCATGCGGCCTGTCAGTGTCAGCTTCTCCATTTCACAACCTCTGCTAAACTCACTCCATTATTTCCAGCCAACTGTCCACACACCCCAGTATTTTTTTTTGAGTCAGCCGCTCGCACGCCTCGTATGGCTAATCAATATCTCATTAACTTTTTTAAGTAATTAAATTACATGAGCTGGTGGTGAAATTTAATAATTACATGGAATGGCTGAGGTGCCCCTGAGGAGAGGTTTGGGAACTGAAGCGGTGATCATCTAGCCACCCAAGAAGATATCAGTAACTTTTTGGAGAAGAGATTCTTATGAGTTTTATTTTTTATCATGTTACTCTTAATTTGCATATGGTCTAATGCTAAATTGTTTTTTTTTTTTGTTCTGAGCAAAATGCACGTACGAGTCAGATAAATTGCTTTAAACATTTCTTTTGACTGCCTAAGACTTTTGCACAATACTGTATTTCCTGAATTATCTCATGATGAAAAAGCTCTGCTATTATGTGGTCACAGAGCCGTGGGAGCCTTAACCCAAAGTTCTGACTGGAATAATATCATGGATCATTTTTAGAAGAATAACTTTATTCATGTGTTGCGTCGATCATATGACCGAATCTGTCAGTCAGCTCCACGTACGGAATGTAAACACCCGACCATGCCTTTTACCTTTCAGCAGTACTCGTTGTGCCTTCTTTCTGCTCAGTTTACAGGTGTTTACGGAACCATGGGAGTTTACCACAATTTTCGAGTAATTCAGGTTCAATACCAGTGTTATAGAATTATCCTGAAACTCAAACCAACAAGCCCTATAAATGAAGGGATATCAACAAGACACATAATCGCGTTAACCACTCCCCAGCGTGTGTGTGATCGGGGTCGACCCAGATGCCGGTTATTGTAACATCCTGGCTACTCGCGTGTCACGTGATCACTGCCGGGGGACTTTGCACAGCTATCTGGCCATGAAGGCGTATGGGTCAGAGACGGAGTGAAGGAACGGACTCGCTTGGCATCCCGTGCAATCCTCCACCTATTATCGTCCTCTTAAAAAAAACAAAAACAAAAAAAAAACAACAACAAAAGCATGCTTTTCCAGAGCTTAATTAGTACAGAGATGCGTGTCAAAGCTGGAACCAAGAACCTATATGATGGACCTCGCATTCACACGTTACCAGTGTACAGTGTATTTATTGAATATATCACAAAACAGCCGAAAAATGAGGTGAAGGATGGTTTACTTCTGACAAACTTCTGACAAACTTCACGCACCTGATAGACCAGCGAAGGGTAACAGTATCATGATAAGCTGAACTGAGCTGTCAGACCCTAATCTAGATGATAAGACGAGTAAAGCTCACAACTAGAGGTCATATCTGAGCTGAGATTTGAAAAACCGGAGTGAAAGTACAGGAAATTGCTTTTTGTTTCGCTGTAATTCCGTTCTTAGCGAGACATGAGCTGTTTGGGTGGTTATGGAGCACATCCAGGTTTTTTTTTTTTTTTACCCCAGTTTTTTCTTTTTTGCAAACAGGGTGGAGCAGACAATGGTGAGCTTAACGATTTTCTCTGTGGAAAGGTGTGGCTGCAGCAGGGGTGAGTCAGGTGTTAAGTCTTGTCTGCGCAGGTGCTTCTTGGCGGACTTGTGCCAGGCATCAGCTTCCATTCTGTCAGGACAAGCAGGTGAGCTGCAGGATGCAGAGCAGGTGAGGCGGGCGTAGCTATGAAACCCACTGGAGATGCATCAACCCACACTCTTTGGTACAGGGTGCTGGGGGAGGGGGGGAAGAAAAAAAACTATGCTTAGACCAAAAAGTAATCGTACCCCGCCATTTTTAAATAAACTTGCAGGGTTTTTCTCATCTCAATACAGCAAGCACCAGACAGTAAAGCAAACAGAATTTAGACTTTATGGTCAAAAGACCGTACAAAGAAGAGGATTCTGGGTAGGGTGGGTCTTACTGATCGAAGACCCTAATTGTACCCAGCACATGACATTTCAAATTCACGTCTCAACTCCATACTGCAATATTTGATCTTTACACCTAGCACAATACTTTAATTACACATAATTGGGTGCATGAAAAGCCAAATCATCTTTCTGGAGTCTTATTTACATAAAAAAGGCACCTAAAGCACTATGTACCTACTAACCTTGTAATCTCATTCTGGGAAACATACAAAACTGAAACGGGAGAACGACGTAACTTGTAGAGACAGTGGCCTCTGATTCAGCAGTGAGGAGGGTTGAGGAATTTGAACCTTTACAGATGCAGGCACATTCACTAAATAGGCATGCAGAATCGGTGATAATCACCTCCTCCCAAGCTGAGCGACACCACTGCTTCTCCTCGTCGGCGCGGATGGATGTACGGATTGCTTGTTTCAAGCAATTCCCGTCTAACATACATGTTACGCAACAGCCATTGAAAACTTTTCAGTTTAACTCCCACAGATAAAATTTTCAGATATAAAGGCATCCTTGAACGTCTTTTGATTGTTGAAATCCACAAAACTATGCTAGATGCCGGATTGAGGAATATATTTTTGCTTAAACTGTTTTGCCTCGGTCCGGCCCTGGAAATGTTGGGTGGGCCACAGGATTACCTAAGGGAGTCGGAGGGTGTGTGTGTGAGTGTGGGGGAGGGGGGGCACTGTCCCAGCCCAAGCCTAACCAAGCCACCTCCCATGGTCTTTATATCGTTAGAACGGCAGGACAGAACTGCAGTTTATGGAAAAACTAAATTATGAGAGCCAAAGACACCAAGCCAATGTGCTGAGGACACAGTCCCTGATCCACAGCCAGATCATGATTTTTATATTCAGCTGTAACTCACACTATAAAAGCCACCATTTTGTTCAAGGCCTGTCATTCATCACATATGTGCATTACTCATACAGCCAACCCTAACCCTAACCATCTTACCCCAAAATGAAAAGTGTTCATTACACAAATTCCTCATCTCTCCCCACCGGCAATACATGTAACACTCATTTATGTGGTTAACAATACATGATTTTTCGTAACACACATGATTCACAGTTTTCATACGGGATCGCAAATTTTACAACCTAATTACATTGTAAATACAATCATAAGTCTTGTTTTCTTACCATCATTTTTATTGAACAATAAAATTGAAAAACAGTGCTAACGCCAATACAAATTACTGTGTACAAATAATTTTCACGGCATTGTGACCTATAAAATTTCACGTGTCTCCTACGTTATGTTCCTCAATTGTTTTCACTCTTACATGCAGAAAATGTACGTGTCTGTCCAAACAGATAAAGACAATGGGGATTATTGGTTTGGCAAAGTACAAGCCACTCACTATCATAAAGACTTTCGATCTTTAAACTCCATGTCACCTTCAGAATACACAAAGGACTAGATAATCACACAACACTTAGGCTTTTCAGGACTTTCATAACAGAGTTACGAAAAATATTTCCTACACGTGGAATGGAGGAATGCACAGCCTAAGAGCACCGCTTTTGGTACCAACTTTAACCAAAAAGCTAAATCGACAGTCAGTTGACTGTAGGTTAGTTGCTTGTGCGTAATAATCATACTCATCATCTGAGGTTATATCTTACATTTTGTTTTTCTTGCCATTCAGGAGACCTCATTATTATGAGCTCCACCATAAGTCAAAACCACCCAGCACCAATCTTCTGATTATCACCCGAACCCCTGCTAGCAGAAACCACGTCTGGCCACCATAACTGTCTGCCCTGGTCAATCAAGGTATAATGATTGAGAGTTATGTGTCAAGGTTCAAACAGTATCTACTAAAAGGGAAACATATTAAACCAAAAAATAAAAATCCTAAACAAGCAAGAGTCATGATGGTATATATTGTCGATCAGGGAAGGATTCCGCTTGATATATGTTGCTGACCGTGGGGGAGTGAAGGTGTTGACTAGATTGATCGGTTGACCGCTGTCGTGTAATTAGCACCGCTCCTGTACGGCTGGCTTTGCGACTGTTTCAGAGTTTTGCATGGTTTCTAGGGGAATGCTTGAGATCTTCCTTTTCAAGTGTTTAAAATTAGAGAGGCTAGCTACTGGGATTCCAAACGAGGCCCGACTGTCACCCCAAGCCATAGGGTACCTGCGGAATAGTCTGCGTTGGCTTGACAGCCTACCAGTCTTGGGTTTAACCAGCTGTTCTTGGGCCAGCCTATAAAGGAAGCTCTGAGAATTGCCCATCTGAGCTGAGACGTCTCCGGCACGGGTTCCGTGAGCATAATGCACTCTATTGTGAGACAGATGGTCACTCTGTCCCGCCTTGCCACGGTTTGTCTTGACTGCACGACGGCTTCTTCTAAGTCCCTCGTCCACTGACTTGGTGCGACCTTGTTCCAGGTCTTGCTGGACGGACGGGATAGTGCTACCCGTGGAATGGCGGGAAGCATGTTTAAACTGTAAACAGAAGCGTTCGTTAATGTCCGAGGGAATGTTTGATATGTACGTACAAGTAGCATGTCACAAAACAGGGAGCAGAATGTCAAGGAGCTGGACTCACCTGAGAGACAGGTATCTAGCACCTTATATTTAATATTTATCGGTATAGTAGTCCCCTATATCCGCAGGTGATAAATTTCAATACCTACTGCTGAAACCACGGATAATAGTGAACTATCCGTGGACCCCACATATATACTAGTGGCACACATTGTGGAAACACTTCCAATTTTTAGATATTACAGAACTTTATTCAACCGTCGCTTCAGTTACTAATTTGATCGTCCAATGTATATTTGTAAACATTCTTTGATTGTTTATACACATTATCGTGTAGTAATTTTTAAAGCTAATGCTAAAAATGCTATAGGTGTTTCCACAATGTTGACCACCAGTGTATGTAATTTTCATGTACTTACATATGATTAATGATAAATTACACACAATAAGACGGACATTACCAGAATTGAATACAGTAATAGTAAAGTACATTTGTACGTTATTATACAGTACTGTACTCTCAAATGAAAAGGATTCTTACATTTTAGCTTAATTCTCAAGAGACAATAGAGCAATGAAAAAATATCATGTATCAAAGGATGACAGACCAATAAAAATGATGCTTTTTATACCACTCTAAGGACAAAGGAACAATGAAAACACATTACAGATTTCACTTTTTTTTTTCGGACCGTGGTGAACTGCCGATAACTGAAACCGCAGTTACTAAAACTGTGGATTTGGGGTGGCGGGGGGGGGGGGGGCTACTGTATTAGCATATTTCAAAAGGGTCCATACCTTCATTTTGTCTCCATAAGAGTCTATGGAGATGCAGTTTTCTTGGACTTGCTGTTTTTTAACCAGCTCTCTGTTCAACCTTTTATCTTTTTCCAGCGGTGGATCTTTCAGAAACTGGGTAACCGCTTGCAGTCCATTAGGATTCTTGTCATCCTCCGCAGGAATTGACATGGCATGTGCTCCGTTGACTAAATGCCCTGGCTTCAGCTCTGACCCGGCACTGTCAACACACTCAAAAAATTCCTCAGATGTCGTCGAGGCAGCAGACCCCTTCCTGGGAGACTCATTCACTCTGTGCTCATCTGATGTCATTTTTCTATGTTTTTCTTTCTGATCATCTCTGTCCAGACATGTCTCACTACCATCTGATAGTGTAGCTGAGGAGAACACACTGTCCTGTTTAGTAGTACTGTGAGGTGCCTGATAAGAAGTGACACCCAATGGACCTGGATGGTTTTCAGACAGCTTCAATGCACTGACCTCTTTACAAGTAGCTGCATCAATTACCAGGTGAATAGTTCTTGGTTTGGGGACTGGTGGGGATGCAGTCTCCTCTTTTGCCAGGACGGGTGTGCTATTCAGCGTCTCAGATTTTGTCCCTGGGTCTTTTACGCATCCTCTTTGTTGGAAGTTTGTTTGTTCTGGTTCCAAGGCAGCTATAGAACCTGTTTGGTCCAGACGTTTTAGACCTTTCTTAGTGTTACTTCCATGGTGTTGGGGTTCTTTGCCTTCTATGTCCTCAGAAACTGGGTCATCTAGGGCTCCTTGGAATTGAGACTGTATTTGTTTGGGGTTCTGGGTCCTTGGAGAACCTGTTTGATCCAGATTTTGTGCTCTGTTCCCGGGTTCCTTGTGGATTTCTTGGTGTTGGGACGATTGGTTCTGGCTTAACTGAGGGCCATGTTTCTGTGTGGGACAGGCCTTCTCAGGAAGCTGTTCTTCTGGAACGACGAAGGGATCTTTGAATCGGATGGCCTGTGATGTCTCGAACAGCTCGGAGCGCATGAGGTAGGCGTGCATGGGCTTGCTGGAGTCGCGGACGTTGATAAACCCTATGACATCACTCGGAGGATCAGGCTCAGGCCAGGTGGGCAGGTATGGAATCAAGTTGATTCGCTCGAGATGCAGAAGACCAGGGTGAATTGGGATCGGCTCTGGTATCTCTCGTGGAGGTCGGAGCACTTTTGGCACAGGATCTTTGCTACCTTTGTTTTTTTCTGAGTCCTTCTTACTTTCAGACTCTTGGAGATTACTGCTAACCAATGCGTATTTGGGATTGATGCGTTTGCGGGCTACAGCAGCAGGTATCGGTGCCGGGAGAGGTGGCGTGATCGGCTCCGGCTCAGGCTCGTCCCCCATGTCCACCTCACTCAGGTCCACACTCTGAGACCCCGAATACAAGTCCTGAAAGTGCTTATCGAAGGTCTCAACCGCCTGGCCTGTAAGAACTGTGATGAGGTTCCGGTCCAGTCTGGAAGCTGTCCATGTGTAACTGGAATATATCAGAGTTAAGCAAGTCAGGTTAAGCAAGGCTGAATCCTTGTTCATGCTATGAAGCAGCATTTCCTAATCCAGTCCGTAGGGACCCACAGCTGGTCCATGATTTTGCTCCCTCCAAGCCCCCACCCAGACAGTACACATTTTTGCTCCATACTGGGAGCTGGGAGGGAGCAAATATGTAGGCAGTCTGTAAGCAGATTGGGAAACACTTCTATACAATGTGTCACTAGTTTAATACAATGATTTCATTTATGAATCATTCAAAATACAGACAGACTTCATATCTGCCTCGGCACGTACCTGTACGACCCAGATACTGCTCTGTCCCCATCCACAAACATGAACTTCTGTGCCAAGGACCCAAAGACTTTCCTGGCTGATCGGGTATGAAACTCCACCCCTCTAGTGCATCGGACCCTCAGGTTCTGGGAAAGTAATTGATATGGCATAAGGAAAGGTTTCATTTAAAAAATATCAGACAGTTAGTTTTAAAACCATGACCTTCCAGCTGGGTTCCTCAGAAACCGGCATATTTTCCAGTTTTCATCTTTAATCCCAGCTAAGCATATTATTACCACTGTCTACCGATGAGCACATCCTTCCCCGATGCACCACCTGTTTTTGGTTCACTCCCCTTTCACCTGTTTTTCTCTGTTTTGCACTGTCTCGTCCTTTACTGCACTGCTGTTTGTCTTGTATTGTACGGCTATATATTCTATTAATCCCCCAATGCAACTCTCCACTCCACATGCGGCACAGGAATTTCACTGTGTCTCCCCGGAACACCTGACAATAAAAACTTGAAATCAATGCTCGGCTGAGACAATTAATTATTTAACGGAAGACAGTTTTGCTTTTTATATTCTTTAGATGTGTGGTTTAGTGATGCGGTTATAGTGCAGCTGGAAAACCTAAATAAAACTGAACCGCACCACAACAAGGACTGGCCAGTCCCAGCTTAAAAAGTCTGAAGAGTTCTGCAAAATTTTCCAACAGCATTTCACAATGTCAGATGCATTTCCATCCAATGCAACATTCTCCCCTGAATGCAGGCTGTGTTAGTCTAAAGCAATAGAATAATGTCCTGCATAGCCAAAGCCCATGTCACATGCATGACTTTTGAAAGGCCAGACGGGTCCACAGTGGTATTGCAATTGCACTGTGGCTTTCTAAATTACATCCAGAGGGATCAAGGCAGGAAAATCTTCAAAATCTTAAAAGCACTGGCATTTTTTTTTCCTAGGGGGATATTGTTTTTCATACTGGCAAATCTGGGTCACTCGTCCATGCAGAAAACTTGTATAAAAGGGAGAAAAAGCAGGTTCTGACAGGGGATAGCATATAGGGTGGGGTTTCAGCATATAGAGTTGCCCTACTCTGAGCCAAAATACCGAGAGGGGAAATTAGATGAACAAAGCCGTAATGATGGCTAAACTACATGGATAAAGAACATTACAGAGATCCGCTGAACGCCTACAGGTGTTTTGTGGGTCTGTTAAGCACGAAGTCGTCAAGAGAAACACAGTGAACTGCAGTCTCGGAGGGGAATTATGCTTGGGAAGACTGTTCAGGAAGTGTCACGTGTGTCGCCTAGCTGAAGAAATTCTGCAGCTATATGTCCATTAAAAAGATTAGAAAATTGAAAGTGTATTCTACTTCGATAGATGGGACTCAGCAAGAAGGAACATTCTAGAATTCCGGTTTGCCCTGCATGTAGGCGGTATAATGGAAATATGGATAGGCTACGGCCATGGAAATATGGATAGGCTACGGCCATGAATTACCCTACATAGGCCATGAGCAGCTGGCTATCTGGGAAAAAAGGATTGATAAGTCATCTGTCGCACTCATTGTCGGCGTCTGTCTGTTGATGAGCTCCGGCTTCTTGTAAATTGTGCTGTGGATGGCCCAAGGGCATGGTGCACTGTCAAAACGAGTCTACAAAGGTTAGGGCTTATGTCACATGCAATGGCAGTTAAGCAGGGCTCTTTGTTTCAAGTTGCATTGCATTGTTATTGTTACCAGCCTTCCGCTGGAACATCTCAGGTTTTGCGCAACCCGGAATCCAAGAACTAAGCTCTTATTAAAATCGCCCTCGTAAAACTTGTCCATTTGGTTCTCGAACTACTCTTGGTGTCACACACGATTCTTTACGATAATTTTAAAACGAGAACAAAAAAAAAACAGGCACTATATTTTCTGGAGGAAAACTGTCTAACATATAATGAGTTAAAGAATGTTTATCTTTACTGTCACTGATTGTAAAGCACTTATCCTTAGGACAAAGGCAGAGGCATTCATGTTAGTAATTTTAATAATGTGCAAATCCCTCATTATCACAAGGTTTTGTGTGGCTATCAAACAGTAGCGGCTGTTATCACTCAATCAAGTTATGAATGCAAGGTGCCACACCCAGGGTCTCCCATTTACCCTAAGGACCAGCAATTTATGCAACAGACCAGCTCATCTGGGAGAGCTGGCTGCGCCCTGGATTTCTACGCCAGAGAAGTCTTTCATCAAGATTTCTGCACCAAAAGCTAAGGGTGGTGGTCGCTTAATCTGACACATCGCTTTCTGTTTTTCTTTATGTGGAACAGGAACGTCCAAGATGTGCAGAAGATCTCAATCACTAGGAATGTCCCAGGCAGTGCCAGGAGCTCCAGACAGGATGTAAACGCGAGACCAGCTAGCGTAACAGCAAATAGCACAGGAGCAAGTTATACGGCCAACAATCAAGCCTGGCTCAGAGCGGCTTAGCTACCAAATTTCCTTACCGATTAGAAAAAACTACTTTTTTCAAGTAGGAACAGTAACAATCAAAAATGTCTAGAAAGCACTTTCCCATCTGTTTATAATGAAAGCCATGTGTGGAATTGGCCAGCTAGCATTTTGTTTGGCTGAGGAAGATAGCGACATGCCTTGAGGTGTCCCTTGTGCATTTGGGCCCGTCTGCACATGCTCAGAAAGTGCGGCACTCCGGTGGATTCCAGGATAATGTAAACGGCCACCTTCCTTTTGAAGGCGGCGTCCAGTAGGTCAATGAATATGTCCACATCTGTAAACAGGTCCATGACAACAGCAATGACCTGTGAAGAAAAAAATGAATCGTTTTACAGATCAAACTAAATGGAGTTACATTCAGACACCTGACCTCATATTTCTTTTCTTTAAGTTAGACACATTTTTTTCTCCATAATGCAAACGCACCCGCAAAAAAAAATGTAATACCACATGTGTCGGTTTTCTTTAGCGAAATATAAAACAACAATTAGCCTGCTGATATCGGCGTCATCACTGTTCTCACATTGTTGTCCGTGTGAAAAGTAGGTCACACATTTTAAGCTGGAAGTCTGCAGCCGCGGTCAAGCATATAATGAAAAAAACAGGAAATAACGGGGCGAGTCTGCCGGTCCGCTGGAGAATGGGCTTCATTTGTTAACTGGCCCATAAAACGTAAAACGATGTGGAGCATATGACTATGAACATGAATGCAATTGCATAATAAAGTCCATTTAAATGTTTTATTATTTTTGCATTATTTTTTTTTTTCCTTTTTAAGTTAATAGGGATAATTCGTGTTTTTTTTTTTTTTGGGGGGGGGGGGGGGAGGATGGGTAAAGGGCCCAGATGTTAAATTGCTATATTTCGATTTCTTATTGTTTCCAAGAACATTTACACAACGACGGCTCGACAAAATATTCTACGCATCTTAGTCTAAATACAGTTTTTGTCTTTCAGGAATGAAAAGCAATACAAAGTTGACCGTGTTGTTTACGGCTGCAGTTTTTACAGTATTGCTGAAACAGATCAGAGGCAACTTTAACGCAATTTCATCATGACCAACTACTAACACGCGGAAGCCTATATCATCCAACCACACGGATGAGGGCATCCAATTAACAGACATATTATTTGACACAACACAATATTCATACCTTCTGCGCCTGCACTATGGTTTTCCTAACGATTTCTTTAATGTGCGCTTGTCCTTCCATCGGCGGCTGCGTGTAAACATTGACCCGGGTCACTCCTCGGTAGGAGACGAAGTCCGGCCACCCGATATCCAGGTCTGGTATCGAGCAATCGGAGCGCTCCGGCCAGTACTGGAGTGACGGCTCCACATCGTCGCTGCCACCCTCTCCCTTTGCTTTCATATGATCAGATCCCGGGTCGTAAACCTCCGCGGTCCCTGTCAGATGCTCCAACTCGAGGTCGGACAGAAACATTCGCAAGTTGTGTGCATGGATGTATTTGTCGAAGGCGTCGCGTCCGTCCCGGAGGAGCGATTCCAGCGCCAGTCTCTGATCTTCGCTGTAGAAGAACTCCGGCTTGGTCTCGTTCGTCCGCATGTTAACGTTGTGTTCGTCCAGACACTGGATCTGAGACAAAGCCATGGTTTCGGAAACTTTGCTGTCCTAAAGCAATTTACAGTTTATGAAATATCCCACCTGAGATCAAGTAATGAGTGATCAGAGAAAAGAAGAAAATCCGCTTTCTTTGTTCCCTCGTTAAACAACATGTGGCTCCAAATAGATTATTTGTACCAGTAATGTGAGTGAAACTCCAGCAGGACGTCTTATATTGCGATATCATACTGTAAGAACCACACTTTACCACATCAGTCTTAGTTTCTTAACTCGTATCTCATGCTCCACATTTCTGATGCCGATGATGCAGACCAGGTAACAGGGCACACCTCAGTCACATGACATATGGGAATCTTCCCCGGTTCCCCTCCATTCCTTGGGACTCCCCGCAATTCCGTAACCGGCTAAAAACGTTTTTTCACTTTTGACTGTACGGAGTGCGCCTTTACCGACGGAAAAATACCCGTCGCGAAGCTTTACGGAAAATAAATGCGCGGTGGTTTTCAGTTGCCTAATCGCAAGTATTGATAAAGTGCAAATAAAGATCACTTAAACTCTAAAACGGGTAAACACTGAAATTTCGACAAAGTACAAACATTAATTGATACAAACCATAGCTTTAAAATGATTATTATAATAATAATAGAAACTATCCTCTGAGTCTTCTGCAAGTTTTTGAAAATCCATAGGCAGGATCTCGGTAAAAACTAAGAAGCCCCGCTCTTGAATGGAGTCACTGTCTGGCGGGGCGCTGAATAATAACTTAAGCTCGCCAGGAGCCGGGGGAAGGGGCGGTTCATGAACTTCCCCCTTTGCCTGTGGAAGTAAGCGCAAACGTGGGCGGAAACGGGTGTCTAAATCCGGTTCCTCGAATGATGAACCTCATTAAATGGTACAAAAAGTCTGGGCAACTAAAGCACGTTTTTGTTCAAATTTTATAAATGGTTACCCCGGACGCACTGTATGTTTCACTCATAAATAGTGTATTGCCTTCAATCGTCCCCAGTGTTAGGAAATGTGTTTGGAATGCAGCAAACCACCAAACCACAAGGCTTTGCACTATAAAAGGACAAAAACCTCGTGGAAATGGGGATGACTAACGCAGCAGCTTCCTCTCATAAAAAGTAGACATCCGCAATTGTTTCTAAGCTACCAGCTTTAGAATGTGGATGTGTACTGTATGTATATTCATACAAACAACAATAGAAAGAGATTTTTTATGTATTTACTTCTGTTCTACCTACAATAACATTGCCTTTTTCTGTGTTATCTACTAGGCCATGTATTTTATTTCTCATAGTGAAGGTTGAAAGTTAGCTTTTAACTGCTTAACTAGTTAAATAATTTTTCCAACCTGTATGCATGTTTTCCTTTCTGCCCTGCACGGTCTATATCCTGTTTTTATGCCGCAGGTGGAAATATATAGGCCTGTTTTTCCAATGTACAATAATAAACTCAGACGTGGGTCCTGTTTGCAAATGTGATAAATAGTTTTACCCGTTTTGTGTATGTTGTATGTATAAAAACTCATTATCAAGCCTTCCAACCCCAAGTTCAACAGTAGACAGTTTTCTTTTTGGCTGCTCCAGGAAACTGAGGAGCATTCAGTGTTGGAGAAGATCATCAGAAGGGGAATCCCTGTTAACGATTTCTAAATCATCTTTATAAGAATCAAGCTCTTTAGAAAGAAGAGAAACCTCACTTTCAAATCTGTCACCAAACTAATAAAAATCCATACACTCCTTCGTAGGTCATGGTTGACTGTCACTTTTTATGGCTGTCATTTTAAATACCATGTTCTTTATGAGAGGTGACACATGATACGCATACGTGTTCATCATTTTGACAAAATGAAAAATCGTTCGTGGCGAGGGCGGTTGACTCCTTGACGTTTAGGAGGCTCCTGACGCACAGGGAAGGTTTCACAAGTGGCCGCGATTCGAGCTTCAGGGCGTCTCTGTGTAAGCAGCACACTCTGCATCTACTTGGCCGGAGCTGCTGCGTGATAAATGCGCTGCTGTTACTAACTGGGCTTCTGGAATAGAATGCCGTGCAATGAAATAGAAGCTAAATATTTAACTGGTATTAACATTTCTCATGATGCAGGTCATCAAAGGGCATTGCACCCTAGCAAATGATGACGATGGCTTGTTATGTATGAAATCTGCAGGGTATTACTTGCACAAAGAAAAAAAATTAAATCTTCATTGGCTCTGCTACTATGCACAGGTGGTAATTGACTTTTGCATCAATATATAAGAACCTAGTGTCTTAATGCTATTGTCCTTATACAGCTCTAAGAACCTAAGAACCCCTCCCCAAGTTTTGAAAATTCAAGAATATGTCAGGCAGATGATACAATAAACACAGCCCCCTCCCCCCCAACTCTCAGACTGAAAGGGAATCTTTATTGTTTTACAGAATCTCCAGCCTGACACTGAGCAGCTGACACTTCCCTCTTTTTCTCTAATGGTTTGTGCACTTTTCAGGTTCCTTTGAGTGTTTTTTTTTTTTTTCAAATCAGTGGGCAACTTTTTGTTTCTGATGCTAGTCATTAGGTGTCATTAGGCAAACCGGACAATTTGTCCCATGAACATTTGTCATCGTTGCAACACGGCCAGCGGCTGAGGGGTAGGACATGTGGTGACACAGGGTGACACATGGTGACACATGGAGTCTCCTCACACTGTTTTGTGTGTCGTTTTCTCTGCATTCCTGCAGGCCCGTCTGACTCACCTCTTCCCTACTTTTTAACCCTTTTCCGGGTTAAAAAGTCCATGATTTTCCAGGTGAAAATTGGGTGATACTTGGAACGTTGCTAATGATTTATGAAAAGGGGGGCTAATTCTTTAGTGAGGGGGGGGGGATTTAATAAAAAATAACTGAGAACACACCATTTAAATTTATTTATGTACATTTATTTATAACACATAACTGTACAGTGCTTAAAGTGGGGAAAACAGGTACTCACCTTGTTATTCAGTACCAGGTGTCAGTACTCGCCTTGTTATTCAGTACCAGGTGTCAGTACTCGCCTTGTTATTCAGTACCAGGTGTCAGTACTCGCCTTGTTATTCAGTACCAGGTGTCAGTACTCGCCTTGTTATTCAGTACCAGGTGTCAGTACTCGCCTTGTTATTCAGTACCAGGTGTCAGTACTCGCCTTGTTATTCAGTACCAGGTGTCAGTACTCGCCTTGTTATTCAGTACCAGGTGTCAGTACTCGCCTTGTTATTCAGTACCAGGTGTCAGTACTCGCCTTGTTATTCAGTACCAGGTGTCAGTACTCGCCTTGTTATTCAGTACCAGGTGTCAGTACTCGCCTTGTTATTCAGTACCAGGTGTCAGTACTCGCCTTGTTATTCAGTACCAGGTGTCAGTACTCGCCTTGTTATTCAGTACCAGGTGTCAGTACTCGCCTTGTTATTCAGTACCAGGTGTCAGTACTCGCCTTGTTATTCAGTACCAGGTGTCAGTACTCGCCTTGTTATTCAGTACCAGGTGTCAGTACTCGCCTTGTTATTCTGTACCAGGTGTCAGTACTCGCCTTGTTATTCAGTACCAGGTGTCAGTACTCGCCTTGTTATTCAGTACCAGGTGTCAGTACTCGCCTTGTTATTCAGTACCAGGTGTCAGTACTCGCCTTGTTATTCAGTACCAGGTGTCAGTACTCGCCTTGTTATTCAGTACCAGGTGTCAGTACTCGCCTTGTTATTCAGTACCAGGTGTCAGTACTCGCCTTGTTATTCAGTACCAGGTGTCAGTACTCGCCTTGTTATTCAGTACCAGGTGTCAGTACTCGCCTTGTTATTCAGTACCAGGTGTCAGTACTCGCCTTGTTATTCAGTACCAGGTGTCAGTACTCGCCTTGTTATTCAGTACCAGGTGTCAGTACTCGCCTTGTTATTCAGTATCAGGTGTCAGTACTCGCCTTGTTATTCAGTACCAGGTGTCAGTACTCGCCTTGTTATTCAGTATCAGGTGTCAGTACTCGCCTTGTTATTCAGTACCAGGTGTCAGTACTCGCCTTGTTATTCAGTACCAGGTGTCAGTACTCGCCTTGTTATTCAGTACCAGGTGTCAGTACTCGCCTTGTTATTCAGTACAATCAGATAATACGAGAAAAACAAGGAGGCGCTGGTACTGCATACCAGTGAGTACCGACCCACTTCAATCACTGATTATATAGTATAATTAGATTCTTTCCTTGTTTGCAAGATGTTGTTTTTGCTCTTGCTCCAGCGCTGCTTACACTCGTACCTGGGCCTTCATTGGAAGCTCAGCCTAGCTGCACTTACACCTAGTCAACTCCTCAACAGGCATATATTTCTATTTGCTATTCGCCTCGCTGGTACATTGCTTTGGGCTAAAGTGTCTGTGAAATTAAAGACAACGTAGATGTGTATTGATCTGGCGCTAAACCCCCCTAAAACATCACTGGCAATGCTCCTGCAAACTTTGTACCTTTGAGGGTACAATTACTTGTCACTGGGGCTGTACCCTCAAGGGTCTACCAATTGTACCCTTAGCTGCAGGTAATTGTACCTTTTAAGATGAATTATAAGGAACATTTTTGTATCATTGGGAGTACATTAATGTTGTTTGTACCTTGGTAATGTTGCTCAGAGTCCATTTCAGTGCCTTAAATTACCCTAAAGGGTACATTTACCTACAACTAGGGTACAATTGGCAGACCATTGAGTGTATAGCTCAAGCGATAAGCAAAGGTACAAACTGGTGCTTTTTTTCTGACAGTGTGCGTGATACCCTGAAGGTTTTGACCGCAGTGCTGGAAGGTCACTCAGCTGGTTCTTGCCCTGAGCATCATCTTCACAGCCAGAGGTGGAATCACAGGGAAATGAAAAGGGCGTGAGGGAGACTCTGCCCACTGAGCAAACCCCAGGCGTGGCTGATCGTCTCAGTACTGACCTGGCGGCTGGTGATCCTACTTCATCCTTGGTAATGTAACCTGATTCCTTAAAATGACTATTAATCACAGTTGTCATAATTAAAACTGTTACACAAATACTGTACATATATTTCTGGTCTAGTACTTTGTATATTGTGTGTTTTTATGTTTATACATGTGAGCTTCTATATATATTGTCCTTTTCTGTCCATGTTATATATGCTGAACTGCCAGTTGGCTTTACTGCTAAATGACATTTCACTGCCCTGTGCAGTGACCGTAATGACTCTTATCTTATGGTGGTTTTACTAGTTACTTTTTCATATTTTGATTCGTATTGACCATATTGACCAGGGCTATATGGAATGCTGGGAAGTGCCCTTAGACATTCCAGAACCAGAATGGAAGTGTTCCTCTCTGCCGACTGCTTGTTTGACAATGACGCTATATATGCACAAACGGCCAAATGTGGAAACCAAACCTGTCTTGCAGAAATTAAATGTTTTTAAAGGGTAAACAGAAAAACGAGACAACCAGACAAGCTGCTTTATTAATGGATGTAAAAGAAGTCAGAATTCCTATTGCCCGCGATCTGGTTTTGTGGACATACTTTGCAGCTGAGTCACTCAGTTTGCGCCTCATACCGCTGAAGGCGGGAATACCTGATCCATCGATATAGGTGTGTGGTGTAAACATGAGGAATGTTTTCAACTTCGGCAGCTCATGCAACAAAGGAAATGTGATCGATTTATTGGAGTGAATGAGGCTTCATTCCATTGCGTGATAATAATAGGGTGTAGTCCAAGGTGGCAAGATATCTGCAGGCAGTATGGTCTGCAACAACTCTTTAAAACCTATCTGTTCACTCATCTTCAGTAATTAGGTACATAATTATAACTAAAAGACGCAAATTAAGGGTTTTTACTGCCATCGAAATGGAACATTTCTGCAAGTATTTTGTAATAAAATTCAGGGTTATCACCTATTTGTTACCCTTCTTCCCAAAAGGGTCCCACTAAAATGGACAGCAAGCTCTGAAAAGTATTAAACATAAGAACTACAGCAAAAGCTTAAGCGCTTCAGACTTCAAAAGGGTCTTAATACCTCTAAGTGCAGGAAAGAAAACCTACATTTGTTTGAGACCAGCTTCTTTACTTTTTTAATCAGCTACTCAGAAAACAGTTGCAAGGCCTATAGGCTCACAGTCATGTCATGTGACGGCTGCAAGACAAAAGGGGTTTATTAAGGAAACTAAGACCACTGAGGAAGGCGAAAAATAAAGGGCAGCGAGGGGTCAGAATACCAATGAGGGAAACAAGAACAAACTAACATGAAGTAACATAACAAGGGAACAGTGCAACACAGGGAAGAGAAGTAAGCAATAAAACAGAGCAACAAACACGCAGTAACTTAACACAATGACTGACTAATGAAGAGAGTGAGGGCAGGTATTTAAATACACATAGAACACTGGGGCAAACAAGGAACTGCCGTAAATCATAATCAAACTAACAAATCAAGGAAGGCACAGGGACCACGAGCAACCGGTGAAATCAATAACAGTAAATGAACATGGAAATTGGGAGACATCGCACAAACTGAAAACTGAAAAACATAGCAAAGCACTAGGGCTAAGGGGCTAGAGGACAGAGGAGGGAACAGGACAGGCAGCAACACCTGCTGGCCAAACGACAACATTACGCATCGAACAGGGACCGACTGGCACCAATCCTGACATGAAAGCTGGCGTGTATAAAAGCTGAAGATATATAGTTATTTGGCTTTGTGATGATTTACATGGGTGAACAACAAGAAAATGTGGTGGTAGTATTGGACATTAATCATGAGTTAATTATAGGCTTTCGCTTAGCATTTGCATCTTAGTCATTTTCAGAAACGCTACCTGCAGAGTCTGATCTTGTAAATTATCAGGCAGGTTCAGGCAGCTTGAAATCAAATATTTTACAGCATTTTCCACAATTTATACTGAGAGACATCTACTAAAGTTTTTCATATTAAGGTTACTATTCTGCAGCGCAACATCTTCTCCCAGTAAGCTCTGAATCTGCGGTCTCCTATGTCACGGTTCCACCTCAGCCATCTGAAACCATCTTTCCTGCATCAATCCAATCCCACCCCAATCTGTTTCTTGCCACAACAGAACTGCATTGTCTTTGGTGATGCTGCTGGTTTTGTAGAGTATCAAAGAGTTCCTCCCAGATAAATTACTGCCTGGTCCAGCCCCTCTCAGAAAATCATGGGCTGTAAGTTTTCAACACACCTGCATTTAGCAAGTCTATCATTGCAGGCATTGAAGGTATTTGTCACCTAGAAACACTAACAGTGAAACAATTACCTGTCTGTTTTCCATATAACATTTCAGAGGGTTTGCCATCTGGATCCTTGTGGTGAGCCAGACTGATGTACCTTAAAGTGGTGGGTTCAGCTATGTGGAGTTCCTTCTGGAATCTTCCCATGCATTAAAGTACTGCTTAATCTATGAGATTTCTCTCAAGAAGCCACCCTCTGCTTCACACAAAGCTTTCAGTTGATGTAATTTTGTAGACTAAAGACAGGTATTTCCGTGGGTCAAGGGAGTCAAAACAGTTGACAGTGAAGTGCAGACAGTAGACATGCTTGGCTGGTTTTTGAGGACTGGAAGATTAGGTGGGGAGATTAAGAAACAATATAATTTGTTTTGCAGGGAGATCTGCAGGCTTACGTAAAGGGCAGAAAAAAATTATGGGACAAAAATGTAAACACAAATGATATCTTTTCTTTATGCTTATAAAAATGAGGAACTCATCAGGAAAAACTATCTGCGAGAATTGATTCTCATGAAGCTGGTATCAGCTGATCAGTCATACATGCATGATTCTTGAAACTGCATTCTGGGAATTAGAAGGTCCCTGCAGAAATTCTCTGTAGGTGTAGTAGAAAAGCTACGTTCAGTTGGGATAGGCTTGGCTGAGGTCCATTTGGTTGGGTTCTGCGCTCTTCAAGTAAGCTGGAAAACTAACCAGGCTTTTCGCTATTTTTAAAGGCAAGCTGAGACGAGAAATTGCTTGGACTGCTTGGCTGTTCTTGTGAATTATGAATAGAGAAAAACTACATAGCTATTATTATGAGGTATGAAAAAAAATCAGTATTCAAGGAGAGAACTAAATATGTACCGCTCCGGGGATTATTAGCAATTTGAAGCGTAATTCTAAGGCTGGCTTGCTGTGGCAGGGGATCAGACACAATGCATAACGCGTTTTGATTTTGATCTTGGAGACCCGAAGGCTCACTACAAAATGATCGTTAACTCTGCCAGGGTTTTCACGCACCAGTGACTCATCGCTTCAGTAATGGTGTGCTTTGTTTCCCTCTGGTGGGTGATGTGTGTATTACAATTTGTACAGTAACATGACCGACAGAGCAGATCGAGAATTTTCAACTCGTATAGTTGAGTTTAATCACATGCTGTTTTAAAATGATCTCTGTTTGGCTGATCTAATTTCTTTTATATGTGCTTGAGATACAGCAGCATTCAACAAAGAGAAGTAAACGACGAGGCAGACAACTTGCTTAATAAACTCCATCCGTTGAGCTGCAGAAAACTCTAATTTTGGTGAAAATGTAACCGCTTATCCAGTATAACGGTGTTTCTCAACCTGTCGGCCGCGAGGACCCCCAGTTCAGTGCACGTTTTTGTTGCCTCCCAAATCCCAACAAAACTGCATCAGGTTTTCGGTTTTCTTGATTGCTTGATAGTTTAGCTCAGTCGTGTTGGACTGGGAGGGAGCAAAAATCTTAGGGTCCTCTTAGACTGAGTAGACAAACACTGCAGTATATATTCCGGTGAATCGTATTAGAGGACGTACGCTTTTGATTTATATATCAAATATCAAAATAACACTTATTGCCGTGCTAAATATATCTTAATACACATTAAAATTTCAGTATCATTTACATAGTCTGTTAATTTACCTCATGTATTATATATACTGTTATTTTCATGTGAAATGTATACCAGTCATCTACAGCAAGAAAAACAGGGCAGTTCTTCAAGTGTGAGGATAATTGTTGATTAGTGATGAGAGATCTTCAGTTTCCCCAAAAGGTGACCATAACTGCCTCGGAAATAATTAAGGTATAGCGGAAATTGCGGGTACACTCCTTCATAACCTGAGTAATCCAAACACTAAAGTGTGTTTGTTTATATATATATATATATATAAAAAAAACTGCCTTCTGGCAGGATCGCATCTAGATGGTGGAGGACTTAGATTCCCTGACTAATTAGTATTAAGACAGGATAGTATGGACCTTCCCAAAAGCACCATCCTGAACCTTGTTTCTTTAATTTTGCTTTGTTTCGCCAATAAATCTTGCAGTTAATATTCTTGAGGTATATCTTGTAATTTGCTGAAATGTATTTAAAAGATTTGCTCAATCGAATGAGTAGATTGTTAAATAATATATGTTTATAAATTTTAAGAGCAGATATGAGACCTGGAAAGCCAGGTTATTATACCATAAATCCAAGCGCCTGCCTTTTCTCACATACATTAATTCGGCTAATGACTCACTTGGTCTTGCATGCTGAGGTTTTCAAGGTCACGTCTGTCAGTAACCTCACGCCTTGATAACGATGTGTCTTGCTGCCACCTGCTGGGCAACGTGTGTATTACATTTTGTCGCAGCTGTTGTAACGTTCACGTCATAGAAACTAGACCGTAATCGTTCATCTATATAGCACCAAAACAGGCTTCTGTATTACTGCTTAAGAAATTACAGCACATTCTGTAGTTTTTTAAAAAAAAAAACAGGTCCTCTGAGTCTGATCCTAGTGTTTTCCATAGTCTCTCCATCTAACATACATTTGTGGTGCCCAGGCTGGGACACAGCTTGGGATTTCGGGCTCATGAAAGTGTACCATATTGGACCCCCAACCCAGGCCAATCAAATTATGTTTCAAATGATCTAAAGCCCCTGCAACTCTGGGGCACCTCCCTGCGAATAGGCAGACAATACAAAGCAATGGACATAGGGTCAAACATTCACCTGAAGACTTCCTGCCAGGCTGAGCAAATTAATTCATGTGCAGCCACATCCCAAGGTATGTCGAGTGGCCTGGTAGCTGGTCAGATTCTCAGGCCAAGTAAAATATGTGCTTCTCAGCTTGGGTATGGACCTAGGCAGGTAGGGTGAATGCTGATAGAGGAAATTACATCGCAAACTGTAACTTATATTGACTGTTTTACAAAATCCTAGGAATAACTGTGGACTTCTGTTTCTTCCCACGAACCCTACGTTTGCAAAGAGATGGGCTGGTGCTGCTGCCTGTATGTCAGGAAAATGGGCCAATCAGTAGTCTCTGGTGTGTGGTCACATGACTCTTTCCTGGGACACTGCGAACGTATCCAGACTCATGTTGGTCGTGCCTATTTGAGTTCATTTCAGATGGAACAGTGCGCCATGTTAGTAGGAAGTGTCTTTGCCAGGGAAACAATTCATGAGCATATTTCACATCGCACAGCTGCTGTTCTGCTTATCAGGGTGTTTGAAATATCAGGAAATTTTCTTGAAAATTAATCAGGCAGGACTGTGAGTCTTCCGGTTAAGGTTTTGGTTCCCATTGGTGTCTTTTTGTGGTTCTTTTGATATGGTTCTTTGATTAGGCTGATGCTTTTCTCGGGTTCCGCATGTGTTTTCCCGCAACTGTGTTTGATTATTCTGCAATTTACAATGTTTTTTGTACAATTATTAGCATTTATTAGACATGAGGCCACCCCCCCTCCTTTAACAATGACAAAAAAAGGCTGGAAGCTAGTCAAAATTCTTACAATACAATGAATGCTAGCAAGTAAATAATTGCATTTTGCCATTTATGTAGTAAATTGGAAGGAAACATGACAGAACAATAAGTCCTCCATTGTTTACCCATGTGCCTCAGGGATAGAGGATTGTGACATGTCACTCAGACCCCCCCTCCCATCAGCCAATCAGAAGCAGCCACCTGACTATTCCTTGAAATGTCTCAAGGGTCTAAGGAACTGTTGTCAGCTCAATGTATATCTCTTCTCCAGGGAAGTCTTGCTAGGTAACCTTCACAGCTGACATCGCAACCATAGCCAAGTTACCCATATTTCCACCTTCGGAATCTCATATCCAGAGCATGTAAATCTAAACATTTAAATTTATAAATAAATTGTGTAATTATTGTTGTGAGGGTACCATAACAACATTACTGGGCCCGAATTTGCCCTCTGCAATGCCCCTGAACAGTCAAATACATTTTAACTTAATTGTTAATTGTTGAATTCTTACTGTAGCTATAACTATTTATGAACTATTTATGAACAGGCGTTACACATTATAGCCATGTTTATGATGCATTATAAATGCTATATGAAGCTCTCATGTATAATGCACTATATATACCTTGATAATGCATTATAAAGGTCAGTATAAGCCATATATAATATATTGTATAAGACATTTATAATACTTAATCCCATCTGAATGCATTATGATGCATTATGAATGCATGTATGATCACTGCTTTAAATGATGTTACAAAAGAGCTCAGTCAACTTCCCAACAATTATAGAAAAGGAAATACATATTAGCAGTATTTTTTGCAATCCTGTTGCGAATATAATTATCCAAAATAAATGTATTTGTTTATCATGACTATGTCAGTATTGCATTTTTATATGTTGGATTTTGGGTGTCTTCTTGTGCCCGTGATACACTAGAAAATACGGTTTTGCTGAAATCATAAATTTTATTATACCATTTGTCCTTCAGGTATGCTTGCATGTATGTGCCCTGTGACGGATGGCATCCCGTCGAGGGTGTATCTCAGCCTTATGCCCTGTAGTGTTTGTGGTCCGCTCCAGGACCCATTACAACCCTGACTGGAAGAAGCAGCTGGACGATGGATAGATGAATACCTAAACTATACACAAGGCTGCCCCCTAAAGGTAGGCATTTAAAAGGTCTTTTAGATATTTGAAAAAATAGCCTCTTGTATTGAGAGACTCCACCCGAATAGGATTAAACACTGACCGTCGTCAGATAAGAAAACTATAACAAAATTATTGCAATCTCATTTCAGTAAATGATAGATCTTAGTACCTGACGTACTTTACGATTTAATGATTATGGTGCAAAATTAACATTAGGGGGTAGTAAGTACACACGCGTAAATCAGCTTGCATTAATCTTTTTTTAGCTAATCCATAGCTTGCTAACACACTCCCTGAGCACTCCTTCGTATGTTTAAATTCCTTTTTTATCTAATTTATGACGCATTACGTAATTGTATCTTATTCATTTTATAATAAAATATGGCACATTCAAATAATTAATGAGAACCATTTCAATACGGTTAAGCTTGAATACTAAATTGTCAATATTGCAAATACTTTTCACTCCGGAAGTTTTGGACCTTATTTTTGGACCTTCGTTCAGACCCAGTTAGAAGCTTTGTTTGTTCTATTGTACAAAAGAATGTTTCACGTAACAGTGACTATAGCGTATGTCTTCAAAGGGCGTGTTTGCACCGTGGAAATAGAAATGCCTGCATAAGTGGACTCCGATCCAGTGGCTCGCATTGGGACACAACGGATATTGTGTAACCCCAACCCCCCTTGACACCCTTTGATCTGGCGAAATTTATGAATATTTCCCATAAGTATTGCTAGCTCACAGCGGGCACCAGATCAAGTTCATGAATAAGCATGTTAGTGTTTATTTCAGTTGCAAATGTAATATATAATAATTTTATGTCAACTTAGAGCATAACAGGTGAGAGAGCTTAGGGGCGGAGCGAAGAAGTAATATTCCTGCAACTTGGTGTTGGATCATTTCACACAAAGAATGGAAGTTGTATGTAATATGGGTATAATATGACAACTCAATCATTTGTATTGCATTTGTATGGGCGCCACTGTATTCTGTCGCATGTAAGAAAGACATTACGTATTTTTTCTGTAATTTGAAAAGATCCCTGTAGTCTCCAGATCCTTCGAGGAGCTGTACGTTTGGGATTTTTTTGCCTGGCACTGAAAAACGTGGCGTTCTCCTATATCTGTGCGTTTTACAAACTCATAGGGAGAGAGGGTCAAAGTCGCAGGCTGGGCTGCTCGTTCGGCAGCGTTTTAAAGGGATATACAGTGAAATAATTACGATCATAGATTTATTATCACTGTTGTTATTCGCTCGGCAAGGCAGTGGATTGATCACACCCTTGGCCGCCCGCCCCTCCCCGAAAGAGCGTCCGTCGGTGCGCCATGTTGGATTGTGTGGGTGTCACACCGAGGAGTGTGCGGAGGATCAGGGAGACGTGCGGGGAAGCTCGGCCGGCCGCGACACGCTGCTCTCACTTTCACATCTGAAGCCCCCAAAACAAGACCCACGCCTTCAAGTTCGCCCACGTTATTTTCTGTAGTTGCATTGCAAGCTAAAGCCAAAAGTTATGGCTCGTATTTCAGCAGTGAGGAGTGCCCCCGCCTCGAGTGGAGCGCACTGGTAAGTTATTCATTTCCTCCTGGGGGTTTTTTTTTTTTGGGGGGGGACTCGTCCGCCCCGGTGCACTGGCGTTTCCTTACCGGGAAATACTGGCTATTTCGGCCACCTCTACGGGGAACGGGGAGAGCGCCAGCGGCCTGGTGATACTCCGGCTTCCCGGGGAGGAGAGCCAGCCGGGCGCCGGCGGTAAGCCGCTCCGGATTAGTTAGCGACCTAGCAAGTTGGTACGGAGCGGTATTCAACAGATTGCTCGCCTCACCCCCCCCGCTTCGGCCGCCGGAACTATCGGCAAAAGTGCGACTGTCCAACTTTTTCCCCCTCCCGGCAGGCTGCTCCTAGCCAACGAGCAGCGTTTGGAGCCCCGGCGACGTCGGTGGTTTAGCCCCGAAGGCTGCAAACGGCGCTGCGCGCCCCCCGACGCGGCCTCTCCCCGCGCCTCCGGCGCCTCGCTCCCCGTTAGCTTCCCTGCTAACGCCCGGCGCTGCGCTTTATGCTAAGCGGCTGGAATCTCTAACTTTTGATTTAAATGCTTGCATGTAGAGAATTAGCGACGTTTGAGTAACTGCCCGTAACTTTTTTCCCTTGCTTTTTACTCCGGGGTTCCGTCACCTCTCCGTGACCCCTTCTTGTGAAGTTACACCTCGGGGTAACTTTAGTGCCGGTACCCGCACCGTGGGCTCAGCCTTGTCAACCGGTTGCTCCTCCGGCACCAACCACCGCCCCGGCCTGGGTCTCCGCCTGGCCGCCCCGTGTCGTACCCCGGTCTTTCTCTGGTTCCGGGTGGGGTTGGGGAGCAGCATCCATTGTCTCGTCCGTGTTTGACCCCCCCTAGTGCCCTGGCGCTTTGTCTACGGAGACCCTCTGTGGACTTAGGACAATGAAGCAAAAGGCGGCTGTCGGGTTTGGGGTCCAGCTGGGCGCCCCGGTGCCTTTGCACTGCACGCCGGGCAGCGCTCCTGGATGCGCCCCGCACTCATTGAATTTACTGTGAGGCTCTTTGTTGTCACTTTCCGGCCGGTGGGGGTTGGGTTTGGGTTTGGGCTGGAGAGATTACTCCCCGCACACGAAATCACATTAACACTTCATGATCTGTGCATCCGCTCCTTCGGCGTGGTCTTGGAAAGCAAAATCCGGCTGGAGATCTTTTTTATTTACCTCTTCTCCACATTTCGAGGGAGCCGGACCTTTGTGGGGGAAAAAAACCGGCTGGGTCGCCCCTAGTTGGTGGTGCCAGCAAGGTGGCTCTTGTTATGTAAGCTGTGGTTTATCTATATGTGGGTCAACCGTACCCTTGAGGTCGTTCCCACAGCTCCTGGGTGGTTTTGTTTGCGGACCGTGCTTTGACGTTTTGAATGTCAGAGTGTCCGCTGGCTGGTGGCCCCGGTAGATGGGTGTTGGACACACCTGACACCTGTCTTACCCAGTGGGGTGGGTGGTGGTTCCCAGCTGAGGTGTGGCAGCCGAATTGCGTCCTGTTTGCCTCGCTGATCTCGTCCATTTGCTCCCATGCTTGGGCTGTCAGAAAGATGACCCTTTTATGGTTTTGCTGTACGTTACATGCTCATGTTCAGGTTTTGGTGTCTCATTGGAGAGGTGTCGTCTGTTGGCAATTCTGCTTTTAGTGTTTCAGTGCAGTTTTTATTTATTTATTTTATTTTTTATGAATACAGTAGTATTACCGGCCTGGCCAGTAAACTGCACATTGGCAAGCTCTGATTTTGTTGGCGTTCATATGGTCTTCCATATTTTCATTCATCATCTGCATCAGTGCAGTCAGTGTTTAATATGTAGTCTGATGTAGTAAAAAATGAGGAAGAGTGACTTTGTGGTTATAGTTTGCATCTCGTTCTCACCAAGAGTGTGAAAGGCTGTGAGTTCTGGGTGTTTTTTTTTTTTTAAATGTACATTCTATTAAATAAGTTTTAACTTTGGTAAAGAAGCAGGTTAGTGGTTTAGGGTTGTAGATGTTAAGATGGTTAGGATGGGAACTTGCATGGTGTATTTTAGTTAACACATTTGTAGTTTATCGATATTCACCTCTGCTTGCAGTGGA
The DNA here is from genome assembly GCF_048594095.1 of Paramormyrops kingsleyae. Lineage (NCBI taxonomy): Eukaryota > Metazoa > Chordata > Actinopteri > Osteoglossiformes > Mormyridae > Paramormyrops > Paramormyrops kingsleyae. The sequence goes on along the minus strand of NC_132818.1, from coordinate 14,704,059 downwards.
TACATTTCTGCTGATCTTCTGAGATCAGGCTCACCATCAAAAGATCGACGACTTTTTAAAATTATAATTAGTTTATATGCACTAATTTCTGTTCCTGCGGTTGAGAAATTACTTCAGCCCTTTGAAGGTTCACCCCCTTCTTGCAGATGATGGGTTACATCACAGGAGCAGTTTTTCATGTAGATGCTTAGCTGTTTGTGGTCTGAAACCCGTGGGAGAGATTTTTCTGTCGTCCTAGTGCCGAAATTCTCTGCCCGTATGAACTCGGTGACATGGAGTTAAGAACAAGGGCCGCGGATGTTTCTGAAACATCTCTTGTGTCTTTGATGTCCTATGTTTAGCCTTGATAAGGAGGGTCACCTCCTACAACCTTTAGGTGTGTGTGTTAGGGGGCAGGCAGCTGCTATGACCCACGCCTGGTCAGCTTTGCCTATACTATCGTGGGCTGATGCCGTATCCAGTAACTTCATCTGATACCCTTTCAGATATTTCCTACTGCATATGCATGTTCGCTCTGAGTCCCCTGGCACTTAGTCAGGTTTGTAACTGTTACAAACGGTGAAATCTATTAAATATGCCAACACACTTAGACCTTGTTTTCTGTAAACATGATGAAGTGGATCATTCCTCCAGCTGTTTCACATAGAGGTATGACATGGTTTGATGTCGTTTTAATCCGGGAGATTTTTTTTGCTGTTTCCCGATATCCTTATTTAAAAGTCCTTTTGGCAGAAGAAAAATCTCAACCTGTTTATTGTGGTGGGGTGGGGAGGCGTAAATGGCAAGCTTCATATCCCAAATCATTTTCCAGGAGAAATCTTTGTAGATTCCTTAAATGTTTTTTGCTCAGGATCACTATTAGGTTTCATAGTCACCAAGCTGCATTTTATCTTCTGCTTAATGGTTACCATTTCAAGTATCATGGTTATACTCAGTCGATGTTAGTTGTTTGATTAACTAGAATCTTGATTACAGCAACTTTGCGGCATTCCTGCACTAAACACGTCGGTCACCTGCTGTTCAGGAAGTGCTGTTAAAATGCTCATTGGGGCCATTCCTGTCAGACTTGACTTGCACAGCGGTTTTGAGCGCTGAGCTCACTATGTCCTTCTCTGTGATTATCACCTCCTCTTTCCTCCATGCACGCGGCTTCAAATTTTATCCTCGGCAACCTAAAGCAGCTAGTCCGATCGGACGGAAATCCCGTTTGCCATACGGATGCTGAACGTTGCTGGGAGAAGGGGAGGCCGGATCTCGTGGCTGAAGTTTCTGGCCTATTCCTGAAGACCCGCTTCTGAATATTCCAATCAGGGCTTGGGGACTCTACCTCTGTGTAGTGCCCACTTTCTGGAGACAGGTGGCACTGTTTGAATCCGTGTTTGGGTCCTACCCATGTGACTCCATGCGCAGGTTGTGAATTATAGCACGTTGGTGTTTGGGTTTCATTGACTCCCTATTGGCCTGGCAGGGGTGAGAGCCAGGCCTGTGAGAGTCGGCCCTGTCTTCCTCTTGCACGGTGGGACCTGAATGAGTGATTAAAGCAGCAGATGTTTCATTAAGGCCCCTCAGTATTCATGTGTATGCTGGCTCCTGATGTGGGGTGGGGGCAGCGGTTGGTCTGGAAGGGGGGGGGGGGCACTATGGTCACCCCGCAGGACACAAGGAGTCACATTTCAGGGCCTTTTAATGAATTTACGGTCTGTGCCAAGTTGTTTTGTGGACTCCTGCCCCCCCCCTTCCTCTGGCCCCTGTTCAGGAGAACAGGAAGTGCTGCCTCCACACAGCTTCAGAGGGTCTGCTGGACCTGGGAAGACTGGCCCCGAGTGTCATGGGGTGGGGGTGGGGGGGCAGCACAGAGACAGCAGGTGGTATAGCGGTTAAGGATCGCTGCTTGTGGTCAGGGATTACATGGAATACTAATGCATGTGTATCTGTCAATGTAAATTTAAAGCGAATTCTAGTAAATGCAAGGAAAGATCATTAGCTAGCTGGTGTAGGCGTGTGATAAGACTAGGGATGTGGTTTGAACCCCAAAGCAGAGAACAGTTACTAAGAGTTTAGAAGGTGTTCGGCAGCCTGTACTACGAAGCAAGATTACTGTCTTATCGGGGTAACTTGTCGGATTTAAGGTAGTCTGGGCAAAATGAACGAATGTGAAGGAATATGAAGTCCATTTAAACTGTGGTACCTTAAATCCAACAAGTTACCCCGATAAGCCAGTAACCCTGCTTCGCAGTACAGGCCACAGGTTCTGCTAATCGGGCGGAGTTCGTGTTGGTGGTCCAGATGGGAGACCTGTGATGGCGCAGTTTGTAAATGCAACTGCTGCAGTCGCATGAAAAGCCTACAACTGTAAGAATCGAATGAGTGTTTTGCTTAAGTCTTTCACCTATGAGCTTTCTGTCAAGCTGGTGACTGAAATGGTCAGCCGGAGTAGACGGTGTGCAGGTTCAAGAGCAGCCTGCTGAGTGAATAGATCAGTCACACGATGACGGATGTTGGTTTCATGTGTACTGGAGCGGATTCAGTTACTATAGTAACTGTCACCGTGGGTTGCTTTTAGCTTCTTGTCACTTTAAGAATGAATGAGCCCCAAAGCATCACATGCTGTCAGCTGGTTTATCAGCTTTGATTGCATTGTGGTGTTAGATGAGTGAAAGGTGGTGCAGCTAATGACCAAAAAAATCACCACCGTCACCATCGACACCAAGCCGTGTATGTAAAATCACATCTGCTTTGCATTGGAATTTGCTTAGGACAGATTTGAGCAGTTGTTTCATTTAAATAGTTGTTCTCGGGAATCATGCTCTGATTTAGGATGTGACTAAGTTGGTCATTTTTCATTTCAGTAATGTAGAGTACTACTTAAATATCACCTGTGAGTTACAGCATGTTTTTGCGGCGATTACTAAATGTATACTTAATTGTAAGTATTTCGTTAGTGTTCACATTCTGCAAGGTGCTATTTGTATCTGTCGTTCTCTGAATATTATTTTCCCTTCTCTCCGCATAAAAGGTGTTGAGTTTTTACTCATGGAAACAGCTGGTAATTAAGCTTTAAACACCTTTAGCGTCTAAATCGTCGCTTATCTGAAGTGGACCGTGGCTGCCTTTGTCCACAAGCTCTTGAAGTACAACGCAGTGTCATCTATTGGTTGGAAGCCCCTGTATGTGGGCGTTGTGAGTATCAGCTACTGCTAACTCCAGTCGTACCCCTCGTTCAGCCCGTCTCCACCACGGTTTGGTGGCATGTCGCATGTTTGTCATGCACGCACACCGTAGACTTGCTAAGACTGAGGTAGCGTAGCCTCTTGTTTGAGATTCTAGCTGGAGACTCTGGAGATTACTCGATGTAGTGCTTTGGGTGTCAGAGCTGGAATACGCCGTGCGCTCCCGGTGGTAAGCAGGCTGTGACCCGTCGCCTCTTCTATCTAGCTGCCGGGATCATTTTGACGATCGAGAATTTAGTAAGAATAATAATAAAAAGGAAAAAAAAGAGAAGAGAGAATTTGGTAAAAATCAAGAGACGCGGTACTGATCTGTCTTGCTGTCTTGTTCCTTCGTCCGTTTTGTTCAACTTCACGGTTTCAGTAGCGTGTTTTGCCAGTCGTTGGGTTTCAGGTAAGGCAGGCAGTTGAATTATTACTTCATCCTTCCTTCATAAAGGAGACTTTGTTGCCTGGCAGCAGCACTGGTCAGAGCAGTTTCTCCTAATAGTCTCGGGGGTAAAAGCATAAGAGATGCTTCCTTTTAATGACATGGTCCCTTTGCTTTTTCAGCTTCCTGTTATATTAATCTGTTCTGACGTTCTGTACTGTTCTATTTTGTTCTGCTGTCTTGCAGGTAATGGAGGAATTTGCCATATCCCTGCACTTTTCTGTGTGGAAATGTTCTTGACAAGCCCCAGCCAAGACAACCCCGGAATATAGCTATAAAGCATTTGGAAAAACAAAGGGGATTTAAAACAAGATTCTTCTGACGACAACATTGTAATATAAACGCTCTCCCCCCCCCCCCCCCCCCTCCTCGAAACAAACCCTTGAGACGTCTGACTTTCTACCTTAAGAGCATTGCTGGTAAGTGCAACCATGCCGAGCTCAACCATCCGGAGGCAGATGAAGAACGTGGTCAACAACTACACGGACGCGGAGAAGAAGGTGCGTGAGGCCACCTCCAACGACCCGTGGGGCCCATCCAGCTCGCTGATGTCAGAGATCGCCGACCTCACCTACAACGTGGTGGCCTTCTCCGAGATCATGACCATGATCTGGAGGCGACTCAATGACCACGGCAAGAACTGGCGGCATGTCTACAAGGCGCTGACGCTGCTGGACTACCTGGTGAAGACCGGCTCGGAGCGCGTGGCCCTGCAGTGCCGCGAGAACATCTTCGCCATCCAGACGCTGAAGGACTTCCAGTACGTGGACCGGGACGGCAAGGACCAGGGCATCAACGTGCGCGAGAAGTCCAAGCAGCTGGTGACGCTGCTCAAGGATGACGAGCGGCTGAAGGGCGAGCGTTCGCAGGCGCTGAAGACCAAGGAGCGCATGGCGCAGGTGGCCACCAGCGTAGGGAGCGGCCCATCCGGATTCGGCCGCGGCTCCAGTCAGCCCAACCTGTCTACCAGTCACTCGGAGGAATACGGCCGCTCAGAAGGCTCGCCCGCCTCCTACCATGGCTGTGAGTGCCTTGTACCGGCGGCCGGTCGGCCCCCCCCCCCACCCCCCCATCGACATTCATGGATCTTTCAGAGATGTAGATTTGCGGTTCAGTGTTTTGCTCCTTCGAATCTTTCATTTGGCTGTGACCCCTAAGCTTGGCAGGATATGAGCTGTCATGACTTGCTTTGCTGGAAGTCCATTAGCGTTTCCTCGTTAGCGTGGTTCCTGCACGGCGGCATTCACATCTTCCGCTGGGGGCGTCGCCCTGTTTGCTGAAATGGCAACGGAGCCCACACACACACACACACACACACAGGTACTGTATGCTACACCCACAGGCCTGCGTGAACAGCTCCGGGCCGTTAGGTGGATTTGATTGGTTGCCCACTGAAAGCTGAGAGTTTTGATCCCCCCCCACACACACACACACACACACACACACACACACACACACACCAGCAGCAGGAATGCAGCAACATTCCAGATTTTTCCCAGCTGACATGCCTCTTGAGAGGACATGCTCTGCTCCCCCTAACCTCCCGTGTCCCCCCCCCCCACACACACCCAGCAGGCTTGTTTCCCGTGTGTCGGCCTCTAAGAGGGGCTGCAGAGAGTCTGTCCGGAGGGAGGGAGCACTTCCTGAAAGTCTCCGCTGAAAGATTAGCGAATCAGTCTCACTCAGTGACTTTGGCCATTTTCATAGTGCGTAGAAAATGTAAAGTGTGTGTGACTGTCGTGCGAGTGCCGGCAAGCTTGGGCTGGCGGGGTGAAGTCACAGTGACACTAACCGTGTCTGGGGGGGTGTCTGTAAAGTTTCTGTATATCTTTTACTGTTATGTTGTGGTTTACAGAATGCAAGTCTTGTATTTCTGTAGTAATAATTAATTATTATTACTGCTTTGTTGGCCTGAAACCTAAAATTCAATGATACATTTAGATTTACTCGTACCTGGGCATTCATCCTTAGCTCAGCCTAGCCATTCTTATTCCTACTTCGTGCCTTGACAGCATGATTTATTTTTTTGCAGTGTGCCGTTTGCCTCACTAAATGTGTGAAATGTCAGTTGTCAGTTTTTATGCCGGTCTTCCTGCACGGGGTACTCGAACGGCCAGCAAGCGATACAGAAAGTGAAAGTCAAAGACGGACATTTCACGGGTTGCTTTTCGTGTGTTTCAACATCAAACCTTGCCAGAATTTGGGTGATTTACAGCACATGTATGCTCCAAATTTCCAGCACTGAATGATTGTCTTGCTGTCGCTGTAGCTTTTTCTGTCAGCCTGGTGACTGATTCCCCCAGAAGCCCACACTCCCTTCCAGCTCGCTGTCTTATGAGCTTAGTTTCCATGCCACGAAGAATTTGTTATAAATTGATGATGCATTTTAAGATTAGTGCCGGTTCTCAAAGTTTCCGTCAACTTAGCTTTTCAGAATTCTTATGGTAAATGTAATACAAATCAGGGTATTTTCAAATGTGGAGTACAAATTTGTTTTGGTGCAGGTCATGCCCTGACACCCAGTTAAATATACAATCAAGACAAAAGTATGAGTAACAAATACAGGTGGTTATCGATAATTCGTTCCAAATTATCGCTCGTTAATCAAGAACTCGTAAAGCGTGATCTATTTTCCCCATAAAAATGATTAATAAATGACTAATATTTCACATTAAGAAGTTATCTGAAAACTGTCAGTCCATGGATGCCGTTTTTGGGCAGTGTGCAAATTTTTCAAAAGTTGTGAAACGAAGTTTTTGCTGCAGAAAATTCTCAAAGATTTAAGCTCATAAATCAGGAGCTTGGAAAGCAAGAACTGACTGTGGAATCAAAATCGTTTGATTGACTGTGGAATCAAAATCGTTTGATTGACTGTGGAATCAAAATCGTTTGATCATCACCAAATACTTTTGCATATGATAATTTACTTCGGGCTGCAAAACAAGGAATTGCAATCAAGGCAACTATAACGTGATACCGTAAAACAAAATGATAAAAGTAAAATTTATGCAGATATATGAAAATATGCAAATAAGTATGTAGACCTATACATGTACTAGAACAGCCGGCTTTGGGGCCTGTGCAAATAATCTTATGAAATAGCAACTATAGTGTTGCTAAACTGGGACTTAAGGTCGCGTCATTAAATGGGTGATTGTTGTAGAGGGATCCGATCTGGCAGCCATTAAGCCTGAGGCATGAGTCAAGCAGCTCTGTGGTGTGACCTGTCGCCTGTCCCACGCAGTCTCGCAGTCACCCCCGCCCTCTGCTGTTTATTTTGGGGCTGGGGCAGTGTAGCCTGGTTGGGGGTGTGTGTGTGTGTGGTCTCTTCTCATAAATGTAGGCACTGCCCCAGAAAAGGATGATTCATTATCAAACTGAAGGGGGGGGGCGCAGGCCGAACTTGGGTGTCGACGTAGGAATTCTTCACATTCCACTGGAGGTTTCCTCTTATTGTTCTTTCAGGAAAGCACAATGCAGTTTTTTTTTTTTTTCCCCCTCCCTTAACCGTGTTTTCATTCCGATTTGGTCCCGAGGCAGGGTCAACAGCTCAGCCAGCTGTAGCTTTTGTTCTATAATTATAAAGTTGGTGGAGTTAATTAATTTGAGGGACAGGCGTGCTGCTATAGGATGCCATTGGCCGCTTCGGGGCGGCGCTCGCATGCCGTATTCGACACTCATCTCTGACTCACTGTGTGTGCATACCTGCGTCTGCGCTGCTCCTCGCCACGGTGGAGGTACAGCTGATTTGCGTGGGGGTAGGTGGGGAACTGTTATGACTGGGTAGTAGAATGTCACTGTCATTCTTGCTGAAGCCCCAGGGACTCCTGTCAGCATTTTCCTGTCCGTGATGTCAGCCGTTTCCGACTGTGTTGAGCTGGGGGCCACTCTGGCGTCTTGAGTTTATGTTTGCTGGGGAGGGGTGGTTCATCCTTATTATGGTGCACCTCTTCTGGCAGTGGAAAATTATGTTTTTGTATTCTTAGTAATTTCACACTAGAAATATCTAGCACAATTTATAATAACCAGCGAACCACTGAACTCGGCTAATCTGTAGTGAAACTGACGTCGGTGATGTGTTCACGGGATCTTACGAAGTAACGTACCGACCACATCATGTAATGCAGGCACTGAGATGTCGGAGAACTGGCGCTAGCTGGGGTTCTGTGACGAGGTTCTAAATGGGGACTGAACTGATGGAATCCCTCATCCTTCACTATGGAACATGGATGAGTGTCCATGCAATTATCTTCATTATTTTAGTGGTTTTTTAGCTCTGGTGCTGCTCTAAATATTGCCTTTAGTCGTTGGTTAACAGCCGGCAATATCAGTCAAGATCGACACGTCGGACTGATGCTGATATCTTGATTTTCAACAGAATCCCAGCAGGGTGCATCTCTCAGTGCAGCATTGGTGGACCGAGCACCTTCAGCTACTTTTCTTATAACCAAAGCCCCCCCCCCCCCACTTAAAAATCATTAGGAAGTTGGAGTCCAGCAAATTGTCTAGGCTGATGGGCGAACCCACGGTTGAGTTCCAGGTCTTTGTAGGACACCTTCATGGTCTTCATATGAGTCTGGCAAAGGGAGTTTGTGACCTCGCAGGGAAATGAGCTTCTCGTTAGTGAGACATAACAGCCTAACATGTAATATATTTTTCTTAATTGTTGCCGCCAGTCTCAACCAAGTAGAACACGGCCTCGTGCGTAGTGTGAACGGTCCTCGTCATGTGGAACCCCCCCCCCCCCTGCATGTCGGCACAGGAGAGACAGATGGTGTCTCGCTCGGGGACAGAAAGTCTGACGCGGCTCATATCGCGCCATTCAGTGACGCTGCGGCTTAATTATGGAAAATACGCACGTAGATTGGAAAGTTTTGGTAAATGCCACTCATTAAAGTTTGTTTACACTTAAGTGGGGCGGTAGTGGGGGGGGTGGGGGCATGCGATGAAAATGAACCCTTCCAGGAATGTTGGCTTTTTGTGGCCGTGGGAGTGGGTGGGGTGTCGCTCCTGCAGTTAGTTTTACACTTGGTTGGGGGTATAAACACGACGTACAAACCCCATCGGCTCGTTGGCTCTGTCCTTTCCTGCCCCCACCTCCATGCAGGGCTGAGTTTCTTGTTTCTGGGGTCCCACTCAAACGGCTACTTTACGCGCCCCCAGTATAGTGACTCTGTGGCCTGAAACCTTGGCAGCCCGATGCTAATTTGCGGTTTGGGTGGCGATAAACGCTGCCGCCGCCTCAACGTCAGGCCCCTGTCCCTCCCTGGGTCGCCTAGGAAGCGGACTCTGTTGCTATAGCTACTTCGCCCTTCAGCGTTCAGCATCCCTGGCCCCTTGCAGACAGTGTTCAGGTCTGCGTGCTCAATACCGCTTCAGTTTCTTCGATGTCTGCCGTCGACGTCTCCGTCGCATGCACTCGGCCAGTAAATGAACTGGTATTTTGATAGCCTTAAGACGGCCGCATTCTTGGGTGTAGTCATCCTGGAATATAAACCACAGTTGTGCTTCAGGCTGTGCTGGTCTCCTGGTCGACTCTGGTGGGGGAAATGGGCTGGACTCTCGCCAAGGGCCTGTTTCCGGGCCAGTGGCCCCTGTGAAATCGCACCGCTCTTCGCGTGACTGACTCAACGGCAGGACCATCACGTGTGTTAGTTATAAACTGCCCGCTGCCTCCCGGGACCCCCCGGTTCGGGTTCGGGGCCCGCTCCAGTCACCTGCTGGCCCGTCCACGGACCGACTACCCTGTCTCTCTCCCTCCAGCCACGTCCCCCAACGCGTCCTCGGAGCTGGAGCAGGCGCGGCCGCAGACGAGCGGCGAGGAGGAGCTGCAGCTGCAGCTGGCGCTGGCCATGAGCCGCGAGGCGGCCGAGCAGGTACCCGCCCGCCTGCACCTGCTCAGTACCTGCTCAGTACCGCCATCGCTTACAGCACCTGTACGTTTGTGTGTTCGTGTCTGAGCGCCTCCGCCCCATTCACCTGTTAGTACGTAAGCAAACTCAACAGTTGTTTGTTTTTTGTAGATTAACTGGTTTATGTGCTTTGCTAGTGGCTCAATATGTATTGTACTCTTCTGAACTGTTAACAGATCAACATCTGCATCAAAGTCAGACATCTGCATTTCAGACAAAATTAAGTCTTATTTGCTATTTGTATGAATATGATAGTTGGAATGCCCCCCCCCCCCCCCCCCCCCAGACATCCGCACACACATAGTGACAGCAATGCTTGGGGTCTGAGTGGAGGGTCAAGCCAGGTGTCTGTGGCCTTCAGAGTGTTTCAGGGGTTAAGGGCCCAGCGGAAATCTGACCTGACTGTGCCAAGCTTGGGATTCGAACCGGTGACTTTCCGATCACCGCCGCGGAGCCCTAACCCGCTGAGACATATATAGCACTGTATTTTAAAATCTATATATAACAGCGTTCAGGTTAAGGGCTTTGCTCAGCAGTAAAGCTGATCCAGTGGAAGTTGGGAGCAGAGGCTTCTGGCACTGAGCCCAATCTCTGGTCCCCTCTTACTGCAAGATCGGGCCGAACTGGTCCAACCCGCCACTCTCAGGCATTGCCGGCCCCAATGGGGCTTTTTTCCCAGCCCCTTCTGTGCAGATCTCCTCCATGGATGCAGGTTGTGCCCTGTGCCAGGGGGGGCGCGCAGCCCTGGGGCAGGTGGCACAACACTGTGGGCACTGGTTGGAATGGGACACGCCAGGCTGGTGTAAGCGGAGGTTAACGTTCTGGATGGCAGTCAAGGACCATGTATATACAGGAAGTGTTGTGTTAACGATAAAGCCGGCTGGCGGGCAGGTGAGGAAGCACTTAAGAATTTTTCCGCTGCCTCGGCGCACACGTTGCACTTTACCGTCGTGGGGGTTTAGGAAGGGTGGAGAGAGAGAGGGGGGGGCTCCCTCCGGCTGCGAGTGCAGTGAGGCATCTGGGACGAGTTTCCTAATCGTAATAAGAAGCAGATCCCAGCGCTCTAGCAGGAAAACTCCCATTCCGGGGTTTTGGGGGGGGGGCGGATACCCTTGGGGTTTTAGATGCACCCCCAGCTAAGGTTTCTCCCCATGAGAGGTGCCAAGGTGACTGTTCACCCTTTCATTCCTGCCTAATCCATCATTGTATCTTGAAAGTTGATTGGCTGGAAAGAGCAGACTTGCAGCATTCCTGCCGTGCCTGCTGAGGCGGAGACTGATGAGGCTTCTATGTGCCCCGATACACTTCAGGACCTTCTCTTGAGGCCTTCAGCCCCCCCCTCCCCCGTCTCCAGATCCTTAACTATTGTGGCACCCACTGCCCTTGTTACAGGAGGAGAGGATGAGGCGCGGCGATGACCTCCGGCTCCAGATGGCGCTAGAGGAGAGCCGCAAGGACTCGACCACGACTAAAGTGGTGAAGAAGGAGGTGAGCTGAGAGTAATGCTGTGTGGATCCGTGGGAATTTATTCTGTTACTACAAATGCATCGTCTAGGCCCCAAAATGCTTTACCAGTAGGATAGGACCAGGATCATAGATGGAAGTAAAGGCAGTAAAAGTTAGACTTTCAAAAAGACTTAAGTTGCTGGAAAAAGCCAGAACACAACAGGATGAGGAAATGGCGGGGAGTAAAAAACCTCTGGGGGGTCCTGCCCCCCCACCCCGCCGACTTTCCGGGTATGTGAACTTCATTCAAGTCAGAATGGGTTTAGGTCAGGCATGAATCAACTCATATTAAGAGTGATAGGCAGACATCCCATAATCCCACTTACTAACCCCTCAAGTAGAGAATTTGTGCTGGGAATTCTATATCACGTAAAAAGCAGCTTCAGTGAAACGCCTCATATTCACTGGTAGGTTAATTTAAATTCTCGCTCCGAAAGAGAAAGATTTCCAGGCTTCTCCTGTTTTCTTAGTGGTTGAGGCTCGCTAAGTGGTCGTGCTGTGATTGATGCCCTGCCTGTCCACACTGCAGCCCCCCAAATCGTCCCTGATGGATTTAATGGACATCGTGCCTGCAGCCTCCGCCCCAGCTCCCGTGTCAGATCCCTGGGCGGGCCCAAGTGCAAAGGCCGCGGTGGACCCATGGCAGCCTTATGGTAAACTGGATGCCCCGCCCTCTCTCCCCATAGCTCCTCCCCCCCAGCTGGCTTAGGCCTGCCATTGGCTGCTCAGTGATAACCTACTTGCCTCTCCTTCAACTTACTGCAGTCTTTCCGTTGTCTGAATGTCCAGCAAACGCTGAATGGCACCCGTGCGTCAGCCGAGGGTGTGTGCGCCTGCATTTCCACATTCCTGATTGGGCAGTTTTTATATGGGGCGGAGCCAGATTCCCAGACGGTGATAATACTGGCAACACGTGTTCACGTTGGGGCCCCCACAGTCCGTCACCATCGTGTTTAAGTAGAACTTCTTTCACCTAGGGCTGTCGCGATCATCTCACAATGTAATTATAATCATATGGTGCATGAGGAGTTATCATCGGCTTTAGATGATGGGCGAAACATTTGTCCAGATGCAGTTTTTTTGCTACTATATGGATATTTACTTACGGTCACAGTTTGGTAAGCAATTTAGTAGTGTGCCTTAAATATGATTGAGATGCGTATTGTGACGCATGAAAGCGACAGCCCTGCTTGTACCTTGTGTTCGTCTACCATGAGGATGAGTGGTATAGGTTCATATTCAACATTAGCAAACTCTGTGTACTCTGCACTGTGGTGCGTCTTCAGACGTTTGATCAGATTGCTTGTGTTAAATGACGTCCTGCCTCTTCCTCCTCGTGACACTAGCAGAAGAGAGCTTACAGTCTGCTTCACTTCCGTCGTCCCTGATCTTAAAATATGACAGACTGCTGACATCCTCCACATATACTTGCCAAATTGCCAGTGTTCTGTGCATTTATCCTTCCCAAATGTTTCCAGTTGACTAATCTGTAGCTAGATCCCAAAATCTGATTGGGCAGCACAAAAAAAATGCAGTGACTGAGTTTTAATGTAATGTTGCAGTTAAGAGGTATCGGATGTTTGTATCGGACAGTGATTGTAATATCAGCCCAATACCCGATGTCTGGATCGATATCGGTACATCCCTAGTTTTCAGGGTAAATGGTGGTTTAAGGAATCCCCCTAGCCCCTGTAATTGCTCCCACCTTTGGCTTGTCTCTGAACGGTACACTCGCAGCTTCTGGTCTATCGGAGGAGCTCATTGGGCGTGGTCAGCTAAGATGCCCCGAGGAGATGTTTGCCTGGCGATGACTATAAACTCTTGGTCTTCCCTGCTCCCAGAAATGCTGGTGAACCAGTCCTGTAATGGGCTGGACGACTGGAAAATTCCACCGCTGGGTGTTTCGTGGGCGAGCTGCGACCATGCATTGTATGCGTGCGGATTCCTGTCCCCTCCGTCAACACGCACAACAAACCCTTCCTTAAAATGCGTCACGGTATGCCGCATTTCCCATAATGCCGCTGTGTGTCCCCACAGTGGGAAGGTTGTGGCCTGGGGCCTGAGATGCAGCGCATCCTCCCAGGGGAGGTGTCTGACTCCCCCGCCCCCCCCCACCCCAAGCGCCCTGTACAAACTGCCTCTGTTGCATGGGCTTCCGCTTGCTCACAGAGCTTCTTTGTTCTTTACCGTGTTTCCTTTGAGCACTTTCATTCTGAGAGCCCCCCCCCCCCCCCCCCCAGCCCGCCCGCGCTCAGCTCTCCCCCCTCATCCGCTTCCAGCCACTGCCTCCAAGCCAGCCATCCCCGTGGACCCCTGGGTTTCGTCCTCGTCCCCCACCCCCGCCACTCCTCCTAGGAGCATCGACCCCTGGGTGGCGCCGGTGGCCCCCGCTGCCACAGCCTCGGATCCCTGGGCACCTGTGCCCGCCAGCCGACCCAAGGCCCCCGCCTCAGGTAAAGGGGGGGCAGGCAAACAAAATTATATTTTATCGTCAGTTACAAACAGTTACTTAGAGTGAAGATCGGAACCTTCCATTGGACAGATATTATTGAGGTAGTGCAGCATTACAAGAGCTGGTATTAACCCTGGGGGACGTTAGGACCCAGCAATGTGGGGCCCCGGGGCTTTTTACCTGCAGAGAGGTTCACCTCAGTCACATGACCAACCAGACAACATACTGACAGTTTATGGTGAGGTTTATTGACGGCTGCAGTAGGTCATCTTGTGACATTATTCATACGGACGCCCCCTGCAGGTACCTTTGACCCCTTCCACACGCTGAATGGTACATCCAAGGAGGACCTCTCCGAGTTCGACAGCTTGCGCTCCTCTTCCTCCATGACAGGTACACAAAGGGCATCTCTCCTAGCATAGCTAAGCGATTTGGGTCCAGTACCTCACTCGATGGTACAACTGCAGCCCCGTCTGGGACTCGTGGAATTATCGCCACCCGCTTCCTTTCAACATCCGTAACACGTGAGAGAGTCAAAACAGGCTCTGTGCTGCCGTTTGTCACCCATGGGAACCTCCGCCTGGGTGCTCTTACACTCTAATGGCCGAGGGAGCTCTTTGGGAAGTTAGAATTTGAAAATGTCGTCCTGTTCCCAAAGCCTTTTCCCTGATAACATGAATGATTGGCTGTTATTGACGTGCAGCCTGACCTCAGACGTCTATAGATGGTTGTGAATCCCCGTGGCTGTCGCTTCCTGTCTGTCTGCTTCTGGCTTCCTGTCTGCTTGCTCCCCGCTTCCTGTCTGTCTGCTCCTCGCTTCCTGTCTGCTTGCTCCTCGCTTCCTGTCTGCTTGCTCCTCGCTTCCTGTCTGCTCCTCGCTTCCTGTCTGCTTGCTCCTGGCTTCCTGTCTGCTTGCTCCTGGCTTCCTGTCTGTCTGCTCCTGGCTTCCTGTCTGTCTGCTCCTGGCTTCCTGTCTGTCTGCTCCTGGCTTCCTGTCTGCTCCTGGCTTCCTGTCTGCTTGCTCCTCGCTTCCTGTCTGCTTGCGCCTCGCTTCCTGTCTGCTTGCTCCTCGCTTCCTGTCTGCTTGCTCCTCGCTTCCTGTCTGCTTGCTCCTCGCTTCCTGTCTGTCTGCTCCTCGCTTCCTGTCTGCTTGCTCCTGGCTTCCTGTCTGCTTGCTCCTCACTTCCTGTCTGCTTGCTCCTCACTTCCTGTCTGCTTGCTCCTCACTTCCAGGTGAATCCCGAAGCCCTACCCACGCACCGCGGCCCATGGCTTCCGTCAGTCCCGATCTGTTTGATCCGCTGCCGGCAACCACCGCTGCCTCTAGGAAGACCCCCGAATCCTTCCTGGGCCCCAACGCCGCCTTGGTGAACCTGGACTCGCTGATCAGCAAGCCTCCACAGCTTGCATCAGTCTCCAACCCCTTCCTCGCCGCTGGTATGTCCCATGCTCCCAGATGAGTCCAACAACTGGTTTTTCAAGGTGGTGTTGTCGAGTCTATCGATCTGGATGGATTTGGATTTGTCCCGCCTCCCTGCAGGGTCGGCTCCTCCTCCTCCGGTGCAAGTCAACCCCTTCCAGGTGAACCAACCCCAGCCACCCACCCTCAACCAGATGAGAGTGAATCCCATGATGGGCCCCGGGGCCCAGGGTTTTGGTGGCCTGCCCCAGATGACCTCCGACCCACTGTCCCTGTCCTCCATGCCTCCTGGGGGCCCTATGGCCATGGTGCCCATGACGGGCATGGCAGCGATTGCACCCGTGGGCAGCGTCCAGCCCTCCATGGCCGTGCCCCAGCCGCTGCTGACCACGGGGCTGCCGCCATCGGGGGGCGCCCAAGCCGGCACGACCACCAACCCCTTCCTGTTGTGAGGAGCCGCCCCCTCGGCCCCCTGCCCCTGTCCGCCTCAGAGACATAGACGATACAGTCCTTCGTGTGTTCAGGCAGGTGCTGTTTTAATGCAGTTCGCAGTCGCACTGGTTACCTAGCAGTGCGACCCACGGAGGTAGGTACCCAGCTGAGATTGGCGTGCTTCACCTCTGCCGTGCGTCTTAAGTGTGATACCCTGTCACCCTTAAAGTCTGCCGTAGCTCCTTGGCAAGACTGTATAGTATTTACAAGGGGTACTGAGCGTGCAAAATCTTTCGATCACTTTTATGAAAAAGCCTGAAAATTTAGTAATTCTGCTTCACTTTTATTTTTAGCCTAATAAAGTAATGTATTTACTAATGCTTTTTTTTTTTTTCTCCCCCAAAGTAACTTAAATGTTCTACATCAGTGCATATGCTGTGTGTGTATTCACAGTATGCATCGGTAGACACAAGCTAGAGAACCCCAATCAGTTTGTCATTCTTCGGATGCTCTGACCAGGGGTTTTGCACATGCTATAGTTACTTTTGCAATGTTTCTTTTTTTCCCCCCCCCCTGACTGTTGGTTCACCGTTAGTCCTTAGCTCAAGAAGCCAGCCAGTGCCGGGGGCGGGGGAGGGGGCGATAGTGGTCACCTAGGAGACGCATGTCCGCCTTCCTGCCTAGGACCCAGGTCTGGAGCCGTTGCATGCGGTCTTCACATGCAGCATAGCGAACTTTTACCGTGTAACTGAACCTTCTGGAAGCATCATGCAGATCCTGCCTTTCTTTTTTCCCCCTCTTTTTTTAATAAAACCACAGTGTGTATGTGTAGGATGTCCTCCATCCATACAATCTGGACATTTGTTAATGGGTTTAATGGTCGTTTAAATTCATTGATTGTCCAGCTCGCTCTGCAAGGTTTTCCAAATGACTGTTTTAACATAGACCTGACTGATCCTCGGGCTTAGAGTTAGGCCTCTCTCTTTTCACGCAGCCACACGTGTAATTTTTAGTACACATATCAGCCCCCCCCCCCCCCCCCCCCAGAAATCAATCCTGCCGAAAACAGATGCATTATCTTTTTAAAAGTTTTTAACTCCATAGATTTTAAATATACATTAGTACAGAAATGAGTATTCAGTCACTATGTACAGAAACTGGGAGGGTGGGGGGAGGGGGGTTATCTTGATCAAATGTGAAGGAGGTGGGTCAACTCCCCCCCCCCGTTAAGTGGTTTTGACGTTAATTCATGCTGACTGTTGAAGCATATGGGTATTTTTGTAATACCCCCCTCCCCCCAAACCACACAGGGACTTGCCCAGTCAACAGCAGTTGGCTCCGTTTGACATGTGATCAACCGGTTTTGTTTTTACAGGTCGTTTAATTTTAGTCTGGCAGGTTTGCGATAAAGGCGTTTTAGCAAGAAAATTGGGGGGGGGGGATTCCTCCAACCACAGAACAAATGTTTAAAAGAAAAGGAAAAAAAAAAAAACACTGTGCTTTATCTTTTCACTCGTTAGGCAGTTAAATGTGGTGATGATCAACAGGAAAAACCAGACCTGGCAAATTGAACTGTGGAGCGTTCGGTCATGTGGAAGATTTGCTCGGTTTCTCCCTGCTGTGATGCTTCACATAAAGTAATGAGAAACAGCTACTTACAAGCACAATAAAACTGCAGCGTATCACTATGAAAAGACACTTACCAAAGTCACATCTCTGGCATTTTATTCCAAAGCAGGATGTAATGTTTCACTTTTCTTACTGATATGTAGACACTTCTTTACTTCTTGTAGGCCCTATGGTTTATTTTTCTCTCTCCTTGATCACTGCCGATTTTATCTTTTTCTACTTAATTTGCCGTTAGCACCCTCTGCTGGAACTGTCACAGTAGTGCAGTTTTGTACAGCTCTGTAGCAAATTGGTGGGTGTGTTCAGATCTTAGCTAGCTTACCTATCAAGACACGTACTCAGGCGTAAGGGAGGGGGGGGGGACAGCTTTAAGCTATGTTTATATACTTTAATCCGATAGATGTTGACGTACTGAACAGGTTCTAACTTTATATTAAAAATGCTTATCCCTGCAGATGAGTATAATATGAATATGCAAAATTGGAAGTAAAAAAAAAAAAAAAAGCTAATGACATTTATCACATGTTGCAAATGTTTTGCAATGTCTATGAACTACATACAATATCTAGGTCAATTTGTCACTCTTGTTTGCATCTCATTCAGTGTGTTTTCCCATTGGTTTCTGTTACTATGTATTCATGCATTTATTGTTCAGGACTAACATTGTGAGCATATTCAAGTCTATTTTTCCATGTAATTGTCTGTATATTTACCAAACTGTTTCATATTACTGGGAGCAGGCTGCTTGTTATGGAAATGTGCTCAACTTGTTTGGCATTATAACTGTATAATTTATCATTTGTACTATTGTAACATATTTTTCTGTACCTTATTTCTTAATGTTTTTTTTTGTGTCTGTAGAGAAGTCACATGAGTAATGTGATGTTTTAACATCACCTAAATAGCAGCGACATGCTGAAATACCTCTAGCTGCGAAGGTAAAAATAAACTATCAGTCCGGCTTTTGCTTAGAGTCTCTGTGAATGCTGTCAGCGGTTTGACAGCCACTGGCATTTGGTGCCAGTGAAGAGCCCCCCCCCCGCCCCCCCCTTTGCTTTCAAATTATCAATCTGTAGTGTGAATCTAAGGTCAATGCCGGAGAGACCTCTGGCTGTAATACTGACATTTGTTGGGCAGTAATGAGGGAAATGTGGGACCAATAGCTTACAGTACTTTATTATAAATATACAAATGTTATGGAAAAAATGACTATACAACTTGATCCTCTTCCCACAGCAAACCCTGCCCCCCCCACAAGCTGGATCATGGGTAGGCTGGTCCTGTAGCACGGTGGTGTGGGGGGCCAGCATCATACATCTCTTGGGTGGCCGACGTCATAGCCTAGCTTCTTCATGTCCTTGGTGACGATGTTGAAGGAGAAGCTGACGGAGCCCTGGGAGTGTACCCTAGTGACTGGTACAGGGATGGAAAACCAATTGAAGTGAAAGCAAATCAGGGCTGACCTGAAACCTCAAAACCAACTAGAAACCAGTGGGTGTGTCCTGTATACAGTGGCCTGTTAGGATAGACTATAATGCCAATCGTGCAGGGAGCTGGCAGGGTGTGATTTTTATAGACGGTAACGAGCAAACCCCTGAGAGAGGTTGATTTGAATAAAATGATTCATATGAAATGAGTGTTACAGCTATATATTCACACACTACATTGAATAAGTGACAAGTATCTCTATTCAACAGATTGTCGCAGTAAATGACCTCATTCACGTCACACTGAAACAGTCCCTGTTAAACTTTTCATTGCAAAGTGTGATCACACGCTGTGAGAGTAGATCCTTTGGAGTGGAGCTGATGAATTATAACACCGGTGGTGATGGGAGGAATGTGGATTCAGAGCCCCTGATTGGCAGGCCAGTGAAAGTCAATAAACCAATAAGAAGTGGGTTAGACTGCATATAATTATGCACACTGAATTTTGTCCCATGCCCAACTACATGGGCTATCAACAGAGTATGTGAACAGTATATAAGGAGATGAGCATGCATACCTTCTCTTCCTTCACCCTGGGCTATAACCTTGGGATCTGTAAACTCTGGACGCCGTCCCATTAGCCAGCTAAAGAAGGGGGAAAGTAGTGTTTCGTGATGTGCAGCTTAAAACTAGAGTGGGAAAGGGCTTGGAATGTTGATGCCGTCAACAAAAATACAGATTTACATTTGCTCAGCTGGCTGTAGCCCTTGGCTTAAATGATGTCCTAAAGTAATTCCATACTAAAGCAAAACTACTCATCAGCATGCAGTTTTTAATATTTCAAAAAAAAAAAAAAACCTGTATATTAGGGGTGGGCAATCTTATCCTGAAAGGGCCACTGTGCGTGCGGGTTTTCGCTGCAAACTCCCTACTTGGATTACTAATTTGAGGACTGATTGGCTGAAGAGTCCTCACACCTGGGTTTGAACAGCTGCCCTAAAGGTTATCCCAAAAATCCTGCATACACACCGGCGTTTTGGGGATACGCTTCGCCACCCCTGGTGCATATATACACATACACAGCAAAGTTCATTTTCACACCACAGCTCAAACAGGATTTATACAGGTTAGTTACCTTGTGAATTTTTGTAGCCTGGAAGTAGATTCTGGAACAAACATGGGAATTGTTTTCACGTGTCTGATGAAAATAGTGATTTCAAAATTACCAAATTGCAGGCAGAATCGCATTTACTGAAGCAAACATTTCGGCCGTTGGGGATTTTTCTTGTTACTGGGCAGTGTCTACGGGGTAGTCTGAGGGGAGCTACAAGTGTCTGAGGAGGTGTACCTACTTGCCAGGAGTAACAGGGACGTGAACAGCCCCGTACCCTCGAACCACATCGTTCCCAAAGGTGTCGGGGCCGTACACGCTGACCACGATCTGGGGCCCTGCAGGAACAGCATCACAACACTCACAATCATGTAACTGCACCATCTGCTTAACACTACCCTTATAACAAGCACTATAATATACTTAATATGATACTTGAGCAGGGTTAATTCAATACTTGCTGGTTCAAGTTCACAGGTGAACAGTAAACTTTTGTTGATATGTTTCAGTAACAATATATGAAATATATGCAATTCATAGATGTTTCAAGAACACTTTTCTTGTCAGCATTTATCCATCATCTGGTAGTTTTCCCTCCCGAAGTGGGGTCCGGATGTGGTGCCAGTTCCAGTCAACAAGTTCTTCATAAACGTTTTGTGAACAGCATACAGGAAAGTGGAGCTCTCACAGCCAAATGGGTTGGTGCTCTTGAACGTGATCTCCACGGGGAAGTTCCACACCAGACCATGACGTGTGTCCCGGCCTCGGGAGGAGATCTGGGATATGCCTTCCTCCAACCCCTTCCAGTAAAAAAAAGGTAGGATATTAACCAGGCAAACTAAACCCAAATTCACTACCGGACATAAATAGGGTTAAATACAATGAACAACAAACCTACGGCTGGTGAGTGATAAGGACGACAAGGTTTACGTGCAAACAGGAACACATTTCATGCACTGTGCATTACATTGCTGAAGTAAATAGTAACGGAAAAGCGGGAATGTTGTCATGCTAATGAACGGTGTTAGGGCATGTTAAGACCCTTTATGGTGCATGGCACGGAAATTCCCATTTCCGATGGCACTTAAAAAAAAAATCAGGAGGGAGGCTTCGGAGAAGAGGCGCTTCTGGCATCAGCAAGCACAAAAAAGACAAGAGTAGAAGACGGTATGGCGTTGCAGTCAATCACTCACCGACGTGGGTGCCCAATCGTGTCCGTACACGAAACAGTACTTGCAGTAAAGCTCGTCATATTCGGGAAACTAAAATGTGAAAAACATTTACAAAGGATAGTTACTAGTTAAAATGGTTTGCACAAGGATTGATCTGCTAAGCAAAATGACCTGGATTACGCAGAAGTTCAGCGAACAAAACTAGTTAACTTCTTTTCTTCCAATAAATAGACGGCGTGACTGATGCGAAACGCATTTGTCGGTCTGCACTTTAATCTGCACAACGGGTCGAAATAATACCAATAATACGAATGTCGATGGAAATCTTATAGTTAACTAGGTAGAGTTGGCTACTTACATCTGCGCCTTCTATTTGCCCGTTTATCATCAGAAGAAACACAGATGGGTTACTGGTCGCCATTTTGGCGTTGCAGCATTTAGAAGTATTACAGCTACAATAATAATCCCACGGATACGATATAAACAAATGCTGAGCTCGTACTCGATAACGTTAGCTACGCAACGAGACCGTTGCTAACAACTATCGGATACAATTTATGGGTCTCCATTCGGGTCAAAAAGTACAGTGCGAAAAGCGTTTTGAAATTACAACTCCACCAGATGGCAGCAACCAACAATGCGAATGAAAGGCATCACCAATTGCGCATAAATTGTTTTATCGCTCGATAGACTTCTCCTACACTACATCAGGGAACCACTTACATATATTGTGCAAGGTCTGAGATTTACAGTTTTATTGAACTACGTACTACTTAAGGAAGTGCTTAGCTAGTCAACTAACATTTCTCCAGGTATATGAAAGCACAAATATCCATGCATTGGCATTGCTTATGTTTTTTATTCCATTAGATTGTATTGAATTATTTTATTCTCACTATATGCAGTACTCAGCAAGACGTCTATGGTGCTGTCAGAGAGGTACATTCTTAGACTCTTCTACATTAGATGATATACTGGTTTGCTGGGGGGAGGGGGATATCTTTGACAGAATGAAGCCCCCCCCCCCCAGGCTTCCACTGACCTTTCTCAATCCCTTCACTGCTCCCCACCTGTTAGACACTCTCTTCCTAACCCAGGACACCCCAGGAAGGTGGCTTTGAAGTGGAAACAGTAAGAATAAAGCCAAGCTGTCAGAAAGTTTACAAAATGCATCTTGGTCAGTCCCTGCCTCCTCCTCTCAGCGCATCCTTAGTCTTAGCATTCAGCTGACGTCCTGATTCATGCCTACAGTAGATGCACCACCATAGAGCTGACTGTCAGTCCTATTTGTTTCTCATCCACGCGTCTCTCTGAATCACATCAGCACTCTTTCTCCCTCCCCTCTGTCAATTTCAGTGGTGTTTCTCTGGGTTACGCACATGTCTGAATTTCTGCAAGGTCTCCAGTCTGAAATCCAACAGCTGTATGTCCCCTTTTTCACTCTTATGGAAATTTCTGGAATCTTCCGCTGGTTAGAATGCATAAATCTTTCAGTGCTGGATTTCTCTAGAGGTGGACCCACATGGTAAACTATTATTGGACTTTGTGCCAGTTCTGTGTCGCATTAAACTTGTCGTTGAATGTAAATATTATCTTCCCGAGTAGCACAACCAGCAAAATCGATAAACACAAGCAGAAATAAAGGTAAACATCAGTATAAACTAAGATACACACATATAATCCAGAAAAACAGGCACAGAATCATTAGGACTAATCCTGCTACTTTTATTATTTTTTTATGATTGTAGATTTTGCCAGCGATGAGCTGGTGTGATATTAAATATGAGCCAAATCTGTTGCCTCCTAAGATTAAACATCTGTTTACTGTGTCAATGATTACAGTGCTCTGCATAACTAATACTCGCCTGGCCGATGCTTAATATTTACTGGGTTTTCTAAACCATGGAGCTGGAGAAGCGGTTTCCTTTCTTGTGACCAGCTGTGGCGTGCACCCACGCCCTCTCCCTTCCCCTTCGCATTCCTCATGTGCTGCCGTTTCACACAGAAACATCTTGGTTGGCCACCAGCTGTTCACACCACAACAAATGGTGGTGAGGTGGTACTGCGTGGCGGCCGTGCCTGTGGCTGTTTGTCTTTTTTGGTGCAAGGTGTCACCTAGATCCTGCATCCCGAAGTGAGTCAGCCTGGATGACTGGAGTCCAGGATCTTCTCAGCCGCCGGCTGCCCAACTCTGACCACACAGAGCTGCATTCTTACACTTTATCACTGGGCAGCTGAACTAAAAAAGCTACGAGAATTATGGGAAGATGGCAATTACAGTTTATTTATTTAGCTGTTAAAGGAGGGTGCGTCCGTAGAGGACCAGTCCCTGGAGCAACTGGGAGTTAAGAGCCTGGCTCAAGAGTCCAGTGGTGACATCACTCTGCCGACTCTTTGAACTGGCGACCTTCCGATCACAGGGATGGCATCAGAACCCGCTGAGCAACACATCACCCCTCAGCCCGCCTGACTTAATCTTAAAGCTACTATCCGGTGCTAGTTTTACCTGAAAATTGTCAAGACAACAACGAAAGACCGCAATAAACATGAAAACAACTGTTCCAATGGTTAAGCCATACAAAAATAGCATTAAATTTAGTTTTCTTCATCACAGGGTGATGATCTGCATCTCCAAAGGGAATTTTGTTAAAAAGACAACAAAGAAACCATTTTCACTTTCCCAGCGACTTTTGCCCATTGATGTCTGTTTTTCTTTTGCTTGATAGTTGACCTCAACTTATTCCTGACGGCCCTCCACTGATCTATTTGCCCTCTTAAAACAGAAGTCTGACATTATACAATACAATATCTCTGCTTACGAATTCATCTTGTATGAGGGTACAGGATACAAAATAACCAGTATGAAAGTGTCATGACCATACTGACTGTGACATACATGAAAACCAATCACAGGAAAGGAAGCTTTATTCAGTGAAGATTCATGCCTCGCTGATCCAAATAAACAACTGAACCCAACCTTATTGAATTTGGGCAGAATTAATGAAACTCAAATGTCATAAGCATGCAGATATGATTGGGTTGGTCTGGAAAGGCAGCTCTTGGTGGGTCTACAAATGAGAAGCAGGACCCCAATTAAGTGCTTTTGCAGTCACGCCAGGTCACGATTCCATTACAGTACCACAGCGAGCAAAACAGAGGGATCTCATGGAAATGAATCTCTGTTCTGACGGCTTCCTCTGCTTAGCTGAATGGGCAGTAATTTATTAGGATACACGATCCTGGCTGTTTGACGGCCTCGCATCACGGTGCTATTAAGCTACATCCCCGTCACGCACGAGCATAAAGAAAACGGTAAATGAGGCTGCAGTGGTACTTTCAGATACTTCACCTTCCCTGAAAATGGGAAGGTCTGCTTTCTATGCGCCAGCTATCACAGGAAGCTCTGTGCGAATAAATGTTTCCATCTGGGACTCTAGGGAGTCAATTAGGTTTGTCTGCTTCTGTTACTGTAAAGCCTTCGATGGTGGAAACCAAAAGGCACCACTACTGAGGGATGGCGCTGGGTGTCCAGCTCTTTGAATGACTGGAACAGAAGAGCTTGGCTTCTGGCAAAGCCAGGGATGGGGCAGGCTGCTGGGCTCGTCCATCATCTCCAGTGTGATGCCCTCGATGCGAGGCACATCCCAGTGCACTGGACCAGAGTGGGGCCGTTAACCCAGAGGAAGTGAGGTAATCAAGAGATCTGGCTGTCGAGACTATGAATGAGTTGTGGAATTTGAGGAAAGAAACCCAGTCCTTTGGGTGTCTTGAGTCAAGCTTTGGTTGCTAGGTCCTCCTGATTTGAGTTTGATTAAGTTTTGGATATAATGCAGGAAATGTGTTTTTTCTGTTCCCATCAGTGCCGATTGGGATCCATCTTTTGAGGGGATGCCAACTTAGTGACTTAGACACTTTTCATGCTCCTTGTGGGGTCAGGGGGCTCTGGCACTGGGTCCCATCAAGGGTCTGATTTGAGCCAACCAACCGATTTCTGAGGATTCATGTGCTAAAGAAGCATTACTGTAAGAGTCATCAAATGAAATCCCTGAACATGCTGTAGGGCTGACAGAGGAGGTGGATAAGTTCTTCTCATCCATTTTTTGTATCGGTGGATGGTCATTTGTTCACAGTCCTCCATCCAGGTAATCAAAAAAAGAAGGATTTCCAAGGTCAAATGTATCAGGAGAGGGAAAAAAAACCTTAGTTAGGATGCTAGCTTAGCATCCATAGACTTCCGTCTGTGAAGATTTTCTATGCTGGTTGAGTGTCAGCATGTCAGCACTCCACCGGCAAATTTCATGAGCCGAAAAGCCACAGATACCCTGAAGGTATAAACAAAAGGTAAGGCAGAGCACGCTGAAGACGTAAGCAGGTTATACAACAAGCAGAAGCTCTCTCCAGAGTTTATATTTTGTCTTCTGTGCAGCGTTCACACCTTAGCTTGAAGACCACAAGCATGGGCAGTGACGGAGATGGGATCCCAACATCGACCTCTTATGTAAGGTGATCTCCCATGGGTTTTCTCATCGGTACTGTCTAAACGTATGTTTCACGTCGATCTGGGGAAAATGTATTGATCCATTATAAGCCAGTGTTCCTATAGATCAGGGGTCTCCATCTTTGGTTCAGGAGAGCTACTGTCCAGTAGACTTTCGATCCTACTTGGCTTCTGATGAGCCACACCTGTTCTCAGGTAAATACCAGGAACAGGTGTGGCTCTGCAGAAGCCAGGTAGAATACAAAACCTACTGGGTAGTAGCTCTCCAGGACTGGAGTTGAAGACCCCTGTTGTAGATTAACATGCCGGAGCAACTGAACCCTTTATAGGGCTACTGATTTCCCTAAGTGAGTCAAAACTGCGGTTGCCTCCATCTGTGAGTGCAGAGGGATGTGAGCGGTTTGATGAGTAGCTGGCAAATGAGATCACCCTCAGACCAGTCTTGGCCATCCACCGGTCATTGGCTTCATTAGATTGGTCACAGGAGGAAAGCTGGCATGGGTCAGGATGGAGACGAGGCATCTGGTGACCAGTCTAATATAATCAGTGCTCGCTAAAGGGTGGTGGATATTCAGAAATCTGAAGTGGAGCCCAGGGAAGTCGTGATGTCTGTGTTGGAGATTTTATCATGGATGATCTTGAGTACCCACAACTGGGATGATGAAGTCAGTCGAATCTGTTGGCAGGTGCAGAACTGTATCACGTTAGCGACAGGTCTAGCCTGAGTTTAGGATGGACATAGGGGATGCTGACGTCGTCCTTGGCAGGAAATGTTGACAAGGGGTGGGTGTACATGTTGGATCAAACCACATCATGGGTGATGAGTCTAGTTTTCCCCACGCTTGAGGTCTTGATAAAACGCATTCGCAAGCACAAGAGGTCGAGCTGCATCTTTCGCTCGCTCTTCCTGCCCTCATTTGTTCTGTTTTGTGATGATTCACTGCATGGTGCTTTCACTGCCTTGGCGACATGAGAGCGGCGTGTTTTCGTCTCAAGCACACACATCTTTACACTGCCGCAGGCACTGGAGCACGAGATCAGCTGCCTGCCCCATGCCGCGATGGGAAACTCGAGCCAAGTCATGGGGTGACGTTTGTCAGCCCCGGATGCACACGGCAGCTCTGGAGAAAGGCACAGACTGCGTCCGCTATGGGTCACGTGACTTCGAATGCCAATGGCGTCGTCCCAAAGGCACCCCCGTACTGACGGCTGGCCGTTCGGACCAAATCTGGCCTGGGCACAGGGAAGAGGAACAGTGCTGATTCCCGTTAGCTCTGTTTCCCATGGTGGTCTGTCTTGTTTTTCCCTTTACCCAAGGGGATTATGGGAACGGCGCAGATTCTTCTCAATTTTTCAATGTTGGGGGGTTATTTTTGGCCCCCTTTATTTATACATCTCGTTAAGCTGGCACTTTAACTGTACTGTTTAAATTCCACTGCAGAATTGTAACCCTCCTGTGCTTTGAACCCACGACCCATTCTGCTCTTTTCACAAGTGTACCCTTAACTACCAGTGGCACACCCACTGGCATCTTGTTCAATTTGCTACCGGCAGCTTCCACAGCTATTTTTTATTTTTATTTTTGTACAATGTCCCATTTATTCATGTCTGTCAGCATAAGGCTAAGATTTCACAGTGTGCTCAGAGCTCCTAAATCCCCAGCCAGATTTAGGTAAAATCGCACAAGATCTATGCATTTTAAGGCTGCAGTTCCTCCCTGCCTACCAGCACCTATGTCTGGTAGCTTTGTGATTTGTTTGTTGTCAGAGTGAAATTTCCCCAGATATTGCAGTGAGCCTGAGATAGTCTGAGGGTCTCACTTGCAGATTGCGTCCGTGCTAAAGTCGGAACGTTGTTCTCTTGCGTAAATCTCCGTAGGATGTATTTCTGTGAGTTTTTTTTTTTTATTTCGTTGGAGGCGTCCAGTTTCCGCATGTGTGCTGGAGAGAGGCATCGACAGAGGAGGAATTGAAACGCTTACGGAATCCGTTACATACATCTTAAGTGCTTCACGCTTTAGCACGAGTAGTTTAACATGTGGTTCCCAGTAACCATGTCAACATGTAGACAAACAACCCCAAAGAAACTTCCTGAAGGTTTAGATATGGGGGGGGGGGTGACAATGTCTGTGTTGCAATCATTTTGAATTACTTGCAATTTCTGAGTAAG
Organism: Paramormyrops kingsleyae; assembly: GCF_048594095.1. Taxonomy (NCBI): domain Eukaryota; kingdom Metazoa; phylum Chordata; class Actinopteri; order Osteoglossiformes; family Mormyridae; genus Paramormyrops; species Paramormyrops kingsleyae. The sequence continues at coordinate 14,676,674 of NC_132818.1, read as the reverse complement.
AGGCGTCTTTTAAAGAATCGATGTCCTGCCCCCAGAATCACAGCGCATCAAAAACCTGTCGTCAAGGTGTGAATAATAGTCCTTTTGAAAAAAGAGACAGAATGTAGGGAAGTTATATAACATGTTTATTGCGGGCCGATAGTTGGAGGTCAGTTCTGTAACAATGGTTCTTGGCAGATATGGAAGGGTTTGTGTGTTCCTGTGGTGCAGTACACGTGTTGTAATGCAGACAAAATTGTCAGCTGTTACTTCAGAAATGAACTGCAGTCAGCCATTGGCAGTTTAAAAAAAGCAACACATCTCGCAATGATCCGGTGAGCTTGCATGTTGTAAAATGACGATTCGCGGTGACTAATTTGTTTAACTTCAGGGTGTCACAACCACGTCTTTTGGTTAAGTCGGTCCAATGGTTGGTCATTTTGCAGGAAAGAAGTGGCCTTTTTATAAAAAAAAAAAATTATCAACAAAAACAACACAGTATGAGATGTGACATGAGAGGCGACAGGGAGGCAGACGAACATGAAACAGAGAAAATGGAGAGAAAAAGAACCTCACTCCTGACGGGATGGTGAAGTGAAGCGCTTGACAGAGGAATGGAGGGATAGGGTTCTTTTTTGAGGATAGAGGAGAGGAGAAAAAAGCACAATTCAGCTGTTTCGGGATCAGGAGAACAGGGGTCAAGATGGAGTGATGTACAGCTGGGTGTGGGTTCAGTCATCAGGGTCTGCTGGGTTTACTGGGGCCAAGATAAAACACACTCCTGTGTTACAATATAGATGGCGATAAGGTATGGGAGAAGTGAATGAAAGACCTGACATCGCCTCACCCCCACCCCACCCCATCCTGCCCTGCCCCAGTCCATCCCTGCCCCACCCCAACACTGAAAAACGGGGGTAATAATTCAGCATTAAACAGGCAAGTTCCTTGGCACCATCCGCTGGCTTTGTGATGGGGTATCTGGGGGCTTGTTTGAAATGCGGTGCTGTTTGCGGAGCAGGGGTGCAGGGTTTGGGGGGGGGGGTTGGTTCGGGGGCTGTCGCAGGAGCATTATCGCAGCGCTTTTCGCTGTGTTTTCACGGCGGCTTTTTAACCCAGCGCAGCGGTGCAGGGTTTCAAACAGAATGGCGTGGTTGCATAGCAACTAAGTTATCTAAGGTACCTGCCGCCGCTTCCTCTCGCTCCCGCTACTCCGTTACACCCCAAATCACCCAACGCCGTTACATGTACTTACCTCTTCGAAAAATTATTCCGACATACGGCTCAGTTTTTGTATATTTTTTTTAGCTTTACTCTCCTTGAATGTAGTGACGCTCGCTTAGGGGCGGGCGGTGACACATGTCTGCCAGTCCGCGCGGAATGTCACCCGGGCGCCAAATGCCGGGTCTGAGCGGTAAAACTCGCTGCTATTCGGCTCTATTCACCGCTAACCCTGTGCTTACTAAGTCCTCATGGCACCATTTGTTTACCCTGCTTTGCCCATCCTCCCTCGGGGGCGGAGGGGGGGGGGGATTAGGGATTGCTTTGCCCCCCCCCCAACCCTCAGTTTTCTGCATTCCTTTTTTTCCTTTTTGGTGAGAGCCGGGGGCCTGGGAGATTAACCCTCCCCCATCCCACACACATGCTGGTGTCCCTTGGGGTGCTGTGCCTCCTGGGGAAGGTGTGAGTGTGGGGGGGGGGGGGAGTGATTATTGCCTGGGCCCCTGAGCACGAAACAGATGTCTGGCTGCCAAACTGCAAACAGGGGCAACACTGCGGTTAAAAACAGGGATGGAGGAGTTTAAATAATTAAACGTATAAGGAGAGGAGCTGACAGGAGTGTGTGTGTGTGTGTGTGTGTGTGTGTGTGTGTGTTGCTGCGCTAAATGCTCAGTTGTTCGAATGGTAACATTTTCAGTCACTTTGGATGAATCCTACACTGGAAAGTCGCCCTGAGATCTTCTGGGCCCGGCTGAGCAGCCCGGAGCTTATTTGCCTTTGCTGTAAGCCGCAGTAGATCAGCCACACACACGCTGGCCCTTCTGGGCTAATTATCAGCTGTAGGGCGTGACTGTCGGGGGGGGGATGGGGGGCAGGGGGGTCAGGCCTCGATCCGGGAAGCTTAGTAGGTGTATCTCCGTATTGGGTTCTTGGTTAATTTCATTTCTCTTCGAGCGGTGGCTTCTGTCTGCGCGCCATGCTGCATCCCTCGTACCCCCCCCCCCCCCCCCCCCCCCCGGCCGCGCTGACAGGCACCGCGTGGTCGACGGAGGATGAGAGGGTCAGATGGCGGCAGTGAGGCCAAGCTGTCACGCAGAGGAGAGTAGCGGGGGCTCGGCGGTGCAGCCGGCCGCGATGCGCTTTTACGGAAAGGGGGAAATAAAGTCACAGCGTGAGGCGGCTTCACACGTTCTTAAATCAGGTTTCGGAGAGCGTGACGTGGTTATGGGGTTGGGGGGGGGCGGGGCGGAGCTTGTGGAGATGTGCTGCTAATTGATTTTCCGCAATAGCATTCTGGTTCTCCAGTGCGGCAAAGCCCCCCAGCCCACCCCACCCCTGTGATGCCCCACCCCCAGTTGTCCCCCCCCCCCTCCCGCATCTCCTTTCATGCTGGCTCAGTAGATCGCACACTCCCGGGCCGCATGGAGGACAGGGGGAGATGAAAGTCTCCCCCATGCTGCCCCCCCCCCCCCCCCCCATCTGACGCAAGGTGGCTTCAGCGGCCATAGTGAAAATCCCCCGCGGATATCAACCCCCCCACCAAAAGTCTGTGGTGACAAGCAATGAAATATAAAGCCTATATTTATTTGAAAAAAGACAAAGATGTAAACAAACGTTTGTTCGAAAGAGCAAACGTGCCCCTTCTATTCCAAATCCACAGGTCTGGGGGCTCAGAAGCTTTTTGGTTTCTGAGTCAAACTGGTGAAGTTGCAAAAGGGGCGGGGGGCTTTATGCATTCAGGTTTGGGTGTACTTAAATAAAAGATTTCTTCAGATGCCTCGTACCCTTGGCTACGAGCGCGAGCAGCGGCCAGCCTCAACCTTTCATGTGTCAGTCTGGTTTGTTATTTTTTTGCCTGTTACCGAAACCCTGGTAATGGCAATGGGATTTGAAGGCCTGGAGTTGGGGTTAGCGGGAGTGGGGGGTAGGGTGTCCTACCTCTGAAGTATCAGCATGCACACATGCGCTCAGCAACCGAAGCTGATGCATGATGGGAAGGAATTACTAGCGAGAGGAAGATTACCCCCACCAAGGTCGATGCTTTTTCCTGCCCAAGCAAGCAAGGGCTTCACGCCAAATCCAGCATGAGCCTGGGATAAGTCGCCGTGGGGAGGAAGCGGCAGGAAACGGAGCGTCTCCAGCATTGTGGCGATGACGCAGCGCAAGACGCCCTCCCGCCCTTTCAAGACAAGGGGGCTCGTCGATCGGTCTGTGCCGAGAGGGGCGGTGGATTCGGTGGCCTGGCTGTCCTCATTTCTGAGAGGATACCCTGAGGCCACAGCTCCTTCAGAACCACTCTCCCGACAGGGAAACGTGGCATTCTGTTTGGCTGAGCATCCGTGACGTCGACCAATCATATTTGTTGCCATCTGTGTTCAGCCAATCGACGGCCCCTTGGCATGAAGATCATAACCTCTTCACATACGCCTTTTGTTCTGGAAGCAGGTCTCTGACGGTGTGACATTATAGATTGTCAGCAGTGCCGGTCAACCCACTAGGTGACAGGCAGCCGCCTACGGCGCCATCTTCTGGGGGTGGGGGGGGGGTGTCTTAGCAGAACGGCAACTTTCAAGTTCAAGTTTCAAGTTTTATTGCAGCAGGGACAGGTGCATGGGCGGGGGGACGACAATAGGACCAACGACACAGCAATAATGGAGAGCACCCCCTCCCCCCGGCGCTTTGCTTAAACCAGTGACTCCCAAAGTAAAAATGACCCCTGACCCTACCATGTGATCACATAAGCATCCAATAACTAAGGCCCAGGGGTTTAATATTTCTTCTGCCAGGCAGGTGGTCCACACTGAATATTTTTTGCATCGCGTCAAGTGGATGATAATATTGGCGTTTCTCCTATTACAACACATCTCTGCAGACCACCTGCTCTACTGATCTCCAGGGATTCATGGATCTTTAAACTCAACCAGAAGCGACTCAGGGGAACGTCCTGCCATGAAGGTACGCAGCAGAGTGTTTAGCAAACGGGAGAGTCCATCCATCCAGGAGAGCAGGACCCGATAAACAGCATTCTCTCTGCCGCCGCAGTAGCTGGCCGGGTGGCACAATCTCCGTCTCAATCAGGCAGGCGCTGGCGTGGCGTTGGGCCTGTGTTGTGTTTGACCGAAGGCGTGTTTGTGTGAGAGTGGCAGGCGGTCGCTGGACAGCCGGCTGCCGTCAGTAAGCTTCCAAAATGAGGCCCAGAGGCCCGGAGATCAGCCCTCCTCAGCCGAGCTCTCAGCAGGGAATTTTATCGTTTCATCGTCATTGTTTCACGATCAAGATTTAAATTCGACAAATTTAACAGAATTGAGAAAACACATTTTAAGAGATGGGGGGGGGGGGGGGGCAGTGCCCCCATGACAGCAGGCATGCCCCCCCTTATGCCCCCTAAATACATATGCTACTTGGGTCTCAAATTAATGTATTATTATTATTTACATTTATATATATGGGCTAGAATTTTGTGCGCTGGAACCAGGCGAAACACAAAACGTAAGCACATTTTCACATTTTTGCCACTACTATTGATTGCACTTTTATTTATTTACTATTTTCTTGCTGTTTTGCTGCTAAAATATAGTATATGTCATTATATACATATTACAGGCAGACCTGAACCAATTAACTTAATTATGACGCGATTGCCTCCAGCAATGAACGGCGTACTCTTAGAGAGACGGTACTGAGCAGACACACTTGAGGTCAAACTCTGGAAAGCGGCGACTCATCCAGACTCAGATGTTGCATTCCTGGGTTACTGAGGGGTGGGGGGTCTGTCTCATTCAGGACTTTGATTCCTGGCTTTGGTGTGAAAAGCATTCAGTGCGCAGTGAGAATACTCGTCCCACAGAGGCCCGAGGTGGTGGCGTGCAGTGGCATGCGGCAGCGGTGTGTTCATATCAAAGCAAGCGTCCCGCCCGGTCCTCCGTTAAACAGCCGCATGGGTGTGACCTGTGCCACTTCCAGCTTCGAACCCTCGATCCCCGTTTGTTCCTCTGACAGCATATTTACCTAATTAATCCAGACGGGACGGCAGTGCGCGTTTCTGCGTTACTGTAAGATTTGCACCCGCATGGACGGCAAACAGATCGACGTGACGCGGGGAGCGGAGGACGGAGCGGGGAGCTCGTTAGCAAACAGAGCAGACGCAGGTCAAAGGCCACAGGAAAATGACGAAAGGAGCTGCTTGTATCTCTAGCACCCTTAACAAGTCAGAATTAATTAATTAATTATCGATTATTAATTAGGTAACAATTGACAATTAATTAATTGATTACCAGTGTGTAGAAGAGCTCGTCCCCCCGTCCCGTCCCCCGGAACAACCACACCTTCAGCATGTGGAGTCTGCATGCCCCGCCCCTTCTGGTTGATAGGACTCTGACTGCTATTGACCTCCCGAATGTCGACTCTGTGCACGTCGCTGCCTGGTGGAAGTACAGGATCTTTTCCAGGGGCTGCCGCACGGTGAGGATGCCGTAGAAAGGGATGCCGGCTGCTCTCCAGCTTATCATTTATTCAAGACTCAGAGGACAGGATCCGAAGGCTGCGTGTGCTGTAAGGAGACGACGGACTTATGGATGTACTGTACGTGTGGCCCGATTCTGAAATGCGAGCACATGATATAGGCAGGGATCATGTGACCGCCGTCTGCATGTCTGTGAGGGAGGGGGCTTCCTTTCTGCCTCATTCATCCATCACGAATAATCTTTGATGGAGGGGTGGCGTGAAGGTATGGTCACCGCTGGCCTCTAAGCTGTGGGAGTGGAGATGACACTGGAGATGGGGTTTTTCCAGTAAGACCGTCTATATGAAGCCCCCCTTGCGCCCCCCCACCCCACCACTACCACTCCCAGAAATCACTAGAATGTATCCCATTCTGGATTTGATTACATGCCCTGCTGGATGTGGGAGAGTCGAGCAGGATGTGTAAACCATCACACCGATCCCTCCCTGCCTCCAAACTTCCCAGTGGGATGGTTCGTCTGCATTGTCCATTCCGCAGGGTACCGGACTCCCATCGCCTCATCAACCCTGCACCCAGGAGGACCATAAACCCCCCCACCGTCAAGGCTGCTGGGCTGGTCCTGTAATGGAGTTATAATCAATCCCCTCCTCCCAGCTGAGAGGGACAAATCCTCCCACACCCCAGCAATTAACCGCGGAGTGAGTTAGTTCTGCATCCAGACTCCAGTCGGAAGGCAGCATCGCATCAGCCATAGAATCTTCTCATTGGGTTCCTGCAGAAATGACCCGTTACTCTGATGCTTGTTTTTTTTTTGGGGGGGGGGGGGGCTGCTCAGTGCTGGCTGTCACGGCAACACGCTCGGCTGTGTGCTTTATTTACAGAAGTGGCTTTTTTAGAAAGGACTGAGCCCCTTCGGTTGGTACGTAGGGACTCGTGTGCCAGGAGATTCTGACTCCTGGGAGATACCAGGGCCATTCGGGGCCTCTCAGTTAGCAATGGACAGCGGCGGTGTTTTCCACCCCTAGGTCCGGGGGGGCCCTGTTGACCACAAGCAGACACTACAGGGGGCCCTGATGTGACTTTTTGAGTGGGGGCCCCAGAATCAGAAAATTAGTTCTTTGTGCCTGAGAAGGAGAGAATATGAGCATTGCATTCTGGGATGCCGCGATTCTCTGCCTTCCTGCGCCCACTGGACAGCCATGTGATCAGGTGACCGAGCCTCAGCCCGTGTGCTATCAGGAGGCTCCTCTCCGGCCTTCGATTGGTCATCAGTCCAGGCCTTTCCAGCCTTGTGTGAGGGAGATCACAGCGTCTGAGGAACGGCAAACGTTTCTTAAGGTCCACAGACCCGAAACGTCGGCAATCCTGCAGGCCATAGCCGCTCCTCTGACTGGAAGTCGGATGACGAAACGGAATGGAAACCTGGCGTGTCAATTTAAAAAGCCGCAATACGAGGAAAAAGCTCTCCAGTGCGATTTACAAAACAATGTCCCGGAAATCGGCTTGATTACGCGGTGCCGTTCTGGACGGAGGGAAAAGGTCAAACCGTGGACTCAAGTCTGCCAGCCTGGGCGGGGGGCAAGAGCGGGACGCTCATCCAAATATGGTGCAGGACTGTAGCTGTGATGGTGAGCCCCCCCCCCCCCCCCGGGGAGATCTCCGCCTCCTCCACTACATGTCCATAAAGATGGAGCATTCCAGCGTAGCAGAGACAGACGGATTGGTAAGGGGTTTGTCCCTTCCGCGGTCTAGGAGATCGGCCCGACCCCCCCACACCAGGGACAGCTCAGGTTACGCATCCATCTGACAGGTGCCTCACTCCAGGTTCCTTGTACACTGTCCTGCTCTGGATTGACTCTACCAAAAGCTCCACAGCCATTTCCAAACACAATAACAAACCATTACATTACAAATGACCCCATTATTAAAATCACAGCAAACAGTATCCAAACGATTCTGCTGGATTATATTTCACCAAGGATAACATCATGTTTAATGGTAACTGTATGCAGTTTGGAAATCAATTGAAGGATTTTACATTAAGCCATATTAGGGACGAGAAGCTCAAGGAACAAGCATGATTCATCAGATTAGGAGCATCTGCGAGGAAAGACAGACTCAAGAGCCAAAGAATATTAGACATGAAAGATTCTAGATGTTTGGAACCCAACTGAAAGTAAGACCGAGCGGACCTTTAGCTGTTGAGAAAAACAACAGCAGAATCAACAATAATAAGTAACAATAATGAGAAGAAGGAATGAAAATCTATAGATGCTGACGAGTCCAGGCTGTAGGCAGGAGAAGAGCAAGCGGAACAGCTGGGATTCGGAACAGATGATGGTCATTTAGGAGAAGAATGGGCCAGTGAGGTTAGGGACCATGATGAAATTCAGACTGCCCTTGTTTGTGAAACCAGAGCCTCCAAATCATCTACAAAGAGAGCAGCAGTGTCTGGAAGTCAGCAGAGAAGCTAAGCGAAGACCCCCCCCCCCCCCCCAGCTTCACTGCTGTCATACGCACTAACACCTGTTACACAGTCCCAGTGTGTGTGTGTGTGTTGCTCTAATCCCTTATTCACTCCTTACTGGTGAAATTCATAATAACGATGAAAAATAAGTGAGGGTGGTGAAATTACTTTACCCTGATCATTTCTTGAATTTCATGATGCCGGATAAATTTCCCAATCAAACCGCATTAGGCGGTCATGTCATCTTAAACGGCACTGCAGATAATGCCCCCATCTCCATTTATGTGCTCTATGCATCATATATAAAGAGCGAGAGAGACGGAAAGCGAATCCACTTAGAAAACCTCATTTTTAACAGATTCTTTAAACCCACGGTTGCCATCTCCGTCTTCCTGCTGAGTGGTGAAGTCGTATAAAACTGAGATGGTTTCCTTCTTTTTGCGAAGATTATCGCGAGGTCGTGATTCCCAAGGCGGACAAATGGTGCGCAGACGGGGGGACTGTCTGATCAGGTCGCCGGTCCATTTCAGGTGGCTTACGGCCAAAAATTACATTAAGTACATTTTTTAAATAGCCAGGCGGCATATCCAAAGTAAAATTCATTGTACCGTGAACGGAGAAGCAAATCTTTATCGACAAAGAAATTGTTGTGATTTATGCTTAAATTTCCTCTAGGTATTAATGAAAAAATGGCCAGATACCGGCAGCGAGCCACATGTCGGTAAATAAAACTGATTTATAATCTTATTTGATGAACGTTCATAATGCGGTAAACACGGGGAGGAATGTATGACGGACATGTGTTATTACATTTGGGCAGAATCCTCCATTGATAATTGATATTTTTTAAAAGCCGCTTATTTTAACAAGTTTTATATAATTTGAAGAAATGCCTGGGTACAGTAAGGTGGTCTTTCCGTAATTCCGAGGTCCGCTGATATGTTTTCTATGTTCTATGTTAGTCCAAAGCAGACGATATCACCCCCCTCCCACACACACACATACACTCCCTAGCTGGTGCCCCTTCAGATGTATAGATACACAGAGGAGCGGACAGGGAAGTAGGTATACAGGGCAAAGTTCAAAACCACCTTATTTTCTTCGAGACCAGGCGGGGAGAGACAGGCATGGTGGTGCTTTCAAAACAGACAGTAACTGTTTACTATGCCGGCGTCTCCTGTTACAGCCATGGTGAATAGCTGGAGGAGACTTCCTGACAGGAAGCGTGTGGGGGGGCTGGTCAGCAGATACTGTATAGATTCCGGGTAGTCAGGCTAAGGACCTACTATAAGATGCCAAGCCCACAATCACCAAATCTTGGAGTTCAGCGTCCTTGTCACGTTTCTGTCGCCCGAGCTGCGATCGTCTCTATCACTTATACCTCAAATGACAACGTGATTTAAAAATGCCATAAACGACAGAATAAATCATTCTGCGTGATACATTTACAAACGGAGGGTAAACGCGTGATGAGTAATAAAATGTTAATAGACCGTATCTGGAATATGAGGCGGCGCAAATCTGACGGGGCTTTTTTTTATTAATTTCTTTTTTTTTTTAGTTCTGGCTTCTTCTCCAAAGTGTGGAGGCGTAGCGGTCCTGTGGGAGACGCGGCAGAGGACGCCGTCAGCGGCAGAAACTGCTCACATCTCACATAGGCGCTACGCGCAGTGCGATCCGCCGCTAATTAGTTCTCTTTGCAGTCAAACCAAAACCCAGGCAGTTTTTAGTCTCCACCCTGAACTCTCTTTACGCATTTTAACTCACAGATACTGAAATGCGCTGCTAAGACATGATGAGAAATCTGACATTTTATGGGATTTTTACTGAAGATTAACGCTATTAGGTATAATCATTTTGACTTAAAAATGAAGACTACGGATTACAGGGGATGCATTTTGGGCGCACGCTAGGAATGATTATATCGTACTTGTGGGCATGTACAAAGAACAGTATATTACAGCATTATCACAAAACAGAAAGACGCAACATTACGCATAATAGCGCTCTTTAAACAGGCCATTATAGAAGCTGCCGTGAGATCCCTGGTGTAAGATGCGGTCTGCGGTTTATTCAGCGCTGCTTACGCTGCTTGAATCACTCCCTTTGCGCTTACTTACTAAATAGTGCTGTCTAAACAAGCTAGAGAAGGTGAAAACGCACCGAACTGAGCACATGGTGCTGGTGCCGATCGTCCCGGTGCGAAGCGGCATCACGTGTGAGAGGAACCGGGGAACCCAGAAGTTTGACGTATCAATACCAGAAGGAAGCTGGAGCGGCGCGGACGCACGGCGATGGGCGCCTCGGTGCGGAGCCTTACTCTCCGTCCGGCATAGATGCTGCGATTTTTTAGAAATTCTTATTCCCGTCCGATCTGTTCACTTACGGTGCCGCAATCCGAATCTGAATCTACGCAAATCTGAGCAGCGGAAAAGTACACTGGGAGTGCGCAAACCAAGTACAATAGAAGCATGCTTTGGCTCACTAAGGATTTGGCTGCGGTGTACTGACATTACAAGAAACGCTTATGGGAACTTACGGTACCTCAGCTGAAAGGTAATTTCTTTGTTTATTTTTAACTTTTGGTAAAACCGTACTGTTGAAGCAGCGTATACCAGTCATCACTGCGGATCCAATTGTAGGTCATTATCTTACAAATACTTCCAGCACGCAAAGGTGTAGATCTCAAGATATAGTTGATTTTTCTTTTCTCAGATATAACTGCTGCTAGATAATTCTGTAGTGCTATTTTTGTATATATTAATCATACGATGGCTTTTCGGTTTTGCCTCTACCCACGTTTTTTTTTAGAAAAAATAATGAAAAGGATGCAAATGATCCCAATCCGGCAATGCGGATTAAAATGTACATTCAAACAGGGAAAAGCGATTCGACGGACGCGCCGAACTTGAGCGGCAGTAACTGGTAGCGATGCCACTGTATTGAGGCGCATTAATGCAGCTCTCGCAAAGCGCGTCTATTGTCTAGCTGCCGTCAGTGGGTGACCCTCACCTCTGCTGTTACAGGACCCGCTGCCAGCTGCGCTATCATGACTGATGGCGAGGCGCGAAAGCCCGTACAGTACTTGGACTTCCAGGAGGTGAGGGTACCCATTTGGGAGTCCGTCCAGCTCCCGGTTCGGTGCGAGGACACCGAGGGCGATGAGGAGAAGGAGAAGGAGGAGGGCAGCGCCGGGAACCCTAACGCGGAGAGTACCGGTTCCGGAGGGTCGAGCGGCCGCGATCCCGCTCCTGACCTGGTCATGGATGATAAGGAGCAGCCGCCGTACCCGGGCCTGGCACCCGTTGTCTTCTTTTGCATCAAACAGACAACCCGACCTCGCAGTTGGTGCCTCAGACTGGTCTGTAATCCATATCCTTTTCTTGCATCAACGTGCCTGACATTTCTTTTGTGCAGAGTGGCCAGGCTTTTGATCTCCTTAATCGCTTTTTGAAGCCTTTGTGTCTGACATGAGTTGGAGTGGGGGCGTCTGCAGTCCTTGTGAGTGAAAATTTGAAAATGGGCAATTATTGCATATCGCAGTGTTTGACCAAAAGCAGAACAGTAGGCTGGTCGTACTCATGGGAACTGTGAGCCCTTTATGTCTGTTATATTAATGTTCAGCCCTTCAGGGACCGGCGATCTGCAAACTTTACGGTTAAATGGAAGGTGTCATCAAACATTTGGAGATTTATCGAAGTATACAAAAGTTATTATTACTGAAAAGGTGTGTGGGGGTATTTTGAATTAAATTATCTTTATTAGCATCAAGTCGGCTTGGAGTTCTGTCAAGTTCTGTGAAGATCTGAAACAAAATATTTCATAGACATAATGGCTGGCTCTATCGGCCCTGTCTGCTAGAAAGCTTGGTATTTCATGAACAGATCAATTTGCTAATTTCTTGGTATCTTGTTTAGGTTTTTTGTGGGTTTCTTTAGTGTTTCATTTGTTGCTGGAGTTTTTTTTACGCGCGTCGCAGTATTGATTTATGGGGGAGGCATCGCCAAACAGACCCAGGCCTTGACGGCAGCCGGTAAATCAGGCATCAGGGAAACGCACAGATGCCGCTTCACATTACGGCTCCGTGCTTCACTTTCGCACAGATCCATTTGCACCCGAAACATGTCATTAGCAGTTACTCTGACAGTATTACAAAATGTAGCGAGATCGCCGTTTTAGCATGTTTAAAAAGCTCTCTTGTCACGACCGATTTACTGCAGATCGTTCAGGAGGGCAGAGTTCATAAATAACTATTTGTTTATAATTTATAAACTCCGAAGCAAGGGCGTACCTAGAAAATTTGGCCCCCTTGACAGAAAGTTACCTTGCACCACCCCTCAGTCAGCCTTACGTGTACAAGGGCCCTGTGAGTTATGGTCCCCTTGAATCTGCTCCTCCAACGGACCGGCTCCGAAGGTATGGGAATGGAAAAGAGATTCGGTGCTTCAGATCGTGCGGGCTTTCTGTCAAAAAGTGAAGCTGATCCCCCGATCTGCATGCGAAGCGTGGCTGTCATGTGGATGACGGAATTGCTATTGTTCTTTACTGGTGGTACGGCCAATGAATTAGTAGGTCGCTGAGTATCTGTTAGCTAACATTGGGCATGGTGCTTTTCTCATGATTTCTTTTTAAATGTTGTATATTCTCGTCGCTGAAAGGACGGGCTGTTGTAGCATGTTTCTGATATGTGCGATATACGTCACCAGTGTGACGTAGCGGTAGTGATGGGGTCATTTTTTTTTTGGCGCTGTGCTCGTTTTTATGCTAGCTGACGTCATTTTGTTGTGTTTTTACCCTCTGGTTTCTGGCTTCTCTTTAAATACAGGACGGCTGGTTTCACTCCAGTTGCTATATTTTGTTTTATTATATCTGACAGTTGCATGGATGTATGGACATTCTTCTAGCAGTAATGGTGTTGTGGGCGTGCGCCAGTTTTAAGTGTGATACTCTCCACCTTTTTCCTGGAGACAGTTTGTCGTTTCTCCACTTCCGGACTGGAGCATGTATACATTTGATTGCTCCAGCCACAAATCTCCCTGCACCTGTAGGCTTGTGTGGCAGCCTTTGGACCGCTGCTGTAAATACCCAGCAGACAGACGCTGTATGTGGATCTTAGCAGGGGGTTTTCTGGAGATGGAGAAAGGTTACGGCCATAAGTCCTGAGAGTAATTCTGTGGGTGTCCTTAACTGAAATTGCTACAGTGATGTTAAGTGATTGTATCAAGTGGCAGCTAGTAACCTATAAGTCTGTGGAACATAATGTACCTGCTTAGCCACTACAATAAATGATTATGACTGGCTGAGTTACACGGAGTGTCAGCGCTGGACTCGTGTGAAATTGGGTCACGCTGGAAAGATCTTATTAGCAGTAAGTCACAGAACCCCCCCCCACTCCACCCCCAGGTTAATGACGGTCTGCAGTTACTGTTTCAGCAAAGCATCACATTCGGTTTGCCTCGCCGGTCAGTAGGCGTGGCCTGCAGCACGATAGCTGGCTGCCTCATACGAGTCTGACGGCAGCTCTTGCTGACGATAGTGTGCACGGTGCTCTGCTTACGTTGCACCAGGCAAAAAAAATACATAAATAACATATATATATATATTGCATGCAGAAATTAGGTGCTTGAGTTGTGAAATGCAAGCAGGTTGCACAGTAAGTAATAATAAGAGGAAATGATAATGAAGCGGTAGGTATTAAGTAGGGGGTTAATTATAGTGCGTGCGTGTGCGTGTCTGTGCCTTTTGCTCTGGGAAGCGCGTGTCATTAGTGTAGCGTTCTTGTGCTGCTTCTTCGGTGGCTCATGGTAAATTTGAGACGCCTTTCCGTGGAGGAATCCGGAGCCCCCGGTGGGTGCTTCCCACGTGTCGAAGGCCCCCGCTTCCCATCAGCCTCTGCGCCTACTTGCCTGGGGACCCCGTTACAGTATTTTTTTCTTCCTGTGGGACTGGGTTGTGTGTTGGCAGGGAGTTCCCCAGCACGAGTACTGGCAGTTGCTAGGCACCAGTGAACTTACTGGTTTTGGCCAGAGCATGGGCTGGTCGGGCCAGACTCCCCCATTCCAGTTGGGCACTTAAGTGCTTGATTGAACTAATTATTTCCCTAAGTGAACCAATTTGACACTTCTCAGTGCTGAGGGTTGTTTGCCTTTTCAAGAGTCAGAAAATCTGAAGAGCATTGCCAAACCCCCCCCCCCCCCCCCCCACAGTTTGGATGTGACACCCTATAATCTTTTTTCTACTGATTCCCCAGTTATGACATCGTAGCGTCACATATATTTATGACCATGTTGTCTAAGGCTAACCAATCTCCCGGGTTACCGACAGTTCCACAAGCAGCATCTCGGAATGCCGGCATCGCTGGGCAGTTGCCGTGGCGACGGCAGTCACTAATACTAAGGCAAGCTTCACCCACGTAACCCATGATGTAGTGCCTTAATCCGACTCACTGCTTCATTTATAACGCTGATCGATGGTCCCTGATTAACAGTGATCTCCTCTTGGCCATCCTTCTCCTCTCTCCTTCTCGTTTTCTCATCGGCTTGATGGGTTTTTTTTATTGCCCGGTCGCCCGTAATTACGTAACTAGATTCCGATGGCAGGATGCAGCCTTATCAGCATGTGAGTAAATACAGGAGGCTGGCCTTCACTTCAAACCATCAACAGGTTGTGTTTGGCCAAAGTACACACCGGTCAGCTCTGTTCATCTCAGGCCGTGAGGTCTGCGAATAGTCTGGGGGAGACAAACAGACATTTTAAAGGTACTTCTTAAAATATAATGCATCCTGTGTACCGGAGCTGCTTTTATTAAATGGCACAAACCTCAGAAGCTGGGGAACACGTAGTGGCCTTATCAAGTGGCTGTGTGCTTCTTTGACGTTTTAAATAACCCAGTCGTACTGGGGCTTTTGTTTTTCTGTTTGGGTAATGGGTTGTGTACCAGTTAAGGAGTTTGGCTTGCGATTGCAAAAAAAGTAACTGGTTCAGGTCCCCTGAGAAAAGCTGCTAGTGTTACTGTTGACAAAGGTGTTTCACCCCCATCACCTTGGCGAAACATCCATATGTGAAACAGACCTGTGCAAGGTGGTTAAAAAGTAGCTAAGTAATAGCATTGTGGAATAATGTTGCACTCATGGGGGAGGGAATCTGCATGCCGTTTAAATTATGTCATAGAGTGTGGGTTTGAGATTGAGGCTTGGGGTCTGGGTCCGTTACTGCTTTCATTCCCCTTTTTGGAAATGTTTTATCTCTAGACAGTCGACTCTCTTGCATTTTCCCACAATGCACTGCCATCTCCTGTTTATCTTTTTAACTCTCTTTTTTTTTTTTAAGGTGACAACAAAAGCTGACCTAGTAAACGATGGTGTTGCAGTTCACCGCTTGGCCCTAACAGCTTTTTGGGACAGAGTGATTGAGGTTTTGAGGGGGACCTAATTGGGCTAATTTGGTCAGGTGGTGTAGTTGTTTTTTTTTTGACAGCCATTTGTGAGTTCCACCTGGCAGGAGATGCAGATCTGTCAGTGGGTTTGGGAGGCCATAACGAGTCTGTCTTTAGATACAGCTGTGTTCAGTGACAGGATGTCTGTTTTCTCATCTGTCTGTCCCAGCTGATGCATTCGTGCGTCACATTCAGGGGCTCCTGGGCTATTTTGAGAGCACCGGTAAATATCGACTGAACAGCTGTAAGCGCATTGAACTCGCGGGGGGAAGATTTATACCTGACTGCCACCCATTATCAAAAGCGGTGCCGAGGGGGGTGATGTATAACAGAATCACGCCCTGGAACACTCTCATCGCAGTACACAGTGATCCATAGACTTTAGATAAAGTTCTTTCTTATTGTGGAATTTCTCTGTACTGTGGGTGTGGCTTTACTCTATGGGAGGAGCCAGCTCTGGAAGGTGGAGTCAAGTCTGGAAGATTGAAGGGTGATTCTGCATCAGACCTGACCTATTCTGATGGCCATGGGGGTGCTCCTTTGGGGGGGGGGGGGAAGATAAATAAACTAGGGGGGTCCTCTCATCACCGAGATTCTGTTGAGCCATTTTTCCATTTCTAGGTTGGAGTGGCTAAGGTCCTCCCCCGTTCTTTTGAGTTTCGCGCACGTCTCGCTGCCCTGTTTGTGACCCTACATGAACAAATGACATCCAGACAGGCTGATGATGGCTGTCATGGACGTAAAATCCGATTACTGGACCGGGTTACAGCAGAGTCCACCCCGGCGGGTTATAATCGTCCCTAAGCTCCTGAGATGTAAGACGTAATGAACATTTATGATTGTGCCTGCAGTTGAAATGCATGTATTTGATTGCCGTTTGGTGCTCCTTTGAGTGCATTTCCTGTTGCCACTGGAATCTGTTGATTGAGAACTTACTTTCCAAGGCAATATGAGAAAAAGTCAGCCTGCTGCATACTGTATGTTTATGCAGCATCCCTTATAAATACTGTGTTGTGTATTTTTTCTTGTACTTGTAACCCCACCCCCAGTCCATTCCGCATGTCTTCACTTCACTGTGGATTTTAAGCTGGGAACTTGTGCTAATGGTCGCCTTCTGGGTGGGCTGAACCTGCTGGTCCCCTATTGGCTGTTGTTTTTGAGTGGCAGTCACATCTAACTGTAAGATCCGTGGGGGGAGCCAGTCATATGGGAGGGGCCTGTTGGCTGCAGTTTATGCTTTTACATATTTATCTGCATTAGGGGTCCTTGCGCTTACATGGATAATAGGAAAAATTCTTAATTTTGACAGAAAAAAATAAGTTGCTAAGGAGACCTCAACCATTCCACCACCTGGGTTCAAAAGCTGTCAGTTTTTAAAATGGCAGTAATATCTGGTTTAGAAATAACTCGAATTTGATATGGTGCTCAGTACATTAGCAGGCCTCTGAAAAGCACTTTTCTTATGAGTGAGGCCCCTGTCAGCTGGAGGATGCGGTTGTCATGGCGATGCCGACAGACGGTCCATAGGGCTCCATGGGCTTTTCTGGATTCACGTTAGCGATGAACCCGAGGCGTTCTCCACATTGCCGGCGGGGGAAGGTGACGCGTCAGTGACGACTGGATGGAATCAAGGCAGTATGACAGAGATCGGCCTTAATCTCGTACCCCACTCCAAAGTATTCTGTGGCACGGCGGTGGGGTGCTGTCCACGCCGGGCCCGGTTCGGCCACCCATCATATCCCACGGAGCACAGAGGAAGCTCCTGGGCTCCCGCTAAAATTAGAGTGCGTGGGGAAGCCTCCAAGGGAGAGGAACAACGTCACAGGGAACCACCTGGTTGCCAGGCAACAAGCAAGTGTGTAAAAAAAAAAAAAACCCTTCGTGCATTGCTGCGGAGGCGGGTGGGGGGGCGGGGGGCGTGCAGAGGCTCGGTTGCCCCATGCTGGTGGGATTTCCGCCAAGTCAGTGCACGTGCGTCGCACAATGTCTGATAGGTGAGTGATCTGGAGGGCGAGGCACAGATGGAGGTCGGGGTCGTTGCGTGACATTTCGGCGAAACCACCATCTCAGCCCATGATCTCAGGGAGGAGAGATGAGATCAAAGTGTTCACGCCCTGCCAAAACTGCGGGGGGAACAGGAGCCCCAACAGACACCTTATTCTGCAATGTGTCTGATGCTACTTGCTCTCAGAGTCTGTGTGGATATCTGTGTTCCCCTAGGCTCATGATCCCTCCTGGTGTTTAAATGATCACGTTTCGTGACACCAGTTGTGTTCTACCAACAATACGTTTGGTCTTTGTGTGCATTCCTCGCATTTAAAAAAATTCAGATACGCGGGTTGTGTCACTTCAGAGAGGCTCGATTGCGCAGCTGTTGCTGTGGAGAATTCTCCAGCACTGATTTTTACCCCCCTTTCCGAAAGTGGTTTCTTTCTGTACAGCAAATTAGAAAGAGCCGTTTTTTATTCTGCTGGGCCGAGAGCGGTTCACTTAATGCTTCACTTGTCTTCATGACCTTTCTGAACATGAAGTTCCTCACATGGGCCTTCAGACTCCGCGGGGGTGTGTGGATTTTGAAATATACTATAGTTTTTACCCCAGGTGGCCTTTCGTAGTGTTGCAGTTCTTTTTGAAATCCTGTCCACATGGGGGCGCAAGGGAGCAGGTGGTGGGTCATCTGTGGCCCTGACATGAGCTGCTGTCAGTGGCTACAAGCTTCAGCTCACCTTTGTGCTCACGTGCTGATTCACGTCGACTCCTTTACCATAAGGTAGACCGGTGCAGGATGACTAAAAATCAGGGGCAGTGGACAATTAACAAGTAATTTCATCAGGTTTCAGGTCATGGTTTGGAGTTAACGACCTTTAGGTGATAATGGAGGTGAATCCTGTCTTGCTGTGGTTTGAATTCAGTTTCACTGTCATGCGCCCTACACAGCATCTTTGAAAGCATATTGAAGGCACACTAATTTTGGTCTGATACCATACCAGTCAAAAGTTTGGACATGCCAAGCCGCCTACAAAAGAGAGTGGTGGTGTTGGCCTGGCCACCTGACCTAAACACAACAGAAATAGTTTTGTTCTGACCAGAGAGTGAAGGAAAAGCGACCAATGAGTGCTCAGCATATATGTGGGACCTCCTTCAGGACAGCTGGACAAGCATCCCAGGAGGCCACCTCATGGAACTGGTGTAGAGGAGACAGTTGGGTCAGCCAGTCCCTGGAGAAGTTGTGGATAAGGGCCTTGCTCAAGTGCCAAGTAGTGGGATCATTCTGCTGATCATGGGATTTGAACTGGCAACCTTCTGAGTCCCAACCTGCAGAGCTGCACCCCTTCCCCTAAGATATTGGCTTCCCTTGTCCAATCAGCATGTGATTTAAACCGTGCAGATTCACAGAAACTTTGATTAGAAACATGGCTACATCTGACCCAAGCATCTGAGTTCTCTGATGTTCAGCTGTGTTGTTCCGCTTGGGGCTGACCGCTGACCTGTGTGGCTTTGATGTATAACCACGCTGGCTGCCGGGTGAGACATTATTTCCAGAGCTTATTTATTTATTGATTAGTAGTTGCTTTCACTGGTGGCAGCTGGTGTCTTGGTGATGGACAAATCCTTGGTAAACTTCTACATCATCATTAGGGTTTCTTTACTAAGACCGGCTTGATTTAAATATTGACTTAAATTTAAGTTGAAGATGAATCCAGATTAATGAGTTTGGAGGTCGCTTTTTGAGACCTCGGCCCTTCGACTGCAGTTATCTTTGCTGCTTTAATGCAGGAAATGGGATGAAATTGCAGCAGACCGCTGCTCGCTTGCATGCAATACCAGCTGCTGTCAGTCCTGTCAAGTCGCTTCACGTTGATTTTTACAGCAATCAGCATAATCTGCCTCCTGCATTTCACAACAGAAATCGTAACTGTCACAGGTGCACCGACATCACGCTCTGCTGTGTTTATGGGTGCGTGAGGCCATAAATATCAAATCAATTCACGTTAAAGGCTTGTAGCAACATTAGTAAATTCTAACAGATGACCGTTTTTAATCAGCAGCAGTGTTTGAAACATTTATTAAATATGCACCATATTTCCTTTGGTGGATTATCGAGACCTAATTAACGTGATGCAAATGGCTGCGTAAATTACCGCTAAGTGGTGGATTCAGCCTCTAGGTGCTCTGGATGGTGTTGAGGATGACATGGATTGGCGCTTGTGGGCACCTTTTGGGCCCGGTTGGGGTTTCCTGCAGGGCCCGTGTTGGCGCTGAAGGCCCCCGCCTGTCTTCTCCATGTGTCTCATCCATCTCATTTAGCTTTAAACACTAGCGATCTGGCTCCAGCTCCGCCCCTTAGCATGGACGGTTAGAGCTTTGCAGACGTGTTTCGAAAGGCAGTGAAGGATTGTTCCAGGAGGTCGGGTGCGTTTACGTTTCTCACATCTTCATCGCGTAACATGCTCCACATCTGTCAGGTACTGTTGCTGGTGAAAGCTGCCCCCCCCCTGCAGCTATCAGGAGACAGCATTTGTGAGGCATCGGTGGGGCGTGACGCCTGCAACTCATCGCACCACCGGCTCGCCGATGAGTCGCTCCATCTACACGCATCTGACACCAACATCTGCCCAACCTGCTCCACGTCGAGCTTGTCCGGGAGTTCTGGCGTGACTTCGGAAAACAAATGTCCGTTCCCCCATCTCCCACAAGTGTGGCTGTGAGCTTTTTGGTGGTGGTAGAGATTATGTAGCTGTTTGTTTTTGACTAAAAGCCCCAAAGAGGTTTCAGCTTAGAGGACAGGTTGTGTGAAGGATGAACACTCTGACCTCCGTCCCAGGGGCTTATGGGATATGTACGGCAGAAATATAGATGGAAAAATGCAGAATGAACGAAGAGCAGGGCAGATGAGAGAGGCAATGGTAGACCAGTGTCACCAACAAGAGCCATAACCAGTAGCACTGGGGAAACTGGGGAATAGGCTTAGACGGGCTGAACAGACTGGGACAATTACACTGAGCAAAGTCAATAAGCCACAATATCTTGCAGGAAAATCTAGAAGCTGAATTTTAGATGATCCGTTATTAAGAAGATACAGTAAAGTGTTATATAAGATGGAAATTTATTGATCCCTGTGGAGGAAATGTCTCTGTCCAGTAGCACAGAAAGAATTATAGCAAAGGATGATGTAAGTAAACAGAGAATATAAAGGAATATCAATAATATCAACAGAAAAGTAATAAATAAAAGAACTGGGCAATAGAATGTAACACTATGGCAAATACAATGCAAAAGGCTTTTCTGCAATCAGTAGTTGTGAAAATGGCAGTTGTGTGTGTGTGTGTGAGCGGGTATACCTTACCTTATGGGGACTCAATGTCCCCACAACGTGATAAATATCCGTTTTTTTCCCTTATGGGGACCAGGAAATTGTATTTATAAAACTATTTTATAAAAATCAGTGACTGCAATGAAAAAACTAAAAATGCAAAAAATAGAGAGTCCCCACAAAGATATAATTACAAACCTGTCAGTGTGTTTGTTTGTGTGTGTGTGTGTGTGTGTATTTGTGTGTGTGTGTGTGTGTGTGTACAATTTATCTGGCAGTTCCTCATGAATCGGAGGATGACATCGAGTGACCTTCAAAAGGAATGGGAGACATTAAGTGCAGGTGTGAGGTGCACTGCTAGGACAGTTCATATCAGGCTCCTAGAAGCAGGACTGAAGTCCCATAAAGCAAGGAAGAAGCCCTTCATTAATGAGAAGCAGGGAAGAACCAGGCAGGAGTTTGCAAAAAAAATGATGCTATTCACAGACAAACATCCAAAAATTGAGAAATGAGTGAAAATAAATTGTCCTGTGGTCTCTTAATTTTTTCCATGGCTGTATATTTCATAGCCATTTCAACCTTAAACAACTTGCAATTTGCACAACAGATTTTTGCACTATGTTTACTAAATGGGTATTTATAGATATTTGCAATTTATTTGTGAGCGGTAATCAATCTTGCAGGTTGACAATTCAGGTCATTTACGATTTCTTGTTCTTCAGAGCTGTTTCCCAGCCCTTTTTATGGCTGTGTAATTGAGTCATTTAAATACAAATGCGAATGTAAACCGTTTGTCCATCGTCGTAGTGACAGCTGGCCGCTCGCCCAGGAAGGCTCCTCTCCCCTTCCCATGAATCACGCAAGAATCTCCGGATCCTTCCAGAAACGCTCGGCCTTGAGGGTGGCCTTTAGACGTGTGTCGGGAACGCGAACCCCAGGCTGTCGGCACGCGGGGTCTCCTCCCTGCTGCCGTGACCGACCGATGACCCCTGTCCTCCATTTTCATTGGCTCTGAGCCTCAGACAACTCTAGAATGCAAAACGTTCCACAGAAGCTAATGTGACAGAAAATTGCTGATGGCCTGGGTCTTGTTAAATGATTCAACAATGACAGGTTTATGTCATTTAAAAAAAATTTTAAGACCAAATGAGCTTTTTGTGATATTAGTCGTGAACTTTCTGCTGTGGGTTTGGCTTCTCTTAGTGTTCTGAAGTTTAAGGGGTTCTGGTTGGGTGTCAGTTCTCACCAGGAATCATCTACTCTAAGAAACCACCTTAACTGGCTCCAGAGTAAATGCAGTAGGCTTGTGTGGCCCTTGAACTGTCCAATATATTATTATTTTGGTGGATCTACGGCCAATCCTGTAAAGCGAGGTTGAGGCTGGAGCCAATCGCGTTGCACGGCTGGAGCCAGTGGGCGTGTGCCACATCTTGTTGATGTCTTCTAAGGCTTTGCCATCCTGTACTTAGTCTGTCATGAATGTGTAACCATGACAGCTCCAGCCCAAGGTTGAAGCTTTTTTGTGTGAGTATGTGTATTGGTCTCTAGTGTAAACATGCACCTGGAAAGTGCGTCGGTTTGAAGGTGTTGACTGCCATTTGCATACCGGGTTAGAAGATCCGGTCACATCTATCAGAACAAACTAAATGGGTGACAGAACAAAATATAAAAACTAAACAAAAAATAATGAAGACTTTTAAATGAAGTATCCTACAGTAATTTCTTGCTCTGTCTGTCCTTTTTCACACCATAGTGTTCCTCAGTGCTGCCACTCTCCTCTCTCTCTAATCTGCTGTGAGGTCGTAAAAGATTCAGACATCAGCACAGATGTTTAAGTCTCTCCCTGACATTATCACCCCGAATGCAATAAAGCAATTAGCAGTTAAACCTTGAGCAAATGCTGTAATTAACCTGTGGCTGTCAGAACAACACATGTCAGAATTAGGTCTGTTCACCATCCAGGAGGATGTAGCCAAGAGATGCATATTGCTTTCTTACTAATTTCATTTTAGGTTCTCCGAGATGTAAACTGGAATACAGCAAGGAGGGTAACACCGGCATCAGTCCAACATTTAAGGAGCCGGATGTCTAACCCCAGGGTTTACAAGGAGTCAGTTTGTATAAATGTAAACAGTAAATTGAAAAGTGCTTTTGGGTATGAAGTATTAGCAAAGTGACAGCTATAGTAGTAGAGGAAAGTACACAGAGAGGCAGCTTTAGAAATCACTGTGCTGAAGGCTGTAAAGTGACAGGCTTCTGCAGAGGGGTCGTTAATCAGCAGAGGACGGCAAAGAGATATGGAGGATGGGTCTCGTGTTTTTGGCTGAAGTCCCACAGTTACGTCATGAAGGCGTGGTAACTGCTCCACTTCGTTTGTGCAGCCCAATGCGCTTGAAGTCATTACATCGCCAGCGTTTCGACTTAATCGATTTTTTGATTTAAGACTTGGTTTGCCCTGCAGTCCCCTGTTCCTTCATTGCCATTTGAAGGACGAACAGATGAGGGATTTAAGACTCATATGGCCAGTGGTTCACTGTTAGCCTAGCGCGCGTTCTGCCGAAGCTACCTGGCCAAGCCTTTGATCTTAATGCTACTTCCTGTCAGGGAACTGGGCCAACTTCCTGTTTCTGTGTGAAACCTGGAGAAAAGCAAAACGCTTCTCTGCCAGTGTAACCAGAACATGAATAATTTCTGCTTGCGTAGATGTACTTCATTTCCAGTAATGCATGAGTTTTCGTCAAAATTTCTATGCTTTACCAAACATTCTATTTCACAAGGAAGAAAAAAAAATGGCAAAACAGATCATAAAGCTCTTGGAATTGAAAAAGTGTTTGAATGCAACCCAGGCAGTAATAGTTTACCATGAGCAATTTGGCATTGCGCCATCTGTGGGAAAAACGCCAGAATTACAGGCCAGGATGTGGTTTTAACTCGGTTTGTCATTATGCTGTAGCATATTAGAATGATATTCATATAGGAGAGTATAGAAAAATGATAGGGCCATATTAATGGATGTGTAGATATCTACATAGGGCATGTGTGGTTGTTGGAGAATCCCTGATGGAATAGAAGCTTCTAATGTTATTTTTTGAGGGCACAACCTTGAGTCTTGATGGTGACCAATGGCAGCGAAACCTGGATGTCAGGGAGTCCCTCTGGGGTGGCTGTACCCACCCACCCATGTCAGGCTGAGCTCTTAAGCCTGTGTAGCTGTTGCTGGGCCTGGGGATCCGGGTCTCAGGGCCTCTGCCGGCTGCTGTGACCAGCCCGGAACAAGGGCCCCTGTGTGAGGACTTTTAATGAAACCCGTCTGCTTCCTGAGTGGCTCAAGGCGAGGTTGGTCTGCCGGCGTCCTTCGCATCAAGGGACATGAAAAGGAGGAAATTCATCAGGCAGCTTCTTCTGTAAACACTTCTGCTGGGTTATGGCTGTTTGCGGAGCCAGGGGCTGCATGGGACAGACACCCCCAGGCCCTGCTGGGATGATGCTCTGTCATTTTTTTTCTGGTAGTTTACAAATCTTCATCTTTACGTTTGTCCTTGATTTGCTGCCTCAAAAACACAGTCCGCAGTTTGTGGGAGGCGGTCGACGCTGCTCGTTCACTCACTCGCTCGCTATGGGGGGGGGGGGGGGGCGTGGCTGGCTGGCAGGCTGGCGTCACATGCTCACGTCAGGCTGCGATGCATGATTCCAAAATAGCAGCACAACTCCAGAGAGGGATTCACTTCATATGTGCTCTGCACTTTAGAGGAGCAATTATTCTTTACATTTGACCTGATTGGCTTCTTTACCTTTCGTCTGTGCTAGCTTTAATCGAGGAGCACTCTCACACACTCTTGCGCACTCTCACTAACTCTCTCACACACTCTTACAGATTCACAGACGCTCACACACACTCACAACCTCTCACACTCACAGACTGTCTCAGACACTGTCACACACGCTCACAAACTCCCTGACACATTCTTACATCCTCACACACTCTCTCAGATTCTCATTCTCTCACTCTTTCACACTCTTACTTTCTCACACACTTTCTCAGATTCTCACACTCTTGATCACACTTTCTCAGTATTTCACACTCTTAATTTCGTACAATCACACTCTCACTTTCTCACAATCTCACGCTAACACACGTCACCGTTCTTACAGTGGGGGCATTTTTGGTTTTAGACGTGATGCTGTTTTGGGCTTGACACTGACATTGTGAATTCTGGCATAAAACGAAGAAGGTGGAAGGAAGATAAGATTTTTCCCACTCACACTGACACACGCTCACAGAGACACACACACGCCGTCACACGCACACAGTGACTCACACACACACACCGACTGACGCACGCAGAGACGCAGACTCACACACAAGCACCAACACACACTCACACACAGCAACACACTCTCACACACACCGGCATACATACACAGAGACACACACACACCAACACATGCACACGGCGACACTTTCTCACACACACACACACACACACAAGCCCGTCCTTTAGCTAATGAACCACAGCACAGGGTCTTCCAAACAAAAAGGTCCTTTATTCCGCTACAGCTCACAGTGGCATTTGGTGGCTCTGGCTGCGGCTGCTGTTGCTGCCGGCGGCTTGGTGACACCGCGTGCTTGAGGACACAGAGTGCGCTGGCGTCTGTTATCGCAGGACGAGGCGGCGGTGGCGCCGCGCGTCAGGCGAGAGCCCCCCGTGTCAGCGGCCCTCCGCGTGCGCGGCCGCGATTAGCCCGTCGCCAGGCAACTCTCCGGGGACAAAACATTCCTGAGAACATCTCCCTCCGCCGGCAGAGCTGCAGAACAAGCCGCAGCCAGAGGGCGGCACGGAGCTCGCATGTTCGCTGCAGTAGGACGGCAGTCGGCGTGCTGGTTACTCGGGGCTCTATCTCTGGCTGAAAGCCGATGTCGGAGTGGCCGATAAAATAAATCAGCAGGAGTTTATCCATACCCTGCCTCTAACTTTTTCCCATTAAACATTTATTTGTTTGCTTTGGCTTTTAGGTTTTTAAAGGGTTTAAGCAGCATTAGCTGCTGGATTCCTATTGTTTTGTTTTTATTGTCTTTTAAATGTAACTTTAATGTCTCCTATTTCAATGTATCCCTGTGCCTCTGAAAAGCACTTTGAATTGCCTTGCATCTGAATTGTGATATATAAATAAACCACCCTGTTGGCTTGTGATGAGAGCAAGGAAATAATAACCCAAGGTTCGACAAATTCCCTGGACTGAGACTAAGATCCACTCCAGCCATGAGACCAAGAAACCTTCAGCTCGACAGAAAGTCTGAGCAAAATTAGTGCTTGACTGTCCAGGATGGGATCTTGGAGGAGTCCACCGGATCGGGGCCCGGCGAGCTGTATTAGCACTTGTGGCACGGTCACCATGACACCACGCTGGAACGGCGAAGGACATCGGGCATCTTTGGGTGCCACCCAAAGTCGTGACCCGTTACCTTGGAGGAGGCTCGTCCCGTTGCCTAGATGCAGGTGCCAATTTGATGGGAGGTCTGGGGTCACAGTGGTGTTGGGTGTCATCGGCACTTCTTGTTACTGTAAATCGGTGTTTCTCAGTTCGGTCCTCGGAGACCCACAAATAGTCCCTCCTGGGAGGGAGCAAAAATATGGACCGACAGCAAATCCCCAAGGACCGGATTGGGAAACACTGCTGTAAATTACTGCATGACATGGAGAAAATATCCTTTTAGCCTCGGGCAGCAATCCCAGAATTCCAGAGGCGATTAAGAGGGAGAGCTCAGATCCTTCC
Source organism: Paramormyrops kingsleyae (assembly GCF_048594095.1). NCBI lineage: Eukaryota > Metazoa > Chordata > Actinopteri > Osteoglossiformes > Mormyridae > Paramormyrops > Paramormyrops kingsleyae. The sequence goes on along the minus strand of NC_132818.1, from coordinate 14,650,024 downwards.
TAGTCTGAATTCCTAATGGTGCCTTCCTCCAAAGGAAGACATGGCTTCCGGATTCACACCAGACTCACGGGTCACTTGTGCATTGCTCTAGCCCCGCCCTGCATGTTAGTTCCTTGTAGCATTTTGGAAAGCGGGGGCTGTTGTCGGGGGCAACAGTGTTGAGGTGTGGTCCACATTGCCATGGTTACAGGAAGCGTACTCACTAGGACACTGTGCTGTGCTCCCATATATGGAGAGGGGCAAGAAATGTCTAATGAACAACCTACCTCCAAATTTTGACCTTGAGATACATGTGTACATCACTGACCCACACCTTAAATCAGTTAATTTCAGGGTTAAATATACAGCATAGCAGCCCTTGGCTCACATGGTTTTATGCAGGTCTGTCACATGGTCCTCCTTAATGCGCCCATTAATCTCCAACAAATAAATAATTGTTAATAGCTGGTTATTATTGCCAGGGGACCTATAGCAAGTGGGTGTGAAGTTCTGCTGAGAAGATGTAAAGTTTTCTTTTTTTTTTGGGGGGGGGGGGTTTAAATGTGTCTGACTGGTATCCCACAGATGTATTCCTTAATGTATTTGCTCTTTGTGAACATCGTGAGCCAATCGCGCAGATATCGCCATGGTTCCCAAAAGTCAACAGCAGAGCCCGGTTGGCTGAATCCCTAAATTCTGTTGTTTTTTTTTTGCTGTTTATTTGTCCTCCACAGCCGCTCATGCGTCGTGCTTCCGTTCAGCGTTGCGGCAGACCTCGCAGCGGGCGCTGCAGCGAAGGGGAGGGGGGGGGGGGGTAGTGTGCAGGGAATACTACGTAAACACCAGCACAAAATTACAGCCCTTTTATCAGAAATTACAGCCTGCGGGGAGACCCAGCCGAAATGTTTGCATCTGTCTGTAGTTTGTTGATCTAATTGTTTCGACGTCTAAGTAGTTTCGTCCTGGTAGCTATGTGGCTCGAGGAGTCCAGGGTCATGAGTCTGTGAGGAAAACAAAACTAAACGAAATCAAACGAAACAGGAACAATGCAAACAAAAGCATCCCTGGATTGTTGGTCTTTTTCCTCAAGCGACTGCGACTGTTGGTTAAAGTGAAATGAGTCCATCTGCGGCATCAGCTTATTGGTTCGAGCCACTTGGAAAGCGTGGGTGGATTTTTTTTTTCCCATGATGCCTCAGGCTGATGATGAGGCCCACAAGCACCTGGGTCAGAGCTGAAGGAATGAGTGTTCAGAATTACGTGATTTTTGAAGCTGTGTGTAAAAACAGAAAGACTGATTCTCTTAGGAAGACCACAGCCAGTACAGCAGCCATCTTTAAACGGGTTGAGTTTTATTAAAATACTTTCATCAAAGGGGCTTCTGGCCATGACCATGTTCTGCTTGGTTCAACCAACAAGAAGTGGAGTAACCAGGAAATTAATCCCACGTTCCAAGGTCTTTTTCCCCCACTGCTAACTGGCGTTGCTCATGGGGTAGCAGTTAAGGAACTGGGTATTAAACGTAACCACTCTAGGGAAATTCCAGGCTGCACAAATGGCTTAATTGTAGAATAATAATAGGTACGGTGCCTTCGCTGAAGACTGTTCTATGATGATCTGAGAATTCCCCTAGTTGTTATTAAAATTAATTAATATTAAGTGGTCAAGCTGCAGAAACACATTGCAAAAGTGTTCCTTAGTCTTTAAATCCAGTCATACTGAGCGCAGCCTATGTGACACTCTAGGCAAACTTCACCACCAGTGCCCCCTGTTGGAGACAAAGTGAAATCGGCTGGATGAGTTGGCGCCCCCTCAAAAGATGGCGTCCTAGGGTTGGCCAGCACCGAATCCAGCCTCTCTGGTGCCATGATGTCACGGTGCCGCCCTTAAAACCGCAACGCGTCCCCATGAACACCATCTGCGGTGCCAAAGACTGCCTCGTGCCTGGAATGTGTGCTGAGTGACTGTCCGATGATCTCTCAAGTCTGAAATTCGGAAGAAGCTCGGTCTGTTTTTCTCGAGCGATTCTCTCTTAGTCTACAGCCTCCTTAGCGAGCCATATCTCAGTTACGGCACTTTTCATTCCTAGCGGTGCTAGCCTGACATCCTGAGGGCGAGCTGATCCCGGATCAGCGAGTGGGTGGAAGGAGCCTGCGAATGTGTCCATATAAGGGCCTTGCGGGCCGGTGCTCAGGCCTTATCTCTGTCCGCCAGATTCCAGGTAGTTATGCAGTTATGGAGCCAGTAATCGGTTGTCTGTCTGCATTTCTTTGTCCTTCTCGCCGCGTTAATCACTCGTTGGTCGGCGCTTCTGTGCCGGTGGTCTGCAGATCTTCCCTCCAAAGGCTGCTTTGCTGGTTGCCGGGCACCTGGGTCACGGAATTGATTTCACACAGTAGAACTATCATGGCTAACTTAATCAACCGCAGGGCCAAGAGCTGTTTTTTTCCATTAGTAAAAAAATGAAGCTGTTTTTCTTTTGGGTGGTGTCCTAAAACTCCGTAGCACAGGACTCGAACAGGACTTTCCCCATCTTCAGATTTGGGGTGTTGTCACCCTCATGTGTTTAAACAGTTTGTACCATGACTCCTCAGCATCCATGTTAGCCGGCTGTCGTTCTATAAGCTGTAAATGTTGGTGCTGGTTCTATGGTTCTAAGGCCCTATATACACTTTGCACCTGTAGCTAAGTAAACACCGGCATTCCTGACCAAAGGCTACTGATAGCTAAGACGACTTTGCTGCGATTTTACGCCGTTCCTGAGAGTGTGTGATTCTGGGTGGGGTCACGGTATAGCCGGGTACGGTGAGTAGCCTCAGAGAGCCTGGCTGGCACAGTCTCTCCCGGTCAGGCAGGACGTCTCCTGCACGAGAGCCAGCAGGTGTCTGCGCAGATGTTGGTTTTCCCCTGGCCGACATCCGAGGAAGTTTTTGCAAATATTTCACAAGGGAGAGCCCCTGTTTTATGTTTGGAAACGCACTTCATTCTAGCCATAGGTGCCACAGTCTGCGCCAGTGTATTTGCTGGCTTTTTACAGCATGCAAACATGCTGCACCACATCCCCCAGAACTCCTGGTGCGTCCTGTGCATCTCTGGACCCCTGTCTTGCCCCCCCACCCCCCTTAATGTCATTGTTCTATCAACACAGATTAAAGGAGTTTATTTATCGAAGTAAAATGTCTTTTCATTTTTGCAGCCAAGTTTCACATGAGGCAGTGTAGCTGTGAACATTTTTAAGGTGTGTTTTTAAGGTGAGGAGATGAATATCCCCCCCCCCCCCATTACTGTACCTCCTGAGGGTGATATTCGGGTAGGGGGGGAGAAATTTAGCAGCAACCAGTTCAGTGTTATTCATGCTCTATTGACTGTGGCTCTGTGGGAGAGTAGATGCTGGAAATCTGTCCCTATTAATAGCTTTCTCTATTCACTTTGCTGGAGGAGTGATGTGATTAATTACGCTTCTCTTGCTGGGGGGGGGGTTGCTAGTGCGGCGTCATCTATTTCTGTTTTTAAACCCTACCTTTAAAAATGGTGCCACCCATGATGCTTGGGTCAAACTCTGATAGGAACTTCCCTCTGATAGGAAAAAGGAAGTTTTGAAACCCATAGTGGGCGGGATCACACTGGGCTGCAAATCACTGGCCTCGCCCAGTGGGATCCCCAGAATTTTATCCAATCAATCTTGGCCGTGCTTACGGCCTCACCCCCTTCTGCTGAAGTTTGATTTGACATTTTGACATTTAAATGAGGCAGGTGCTTGTGCAAATCCAGGTCTGGTTTTTCCTTATCACCAGACGTGATGTCACAGACTTCATTGTATCTCCGTCTGTGTGAGGCTTCAGGAGACTGGTCTCAGCTGACCCTAATGGATGTCCGGCCAAGGACATGAAAAGTACACTTTGCCCGTAGCCATCTTGAAGGGGAAACAGACACTGTATTTGCCATAGAGGCTGTCTGTCCCTCCTTGCCTACCACACTTTGCGTGCTCACGTAAATTCTCTGTGTAAATTTTGCTGACAAGGGCACTGAGGAGGGGTTCCAACAACGTTTGATACATATGCCTGCTGATAAAGGGTGTTTTGGGAAAAATGAGCAACCTAGTGAAGTCAAGGACAGCTGATTGGCAGTGACAATCTTCAAAACAAGTCAGTCAAGTCTTCCTCAGTCCATATGACCAGAGTCAGTTGGCAGAACCTGAGTCTATATCCTTCTAACTAAACTCTGTGATTCTCCATCGGCCCTGTTCACCCTGAAGTGGGTGATGCCTCCCTATTGTTTGGTCAAACTGCTGTGAACCCAGTCGATGGGACTCAGCATTCGTTAAAAACTCGAGATGAAGCATCGCATTTGGATGTACAGCCCGGCCTGAAACGTTGTCTAATGGTGACTAAACGGATAAGTGAGAGAGCGAACCGCTCCAAGGACCCCAGGACGCCTTCGCTTAGAACGTTCCGGAAGGATGGTCTGTCTTCATGTTTTGGATACCACGTCGGCCATCCGTCGTCAGGGGGAGAGCGACCCAAAGTGTCCGTTCCAGGGGAGGTTTACGTTCTGCGCTGTTGGGGGAGATTTCTGTAAGGCTAAGGGGTGTAAATGTGATAAATCCGCCCTCCCTCCCTCTCTGTTTGCCTCTCGCTGGCAGTTTAAACTTTTTGTCAGTCTCTTTCTGGCGGGATGGAATGGAAATGATGAAGATGGGGGGGGGGGGGGGTCACAGCGGAGCTTTGCACGACTGAAGCTCCCCCCTCGTGTAATCAGTCTTGTTATTACCTAGTTACCCACTAACAATATTATGGGTTACTACAGTGTGCTGCCAGATGGACAGACAGGAATACAGAGTGTTTGGCTTTTTGGTGATGAATTAACTGCAGTTTTTTTTTTAAGCCAAGGCAAAGGTCTGTCCTTTCATTATCTACCAGCCATAGAAAGAAACATTAATGCAATTAGTGTGTGTGTGTGTGTGTATATATATAATGAAATGGTATTTTGTCTAGAGTTGAGAGTGGGGGATGGGGTTTGCATGTCTTGTTTTTACATGAATTTGTGGCTGGTGAGCGAGTCTGGTAGCTTTTAAAAGATCTGCGTTCTGTCAGGTTTTTCTCTGAAGGCACACGCCTGTTCCCAAGCCAGTGGGGGTGGCTGTTTGTTTTTTTCTCTCTCTCTCCATTTCCTGTTGACCCTTGACTCCTGTGTACCTGGTTCGAGCGTGTGAGCATGCTGGTCATCCTCCTGAACTGTGCGACCCTGGGCCTGTACCAGCCCTGCGAGGACATCCGCTGCGAGTCCGAGTGGTGCTCCATCCTGCAGGTGAGCGCCCCCTGGAGGACGGGAGGTGTGGGAACAGGGGAGGGGGGGTTAAATCCCAGAAAGGGGAAGTTCTGTCACACACTTGACCCTTTGTGATTGCCCCGGGCCGGTGAATAATCGAGTGCGTGAGTAATCGTGCTGTGAAATCGTGAGCTGTGACTCAGCCTGGAGCAGCAGGGGCCGTGGACAAGGACAAGCGAATGGGAAGCTTGTCTTGAATTGTCCCAGGAAAATATCAGTAAAAAAAGAAGCAAAGCAACTAAAAGTATGAAAAAATGTCATAATGGAGAACCTTTGACGTTAAGTTTTCCCGCTGCTGCGTCTGTGCCCGCAGGCGTTTGATGACTTCATCTTCGCCTTCTTCGCCGTCGAGATGGTCGTCAAGATGCTCGCTCTCGGGATCTTCGGGCCCAAGTGTTACCTAAGCGACACCTGGAATCGCCTGGACTTCTTCATCGTCATGGCAGGGTCAGCCCCGCGCCCCCGAATCCCACCCCAGCCCCTCACCAACCCCTGATAGGAGGAGGCTCTGGCTCGTGCTGCTGATGCCGTCTGGATGTGTCAGATGTTCCTGGGATGTCCGTTGCTCACCGCAAATACTGTCCTCTCACCTCTGAGATGTTCACACTGCTCATTTTCTTCCTGTGACACACCTTCATCTTGAACCCTTACTTACATTGTGTAACATCTCCAACGTCCTGTCTGTGTTTAAATGTCCTTCAAGACAAACCCCTCTCCTCCTCCTGGCATGGTTTCCCATTGATTAATTTATTTTTCCATAATCATTTCCATAAACCTATTATCTTGAGCGAGGTATGCTTCTTCTGTATAGAAATGTTGCCAATTAGCCATTTAATTTCTTAATTGACCTGAACTTAATTGGACTGGAGGCTTTATCTGTGGCTGACAGCAGGGCCTGCGTGATGCTGGGTGGTGCTTGGAAGATTCTCATCAGGTTCTGAGTGGTGCTAGTAGGGTTCTATGCAGGTTCTGTGTGGTGCTGGTAGGGTTCTAAGCAGGTTCTGGGTGGTGCCGGTCGGGTTCTGTGCAGGTTCTGAGTGGTGCTGGTAGGGTTCTAAGGAGGTTATGAGTGGTGCTGGTAGGGTTCTAAGCAGGTTCTGGGTGGTGCTGGTCAGGTTCTGAGCAGAGTATAGGTAGTGTTGGCGGGGTTCTGAGCAGGTTCTGGGTGGTGCTGGCAGGATTCTCAGCAGGTTCTGAGTGGTGCTGGTCAGGTTCTGAGCAGATTCTAGGTAGTGTTGGCGGGGTTCTGAGCAGGTTCTGGGTGGTGCTGGCAGGATTCTCAGCAGGTTCTGGGTGGTGCTGGTCAGGTTCTGAGCAGATTCTAGATAGTGTTGGCAGGGTTCTGAGCAGGTTCTGGGTGGTGCTGGCAGGATTCTCAGCAGGTTCTGGTGGTGCTGGTCAGGTTCTGAGCAGGTTCTGAGTGGTGCTGGCTGGGTTTTGAGCAGGTTCTGAGTGGTACTGGCCAGGTTCTGAGCAGGTTTGGAGTGGTGCTGGTAGATTTCTAAGCATGTTCTGGGTGCTGCTGGCTGGGGTCTGAATAAGTTCTAGGTGGTGTTGGTTGGGTTTTGAAGCAGGTTCTGGGTGGTACTAGCCAGGTTCTGAGTTGATTCTGGGTGGTGCTGGCAAAGTTTTGAGCAGTTTCTGGATGGTGCTGGTCAGGTTCTGAGTAGGTTCTGGGTGGTGCTGGTCAGGTTCTGAGTTGATTCTGGGTGGTGCTGGCAGGGTTTTGAGTAGGTTCTGGGTGGTGCTAGCCAGGTTCTGAGTAGTGCTGACTGGGTTCTGAGCAGGTTCTGGGTAGTGTTGGCCGGAGTATGAGCAGGTTCTGAGCATCCTGGTAGGGTTCTAAGCAGGTTCTGGGTGGTGCTGGCTGGGTTCGCAACAAGTGTTTGGTGCTGTTGACCGGGTTCTAAGCAGGTTCTGAGTGGTGGTGTTCTTTCCTTCTCTTGTGCCCCCTACAGGATGATGGAGTACTCGCTGGATGGCCACAACTCCAGCCTATCAGCCATTCGCACCGTGCGCGTGCTGAGACCCCTACGGGCCATCAACAGGGTCCCCAGTAAGTGACACACCGGCCGCTGAAGGATCGGGGCATTATTCCTACCAATCAACTACTGTACTGTGTTAGCTCATTGGCAGCTGCCAACAAAGTAACCAATGCAAAGGGGAACAGCTCCAACATTCGGCAATTCAAGAGGTTATTGTCTTAAGCAAGTAAACAGTTATGCTATACAATGAAAATCTTACTCTGCATAACACAAACACAGGAATAAATTAAGGTGCTAAAAGAATGCAATTAAATAGTAAGTCAATAAGATAAGACTTACAATAAGTACAATTATGGTAATAAATTCATTAGCACAGTGCAATGTAACAGTGTAATGCAGATACTGTGAGTGTTGCAAAGGAGTCCTGTGTTATGGGTAATAGCCCAACAGCGTGTGTAAATGACCAGGCTGCTGTGCAGTCAGATTGCTGCCTTTTAAAGGAAAGGCTTGTTAAATTCCCAGCCTGATCTGTCCCGAAGTCAGCAGGTCGGCAGAGACAGTGTGCCTAGCCCAGAGATTCCGGGATTGCCGGGGGAGATTTGGTGATTTAGCGAGGGGTGTGTGAGAGGGCCGGAGGTGGAGCCCAGCGTGGTGATGTATGGCAAACAAAACAAAACCAAGCAAAAAAACAGATGAATCAAAAGACTCTGCACCTTCCTGTGGTAATGGGGGGTGGGGGGGGGGGATTTAAGACTTCCTGCTGTAGTACGGGAGGCTTGCTGTGCAGACGTCGGCCACGGCGGTGGGTAACCGCTGAGCGGAGTTGGACTGGGGGGGGGTGGATTGTATGAATGGGGGGGGGGGGGCGCCGTAACATGGGGACGCACTCGTCCGGCGGGGACCCGTCACACGGCTGGCTTACACTTTGCCTGAGAAAATACATTTATTTTTGTTTAATTTTAGAAATTGTCCTGATGGATTGCGTATGTCGCCATCTTGCCGTCTCAAACTGCTTTCTAGGGAGGGTTAGCCGGGTTGCTTTTTGCTGAAGCCAGATTCATCAGCTTTGGTGGGGGGGATGCGGGGCTGGTTTCTGCTTAGGCATCCCTGCTTGGGAGTGTTCTACCCCCCTCCCCCTTAAACACAGAGGGTGCATGGAAGTAGATTTCTGGGGACTTCTGGAAAGGCTGGTTCACTGCAAATCGCTGCAGAAGCCCGAGTGTGTTTGGTTTAAAGTAACTTTCATTTATTAATCAGCTTAAGGTTCACGTTCCCCCCTGACTCAGGCTCCAATGCACAGTACTGTGCAAAAGTATCAGGCACTCAAGGAAAATAATGTTTAAGTGACCTTCATGTTAGTCTAAAGCTATGCTATTATGTCTCTCGGAGTGTTAGCTCAGCCATTTCAGTACCTCTCCTGACCTCAGAACCTTAACCCAGCTGCAGCTACCATCCAATTTGACTCGACCATTACCGCACCTCATATGGCTAATTAATACCTCAATGACTCTTTTAACTAATTAAATTCATCATTAAAATGAGCTGATGGTGAAGCTTAACCAACACATGGAATGGCTGAGGTGTCTCTGAGGAGAGGTTTGGGAGCCAAAGCAGTTTGTGTTCTTCTAGCCATCCAGCAAGATCTCAGTAACTTTTTTGTATAATAGAAGAAATTCCTGTTAGTTTTTATTGCTTTACTCTAATTTGCATATGTTCTAATGTTAAATTGAGTATTTTGTTCCAAGCATATATTTACTTACTACCCAAATAAATAGCTTAAAACATTTCCTTTGACTGCCTCAGACATTTGTACAGTACTATATGTGTGTGTATGTGCGTGTCGCGGTTGAGATGTCGATGTGACTCAGGTCAGACCCAGAGGATGCTGTGCCTCGTCGGCCACATCCTCTTGGTCCACTTAGCCGACTTCCAGGGCCCTGGGACTGGCGGGCAACGCTGGATCACTGTGGCAATTGCCCTGGCGAGGTTGTTTTCCCAGAATACCGCTGGGAGCTGGGCCTGGCAGCGCTTCACTCAGCACAAATTGGGCTGCTTGGGTATATTTTTACTGTCGTGTCTCACTCTAATGTAATAGGCACAAACAGAAAGTGTAAAAATATATTTCGTGCTTTAAAAACAGAACGATAAGAATTATGCTGTATTGCAGTAAAACGGGTTATAAACAGAGCTGAGCTACATGGAACCACAGCTGGTAGCGTGCCAGTTTGGCCTCTGGGGTGGCTCAGTGTGTCGCACTCCCGCCTCCTACCGCCAGGATTGTGGGTTCGATTCCCACACTCAGCTCACCATCCCTGCCTTTGCTGATTTTTCTGTTTTCTGGTAAAGTAAATTCCTTTAGATTAAGAACGGTTTACAATATTAATGATCTGTGTTCTAATTAAATGGCCAGTTTGATGCAATTTGATCTTTCACGCAACTGGTGTACAGCGGTTAAGGACAAAGGCTTATATCTTGATTGCTGTTGGCTCAAGTACCAAAAAGGACCTTTCTGTGGTACCTTGGTACCTTTGGTTTAAGGTCTTCTAATCCTGCATTGTTCCAGTGAAATTGGACCAGTAATTTCCTGTCGATAAAGGTATCAGCCAGTCAGCTGCAATGTAAGGTTTCAGGCGGACACAAAGCCGGGATTTAAGATTGTGCTGCTGATTGATGTAAGACTTTAAAACGGAGAGCAGCTTGTAGAGAAGGTCCGCAGACAAGCATCATGGAGCTTTGCTGGTTAAAGAGATCTGTGCGTGAAACAGGCAGGAAGATGGCAGCCCACTTCTGGTGATGCTACAGACTGACATGGAGGCGGTACCCGTCGCCAAGGGAGACCGCCTCTCTGGAAGCAGCCTTCAAGGGGGCCCGGAATGTGGAGATGGACGGGTTATGCTATGCGTTTTTCACTGCGCGTTTTTCACTGTGCGTTTTTTTTTTTTGTCTTTCTGTTTTTCAGTTGAGAGCAAGAAATTCTTCATTATCCTCCCGAGTCCAAAATCTGCTCCAGTGCCTTTTGTCGATAGACCACTGCACAGCAACCACTAGTGTTTATTTATTAGCGAAGCAGTACTACGTTCTTCCTCGGCTTGCCGTCTGCAGCCCTTGGTTCCCTGCTCCAGTGTGCATTTCCTGCGCCACAGTGTGAGGTGGCTGCTGTAGCGTGTGCTCTGCCTTCTCGCAGATCAGACAGATTGGCCCTAAGCCGTGAGCGCGTGTGTGAATTCCTGGGTCCCGCTGAGCCGCCTGCGGGGGTGTTTCTGCTCTCTGCAGGCATGAGGATCCTGGTGACGCTACTCCTGGACACGCTGCCTATGTTAGGCAACGTGCTCTTGCTGTGCTTCTTCGTCTTCTTCATCTTCGGCATCGTGGGGGTGCAGCTCTGGGCCGGGCTGCTGAGGAACCGGTGCTTCCTAGAGGATGATTTTAGGAGGTAAGCACAGGGATAGGGAAGGGGGGGGGGAGGTCAGATTGAAATAAATGCGGGAAAGTGGGGAGTGGGTTTAAATATAGGCGTACAGGAAGTGAAGAGTTAGGGTAGATGTAGGAGGGTACAGGAAGTGAGGGCATGGTCGGATGGATAAAAGCAGGAAGTGAGGAATGAGATTAGATATAGGAGGATAAAGGAAATGAGGTCATGGTCAGAGAGATAAAAACAGGAAGTGAGGAGGGAGATTAGAAATAGGGGGATACAGGAAGTGTGGATATAGTCAGAGAGATAATCACAGGAAGTGAGGAGTGAGGGTAGATATAGAAGGATACAGGAAGTAAGGGTATGGTCGGAGTGATAAAAACAGGAAGTGAGGAGTGAGGGTAGATATAGAAGGATACAGGAAGTAAGGGTATGGTCGGAGTGATAAAAACAGGAAGTGAGGAGTGAGGGTAGATATAGAAGGATACAGGAAGTAAGGGTATGGTCGGAGTGATAAAAACAGGAAGTGAGGAGTGAGATTAGGTATAGGAGGATACAGGAAGTGAGGGTATGGTCAGACGTAGAAGTACTGGTAGGGGGTGTGGTCAGCCAACACAGGAAGTGAGGGTATGGTCAGAGAGATAATCACAGGAAGTGAGGAGTGAGATTAGGTATAGGAGGATACAGGAAGTGAGGGTATGGTCAGACGTAGATGTACTGGTAGGGGGTGTGGTCAGCCAACACAGGAAGTGAGGGTGTGGTCAAAGATAAATACAGGAAGTGGGGAGTGTCAGGAAGGGGGATTACAGTTAATTATAGAGTTATAATTAATTATTAATTAATTATAGATATAAATGCAAAAATCAGACTGTAGCACATCTTTATTCAGGGCTGATTTCTTTGAATGTAGTTTCTTGCATAAATTCCCCAAGTTCACACTAATTCAGACACTAATTAGATTGAATTACTGTAAGATCAGAGAGAGCGGACTTAATTTGTTGATTATTTTTGCAAGGGAGAAAGTCAACACCAACAGATGGGATTATAGCAGGAACTCTTTGCTGGCAAGAGGGGAGCCGTCTGTTAGACAAAACTTGATCTGTGTAATCAGCACCGTCCTGACTGACAGACTGAGGCGTCATCATTTGTAAAACTCTGCCAGCCTCTTAAAGGGACGATGATCTCTGTGTGTTTTGAACCTTTTGTCCTTTACCATTTCTTATACAAAGCATATAATCCAAAGGGTGAAAAAAATACAGCACGATTGAAACCGTGTACGATTGCGTGCAAATGCAGAAAAAAATCCTCCCTGTTTGGCTAATGAACCTGGAGGAGCGTTTGACCTTGGTGTCAGCTAGAATAATGGCATTTAAACAGAAAGCCAGTGATTCCTCACACGAGGAGAGGGGCCCATTTTGACAGTCGTGGGAAGGCTGGCAGCGTCGTTAAGCAGAAGGAATTTTCTTTTTTACGTCACATCTCTGTTTTTGGTAATCAGGTTTTGTGGAGGTGAAATTAATAGGAAAACTATCAGTTTTAAATCTCATGTGGCTCATTAGCACATTTGTGTATAATTGTCCTTGTATTGTTTTTTTTTTGTATAAATATACTTTACATGCAAATTATATGTAAATTATTAATGATTATTGTTCATTATTAATTTGAGTTTTTTTTCCTGGCATTTTACTGGGACCTCCTTTTTCAGGTGTTTGTAATTCTGTTTGTGCCCCCTCTTCCTCTTCCCCCCCCCCCCCCCCACGCACCCTGGCCCCCACACCTGAGCAGGACGTACAACCTGTCTTTCCTGAGTCCCTACTACAAGCACGAGGATGGGGAGGACAACCCCTTCATCTGCTCCTCGCCCCGGGACAACGGGATGCTGCACTGCCGGAGCGTGCCCCCCTTCAAGGAGGGCAGGACCGAGTGCCAGCTGGGCGTCGCCTCTGCCAACCACACAGACGAGGGCTGCGTCAACTGGAACCAGTATTACAGGCTGTGCCGACCGGGGGAGCTCAACCCGCACAAGGGAGCCATCAACTTCGACAACATCGGCTACGCTTGGATCGCCATCTTTCAGGTGGGGCCTTCCCGTACCTCCCCAGAACCCCCCCCATCTGCACTCTCCATCCGTGTCCGAGGCCTAGGGGGGGGGTTTGCAGTGAACATGCAGCCCATTTTGTGCGCTTGTCCAGTCAAACGGTCGGAAGCAAGTCACAGTCATCGTGGCGAGTCACGGTCGTCTTTTTGCGAGTCACGGTCGTCGCGGAGAGTCACTGCTAGTTCTCACGGTTTTCCGAGACGGCTTACATCACGACAAAGCTGCACACGGCCTGGAGATGGCGGGCCAAAGCTCTCTTAATTGGTTTTCCTGCTCTGTCCTCACATGGAATGTGGTGGGGGGGGGCGGGGTCTGGCCCGGGTCCAATCAGCGCCTTGTGGCATTCTGTCAGGGGTCATTTTTCTGGGTGACTGACTTCCGTCTCCCAGATCCTTGCGAACGTTGCTGCTGTCAGACCAGACTTTTGGAGATGGGGGGGGGGGGCTTCCATGGACTTATGTTGGGGCCACAGGGCTGTGGAGCCGGTGGAAGCAGCATCTGGGAGCTGTTAACGCGGACAGCAACGGGAGCGCTGGCTGTAGCTGGAGCGCATGACGGCCAGAATGATATTCGCCTTGTGACGGACTGGTGGCTGTCGTAATGGACCCGCCCACCTCAAACTTCCCCCACGAGATTTCCTGTCAGTGGCGCCCCCCCCAGGCCCCCGACTCCGTTCATGGTTCACATCTGTGTGTCTTTGCTCGTTTTTTTTTCCACATCCAGGGGAAAGAAGCAGCTTTTGCTTCGCAAATTGCTGGGAGAGAGTTGACTTCTAATGACAGACGCCCCCCGGTGACGTGCACAGGAATTACAGATCCGCTTCAGGAATGTTCCTGTCAGGGGTGCTATCCGTCACAGGCCGAAGACCCCCCCCCCCCCCCCCAACACGCTGTGCTGCTTTCACACCCTATTAGTCGTGTTTCCCTCAGCGTGTGACTTTGCTGTGACCGAAAGCCCCCCCACTGACTCCTAGCACACCTGAGCTGCTCTCCTCTGTTAATAAACCGCGAGCGACAAGAAGTGTTCTGCAGCCCACGCGTGAGCCGTGGAAATTTTCTTACAAGTGAAAATGGAATGAGCACCGTAAGTCGGTCAGGGGTAGACAGCGGCGTCCTAGGTGTGTGCGTCCGTGATCGACAGCGTGCCCTGTGATTGGCCGGCTCGGGTGGGAGGAGCTTCACAAGTTAAAACCAGGCACTGCAGTAAGGAAGTGATGAATCACGAATCATCCTGACAGGGCCCCGCCCCCGCTGGTTACCCAGCACCACGTCGGCCATGATCCCGGACAAATTCTGATTTCCCTCCAAGACTGCTCACGGGAATCCTGCACGCAGCATCGCGAGCCAGGAATCGGCCGCGGCTCTGTGACAACATCCGTGCTCTGCCTAACTGCCTGTGAGCAGTCGGTGTGTGCAGGTTTTTTTTTTATTCCCGTCTCTTTAAATATTAAGTGGAAGTTAAAAAATAGCGCCAGGCAGTAAGTAGGTGGGTAAGAATCGTGCGTGTGCCAGTCGAATGACACGGGGGATGGGTGAAGCGGACTCGCATTCTCCGAAGCCTGTAATTTGTGACAGCTGGACAAAATGCCTTCATATCTCCTTTGCATGTCTCAGGTACAGAGGGACACACGCAGGCCCACATTAAATCCCCCCTCCTCAGGGCTAGATCTCCGCTTTTTTTTGTCCCGGAGGGGTGGGGACGGTTGCCATGCCGTTGCTAGATGGCACTCCCGTGCAGGGCTGCGTGTTGCTGCTCTCTCCGTTTGGTTTATTTTATTCCTAAATCACTCACTCTTTCCCCCCCCCACACAGGTGATAACCTTGGAAGGATGGGTGGATATCATGTATTACGTCATGGATGCCCACTCTTTTTACAATTTTATATACTTCATGTTACTCATCATCGTAAGTACTCCCCGCTCCACGCATCGCTCTGCTGCTCGAGCTGCAGCCTTTTCCCGAGCGTGTGACTGGCTGCGCTGCTCTCTCCCTGCACTGCAGTTGTCTCTAAATAATGCAATTGCAGGATAATGCGATTCTGGGCAAAGCAAAGTATACTGCTGCCTACCTTTAATGAGCCGCTGGTACAAACAGTGCGATGAATTCAAATTCTGATACACAGTGAATCTGTGCCGTCAGAAGGTCCAGAAGGAGGCGATGCTTTTTCTGAGGAGGGGGGGGGGGGGCGGGGGGGCGCTACAGAAAGCATCTCAGAGCCTTTAAAGTGATTGTGATTGATGGATAAGTAAGGAGAGAGGACCAATGGGTAAAGGAGGAGTAAGGAAAGTGGATTTCTGAGTAAGGAAGAAGTATGGTTAGAGGGTTACAGAGTAAGGACTATTAATGAGTAAAGAAGGAGTAAGGAAAGAGGATTTATGAGTAAGGGATGAGTTTGGTGAGAGGACTACAGAGTAAGGACTACTAATGAGTAAAGCAGGAGTAAGGAAAGAATTTATCAGTAAAGTATGGCGAGAGAACTACAGAGTAAGGAGTAAAGAAGGAATAAGGAGTGAGGACTGATTAACAAAGAAGGAGTAAGAACAGAAGATGCATAAGTTAGGGGAAAGTATGGTAAAAGGGCTACAGAGTAAGGTGGAAGTGAAGAGGACTAATTAGTAAGGAAGGATTAATGAGTAAAAAAGAGTAAGGAGAAAGGACTAATTAGTAGAATGATTAAGGAAGGAGGATTTATGAGTAAGTGAGAAGTGTGGTTTGAGGGCACCAAATTAAGGAAAAGTAAGGAAGGCTACTGAGTAAAGAAAGAGTAAGAAATGAGAACTAATGAGTAAAGAAGGAGCAAGGAAAGAGGATTTATGAGTAATGGGGACTTATGGTGAGAAGGTTATAAGGTAAGGAGGAAGTACAGAGGGGTAATGGTAAAGGAGTGAGGATTAATCAGCAAAGAAGGAGCAAGTGGAGAGGATTAATGAGTAATGAGAAATAAAGAGTGATGATGAAGTAAGGAATAAGGTCTAAGCATTAAAGACAAAGCATACCGATAAAATAATAAGACACGGTTTGAGCTAATGAGTAAGGAAGAGGTAAGAAATGAGGAACAATGGATGCTGCAAGTGAGTATGGCATGGAGGACATGAAGGTAGAGCTCTCTCTGCTCTTCCCAGGTGGGTTCCTTCTTCATGATCAACCTGTGCCTGGTGGTCATCGCCACCCAGTTTTCGGAGACCAAGCAGCGGGAAAACCAGCTAATGCGGGAGCAGCGTGCTCGCTTCCTGTCCAACGACAGTACTCTGGCCAGCTACTCAGAGCCGGGCAGCTGCTACGAGGAGCTGCTCAAGTACCTGGGCCACCTGTACCGCAAGGTGAAGCGCCGGGCGCTGCGCGTCTACGGCAACTGGCAGAGCAAGCGACGCAAGAAGGTGAACCCCAACGCCAGCAGGGGTGGGACCGGCGGCGGCCGGAGGCGGGCCCGGGCTGCTAGCGGTGACCGCCGGTGGACACGCGCCAACCACCAGCGCCATTACCACTTCAGTAATGGCAGCCCCACCCACTCCCAGGGGACCTATGAGACTTCAGAGAGGCGGGGCTTCTCACAAGCCAGCCCCCGGCCGTGGAGGCCCGGCCCAGGACACACCTCCTACATTAACGGCGGCATCAATTACCCCACCGTCATGTCCTCAGCCCTCTCCGGCTACATCAGTGCCACCCCCAGACGAAAGGGCAAGAATCCGGCGACTCCTGCTTTAAACTATAGCCTCCCTGACCCCTGTGATAGGCTGCACCCATTTGCTGGTGAGCAAGGTATGAGGATGATCCCCATGTTGGTTTTACCATATTATGTTTACTGATCTACCATCAGAATAAAGCACAGGTATGAGACTTATATAGAACATTAAGGGTACACAGTACCATGTAGTTAAATTTACTTATAGTCACCTTAATTAATGGTAGTCTTATGGTAATGGGTTTTTGGCAATTGAAAAGTATCGCCAACTCTCTGTCACAGTCTTGATGGCTCTTGGCATAATTCATGAATCATCGTAGCTCCAGGGTTAATGATTGCGGTAGAGTGACAATTCGGGGATCTAGAATAGAACCAGACTGTGGCGAATGCTGTCATGCGCTCAGCAGAACAAACAGCACAAGTCTCTGTCTTCTCCACAGGCCTGCATCGAGGGGCTGTCTGCCTCAGCCTGCAGCTCCCCGCAGGGGGGACGGTCCCGACCCGGCCTCGCCTTGAGGCCCCTGGCTGCCCGTACTGTGCTGGGACCCTGGATACGGTCTGTGACTCGGACAGCAATGGCTCCGAGATGGAGGGGGTAGCCCTGGAGTTCCCCCGTGAGGTGAGACGTGGCAGAGGCAGTTGGGGTGGCCGGAGCTGGCCACGCAAAAAGCAACATTCAGTGCCACGACTGTGGGAGAAATTCCAGATGAAGCTGAAGAGGGTCGCGGAGAGCAAGTACTTCAACCGTGGCATCATGATCGCCATCCTAGTCAACACTTTGAGCATGGGCATCGAGTACCACCAACAGGTGAGGGTGTGGAGACACTGCTCACATTGTTGGTTTGGAGGTCTAAGAACCTTCCACTGACCATCTGCATATGATAAACCCTTTTGCAAGATCGTGGAAATATAGCCAAAATGTTTCATTATTCGGAGCTGCTCTGAAGATCCTGCGGTTAGGAAAGAATGAATTTTCCCGTCATGGAACGCCGTGCTGGTGACTTTGGAGCAGTCATGGTGTTTTTCATAAGAAGTGTATTGTTGTGTAAGGTTGGTGGTGAGTTCTTAGGAAGTCGGGCTTGTCTCTCAGATATAGCGGGGACAAAGATCCTAATGTTTGAGCGTGGCGGTCTTATGGGTATTACGAACTGGTGTAAGCAGCTGACATGGTTTCTAGGCCAATCGTTGATTTACAGAAGTCCATCGGGACAGTCGAGCCAATCAGAAGGCAGGGAAAGGTCATGTCAGGCATGTGAGGGGTCCTCTGTTATTGGCTGCTCCAAAATGGAGGGAAACCAATTTCTGTGGGTCATAACCATCAACTTTTGGGGGTTCTGGAACTTAGAGAGTCCTTGGTTGGCTTTTTTGATCCAGAACCAGACGTAGTAGTGTTAGCGTCCCCTGACCTTTATTGTGTTTATTTTGTATATTCCTGTGTTTTATTACATTGTGATCTTTGGGGACGACCCCTTTTCTGAGGTCTGTGTCCATTTTTCATTGTTCCGGCAGCCAGACGAGCTGACGGACATCCTGGAGATCAGCAACATCGTCTTCACCAGCATGTTTGCGCTGGAGATGCTGCTCAAACTCCTGGCCTTCAGTCTCCTGGGCTACATCAGGAACCCGTACAACATCTTTGACGGGATCATCGTCATCATTAGGTTCATGCTCACTCCTCCTCTGCTTGCTCCTTCTTCTCTAAAATGAACCGAACACCCATTGTTTTTCCAAGCCTGTGGGTTTTCGGGGAATGCATTTTAATTAGCACCCACATTACGCCGAAAAAAAAACCCCAGGAAGATGACTTAAAATCCATCTGACTCATTAATTAAGAGCCGAAGCTGAATGAAAGTCTGCACTCTCTGGCCCCTTGAGGTCCGATTTTTTTGCAGATTTTGCGTAAACACAGTTTAAGCAAAGTCACACTGCTTGTCTCAGTACGTAGGCATCTTCGCAGCTCGGAAGCAACGTGTGTCAGCTCTGTTCCGTTTCCTTCACCATCAAGAAGTCAGTGCTTACCAGGACCGAGTGCATGTTGGTCACATGCCTGCCGTGTGTGTGTGTGTGCGTGTCAGTAACTGGGCCGGCGTGTGTGTGCGTGTCGATAACCAGCCCAGCATGTGTGTGTGTCTGTGCCTTTCTGCAGCGTGTGGGAGATCGTGGGCCAGGCGGACGGCGGCCTGTCGGTGCTGCGGACATTCCGGCTCCTTCGGGTCCTCAAGCTGGTGCGCTTCCTGCCAGCGCTGCGCCGTCAGCTGGTGGTGCTGATGAAGACCATGGACAACGTGGCCACCTTCTGCATGCTCCTCATGCTCTTCATCTTCATCTTCAGGTGCCATTCGGGGGTTGTGTTGCTTTTTGACGTGACGAAGGGGCTGAATTAGCCAGCAGTCGATTGTTATGGATTCCTGCCACCGGTCTATTTTGTACTTATTGGCGACGGTTCGAGTTAAATCCTCTCTCAAGGGTACGACAGTTTCCCCCCCCCCGGGGATCCAGAGCCAGTAATTGTTACCTCCAGACCCTTAAACACTTAATTTAATGAGGCTAAATGTGTTTTCATGAACAAGCAGCCATCGTGAATGAGGTGAAGTTTAATCAATCGTTCATTCTTCTCTCATCTTCGGTCTCTCTCAGTATTCTAGGAATGCATCTGTTCGGCTGCAAGTTCAGCCAGAGGACAGAAAACGGAGACACCATCCCAGACAGGAAGAACTTTGACTCCTTGCTGTGGGCGATTGTCACCGTCTTTCAGGTCAGAGGCGCTGGCGTGAAGAGCGGACATGCCTGCGGGGGCTTAAAAAAGCCAAGGGACCTACATAGACACGCTACCTCTCTCCTGAGTCTCTCTGGTGTAAAAGAGGTTCCCTGGGGGTGGGGCTGTAGTCTCCAAACACTGCCCAGGCACCCCTGCTTTTTTTCGTGTCATTTGCTCCCTCACTGGTGGTTAGTGGACCAGGCGCCCCTGTGCAGCCCAGTTTGCCCTAACTCGCAGTATTGTCCATTTGCAGCAAATGGCTCATTGACCAAGGGTCAATGTTCTTTTATCGTCACGTTTACACAGTACGATGTGATTCTTACTTACAGACTTCCCGCAGACCCATAGTGCCAAACAGACACAGCGGCCAACAATAAATAACAATAAATAACAGAAAATAACACCACTGTAGACAAACAAATGCTTTGAATTTACATGTGCAAGAGGTGCATCGGCGGGGCGAACCAAGGGAATAAGAGCTGTCACAATGTTAATAATAGCAAGATTTTGTGTGCAATTAGCTTTTGCTGAGAAGCCTGCGGGTGAAACTGTCCGAGTCTTAGCGTCCATGAGCTTAAAGTCCTACTGTGTGGCAGATGGAGGAGGGAGCATAGTGTCTGTGCAGGGTGACCGAAGTCCTTTATGACGCTCTCCGGCTCTCCGAGGCCGCTTGCGGTGTGTGTGTGTGTCCCGGCCCGCTGTGAGGCGCGTCTCGGTAACGGTCCACAAGATCCTCACCACCCTCTGCGGTGCTGCGCTCAGCATCTCCAAAAACAGGATGTTATGTAAGCGACGAGGACTCGGCAAGAATGGCTGCCGACCCCAGGATTAGCGGAATTATTTATCCGCAAATGCAAGACACTCCTGCTCCCACTGTCAGCTGAGGGTTGGAGATCATGAACTCCATGTTTGGAGCTGTGGCCTTTTCATAGGAGAGCCAGTGGTCAATCTGCCACTGTTGATTTGCCACGGACCCCTGTGGACCCATGGCTCTGTGCTTGCAGATCCTGACCCAGGAGGACTGGAACGTGGTGCTCTACAACGGCATGGCCTCCACCTCCCCCTGGGCCGCCCTCTACTTCGTGGCCCTCATGACCTTCGGGAACTACGTGCTCTTCAACCTGCTGGTGGCCATCCTGGTGGAGGGCTTCCAGGCGGAGGTGAGGCGTCGGGTTGGGCTGTTCTTTGGGGGGGTATGGGGAGAGCGGAGTTCAGTCACCGGAGCCTCCGCCCCCATCACCCTGCAGGGGGACGCCAACAGATCGGACGCCGGTGAGGAGAAGTCATCAGTGACGTGTCCCGAGGATGAGAAGCAGCCGGAGTGCCAGGCCGCAGGTGACGCTCCAGACGGCGTTTAATGCTTTTTAATTAGCATCTGATGGGCGGTTGACAGCAAACTTATGTCCGAATAATGGCGGCTATAAAGCAAATGGAGCGGAGGATGTGGGAAGCTGGGAGGGGCCTCCTGCTGCCCGCATGGCCCGCGAGCCGGGCACGCTACCAAAGCAGCGGCTGATTAATGCTCCCGTCCGCCACGTCGCCGCGCTCCGCCCTGGCAGGAACACTCTCATGTGCCTCTCCTACCCCAGAGATGAAGACGTACTCTCTCGTGGTGGGAAACGGGCACCTGGAGGGCGGCGCCGGCAGCCTGCCCGCCCCGGCCATCATGCACACGGCGGCCACGCCCCGGAGCTCGCTGGGCGCCGACCTGATGCATGCCGCCTGTGAGTCACGCAGGGGCAGCGGCACCTTCGTGGAGCCCGGCAGCTGTGACCAGAGGTCCCCGGTGAGTGGGCGGCTCTGGTCACATGACAGGTCACATGACACCCAATACATACATATTCAATCAGTTACGCTCATTTTGGCTGTTTAATGGATATTCCGTGGTAAATAAAGTTTAATGCCAGTGATGTCCATGGGGTTCACAGTTGCTGCAGCCTGGTCTACACTTCCAGATGAAAAGGCATCCCCGTGTTCTGTGGGTCAGGGGGGGGAGCAGTTGCTATGGTGATGCGAGGTGTTTTTCTTAAGAGGGCAATTATCATCTGACTTGAATATTCTGCGTGCTTTGGCATTACATTTCATTGCATGTCAGACTTACAATGTGCTTTACTGGGCCCCAGACGAACTCAGGACAGGTTAATGTGATTAATTATAATGTGATATTTGAGTTCCTTGGCAGCAGTTTAGTCCCTAAACCCAACCGTTTGGTTTTTTTTTCTGGAGTGAGGACACTGACAAATTTGTGCCTTGCTTACCTCTCCCTGCCCCCCCCCCCCCCATGTCTCACCCCTCAGTCCAGTCGACAGGGCTCCCCTTGCACCCCCTGGGGGTCAGGCAGTGCCTGGGGCAGCCGGCGCTCCAGCTGGAACAGTCTTAGCCGCGCGCCCAGCCTGAAGCGGCGGGACCCGTCGGGAGAGCGGGAGTCGCTGCTGTCGGGCGTGGGCCGCAGGGGCGTCGACGAGTCGGACGAGGATGGCGAGCCGGGCGCGGGAAGGGGGGCCGCAGGCGGGGGGCCGCTTCTCCACCCCCACCCCGAAACCCTGGACCTCCCTGAGCTGCTCCATGGACCCGCGGGCCGCTCGTCTGTCGAGATGCTTGACCGCAATGGCAGGACCCTCCATCCCCCCCATGCGGGGTTATTAAGACCCCCCAAGGAAAACCCCGACAGCGAGGAGGACATGGACGACGTAAGTAGCCAGTACTGTCGCCCACGCCGGCCTGCTCAGACACACCTGTGCCTTGTCCCTCCCGGTCATCATACAAAAATAAGAGGAATAATTAAGCTCAAACGAAGCCCCCCTCCCCCCGAGTTCGCCGGGGGAGGGGGCCGGTCGGGGCTTTGATGCATCCAGTGTTCTGCCTCGCCGGCGGAAAAATGGTGTTCGGGCAGTTAGAAAGTCACCTCTGTGGTCGCCGGGGACTCCGGAGAAACCTGGCGTTTCAGACTCAAAAAAGATGCCGAGGGGAGAGTCACCAAACTTTCCTCTCAGCGGAATACAGAGTCCAGCATAGAGCTCTCATTTTTAGCCCTAGTCTGGAATTTTGAAAAATTAAAGCTGTGATCTTCACTATTTGGGATTTTAGCACCGCGCGCTTTTACCATTCAGGTGGGACTGCCGAACCCCAGCCCCCGGTGGAAGCGGCTGCATGTGTTTCCCATTGAGCCCGTAATTAATTAGCCTCGATCTAGCGCTTAACTGAATTAATGGCACGATTCGAACGGCCGGGAAATGCGCAGCCGAACGTGACTTTTCAATCTTTCCGTGGCCCTTGACGGCACTTAATTAATTTGAACGAGGCCTCGTACTAATTTTCTGTTTATTCCATAAACGATCAATTAAAGGGGACATAATTTAAGGCACAAGAGCACCTGCAGGCCTTTTCTGTGTACATTAATTGTTTGCTAAATGGGGTGACATGGTGTCTCAGTGGGTGGTTCTAACGCTCCGTACGCTACCTCTGCGCCGCGCTGCGTGTGCGCGAGCCTGCATGTCCTCCATGCCCCGTGTAGGATTCTTCGAGTTGCCCTGGCTTAGCTCCCACAGTCCAATCACATTCGCTTAGGCTTCCGGCATCTATAAATCGCCTCTGGCTTGTGTGTATGTGCCCCACGGAGGACTGGATGTGTCCGCTTCGTGCACTATGCCACCTGGGATTGGCCCCAAGGCTCCCCACAGCTCTGTCCTGGATACGCGCTTAGATTGTGAGAAACACAGTTCAGTAGGAGCTTATCAGCCGGAGCTGGGATTAAGAAAAAGGAAAAAAAAAAAAAGGAGAAAACCTGGTGTGACTTTAGCAAAAACTTTGATGACTCTGCACACGACGATTTGGCTGCTGCTCTGGGTGAGTGGAATCAGCAGAGAGCCAGGAGGTGGAGTGTGCCGGATCAGAACCAGGCAGGGGTAACCTCCAGAATGGCAGCGAGAGTGTGCCACTTAAGCTGGATGTGTTTCTGATAGGTTGACATTGGAGGAGCAGTGGAAGTGTCTCTAGTGTCTTATCTGTAAACTGCATTGCTTTCTTTTAATTTAAGATTTACACCTCCTCATCAACTTAAGGACCTTTTTAGTTTTGATATAAAGAGGGTTTTCTTTTGGTTGTTTAACCGCTGCACCTCTTGCTGGTGTGACTATGGAATGTCTCATCTGACCCCTTCGTTGTACAGACCTGTGGGATCCGGCTGAGGAAGACTTGGGAGAGGTACAGGCCCTGGTGGTGTGTCGATCACATGGATTGGTCCCTATACATCTTCTCCCCGCAGAACAGGTGAGTGCACCCGCCCTCGCGGGTCTCACCGGCCGGGTGTCCGCTCGCGAAAACAGTCCCCAAGGAAACCCGTCCCATCTCCCACAGGTTCCGAGGGGCCTGCCAGCGGCTAATCTCGCACAGGATGTTCGACCATGTGGTGCTGGTCTTCATCTTCCTCAACTGCATCACCATTGCCTTGGAAAGGCCCGACATCCTCCCTCGCGGCAGGGTATGCCGCACCCGCTTTCTAAACCGTCCAGTGCGGAAATTCGGAGGTGGCGCTTGGGGGGCATATTTCATAAATTCTGCCACACATGGATGATGTTCTGCTTTGCTATTTCAGGAGCGCCTGTTCCTCACTATCTCCAATTACGTTTTCACTGTGATCTTTGTTGCTGAGATGACTGTAAAGGTAGCATGCTTATTTAATTTGTCGGTATGGGGGTGGGGGGGGGGTGTATTTATGTGAAGTAGCATTGAGGTTTTGTGGGGTTGGGTGGGTACTTCATTAGCACACCCGGAAAACATGTTCTTGTGCCATTTAACCTCTTCGCTTTTCATTCTGTGGACCCATTCTCCTTGCTGTATTCCCACAGTTCATTCATTAACTATGATTAATTGTGCAGTCAGGTTCAATTGTACAGAGAGACTAACACTGATCTGGAGCCAATCACCTTAGAGAGTTATGTGCTGTGAGCCATATTGAAACAGTGTGTTGTGGGTGTATTTGTTTCTACACAGAAATTCAGATCAGGTTGTTCAGGTTGTTTTTGTGTACTGGTACCACTTAAAATTGGCAGCTCCTACTGCATTTCAGGTTCATTAACGAACAAGACAAGCATGCGAGATCTTACACAAAGCCTGAGGTGCCTGAATGCAGTATTTCCTAAGGCTGTTACTGGATTCTTACTTAGCCAGAATAATGCAGAAAGTACAAAATGCCCACACAAAATATGCGTTTCATTATAGTCACCACACAAATACAATTACAAAACATTTAATTACAATTACATGTATTTCACAGTAATTCCCGACACAAAATACACATTAAATTACAGTTTTTAAATATCTATGTGCAAAATTTGTTTCTTATGTAATTAGATTTTTGAATAACTGGGTGGTATATCTGAAATGACGTGTAACGGCAGGTGGTGGCGCTGGGCCTCTGCGTGGGGTGTGGAAGCTACCTGCGAAGCAGCTGGAATGTGTTGGACGGCGGTCTGGTGATGGTCTCGTTGGTGGACCTCCTGGCGTCGCTGGCTTCCGCCAGCGGAAACCGGATCCTGGGCATCCTGAGAGTTCTGCGCTTGCTGAGGACGCTGCGGCCGTTGAGGTGGGGGCCCGTGACGGGTGGCTGTATGTCTAACTCATGCTGGTAACTAACTGAGTTGGGTAATTCAGGTCCGGAGAGTAAAAGTCCAGACCTAGATTTTGTTTCAACCAACCAGTTGAGCATAAAGAGTCACAGTCACAGAGTACTCAACTGGTTGGTTGAAACAAAAACACGGTCTGGACTTTTGCTCTTTAGACCTGAATTACCCAACTCTCGTAACTAATACCGACCTCTCACGCCAAAACTGCCAGTCTCCAGTATGTATGTTGTATTTCTATGTATCAAATGAAACAAACACTGTAGGAGTCTGAGAAAACAGTGAATCAGTGTTTCGTGGTGACTGCTGGTTCAAATTCTGCAGAAATTCTACCTTAATGTTGAGAAGTGCATCTTGTATTAAAAGAACACTTAGATATAAAAGATGGGAGAAAATGACCAGGCAGTATGATGCAGATGCCCGAGTCTGACTGATTAGTGCCGCCCCGCCAAATTCAGGGTGATCAGCCGGGCACCAGGCCTGAAGCTGGTGGTGGAGACCCTGATCACCTCACTGCGGCCCATCGGGAACATCGTGCTGATATGCTGCGCCTTCTTCATCGTGTTCGGCATCCTGGGAGTTCAGGTTAGTGCGTGGTTCAGAAATATGGCCGCCTTGCACCTGGAGAATGCAAGCAAATCGCGTTATAATACTGATTTGTCTTTGTAAGCTCAGAAAAGATTAGTCAGGCTGTTTTTCTGACCTTTGTCTCCTGCGTGACAAGGCAGAGCCCCATAAATGAAACTCCGAGTGGGGGGGCCGGGGGTGTCAGTCTTTATTTTAATGCTGGAGGCCCACACAAGAGAGATCAGACTTGGGTTTGCCTCTCTGGGCCACCCTGCCCCATTACGAGGGACATATTGGTCTCCATTATTGTCATCCTCCCCTCTCCTTGTGGTTCAGCTCCGCAGTTCGGATTAACTTCACACTGGTAGTTTTTCTTCCTACAATCTGAACCTTAACGTTGAGTTAACAGTTGCGCCTCCTGCTGCTCCTGTCAAGAACTGCAGGAGCCCTTAGTACAACTTCAAGAATCCTGTAGCACCTTACTATTGCTGATTGTAATTTGTCTTCCTAGGATCCGAATCTGTATGCTTCTAGTTGTGGGTCCAGTTAAAAGTAACGCCATCCGTGTGAACCTGAAACGGGGCAACTCAAAACTGCACCATCACCATTGTGTCATCAGCCAAAAAGCTGAATGATACATCACTTGGGGAAGGAATTTGGATGGGGGAGGATTTTGACATGACAGCGCTCCTTCTTGTGGGATTCCACTCCTAGGAGCTCATGAGCCCATCCTGGGGTGTAGATTTGGAAATTTCAGGTCCAGAAAGTACAAATCCAGACCAAGATTTTGTTTGAACCAACCAGTTGAGTACTCTATGACTATGACTCTTTATACTCAACTTGTTGGTTCAAATAAAATCTTGGTCTGGATTTGTACTTTCTGGATCTGAACTATCCACCACGCTGGGGTGTGACATAAGCAGTTGTCATGGGGACATGGGGCATAGATCATGCTTAATCAAAACAGGATGGACTCCCTCATGCTACCTTCCAATGAGTCTCTTCCTTGCCTTGGGGGGGGGGGGGTACAGAGCATGTATAATGAAATTAGTTCCCCTTCACCCCTTGGGCGATGGTTGACTGGACTCGTGATGAATTATGGAATTTTAAGAGGGCGGGTGGGGCCATAGAGGGTGTTTTAGGTTCACTCTGGGCTGATTTATGGGCAGGACTCGTCCATTTCTCCTCCCGCTGACAGGGACTCTTGAGTCGGGATCTTGTTTGCTGGCTGTGTTTAACGTTTACCGTAGACGAAAAGTGAAGCTACTTTTAAGGAGACTTTTACGGCGTCTTTGTGGGGGAGGGAACACAGCGTTTCTGCGGTTGCATGTTTTTTTTCTTGTTGTCTTTTAAGATTCCTAATTACCGTTTTTCTCTGATTTCCTGAGGGAACGCTCTTGTGTAAACAGACGCCATATGCTTATATAGCTGACGAGCTTATGAAATTTATGAAGGTGATGTTCATCAGAGTGGTAGGTCTCCACTAGAACCCCCCCCCCGACAAACTCCACTGCACCTCCCCATTTCCTCTGTAGCTTTTTAAGGGGAAGTTTTACCACTGCGAAGGATCTGACATGAAAAACATCACCAACAAATCGGACTGCCTCAGTGCCAACTATCGCTGGATACGGAGGAAGTACAACTTCGACAACCTGGGCCAGGTGACTGGTTTGCCTCAATGGTGTCCCTAGTGTAAAGTATGATAATAGCGTGTAGCATGTTGGCTTTCTGGATTCATAGTGGGTTTTTTAATTGGTTTCTTAGAATATTAGCATTCTAAAAGTTACTCTAAAAGAGTAATCATCTAAAAGATTAGATTGTGGGTTTCATAAATGCGTTGCCACCAGATACGCTGATGGCAGGCCGGGGGGGGGGGGGGGGGGCAGCTCTGTTGACGTCGCTGCTGTGGCCTCCCATTTCAGGCTCTGATGACCCTGTTCGTCCTGGCTTCCAAGGATGGCTGGGTGAACATCATGTATGATGGTCTGGATGCCGTGGCCGTGGACCAGCAGGTGAGCACGTGGGCTAATGGCCAACGACATTTTTCAGTCGTCCTTAATTTCATCAAATGCTGACCAGTACACAGGGTGGGCCTCCCAATAACAAATGGGAAACAGAACACAGTCCTGCCTCCGGCCTGCAGATAACATTGTTTGGAGGGGGTAATGAACAACAGCTCTTAATTTCAGTGATTCAGTTGATGGGTACACAAGGTGCAAGGTCTTTGCTGAGAGCGATTTACCATTGAACCGGCTAGCAGCAATTAGCTGGACGGCCTAATTAGTTCTCCTGATGTTATTAATTACGCGATGCATTTAATGTGGGGGCTACATTCTGTTACCGCTGCTGAAGTAACAGGTTTAAATTGTGCAGTTTATTTATTTGAGTGTAAAAATCACCCCTCGGCAAGATGACTTTGGTGGTTGATGCGGGACAACGGTAAAGTCACATGATGCTCTCACTCTGGAGGTTAGCAGCTGACAGAAGGAGGGTCACGTGACCAGAACCTCTGGGTTTAGCAGGGCGTCTCTAACATAAGCCACCTCCCCAACCCCCGCAGCCGGTGAGGAACCACAACCCCTGGATGCTGCTGTTCTTCATCTCCTTCCTGCTCATCGTCAGCTTCTTCGTGCTCAACATGTTCGTGGGCGTGGTGGTGGAGAACTTCCACAAGTGTCGGCAGGACCAGGAGGAGGAGGAGACCCGACGGCGTGAGGAGAAGCGGCAGCGGCGCCTGGAGAGGAGGCGCAGGAGTAAGGAGATAGGCGGGTCGGGCCGGCGGTCGGGTCGGTAACCTTTCTGAAACCTGCCTGCCTCTACAGCCTGAGACAAACAGCCGCCACCTAGAGGCAGAAGCCCCAAGGTGGCAGCATGGACCCCCGCATGCCCCCTAGAGGTGCACTGCATGAGGGCATGAAGCCAGCCTAGTGGCCCCTGATATGCCCTGGGACAGGCCCAGCACAGACAGAGGCCCCAAGTTGGGCCAACCAGCAAGTGGACTAACACCAAGCTGAACACTAAAAATCCATTTGGTTCATTTTGTTCAGGTAAAGAGGTAAATCTGAGGTTAGAAACTGAGTGACCTCCCACAAGCACACCTCATACTCTACTTACTGCCCTACCCAACATCTCGAGTCAACGTTCTTGGGTTATTACCATGCCTCACATGGTACAACGTAAGCCTTTCATGCTTTACTTGAGGAAACTAAACAGCGGTGCCTATGATGAGCAGAGCATCATGGGTAACTGTATTGTGGAATGACGTGATGAGCAGGTTTGCTGGACAAACAGATGTGCGCTTCGGAGGACCACTGGCGTGCTTCGGAGTAGCAGAACCTTGGATGCTAAGGGTTCTTCTGGATCTCTGATCCCCTGGCAGCAAACCTGTTGTGTTGTAGTTGTCCAGTTCAGTACTTTTCCCCAATGATTATTGTTTTAGACATGGATCCTTTCAGATTAGTGTGTCTGAAAGGCTGTAGGCACACTTATGACAGTGTGATTTGTACACAATAATCATGGGACTTCATGAAATTCTCACTTGTGATGAAATCGGGACATCTGAATAAACATTGATGTACAGCAATGCTAATTCCACCTGTTTCTATCAATATTTGCGATCAACAATTTGAGCAAATATGATAATAATATTTTACAGATTAAATAGCTGTTATCCAGACAAAGCATTTAGCTGACCTGCGAGATTGTGGGTGTTTGGGAAGCTGCGATTCGGCCAAGGAGAGTCTCGTTTACACATAGATATCGAAAACATGCTCATTTGTCAAGAAGTGTATTCCTGTCTATGAGCTGACTGCATGTCACCAGACCATAAGTCCAGAACCAGATCTCCACCCTCAGCTTTCCTCAGATGGATGACTCCCCTGCCGTTCAATTCCCTCATACCTTCGGTTCACATATTCCCCCAGAACCAAAACCCATTCTGGATTTTATTTAAAAGTGCCCTTTATCCCAGATACTTGTGTGTGTGTCCCCTGTGGGAGAGACACAGACATGGCAGATTTCCAGGCTGGTTTGGGCCTTCAGTCCCACTGAGGAGATCTGTGGACGAGCATGGGCTCTGAAGAGAGTTGATGCACCTTGTATGCAACAGCCATGCCATGTTACATACAACGTTATCAAATGATGGGTTTTCATTTAATTCTGATGGTTTAATTTGGTATAAGCATGAAAGGCATGTGCTGTAGAGTTCTGTGGACCAACAGAGGATGGTTGATGGTCATGTGAGGTCAGGCAGTCATGTAATCAGGTCGGTTTTGTTCCCCCCCCCCCTGCAGAAGCCCAACAGCGACCTTACTATGCCGACTACTCACCGGCCCGGCTCTACATCCACACACTGTGCACCAACCATTACCTGGACATCTTCATCACCATCATCATCGGCGTCAACGTGGTCACCATGTCTCTGGAGCACTACAGGCAGCCGCAGGTAGGCAAATTCTTACAGCCCTCTTCCCCCTTCTACCTCAGTGAACCACACACGCTTGCCCACGCTACAGCATCTCAAACCTGGGAAGCGACCATATGATTTTGTTGCACCAAGCCTGATCATTGACAAAGTTTTCATTTGTCAGTTCCAAAAAGACTATCTGGATTTCTCTATTACTGCCAATTACCACATATCTGTCTCTTATTTTAAGTATGTTGTGTGAAATACAATTACTTAAATGAACTGGTTCCAATCATTTGCCTCGACTAATGCAGATTTTTGTGCAAAGAAACTAGTTCTAACAAACCGTTCAGCTTCTTAATCATCTCGAAGACCAGAACTTAGTAAATACTTTATGGAAGGGTTTCCCAACCACTGAATCGCACAGCAAAATATACAGAGGTCCCCCCTGGTCCATGAAATTTACAGAGGGCTGAGGACCCCTGCCCCCAGGCCTCCAACATGATAAATGCTGAATAGTTGGGCTTTGTGTTTGGAAAGGTTAAGGAATCCTGCTTTAGAGCATTGAATGATTCAAAAATTACATTTGCTACTATGCTACAATCTGAAATTGGACAATTTTCTTTTGCTGGCTTGTCTCCTTATCAGTACAGTACACCTTCACGCTCGACCTCTGCTGAGGTCGTTGATCTAGTTACCTGTAAGGTTTGTACTAATGTATTCTGCCAGTTTTACTCATATAATATGTCTGTTAAGTCATCGCAGGCTTAAAATTTTCGTTTAAAAATGTGAAATATTTCAGCAGTATATATTGCAGTGTTCCGCAATCCAGTCCTCAGGGATCCACAGCCAGTCCATGTTTTCTTTGCTCCCTCTGAGCTCCCTGGCAGACAGTCCACAAAAGACCAGATTGAGAAACACTGGTCTAAGTCATTCACCGTTGCAGCTTGTTCCTCCAGTCTCATGAACGCAATATACCAGGAGTAGGAGACCCCTGGATTTAAGGCATTAAGCGTCCACCAAAAAAAACCGTAATCTTAGGTGCTCCGTGTCCAGAGTTAAAAACCCCTCGGTTGGGGTCTGAAAACATGACGTCCAGATGGATGATGGTTCCCGCAGATGTGGTGTGATGGATCAAGCCGTTGACCCGTGACCCGCTTTTTCTTGCCTCGCAGTACCTTGAGGTGTCGCTGAAGTACTGCAACTACTTCTTCACCGTGATCTTCATCCTCGAGGCCCTGCTCAAGCTGATCGCGTTCGGATTCCGCCGGTTCTTCAAAGACAGGTAGCGGGTCTCGCCGGGGGGGGGGAGCTTCCTGGGCCGTGGACTTCATCACCTGGCTCACAGTGAAGCTTGACGCCAGTGAGGCCTATAGCAGCGCCAGTCTGAAGTGGAAAGGCTGGGGCTTATTATCACCCATTAGAGGGGAGGTGTTTGTCACCCGCAGTGAAGTGTTATTTTCCATTAATGGGGAAATTATCTTAAATGGCTTGGTACTTCGCCTTTTGAAGCTCCACTGAAGGATGTGACATCCATTCTCCCAGTTTAACTCTGGTGATGACAGCAAGGCAAACCCTGTCTCTTGGGAACTGTGGGCAACACATAGCCCAGTAAGGACTTGAAGATCGCTAGTTCAAATCCGTTGAGGGTCCTTTCTATAAGAGCGTTGAGGTAATTAGGTAGAAATACTTCAGAAAATTTCCTGCTGTATAACTACAACCTTGTGCAAATTACTTGAAACAAGTAATAGTTTTTTTAGTCTGATTATAAGTTTCCTTCTGTAAAGCCAAAACTACGCCTTCATTAATCACTTTTTCAATGGGTTTTCGTAGAATGGACTGTACCACAAAAGATAAGCTTATTCAGGTGTTAATTCAGTAATGGTACTAAGACCCCAAGATCATTGAAGACTGCTCAAAATTGCTGGATGTCATGCCAAATTGCATCCAAATGCTACCGAGGAGGTCATATTATATGTTGAAATGTTGAATTTGTTTCAATTAATTTGTGCAAGGGGGCAGATGAAGCAGCAGGTGACTTGTGAGTCATCATCCAGTGGCGGATTAGGGTTACGGGAATGCCCGTCTGTTCCCAGGTGGAACCAGCTGGATCTGGGAATTGTCTTACTGTCCATCATGGGGATCACGCTGGAGGAGATTGAGATCAACGCTTCCCTGCCCATAAATCCCACCATCATCCGCATCATGAGGGTCCTCAGGATTGCTAGAGGTAACCCCCCCCCCCCCCCACCTGTCCTGGTTGCTTAGCGAGGATGTTATGGTTTGGTATGATTTCTTAAGTCTGAACCCCCCTCACTCAATGTTTCCTTGCCAATAACCACCCCCCACCCTCCACACCAGTGCTGAAGCTGCTGAAGATGGCCACGGGGATGAGGGCCTTGTTGGACACAGTGGTCCAGGCCTTACCACAGGTGTGTGTGTGTGTGTGTGTGTGTGTGTTTGTGAATGTGAGCATGTGAAAGGCCAAGTGCGTGCAGGTGTGTCCTGCACATTACATGTCTCTGCCACCTCCGCTGTCCCATCATGCCCTGCGTCATCCACTTCTCTCCACTTCCAGGTGGGGAATTTGGGGCTGCTCTTCATGTTGCTGTTCTTCATCTATGCGGCCCTAGGCGTGGAGCTCTTCGGGAAGCTGGGTTGGTATCTCTCCTCCTCAGAACATCTGAGATGCAGCTCCCGAGATCTGCACTCACATCTGCGTCGTCCAGATACTCTCTGTGAAAGATGTGCCTGGTTTATTATTTAAATGAATCTGCAGGAACCTGACAGGAATACTGCAGTGACAGACTCTTATCAGAATCTTTTTATTTGCCAAGTACAGAGAAGTACAAGGAATTTCTTTGGCCGCAGGTGGTGTCATGACTGATACAAATTAAACATACAACTAAAAATCTAATTGTAAAAATACAAAGACATTAAGTAGAATAAAGAACTGGCCTTTTTCGGAAGAAACATAACAGCTTGTTTATAGTGCAAACGAGTCTATAAGGGTACGAAACTTGTGCAGTGGGTGGTTAGATTATGAGACAGTTTCTCATGGGTCCTTATTTAGAATGGTGATGGCCTGTTATATTCCAGATCGAAGATTAGCTCAGTCGAGAACCGCCTGGAGAACGCGTTCCGACTCGAGCAGACCTGCTGTCACTGTGTCCCTGTTTGTGTAGAGGCACCGAAACCGTATTTATGTGTGAAGTGATCATCCACACGTTTTTTCATTACCACGTCCAGGCCTCCTGTTACCTTGGGACCTGCTGTGCCTCTTCCGCCATCAGAAAGCGAAAACTGCCACGGCTACGGCCTTATGGGCGCCACAGTACGGCCGCTCCTGTCAAATAGGTCGCTGTTCTCTGCAAGAACCACTTTAAAAGGCACAAACTGCTGGGCTACGTGACAGGGAAAAGCCACCGCGTCCTAGTCAGGAATGTCAAATCACATTAGCAGGAGTTTTAAGATTTCAATAACATATCTCATATCTGCTGGTCTGTGCGGCGGCTAACTAGGGGCTAGTGTTGGGAGACAATGTAAACGTTCGCCGGTCACCATGGTAACACTGCAGGGAAGGGTACAGGCGGGAGAAGAAGCGTGGTTTTTGCACAAGAGCATAAAAAGCCAGCCGCAATATTGGACACTGCACGCGAAAGGGTGTTCCGCTGCAGTTTCTGACGCGCTTCGGAAGGCAGGTCATGAAAAATGTAACACTTTTGAGATAACAGAGAATTAAATATCTTTCGGGGTGAGTGGTTGAGAAAAAAAATAAGTCAGGATCAGTTCCGAAAAAAATATGCAGCCATTAAGATCTTTTTTTAAGCAAAGCGGAACATGAAGACACAGCGTGCTTTCACAACTAATGAATTTGATGCCTGTTTTATGCTAATGGTATACTAATTTTGTGCCGGGGGCATTATTGATAATTCCGATTTACATTCCAGAATGTACAGATGACAACCCCTGTGAAGGTCTGAGCAGGCACGCCACGTTCGAGAACTTTGGGATGGCGTTCCTGACCCTGTTCAGGGTGTCCACCGGGGACAACTGGAACGGCATTATGAAGGCAAGTGCGCTGAGTGCCCCCTTCCCCTGTCATTGCCTATGATAAGGTTGCCCGCCCCCCCATCCCATAGAAGATCCTAGAATCGCCCCGGTATGTTTAGGAGACTACTGAAGGTGTGGGATAATGAAGAAAGCTGATGTAGGAGAATGTGATGATGAACTGTCACGTTGGAGGAACGTCGTGTTTGAGTATGAGATGCTGAAGTGCGGCGAATTGAAGTTGACGTAGGAGTGTGAAATGTTATGGATGTGAAGGTGATACAGGACATGTGCTGCCCTCTGCAGGACACGCTGCGGGAGTGCAGGACTGAGGATAAGCACTGCCTGAGCTACCTGCCAATCTTCTCGCCTCTCTACTTCGTCACCTTCGTGCTGATCGCCCAGTTCGTGCTGGTCAACGTGGTGGTGGCCGTGCTCATGAAGCACCTGGAGGAGAGCAACAAGGAAATGAATGAAGACGACGACATGGACGCCGAGATGGAAGCAGAGGAGGAGCGGCGATTCAGTGCGGCCTCGGACAGCTTGGACCTGGGACCGGAGAACCGGCCCACCTACATGACACCACGCTCTGGCTCACCAGATCAGGCGAGTGACTGTGCTTTCCCCTCTCACAGATACGTTAATCCATAAGATTGCTCCTCCAGGGGCTTCTGGTTTGCACGATTTGCCATATAGCCATAGGGGCTCTGGCACTGAAAGGGGTAATGAAGAAGAATCTGGTCACATGACTCATTCTTCTGGCATCACCTGGTTTGCTACGGTAATACAGTATCTTGTCCATTATCCAGTCCCTAAATAAAAATCATTTTGCGAAACATCCACTAGATGGGACTTTAATTGCCACATGGAGCCGGCAGAAGAAGCACACGGCAGAGTGCCGGGGTCTTTAATTCGATCTGAAGGCAAACACAGCTAATCAGCATCCACTGGCCTCTCCAGACAGGGGCCGTGCTGAAAGCTCTGTCAGTCACCCTCTGCTTTAAAGCATGTAAGTGGTGATTTGGTGGACGGACGCCGGCATTAGTTCTCTTGTCAGTCATCCGGCAGGGGATGCCAATGATGCGCCAGAGACTCCAGGACAAACGAGTTAAAAATAACTGGGGGTTTTCTAAGGCAGTCAATACAAAAATAAGTCTTTAAGTCACTGAACAACCCACAGAATGAAAATTAACATTGCAGAAGAGAAGAGATTTTTTCAGCTCTTATCTGTTCTTTGAAATGTAGGCAGCTGAGGTTCATGAATCTTGAATTTTTTTCTTTTTCGCACCCGGGCCACCGTACCTTATTCGGAAAACCTGTTCCAATTTTCGAGACGTTAATGAGATGAAAGAAGGAAGGAAAGAATGAGTAAACAGGGTTTTCTGCCTGCAGGATGGAGGGTCTTTTCAGCCCAAGGAGGACTTGCTGTCTTTGCAGAAGATGTCTGTCTCCAGGATGCACTCGTTGCCTAATGATAGCTACATGTTCCGGCCTGTGAGACCAGCCAGCGCCCCCTATCCTTTGCCGGAGGATAGTCCCATTGGCAGAAGTCTTCATTTAGGTAATGTCTTAAGCATTCATGGTCGCTGAGTCAGCATGAGGTTAAGACTTTGTGTTGAAAGGCCCAGTTAGCTACCTTTGAATGGGTTTGTTTTTATGGGGGGGGGGGGGGGGCAGGCCATCCAGCTCCAACCGGGCAAAATAAATCGATGAGGGACTCATGGCCAAGGACTGGGGGTCACTGCACTAGCTATGTCCCAGAAGTTTTTAGGACATCATATCTCTGGTATCAAGTCATTACAAGTCACAATAGCACTTCATAAGAAATTTCAGGTGACCTGTGTCAGACTCATTGCCAGCAGGAGAAACCCATCCCCGTGGTTTGGCTTTCCGCTTCTGCAGGTTCCACAACTTCTGTTCAGTCCCAACCCTGTGGGGAGAGCTTCCTGCTGCAGGTGCCTGGAGCGTCTCCCCAGACACAGTGTGACGACGGGGGCCGGCCAAGGATCCAGCCACCCCCGATGAAAGCCTACTTGGGCAAC
Organism: Paramormyrops kingsleyae; assembly: GCF_048594095.1. NCBI lineage: Eukaryota > Metazoa > Chordata > Actinopteri > Osteoglossiformes > Mormyridae > Paramormyrops > Paramormyrops kingsleyae. Next base: position 14,614,098 of record NC_132818.1, on the reverse strand, counting down.
GGCAAGTCGCGCCGCCAACAGGTAATGAGGCGGCCCTACCGGCATGGTCAACACGGTCCGTGGACCCTGAGCTGTTTCTCAGGCTGTCATGTTTCCTCCAGGAGGACTTCAGGAAGATGATGAAAAAGGATTCTTTGGAGGCCAGAAGCTTTGATGGCCTGGAAAGGCAGTCTGGAGATAGCTGGAATATACGAGCTCCAATGCCAGACAGCTTGACTCTATCACTGCCCTGGATGGCGTCCTCTGGACCTGCCAGCCCACAGGGTTCCCCTCCACCATCCTCACGACCTCACAAGGGCAGCATGTACCCCCGCTGTCCAGTTCTAGGCCAAAACCGTGTTTCACGCCGAGCTGCCATCCCCGACGGCCTGCTTCCCAGCTTGAAGGACCCAACTGATGAGGAAGTCTGGCACATCAACAGCTCAGCCCGGCGCCGGGGGGGATGCAGCCAGCCGGCCGCCCGCAGCCACTCGCTCTCGCCGTGTGCCACGCCTGCTGCCCGGCTGCCGAAGAGAGGCAGCTCTACCCACCTGGCAGCTTGCCGGACCAAGGAGAAGGACCCAAAGAAGTTCTCTAGCGTGGATGCCGCCGGCTTCTTGGCCAAGCCCTCTGGGGCCAACGAGGCTCGTCGTCACTCTATCGAGATTTGCCGCTTTGCCAAAAATGGTGATGCCGACGGCTCAGTCCTCAGGCTTCCAACCCACCACCCATGGCAAGGCTCATCCCGGGGAAGGTCCGTGCCAACCCGGAGCCAAACCGCCCCCAGGAAGAAGAAGATGAGCCCACCTTGCATCTCAGTGGAGCCGCCCCGGGAGGCGGAGCTTGCGACCGTCTCCCTCGTTCCCCCTCCAGAGACCAGCACGCTGCTGCGCAGGAGAACCCCCTCCTCCGAGCTGCCCCCGCAGCGTGGTGACCCCACACTGGACCTGCAGGAGACGCTGCAGCCTGCAGAGGTCGCCTCCCAATCTGAGAACCTCCGGCGCTGTCCTGGCAGCCGTGGGCACCTGTCTGTACTGCAGTTGCCGGACCTGAATGCGCGGAACAGTGTGGCAGATGTCTCTCGGGATTCTGAGCCACTGGGCTCATCGTCCTGCTCTGCCGGCCGGGAGGCTGGGGTCCAGGACGGTCCAAACGTTCGCTCTGACGAGGCCGGTGACCCTGCTTTGGCCAGCCCTGCCAGGAGTCCACTCCGGAAGAGGGGCCTCATTGGAGTGGCGGGCACCAGGACTGAAGATGTGGACGACGCTGTGGCATAGCCGGAGCTTGTCAGATACTGCATCTCTGTGTGGAACAGAGGGAGCCCACCTGACCTGGGTTCCGGTACTTTCCATTGGATATGCAATTTAACTCTTTTCGCACTGGGATCTTTACTTCCCATGGCTCAATCACATTGATTTGGGTTCCAAAATATGTACCGACTTGTTTTATTTTATAGATTTATTTATTTACTGTCATTTCCTTAAAGACACAGTACGTTAAGGTACATATTCAGAAAAAAAACTTGTACATGTTCTGTACATCTTGTGGTATAACAGGAAAATATTGTACCATTGAAGAAAATAGCTGTGTTCATATGCACATATTTTTATAGAGATGAGTGCCGTTTTGCACATACCAGTTTGAATTTGAAGTGGGTTGGTGTTTTGTTGTCCTTTTGTGAATGTACAGTTTTTTTTAATTATTATTTCAGCAGTCGTTGGATTGATTCTTGCATACATAGAGCTGCTGAAAATTTAAGTTTATTTTTTTATTCTGTGGAGAACACAGATCTTTTGTATTGATGAAATCCACTGAAAACCAAACTACTAATTTTCTGTAACCCGAGTGCAATAAGTGATATTCAGGGTTCAATTTATTACAAAGAGATTGTGTGAATATATGGAATTCCCACCGGAAGTGCAGTGTGACCAGAACGATGAACAACCAACCCTTTTTCATTCAAAAGGAGACAAACTTTTAACTACACTTTTATGAATTTTTCTCCCCTTCTGAAAACTGTGCTAGTGACATGAACTCACTGGGAATTTACCACCAACCCGACTGTACATGAAACACTTTGAATAGCCAATCAAATAATAATTGTCACAAAGTGTGTTTTCCTGTATTGTATTTTATGTTTGTAGTTGTTGGGAGTAGGGCTTAAGTTGTTACAGAAAAAGTCAATTGGTCATGATGTTATGATGTGATACAAGAAATCTAATTAGACGTCCCACTAAAACCATTTGAATTTTCCGCCTTGAAGTGGTGCCTTTAGAGTTGGGAATTTCAGGTTTTGACAAGAGTTCAGAAGCTAATTTTAAACAGGATGTGAAGTTTCTCACTTATCAAACGATATTTGATTATATTGCACACAGAAGGAGAACTTTGTGGCTTTTTTTGTGGTACTCAACTGTAACAGTGAGACTACTTAGGGGATTAGAACAAATCTGAAGTTTGTAACATATTTATCACATGTACAAGTATAAAGTTGCATGAATGATTTTACATGGCCGAAGACCCTTTTTGACTAATTTCGGCCTTCAGACTAGTATGTTATTGTGGGTTCAGGGCTTTTTGTATAAAAATGCAATGTTTATAGCTCTCCCACACTTTAATGAGTAGTTTAGGCTTTGATAGGAAGAAAGGGGAAAAATAATTTTAATATGTACACAGTAGGAAACCTCTTCAGTATTTATATGTTTTGAAAATTACACAGGTGATATTTAAATATTTTTAATCTGAATCTTCAAGTCCCGTACTAGTAAAAACAGTTCTGATTTTTTAAATACTTAAAGGGTACTTTTGAAATGAAATTTATTGTGAGTATAAACATTTACCTCAGAAGAAGCATTGATATTTAAAAGCTTGGGAATACGCAGTAGTGCCTCAAATATACAGTCCATAGTAATGGCAAACGTGTTTTCCTCACAGAACACTCTGAATTATTTGTGTGTTTTTGTTTCACTTGCAATAAAATGAAGTATTTTAATTAATATTTACACTCGTTGAACGCGTGCACATCCAAAGAATTTCGTCCTGCTCATAATGTAGGATAAGAAACAGCTCGCGCGTTTTGGCGCCTCGGAACATCAACGGTGTGCGGAGACTTTACTCCCTGTTAATACTTCAAGAAAAACATTGATTCAAAGATGAGCGCTGCACATCTCTCGTTTTTTTATCGATGATATTACATTTTGTGTAAGTACTCGATCGATAATATTAACTTAATTTTAACGGCGCCGAGTCACAAAAAGGCTAACGTGATCTTGGTAGTCAGTTGTGTGGGTAAAGCTATGGGATATAATATATCTTGTGGCATCGTTTAAGAGCAACTTTGTCGTAGATTATTCTGTTATTTCATTTTAATTAAGGACGCAAAAACACTCCAATATTTTTTACATTTAATACGCCGAAGATGTTCTCCCTGGTTTACGCTCTTTGTTTCACATGAGAGGCCCAGTTTTATTCACTGGCTTGCAGTGCTTGGCTGAATAACTGGATAGAATTTTTTACCGGCTAAAAGAAAATAAGTCTAAATAAGAACGTGTACGTTCTAACATTCTAATAATCATGATCCTGCGAATATATTTTGCAATCGATAGCTTTATGTAGCCGATGCTGATATCCGTTAACTGGTGACGTGGAAAAATTAGCAAAAGCCTTGCAGGTCCAGAAGTAAAATGGCTAAAACAGACGTAGCATTGATACTGTGTAGCGCAAATGGACTTTTCTAATGGGTGTGCAGATGACTTGCGGAAACTCCAGTAGGTGCTGCGCTATTTAGCGCAGATCGAACTGGCAGCGCGAGAATCCAGAAACAGCGGACGGTAACAAAGGGGCACTTCTTGTATTTCACGTTTTCTCTGAAATGCTATTGAATAAGTTTATTTTATTATTCATTTGCTGACAACCAGATTAAAATCAACATCAATGTCATTGATGATAATTATTATTATTGAGACTGGTTGTTTGACATGTACAGAAGGGGTGTAGTCTGTAAAGATTAAAATGATAAAAAAAAGTAAAATATCTTGCTTCTTTACACAAAGACCTGCTCTTAGTAGTGACCGCACATTGACATATTGTGTCAGCGTTTATGTAAACGGTTCTGTCTTTCCAATACACGTTTGGGCTGTAGATGTGTGGAACTAGTCTCACATATGTATCACGTGAGCTGGCTTTCTGTTGTAACTTCATGAAATGAGTATTGTGAGCGTTTGTACGATAATCGCTGAAAAGCCATAGTCTGTTTAGACCATGAATGGGAAGAAATGAAAGTATTTATCTTTGTCTTATTCTCTACTTGAAGTTACGTGTTTAGTTATGTTGCCGTTAACTGCCGTTAATATATATCCATAATAAAACTAAAAATATGAGCGTGCAAGGAAGATTAGCTGTAGGAAAAAAAAATAGTTTTAGAAAAGCTTTGAAATTTAGAAGTCGATTTCCCTCGATTTCAATGTTTGTTTTTTATTCTAGATTACTGAAAATTACTTTTTATTCAAAATGTTTTTCTTTTTATTCAAAAATGGCCTGAATCACATATTACAATGTAATATATTGCATCATGCTCATTGGTTTATTTATTTTTAATAAATATCTTTTGTTTACTACTCCTGTAGCTATTTGTCACTTAAACCAAGAACGATGGTTATACGTGAAAGTTTTAGTATAATTTTGATTTAGAGATTGATTGTCACTCTGAATCGTATAAAATGTAGGCCTAAATTGCGAATGTTATTGAAATGTCTTTCAAATTGTATCCTGTTCAGGGTGTTAAGGATAAGAACACAAGCATTATCTTCTGTGTATTTATAGCACCATCCAGTGGTGTTTTGAGAAAACACGAAATAATTATTCATTCAAAGAATACCCCTGGTGTAGCTACGCGGACCCAGGTAACAGGAAACGTTCCCAGAATATTAGCCAACGTTATACACTCACCTAAAGGATTATTAGGAACACCTGTTCAATTTCTCATTAATGCAATTATCTAATCAACCAATCACATGGCAGTTGCTTCAATGCATTTAGGGGTGTGGTCCTGGTCAAGACAATCTCCTGAACTCCAAACTGAATGTCAGAATGGGAAAGAAAGGTGATTTAAGCAATTTTGAGCGTGGCATGGTTGTTGGTGCCAGACGGGCCGGTCTGAGTATTTCACAATCTGCTCAGTTACTGGGATTTTCACGCACAACCATTTCTAGGCTTTACAAAGAATGGTGTGCAAAGGGAAAAACATCCAGTATGCGGCAGTCCTGTGGGCAAAAATGCCTTGTTGATGCTAGAGGTCAGAGGAGAATGGGCCGAATGATTCAAGCTGATAGAAGAGCAACTTTGACTGAAATAACCACTCGTTACAACCGAGGTATGCAGCAAAGCATTTGTGAAGCCACAACACGCACAACCTTCAGGCGGATGGGCTACAACAGCAGAAGACCCCACCGGGTACCACTCATCTCCACTACAAATAGGAAAAGGAGGCTACAATTTGCACAAGCTCACCAAAATTGGACAGTTGACGACTGGAAAAATGTTGCCTGGTCTGATGAGTCTCGATTTCTGTTGAGACATTCAAATGGTAGAGTCAGAATTTGGTGTAAACAGAATGAAAATAAATGGATCCATCATGCCTTGTTACCACTGTGCAGGCTGGTGGTGGTGGTGTAATGGTGTGGGGGATGTTTTCTTGGCACACTTTAGGCCCCTTAGTGCCAATTGGGCATCGTTTAAATACCACGGCCTACCTGAGCATTGTTTCTGACCATGTCCATCCCTTTATGACCACCATGTACCCATCCTCTGATGGCTACTTCCAGCAGGATAATGCACCATGTCATAAAGCTCGAATAATTTCAAATTGGTTTCTTGAACATGACAATGAGTTCACTGTACTACAATGGCCCCCACAGTCACCAGATCTCAACCCAATAGAGCATCTTTGGGATGTGGTGGAACGGGAGCTTCGTGCCCTGGATGTGCATCCCACAAATCTCCATCAACTGCAAGATGCTATCCTATCAATATGGGCCAACATTTCTAAAGAATGCTTTCAGCACCTTGTTGAATCAATGCCACGTAGAATTAAGGCAGTTCTGAAGGTGAAAGGGGGTCAAACACCGTATTAGTATGGTGTTCCTAATAATCCTTTAGGTGAGTGTATGAAAGGTCTTCTCCGATTTGGCAGAGAACTTTATTTCCACGTTTTACATTTTAACAAAGGTTCTGTTAATGTCAACATGATAAAATTATTACCTGAACATCCTTTTCATATAATTAAGGGTGAGATAGAGATAACGTTTTATAATAAAATATATTTTATTATAATTTATAAAAGTTCTATAAGCGCATATTACGAATATGCCGTCCATGATCTTTTATGTCTAAAGTGACGATGTTACCCGCTGCTCTACCATGCCATTCATTGGCTTTTATAATATTAGTCTTAGTTGTGGTAGAAGTCGAAGTAGCGGGATAACGTTCTGGGAGCATTGACTATTTCCATACATTAATCGCAACGATCGGTAGCCTAAACGTTTCTACAACGACAAATCATTAGCGGGGGAACTACTCTCCCACGTATAGCGTGCGCCGGGGACTGATAATATTGACGGACAAGTGTAGTAGAAAACATGGGATTGTAGAAACAGCCGTCAAGAAAAGATTTTCAGACGTTTTAACTTTAACAAGTAAATAAATTATTATAGCTTCGAGAATGCTGTGCAATAATTAATTACATCTAGTTACATGGTTGAGTATTCTGTGATTTATGTTTTATTCGGCTTAAAAAGGAAGGTGCATTCGCTAGAGCAAAAAAGGTAACTCCGTGTTTTAAATCATTTTCATGTAATTAAACAGCTGGCGAATGTCGTGCCAAAGATTATCCAGGTTATTTCCTAGGCAAGATTTACCGATGTGAAATTATAGTTCAACTGCCTGCAGCGTACATTATTATATACATTTGATGTATACATAAGCATCTGCATAAAATATGCCTATATACATTGCAGGCTAAACTTAACTTGTATATAAAACGTGGATGGCTCATCATAGGCATGTGGGGTGAAATCGAACCGTGTACCGGGTCGACGGTATCGGGCGGCTCCAGTTTCGAAGCACGGGACTACGCATCAGCGCGTGAAGCGGCGGACGATGATGAAAAACCGAAGAGTACACAGGTAAAGAACAAGTCATTTTAACAATGTTACAAAAATAAAGTATAGCCATAGAGTTTAACTGTCTCACTGCAATGCTCATCACCGTATTTCTGATGACTCGAAACACTTGTCAGCCTCGCAAAAATTCAAAGAATATGACAAAGATTAAAATCTCATAAATACAAAGTGCATTTGGTAGTAACGTCTGTTTCTGGCGTTATTAAAAGTCCTGGCGGGCTTTGTGTGCATTTAAATATAATTTTTATGAACACAACGCCCTGCATTAATCACGATATTTATAACTGGAGACATCCTTATGTGAGGTATATACACTTATTAGGAACACCATACTAATACGGTGTTTGACCCCCTTTCGCCTTCAGAACTGCCTTAATTCTACGTGGCATTGATTCAACAAGGTGCTGAAAGCATTCTTTAGAAATGTTGGCCCATATTGATAGGATAGCATCTTGCAGTTGATGGAGATTTGTGGGATGCACATTTAGGGCACGAAGCTCCCGTTCCACCACATCCCAAAGATGCTCTATTGGGTTGAGATCTGGTGACTGTGGGGGCCATTTTAGTACAGTGAACTCATTGTCATGTTCAAGAAACCAATTTGAAATGATTCGAGCTTTGTGACATGGTGCATTATCCTGCTGGAAGTAGCCATCAGAGGATGGGTACATGGTGGTCATAAAGGGATGGACATGGTCAGAAACAATGCTCAGGTAGGCCGTGGCATTTAAACGATGCCCAATTGGCACTAAGGGGCCTAAAGTGTGCCAAGAAAACATCCCCCACACCATTACACCACCACCACCAGCCTGCACAGTGGTAACAAGGCATGATGGATCCATTTATTTTCATTCTGTTTATGCCAAATTCTGACTCTACCATTTGAATGTCTCAACAGAAATCGAGACTCATCAGACCAGGCAACATTTTTCCAGTCTTCAACTGTCCAATTTTGGTGAGCTCGTGCAAATTGTAGCCTCTTTTTCCTATTTGTAGTGGAGATGAGTGGTACCCAGTGGGGTCTTCTGCTGTTGTAGCCCATCCGCCTCAAGGTTGTGCGTGTTGTGGCTTCACAAATGCTTTGCTGCATACCTCGGTTGTAACGAGTGGTTATTTCAGTCAAAGTTGCTCTTCTATCAGCTTGAATCAGTCGGCCCATTCTCCTCTGACCTCTAGCATCAACAAGGCATTTTTGCCCACAGGACTGCCGCATACTGGATGTTTTTCCCTTTGCACACCATTCTTTGTAAACCCTAGAAATGGTTGTGTGTGAAAATCCCAGTAACTGAGCAGATTGTGAAATACTCAGACCGGCCCGTCTGGCACCAACAACCATGCCACGCTCAAAATTGCTTAAATCACCTTTCTTTCCCATTCTGACATTCAGTTTGGAGTTCAGGAGATTGTCTTGACCAGGACCACACCCCTAAATGAATTGAAGCAACTGCCATGTGATTGGTTGATTGGATAATTGCATTAATGAGAAATTGAATAGGTGTTCCTTATAATCCTTTAGGTGAGTGTATTTAGAAAATACCTTACTGCTGCTTTTGGGGTAATCCAAATATTACACAGCATAATTATTAGACCAGATAAGCCAGAGGTAGTTACTGGCATTGAGACCTCCTGGCATGGTAAGTGCCAACATGGCAGTCCCTTGCAGTGACATCACGCTTTGGCTCCTGTTTAGGATGAGTGTCCCAGTGCCTTGTCCAATATGATCGAGGCGGTGGCGGTCAGTGCGAACCCCGTGAAGAGCCAGCAGCTCGGGGAGCCTGACCTGACACTTGAGGAGCGGCGGGCTGTCCTGCTGGAGCAGTACCGATCCAAGCCCTTGGTCTTCCTGGAGCGTTACCAGGCTCACCTGAAGCCAGAGCACCTGGATGCCTTCGCCCACCTGAGTGCCGACTGCCGCACCCAGTACTACAGTGATGAGGTGCGCAGGAGGGCGACCGGCCAGGCCAGCAAGACCAGTGTGAAGAACCACCGCTATGCCGCCCTCAGGGCCCTGCAGCAGGGTGAGGGTCACGAGCTGTGTTGCCGGGGCAACTGGCCCACATCATTATCCAATCAAAAGGGCTCACTGCTCAACTGCTCATTAATCCCTTTAAAACTGATTATCAATTGGTTATTTGTTAAGGAATTAAATCTATTGAACTAGTAATGGCACTATCAGAATGAGAAACACCATAATTAGGTAAGATTAAGTTTAGTTTAGAATGAATAATGCTAGATTTCAATCATGCATTGTATTTTTTATGTTATTTTAATTTTGTGGGTTTTTTTTTTTTTTGGAGTGATAGTTTCCACCAATGGGTACATGCTTGGGTGTCAGCGTAGGGACTGTTTTCCTGCCACCTGCCTATTCTCACCAGCACCCCCCCCCCCCACCTCCACCAGAGGGCAAGTATTTCAGCGAGGAGCAGATGAGGGGCCGAGAGCCACTGCTGTATGAGCAGTACATCGGTCAGTACCTGAACGAGGACGAGCTGGCTGAGCGCTCCCAGGGCCTGCTGGCAGGGGGCGCTGGAGGCCTGGCCGACCTGCTCATCAACTCCTACCAGGAACAGCTGCTCCAGCGCCGCCTGCACTGGCAGCAGGACAAGGAAGAGGGCGCCCAGGAGGAGGATGATGAGGAAGACGATGGTGAGAGCTGTCTTCCTCTGTCCTTATTTGCTTTCACTTTGATAATCTGACTGGCCACAGATTTGCACTAGGTGGCGCCATTGTGCTTGCCCGTTCTCAGCCTCTGTAAATGGTGGGGAGCCCTTTTCGCTAACTTTAGCCTTTTCCGCTAATCCTGAGGTCATTAGTGGTTTAAAGACAGCTGGGTGATTTGACCCAGAGTTTACCAACATTTGACCTATACAGACAGGGGACTGCAGGTTGTTTTAGTTGCATGATGCCCATTGTCCCTTTATAGCATAGAACCTTCTAGTCCCTTTGCCTTGTGCCTTAGAGTTATCTTTACTGATGGTAATAATAGACAGGATTCGCCTGTCATAAGCCATCCCAGAATATCTCAGAGCAGTCAGTAAGCAAAATTTGCAGTATTTCTTCACTCCCGCCTGACGAAGGTGGGTGGATGTCACATTGTCATCATGCTACCGGCCTGCACCCACAGAGGCCTGTGAAGCCAGGGGTTCGGAGTGGGAGCCCACCCCAGAGGAGAAGGCCCGGCTGCGGGAGGAGTTCGTCAGTCAGATGCATGAACGCTTCCTGGAAGGAAAAGATGAGGACTTCAACTACAGGTCAGCGGGTCACGCCTGGGAGAGCTGGACTCCCAGACGGTGTTATATGGCTGCGGCTGGGTGATATTAGTGGATAAAAAATCCCAGGTGTAAATGCCTGTATGTGTGAAGTGAGAAGCCATGCATTTCATTTGTTAGTCTGTGTATCCAGTTGTATTTGAGGGTCTGTGGGCAAGTTGCGGTGTTTTGAGAAAATGTAGGGGTTTTTTTAAGAAACAATAAAATAAAAAATTCTCAAGACAAATGAGGTCGAGAGCAGGCTGTATATATTTAAGGTGGCGAGAATTTGACAGGCCTGAGGACAGGCTGGCCACCCTAGACCACCGGGACACACAGCTGTGACTAACATGCCGTGATGCTGCATTCCAGCGAGGTGGACGAGAATCCGGACTACGACAACCTGGACATCGTGAGCCGCGATGCGGAGGAGCGCTACTTCGATGAAGAGGAAGGCAAGGAAGAGGAGGAGGATGATGAAGAGGATGAGGTGGCGATGGATTAGACGACAGTGCTGAGAATGTGTTCAAACCCATGGACTGTACATAGACCGTGTAACTGCGGGAATATAAAGTAAGGGTTTGCTGTGAACGTTCAGCCTTTTTGTTTGGTGCACAGTTTGTATATATCCAAGCTGACAGTTTGCATGATACGACATAATTTCAAAGAATAAAACAAAAGTTTAACATTAGGACACTGTTATGTTCTCAAGTGTAGCGTCTTACGGTTGCGAGAGGATGCTTGACAGAAAACATTTGCATTTTAATGGAATCGATTTTTAAACCATCTAATTCCCCAGGATTACTGGCCAAGGCACCCCCAGCTGTGTTTCTGAAATCATTTATATGCGTTCAGATGTATCTGAATGCTGTATTAATGACCATTTGCTAAATTAATCTGAGTTTAAACGCCCTACAAATCTACTCATTAGGGAATTTATAGGTTTATGTTGAAAACGTTAAATATTAAGCAAGGGTCGTCCCTTACCGCACGGTATCCACCTGTAAGTGCCGTTAGGTGCCTTCAGAGCTCAATGAAAATCGGTATCTGAACGTGTACAGATATATTTTAATTTGCATATTTAGCCCAAAGCGACGTACAAGCGAGGCAGGTCGTACATTGCAGGTGAACAGTGTTTAAGCGGGAGTTTAATACCACCTCTATTATGCACGTAGCTGCATTTCAAATTACAATTATCCAATTACATTCTCAGCCTTTGCGTTATCAAAGATGTAATGATTTCCGGTTGGCATTTATTTGACGAACCGAATTGCGTCTTGAAAATGCAACTCGCGTTTTGCAGGACAACCCTGCCCTTTGATAAAATGGCAGGTTGTTGTTGTGATATGTTTACAAATTGTCTATGCCTGTACGACTGTATTGAGCTGTCAAACCAAGGTAGACGCGTGTCAGTATGACAGATTTGTTTATGTTAGCGCGTGATTAAGTGTTACAGAAAATCTAGTGCCTACACTGAAAGAACAGCGTCGCCTTCACTGTTTGCGGGATGAATATCATCCAGCGTGGATGTGGGGAAGGGGGATTAAGATCAGTCTTTGCTCGCTCTCTGATCTCTCAACAGGTTTCACCGTGAAACCCTTCATTACCCAAGCAGACTGAGCTCCTTACCAGGCTGGGATGAGATATTTTGTATTTGCGTAAACAAATGTGTGTGTTTTAGGTGCAACGTACAATATATGATAAAATATTGCAAGAAAGCTGTAACACATCCGTGAATACTAATATTTTGAAAGCATGTGAAACATCCCCTTCGGCCTGGTGCCGCTCCAACACCTGACGTGCCGATTTAGTATCGTCTCTCATCTCTGAGATACTGTCATGGGACTTGTAGGAGGTATGATCTAATATAGCAATAATGCAGTGTGATGTAACGGTATTATTAGATAAAGCACGTACGATAAAAGCTATTATAGCCTATCCAGAGTCGGCTTTTAGACAACGAGCGAGCGAATCGTTGGCCCTTGCTCGTCATAGATAACGGTAGGGCCTAAGTGGGGAAAGTTAATATATTGTTATGCTTAGTGATGGTTTTGCTGCAGGGGTACAGGCACATGATGGCTCTTAATTACCACTCTGAGCTATACGACTTTGTTTGCCGTTTCCTGTGGAAAACGCGAATGTCTCCTTAAGAGCCACTTTGGTTATAGGCTCTGCCCGTCCGGCAGTTCAAAGTGACTGTAAACTTTCGGATCCCGTGACTCAGACGTGTCAGTAGCGGTTATATGACAGGCACTGGCTAAATCATTTTATGCATTTAATTATTGCGAAACTTTCGACAAAAAAAAGTAAGCACCCAGAAATGATGGTCCAATTTGGATGTAATTTGGTACATGTGCAGACCGGCCGCACCCTACTGACATGGGGCCAGCACTGTGCCCTTACTGCCAACTCCTCCATTTCATCTGATATTATAATCATTGCGATACAGTCACATGACCTTTCGCCACCTGCAGATTCACATTTTTTTTTGTCACCGAGTGTGTATGAAAGGTTATTGTGCATAACGGTCATGTGACATGCTTGAATTTAATTAAGTGGGGAAATCTTATTCAGTCAGCAGAGCAGTCCACAGCCAGTGGTACTTGTTCCTAATAATTATACCAACCTTGCTGGCTTTGGCACATTTGGGTCCTGCCAGTAGGCCTGTGTTTGTATTTATCTGTTTCCACAAAAACAGGTAACTTTCTACTCGCTGCGCCAGGAGAGCTGCCAGGTTCTTTTTTTGGCTGGAACCATGCAATGCATATTTATAAAAGGACAAAAGAAAGAAAATGGACGAGTATATAAAGTTGTTATTAGTGTTCTTCACACATCGTGACATTTTACTCGAGATTAATTAACATTGATTCATTTCTGCAAATTAAATCCACAGAATGACACAGGACACTTCACATGATTTTACTGGAAAATGGCATTTCTCTTTCTTGCAGAGAATGGTTCATAGGCTGAAACAAACTGCAAATTTATTGCCTGAAATATGCTTAGGGATTCAGATAATGCAACTCAAACACAGCTCGTACAGGCGCCCCTTCACGTCTGTGAGCCTTTCTGATAATCATTATACCCCAGGTTGTACTGCTATCAGAAGGGAAATTCAAACCTCGTAATTACACCTTTGCTGATGGGACAAAACTGGGGTAAGATTAAGATTATTACGTGGCTTAGAGATACGTTTTTTAATAAAGGCAACTTCCTGGATTACTAGCACTAAATGCAATTGATGTTGTTGCACTTAATGTTTTTATGAAAATTCAGCACTAGTTCTAGCTTTTAAGTGTTTCCACAAAGCAACAACAACAAATCAAACATAGGTCATCAGTAAGACATTTTTCTCGACAGAAAAAAAAAATATCTGGCCCACACTGTTAGGATACTAGCTTGGAAACTGGAACTGTCAAAAGCAGATCATGGCTAAGAGTCTTTGAATCCCAGACCCGGTTCAGGGACGTGATCTGTTAGGTGTGTGTCAGTTTTCGAGCCCTAGAAGCTGACACTGACGTTGAGTTTCTTCGAAGATCGGTCCCGAACTCAAATAGCATGTTCCTGCCTGCTGAGCACAGTAGTGATGCGAGATGCCACCAGGAGGGCGGCGCCGGTGAGCACCTCAGTGATGAAGGAGATCCAAGCCAGGGCCAGAGACCAGCCAAAGTGGACGTCCAGGCCCTCCAGAGTCTTCCTGCCAGAGATGCACAGGGCCTCCTTGAAGGCTGCTGCTGAGTATGCCACATAGACGCTGATGCCGGCCAGGCTGACTAGGGCTGGGGGCAGAATTTGGGGGGGGGGGTGTCAGGCTTTCCATGTGCTGCAGAAAGGATCTACAACCCTTTTGGTCCACAGTCAGTCAGATGGGTGCAGTAGTTCTATGGGTAACAACCAGGGCTTGTTTAATTATTTTGATTATTATACTTATATACTGTATATAATTACACAAGCTATTATATTCAGTGCTGAAAATCCATATATCACCTGAAGGAAGCAGTGAATTATGAATCCATAATTCATCTGGCATTAATTTTTCACATGGTCATTAACGTATATAAGTAAAAAATATAAGGCATTTACTTAAGCTGTTCGAAGTCACAAACCATCGGGGCATCTTGAGTGATTCACCGGCGAATGCGTACACCTTCTGTTCCATTAACAGACATAAGTGCAGTCAAAGGCTGGCATTTCCCAGGTAAGTGAGAAAAGCTACGTGAGCTACACACGAGGAAGCTTCAGCACCGATGTCTGCAATGCGGATCCAACAGCGCAGCGGTGAGCTCCCTGTCTTGCAAACATGGTCGCTCTTAATTAATTCAAATGGTTTGGGATATTGCAGTACAAACGAGAGGTTTAAATAATTATTTTACAGATCATTTTAATTATTTTCAGTTTGCGCAAGGAAAGTTCTTATTGTTACAATTTCTCATGGTGATGTTGAAATCAGATGCTGAAATACACATTTATGAATATTTTATACATTTCCCAAATGCTTCGCAATGTAGAGGCTAGGGAATTTTGTTTAAAAAAAATAAGTGTAAAGTTAATTTCCCTTAGTTGAACGTCTCGTTAAGCTCCATCTAAAGAACTTAACACTCAAGACCCAAATGTCATGAGAGCCCTCAACCCTAAGGAGCAGGGGAGCCTCTAGAGATTTTGGACCAGATGAAAGGATGTCAAATTGGGCCCCCATCTCAGACTAAACCAATTACCCCGCCCCCCCTGTTTGACAAAGAGGCAGGATCCGCTTACCCCCGAACAAGAGAAAAACTGCGGTAAGTAGCAGCATCACTCTGGCCCGGGCCAGGATGCTGATGAAGCTGACCATGCCGCCGACCGCCATCATTATAAGGCTCAGAGGAAGTAGGATGACGAAGGTGCCGTGCATTCCTGTGGGACGAAGAAGACAACTACAGAACAAGATCCTTTAGGTCCCCCTTGGCTTTCGGCTTTAAACATCTAAAAATCAGATTTACAGTGGTTATACTATATAAGCGCGCATTGATTACGATCATGTTGATTCGAAAAGAGTTCGAAGATGATACTTCTGTTGCAATTAAAAGTTAAGACAACCGGATACATTTACTGATATTTGAAATTGCTTCCGCGTATTTAAGTTTATAAGTTTCGGCATAGGAGCGAAATGCTGGCGTACATGCAATATTCAGTAAGTAAACTCGAACACACGAAGCGATGCCGTTTTCTAGATAAGGGAGCTTGACGGGGGCATGGTGGTGGTGGGGGGGTCCCCCAGTAAACTTAGTGTGGTCGTTAATGACCATCGAAACTAACACTAAAATCGGGGCACTTTTGATCGTTCGGGCAAAAGGGACAGACACCTTCGGGCAGTCCGCACGTGCCTGCTTGAGTGGTTTAATTGCTTCGCGTTAATAAACCCCTACAATATTCCGGCGACTGATATTTTCTTGTCTGTTCATAAGCCATATTGGATGTCTCCATTAGGTCCTCTAGGAGTAATGAGATGCATTGAGACGCAAGGCACTTATTTCTGCTGTCAGTGGACGTAGGTCTATAGCTTGAATTCACGGTAGGCATATATATATATATATATATATATATATATATATATATATATATATATATAAGCCAATCTTATGAGAAGCTGGAGTGTGTCTAATTCTGATTTATTCTTTTGCTTCTGCAGCGGTGACTGACCGCCTCTGGTCTGCCTGGACAATCGTATTAGACATGTGCAGATGTTTCCTGCTCAGAGATGAAGAGGTTACCAATGATGTAATGTCATCTTGTGTGTGTGTGTGTGTGTGTGTGTGTGTGTGTGTGTGTTTGTTTTATTTACTGTCGCATTTTTAAGACATACCTCGCAGGTATATCCCAGTGAACTCTTTCCTTACTGGCTCCTCTTTCCGTATACAAAAAACGGCATATTTTGCCTTCCTTTCCCATTTTTTCTTTGCGCATACTTTCCTTTAAGGTTAAAACCTTAACCCCGTGACATTTCCCTTTATGTTACCGTCTGTGCAATTATTGGCTAGAAAGTATTGTAAAACGTTGCATACAATAATGCCATAACTGCGTGGGATGTTAATTAATATAATTACCCCTGCCAACTGTTCTCTTTGCATAAAACCAAGGTGACTTATAGCTGCCACGGTAGCCCCAAAATAGAAGGCGACTTTGTGCATAATAAAACTGTTTTCCCTGAGAAATATGACTTGAATATGAAACACGGAAAATGAGAGGAGTTATTATAGGATGTACATTGTGAATATGCATAATTAACACTGTTGTTTCGCTGCTGGCCAAAATACGGTGGGATCACGGCTGACACACAAAAGGGTAGCAAGCTCATCCTCTCCCGTGCGCTCCCGCTAATGTGGGTCATTTTGTCATTTAGTTCCCAACACACATTTTCGTGGGGGTACTTCTGTGAAAAGCGGTAATTTGATCATTTGATTCCCGGTATAATATGTGTTTAAAGAGCTGTGGTCACGAGTCTGATTTACAGGACGTCGCCAAAATACGATGGTTTGCCTAACTGCTATGCAGTGTAAAATACTATGCATTCGGCCTGCACTTGGAATGAACGGGGTAATTCTGGCCATATTGCTACATCTGACCTCCAGATTAGGCAAAATTACCTGCAGTGAACGTACAGAATACAAAATGCATAAATGTAATGACTGGTTAAAGAGAACGTAATTTATTTCCCTTTACTGTCGCAGCAAAAATATTTAGACCTATTTAAAATAAAAGCGAAAGTGGTTTCTTTTATTATTAGAAACTGTAAGGTAATTTCAGAAGACAATCTTTCTTTTCAGTATTTCAGTACTTTCTTCTTCCGTGGTAAGTGGTTTATGTAATTAAAGTGATTCAGCCTTTTTGTTATTTGTGCAGACTTGAAAAGAGTACCGTGTGTGACTCGTTCAGGTGTAGATGTAGAAAACATTATTGTTTTTCGTTTTTTTTTATGTTTTTTTGCACGTAGTTTTGTTTTATACCACCCGAGTGGTCTACTAAACAGTTCCTCTGGCTCAGACTGATTTATAGGCTTGGGAAAGTATTCGTTGTTTTTGTATCAAGTTGAATCAATACAGGATTACAAATCAAATCTATTTAGTGTTAAGATATCCATCTGTCTTTCATATATAAGCATGATCAGACTTGGTGGGGGCAATGCAGGGGGCAATGCAGGGTGCAGTTATAGCATGTCTGCTTGTCTTTAGACCGCGAGGAAACTACACAGGGAAGATACGCAAACACCACAAACATAGATCAGAGCTGACATTCAAACCCAAAGCCCAGTAGGTGTCAGGCAATGATGCACAATGTTTGCCCCCGTGCTGACTCGTTTTCAACAAATGTAACTGCTGGACAGCCATTTCAAATGTCATTCTTTGCAGCACTGGCTCCAAACCAAGGGGGCAGGTTTGGTTTCAACATCGGTAGGGATCAAATCGGACCCGAACCGAGCGCCCCACTAAACACCCACGATACTCCCACAACATTAGTAGGAGCGTGTCCCTGCCATTCATACCAACCCCATTAGCTCAAACAGACTAAAGTTTAATTGTTCCAACGAACCTACAGTTAAAGTTGTCTTATTGGAAGTAGTGTCTATAGGTCTGTTAAAGGTCAGATATAGGTTGGAAAATTTCTACACTATCATCAGTTCTAGATGCACCTAGCAGAAGAATAACCGTACATATGTAAACATGTCTGGTTATTTTGTCCATTTAAGGTTTTGCGGGAATTTATACTCACTTATAAATCCTTACTGACAAAACCTACAGCTCCCGAAATGCCATATAATACCATCTAAATTTAAGTATAATTAACATTGCCATACTTGCACATGGAGCTGAAGGTTCGGTTCCCGCACCGGTCCCTGTTCAGGGATCGATTTGCAAGCTCGCGCCGTCTCAATGGACGACATTATCACCATGGAAACTGCCGGGCCAACGTCTCGCGAACTGTTTATGGCAGATATTTTGCACAGCCGTGTGTTTGCGCGTTTATTATTGAAACTATGCACCCCTGTTGACAGTTTTATTAAGGTAAAGTAGAGCCTGGCTATGAATACATGATGTCAATAACTTGGCCCTTAAGTCTTTACAAGATTAAGACAAACTCTGACATCACTTACTCAAGGCGAATAACACGATGGTCTATGAAGGCACTGTAACAGCAACTAGAAATGAGGAGTGCATGCGGTCTATTGTTCCATTATTTTTAATCTTAAAAAAGACTATAATCCAAGGTAATTTTCTAATAGCTCACATAGATTTAATTCCTTCAAACCAAAGAATTGTGTTAAATAAAACTGTGGACGAAAGAAACGAGTCTGTATTCAAATATCTTACGACAGAAGATGGATATTTGTTTAAGAATCTGTGCCCAGTACTGCCTAACCAGCTCAGTTGTTAAAATCAGCAGCAATTTCACAAAAAAAAAAATCCAGTTTAAATACCATGTGCCGGTCGAATGCTGTCCTTAACATATTTTTTTTTGGGGGGGGGGGCGTGTACCCCGTAATAGTTCATTTGCCTTCATTAATCCCCCAATAAATACCCAAATTTATTTAAATGAACAAGTTGTCTTCCTCAATATCTCTTCCCCAAACTCTCTCATACGCCGTTATGCAACTAGTTGCATTAAGTATCTTCCCCGCGTCGATGTAAAAAGTGCGATAATTAAGAGTCTTTCCGATTCAAAGTCACCCTAATTACCGTCTGCTTTTCAGCTGTCGAGTTTACTGTAGCACTGTATTTGCTCAGCTTTTTACAGTCTGGTTACACAGCCCACATCGATGTGATCATTTATGGTTAGAATTTAAAGGATTCTTACCAAGAAGTTGTCTCTCAGAATTCGTGTAGTTGTTTGAATTTCCAAAAGGGTTTATGAATGGCCAGCATTGGTTTTGAGCTAGAATAGAATTTGTATTTTAGAACCGTCATATATCCAAATCCAAATAGTTGATTCGTCTTCACGAAATCCATTTTACTTACCGTTGCAAGTCCTCCATAACCCCGAATGCGAACTAAGATGTGAGGAGTTGCGGTCCAGTCTGGATGTATCGATAATATACCAAAAATCCGTTCCTATAGCAAGGACAAGAAACACGAAACTCAAAACACCGGAGACAGCCACGAAAATAGCCAAAGCGTTCAGCGTAAGCTTCATCTTGACAGACTTGGTGGAGATCTGTAGCTCAGGATAATCTGTTAGGGGACAAAGTGTCAAACGCCCACAGCTTTGCAGTTCATATTTTAGTCAGTTATATCACAGTTCTATCTGTCGACTGTCACCCGACTCCATGACCAGCTGTCATATTTAACAAGGAGGTGGCACTTTTTTTAAAGGCTTTGCCCTCATTCTCCGCCTCCTACCTGCTGGGATTTTACAGAAAACCGTCCCTTTTCTGACACTAGTTCAGCATCACTTGTTATTGTGCCACGGCCACAACGACCTTTACAAATAAAACGCATAGCTAACTATACTGACATACATGGGCGTAAATTATAGGGAGGAGGAGGATTGGGGTTGTAAACCCCCCCCCCCCCCCCCCCCCCCAATATTCAGAACTGGCCAATACACCCCCACCCCTACCAAAATAAATAGATAAATAAATAAAATGAAATAAAAAATCATATTGTTATGATGAATGGGTGAGGACCTTAACCCCACAATGTTCAATACGAAGTTACTCTCTTGCTGACAGGTACTGAAAATGCTCCATAATTTGCTAACCCTGCGCTCTGATCCCGGGCTTCACGTGTGTATATGTATGTCTCAAGGGAGAAAAAAAAGTTATATGAGAAGATAAGCATTCAAATGTACCTGCCCTCGCACCTGTACAAATGGAAAATAAAGCGTCATTTCATATTTTCATCACACTGCATTCGTCAATTTCAACATTTTACGTTTCCATTGGAGTCTTTGCAAAAGCATGCATTTAGGCTATATGAGGTGTATATGCGCTCCAATGTACTGGCATTCCGTCCAATGTGTACTCCTACTCCAGGATACCAATTCTCACGCATCTCACGCACTTCCACTTTCAGGTTCTCGGGGTAATGCACGAATTCTTACAGCAAATTTATATTAATCTATCATAAACCTAATTAGCTACATCAAATTAGCTACATCAAAATCGCCAGGGCAGCTTGCAAACCCTACAAACTATTTAGGTAATTTATTTTAAGATAATAAAACTGTTGCATACATATTGTAAATGTGTGTGCAGACTTGTCTCAAATTGAAAATATAACTCCAGTCAGCTGACCTGAGTTGGCAACCCTGCCTACTTTGGTGCCCTATGCTTCATAGGACCCTTTTACGACCCTGTACCGGATAGCAGTTGTAATAGAATATTCATTTATATAATTAAGGCAGTGAATAAGCATATTTTGTTATTAAAAAGGATGAAACTCATAAATGCTCCCAAACACGAAACCATGAATCATTGTGCATAGGCTGAAATGATTATAAAACCAGAGTACGGTGTTCATATTCAAGATAACACACAGAACTAGTAGGCTATTATATAAAACTTTAACGATGTGTGAGCAGGTGTGGATTTCCTTTTGCAGAAAGACTAATGGCTCACTGGTACCGTAGGCAAATTTAGAAATAAATCGTGCGCAAATTGCAAACACTAAACATTAAAATGAAATACAGTATAAAATAATGTGAATTTAAAATTATAATCTAAAATAAAATTAATAAATTTCGTCGAAATACAAATTCAGCGGAACCTTTTATAACTTGTTCCCCTTGCAAGGTAGGATCCTATTGAATGTGACGCTCCTTGTAGTGTAAGGTAATCGTCTAACATGTAGTATTTTACAAAACTTGTAAAATGTTATTTAAATGTGGGTGACGTTGGAATAATAGTTTTGTTTATAAATTTATAATAATTAATAACAGCTATTATGGAACAACAGCTTGTTTTTGCGGGAATTTACGAGAGTACGACGAATATCTGGTTAGGTGCCCCCTTGTGATTGAAGGCGGCGTGTGGCAAGTATCTGAAACTTGACAGCCACGGGGATTTGTGGCGCTAGATCCCCGTAAGTTTCACCAAAACTCTTTGTGTCCTCTGGGTCTCAAACTAACTGGGAATTACAGAGAGATTGATGATTTTGGATAGCAAACGCGTGCATTAGAGAACATTACCAAAGTAAGTGGTATGGAATGGGTGCGACTCGGCATGGCGTTTTGGATTTCCAAACTAACCAGTATTTCGCAGCCTAATTTTTTATTTGTTGATTTCCTAGTTTTGAGCCATATGAGCAAGGCTCGATACGGTAGAGGAGAAGGGATTTGCTGCGATTTGAGGAGGGGAACGGCAGCTTTTCTGAATCGATGGAAAGTCTGTGTCCCAGGATTTTTTTAAATGACGTATTGCAGAATGCATGAATTTCATATCGCTTGTTTTTCCGGAAAAGAGCATTTATCCCATTGTAAACAAGATAGAATGTAGCACTCTTACTATGTTTCCCGTGAACAATTTTATGTGCACTATGAATAAAAAAAAACTAAGTTCTATCAGCATCTAAAAAAAGCACATTCCCTGCCTTAACAGTTCTCATTCCAGACTTCCATGTGATAATAATTCATCTGACTGCACTCGTATATCTAACTGCTTGCAGTTTACTTGTTCTAGTCCAAATTTTTTATAGTAGATGGGCTTTATTTTGCATTCAGAGAGGAGCCTATTAGAAACAAGCGTTTCTTAGGCTGTACTGTTGGCTGTGCTGTTGAGTGAGGTGTTTTAAGCTTACCACCAGTTCAGGCTTGGGTAGATATGATACAGTTTCTCTCGGTGCTTTGCCTTCCAGGAGCACCATCAAGTCCTGATGCCCTGGGCCAGATATGGACCAGGTCACCTTCCGCAGTGACACTGTGCTCTCCGACGTCCACCTGCTGATTCCCAATGCACGCCACCTCATGGTCCGCCTCAATGCTGCAGGACAGCCAGGTAACGCGGAGGGGGGCATATGACCTGACCACTAGGGGCAGTAGCAGCCGAAATGATCCTGATTTAAGTCTCAGTGACTTAAATTTTGTGCGTTTGTGTAAGCAGCAAGAGCAGAGGTATGCGACAAAGCCTGTCCCTGTATGTCGGTCAGTCTTGACAATTTCCTTAGTGGCATCAATCACCAGTCACGCTTCAGATACTTGTCCTTGTTGTTTATAATGTGGCGCCCCCCTGTGGCCTCTGGAGGAATTGACACCGTCATAGAGCTGTATCTAATGGTGCGTTCGTTTTTCTCTCAGAACTCGGAAATTCCGAGTTGAGTGACATCACGTCCGACAATCTCCCGTTCGAGCTACCCACATCTCGGAACAAACATGGCTGCCTCCATGAACACACATTGCTGTGTGTTGTTGCTTTATATTTTAGCAGATTTGGAGTTTTCCAAATGGAGAAAATGGAGAAATGGAGATTTTTCCGAGAGACAAACAAGAAACACGAACTAGTCAAACCACATTAAAAGCTTTATAAAATATTTTAATACATTCATAGCGATATTCTTTTTTGGATCGGTAAACAAACTACAAACAAACCAAGTCGCCATGTTGAAATTACGTCACAGGGGCAACTCGGACAACAAAATCTTGTCCGACTTATTCCATTTCAGACTATCTACAATGTAACAAAAGTCTTACATACATGTGTGTAGACGTACTAGTCTCAAATTTAAAATCTCACTCCAGCCAGTGGACCAAAGGTGGCAACTCTGCCTATGTATAGAATACAATGAAATTGTTACTGAATGCCTTCTCCACAGACTACAGACAATGCAGAAGACAGTGCAAGGTTACAGTACAGAAAAAAAAATACTAAGTAGGGTTGGGTAATTGCCGGTACTATTATCGACATTGCAATTCTGGCATCGCAGCTGGGTTGAGATCAGGCTTTCATACTGTACTGCAGTATAAGTTAATTTTATAAGCAATGTTATTTTTCAGTGCAGATCCGGTAATTAGAAATATCGGTGATGAAATTCGCCAAGACTGGGGGGGGGGGGGGGGGGCGGTTACGTTTCGCTAAATCATTTATAAGAAACAAAACTCAGCAAGCTTTTAGATTTTAATGATCCTTCCTTTTCAAGATGATGTAGTATATGTTTAAAATTAAAGTTTACCTCCACTGCTTCTGCACGAGCTGTGCGTGCACTTTCAGAGTCACTCGATCGTAATCATTTTCATACTTGCTTTTTAAATCACTTACAGAAGTGTTTGTGAGAAATTGATTTATTTTGAACTCCATTTTGTTTTTAACATTGCAGAAATATATATATAATTATTGCAGAAACACAAACTTCCAGTATCGTGCAGCCTTAATATACTAAATAGGACATGCTAACTACTGCGAGAGATCTAACAACATATAATGCAACATTCAACATGAAGTAGTAAAGTGATACGTGGCAGAGCAAAGTACTAATACGATGTGGAGCAGTGGGTAGAATATAGAGAATGGTGCAGCCATGTCACAAAATTAGCAGGTGAGTGTACAACATTTTATGGCACAACAAGTGAGACCAGAAACGGAGCCGACCAAGATGATTTTCTTGCACTGCCCTCTGGTGGACATAACTTGTAGTCCTTCCTTGTTAGCGTAGCTGCCTTACAAGCAGTAGGCCTAACCTCAATTCCCAGCCAACTGAGCCGAACTTATCAAGAGTTTCCCCCCTGAAATAATGAAGTTTATCTTTATAAACATTTATATATATATAAAAGTATATTAACGCAGCTTGGGACGTGACATAACAAGGACATATCTCTCCATCATCTCATTGGCTAAGCCAGTGGGGCGTTTGCTTGGCTGAACAGCCAGCAGGCCGTTAAATGCAGTGTTTACATCCGCCGTGCATCAGCAGTGGAAACCTTTCCATCTGCGTCAGTACGATTGCCGTGAAACTGTCAGGCCTGCTGTTCTTGAAGTTTTCCACGGGGCACATCGAAACGTGACATCTGGCCTGTCCAAAAAGCCCAGAATAGAACAGAAAGACAGAAACCTACCTACTTGGGGGGGGGGGGGGGTTATTATCATGGTTTTTGGGAAATGGTTTTGTTTGTGCTTCTGCGTGCTGTTGAAATTCAGCACGTTCGTTTTAAAACTGGACTCCACATCCGTAAAGGTTTGGGTTGTGACTCTGCATTGTATTCTCTGCTTTTGATGTAACATTAGGATGTTTTCTGGTGGGTTTGGCTCTGGGTCCTGATTGGGGTGTAACAAATAAAAAGCAGGTGGGGGTTAGTGGTAAAGGATGATCAATGCTCCTCTGCAGATGTACTGCATTGATTGCATGTGACATGTTCCCTAGTAAGAAATAACAACCTTAGCAAGCTTTAAAGCCTCCAACTCCCTATCAGTGTATTATATTACCTTCCATTTTATATTAAACCTGATCTCAGCAGCCCATCTTTGATGCAGCAGGGGGTAATAGATAATAATAGAGAGATAGAAAATAATGTTTGTGGGGACCGTCCCTTCATTTCTATTGGAAAAACCCTAATCCCAACAATGATGACCTTAACCCCTAACCCAGCCCAAACCTTAACCATAAGTAACCAAATAAAATACAAGATTTTTGGCATTTTTAGTTTTTTTTTAATTGCGATCATAGATTTTTCTAAAGTTTCCCCTTGTGGGGACTTAAAAATGGTCCCCACAACATGAAAATAACAAGTTTTTTATCACTTTGTGGGGACTAAGTGTCCCCACAACGTACTATATACATACCTCCCAAACAAACACACATACATTATTTTAGTTTCAAGAGGAAATTAAAAAAAAAAAATGTTATGAAAACACATTACCCATTAAGAATAGAAATGATTATTTCTTGTTTTCCTGTGTAGTTTTTGTTTCCCGGTTCAAGATTCTCCAGTGTTCCGAGGGCGTTTGCAGCCTGGATGGAGGACAGGAGGGGGCGGGGGAGCAGAATGAGACACAGACCCCCCCGCAATCTCTTGTGGATGAAGATGGAGATCTGGATGTGGTCAGGAGGCCCAGGGAGAGTCGTACCTCTGAACCAGACCTTAGAATTCGCGACAGAGTGAATCCCACGATCCTCAGCAGGGGCGAAGCCACGGAGCTGCAGTGGGTGGATGAGGAGGAATATTCCAAAGACGTGATTAAAATCGGTGAGGCTCCCACAGCGCTTTTAAGATCATGGGGGGGCAGACAGGGAGCCCCCCCCCCCCCCCTTTAGAATAACAGGCGCACTCTGGTATCTCCTGTGGGGTCTTGAGCAAACGTACAGTGGGAGCAGAGAGAACGTGCAGAAGCAGTGGTGTTTATGCATGAGACGACAGCAGCTTACTGCCAACAAGGCTGTTCATCTATTTCAAGAATATCACAACTAAGGAACCTGATTGTTCCCTAACTAAAAATAGTCCACTATTAACGAGAACCTTCGGAGAATTCCGTGGAGTGAAGCATGCTGGATTCTGAAGAATTTTAATCACCATCAGTTTAACTTGTTTTATTAAGGGCCTGTCATGTTGATTATGCTTAACATTTGGCAGCACACTCCTGCGTTCATGTGTAATCTGATGGGTTCTCTCTCTCCCCCCCCCCTATTGAGTAGAACATACAATGGCCACACCGTTAGAAGACGTAGGGAAGCAGGTGAGCTCCACTAGCTTCCTCTGTGCTCTGTCTCCTGTTGCCTGGCGACGGTGTCCGATGTGATGGACACCTGTGGTCTCCTCCAGGTGTGGCGTGGTGCCTTCTTGATGGCCGACTTCATCCTCTCCCAGCCGGAGCTATTCAAAGGATCCACGGCACTCGAACTCGGCGCTGGAATGGGTTTCACCAGCCTGGCCATGGCAACTGTTGCCAAGCGGGTCTACTGCACAGGTACAGGTAGAGAAGGGCACTGCCAGTCTCTGCGGGCTTTTAAGAAGGTGGCAGAAGTCATGTTGCAGCCTTAAGATGGATACAGAAGGTTTCTTTTATCTGAGGGCTGAAATAGGTTAGCTAAAAATTGTCCAGCAGCAGATATGCGTAGCACAATAATGCAGGTGCACTGCAAAATGATGAGAGAGCAAGATGAGCTGGATTCCACACTGCCAGCTCTGTAAAGCTTATTTATTGCATACTGGCCAAACTGTATTTCAGACGCGAATTTTTCCAAGTACATGAGAGACCTTGGATAAGAGCGATTTAAAAAAAAAAAAAAAAAAAGAAAAAAACATTTTCAACGAATCACTTTGTCTGAATGAGTGTGGCTTGTCTTTATGAAAAGAACTTTCCAGAAACCTCAAGGGAACTGTTTGCGAAAATAATTATTGAACTGGGTGAGCCAGACTGAGCACATCACTCAGTTAGGATTCGGTCGGCTGTTTGGCAGAATAGCCTTTTGTACTGGTCTGCTTTTGTAGAAAAGAACAGCCTGGATCAATTATTTGAATGTGAAGAATTATAACAGAGGAGCTCTTCACTCTGAGGTAGTGTAGTAATGTTCTTCCTGATAAATGATTAAAAGTGCATTTCTACATTATGTGCCGATGATTTCAGCCTTGAAGGTCATATTTGAGAGTCCCTTGACCAGCCAGGAGGGGGATAACTTGACGAGACAGTGTCACCAGCAATCTACATTAAAGCAACGTGACACTATTATTCCATATAAAAAGCTGGGCCTTTTAAAGTATACTTTTACTGTTAACAATCTGGAGAGATTTTCCTGCCCAAAAATAGCAATTAGCACAATGCCATTCCCAAGGAACTTGTGTGTATATTTTTTTTAGAAAACAGAGTATTTGGAAAAAGATGTCGGCCATGAAACTGATTTGTTTTAATTATAAGCCATGGTTTATGAATATAGCTTAAACTGCCAAATGAACAACTCTTTCAAATGAATGCTACTTCATTATGTCTATTAATGAAGTTCTGTAAACTTTCTTACTCTAGATCACCATCTGGTGCACTGAATGTAAATGACCTTGAGCTTTCTTTTTTTTTCCAAGTATGAATAACAGATAGGGAACAGATATAAGGCTTGACGAGAACTGCTTTGTATTCACCAGCACAATAAAACGGGAAGCTGAACATTTTCTGGCAAAGAGCAGTTAAGGTAGACATATAGTAAGTAATAATATTAAATAGTAAACATATAGTAAGTTGCATACTGCAAACACACTGATAGACATACATGCAGTCTTGCTGTTTACTGGTCTGTACATCTATATATATATATTCATATATGTGCATGCATTTTTAAGGCATCTTCTTGTGTTGTTAAATGTGCTGTTTGTTTGTAAATCTTTGATATTGCGTATCACACTGATCTTAAATTGAAATGTCTGTCTTTTTAACTTTAATATGTTTCTGTGTTCTGTTAGATGTTGGCCGTGACCTTCTAGGCATGTGTCAGAGGAACGTGGCTTTGAACAGGCATCTCTTGGAGTCCGCAGGTGAACCAAACGCACGCCGGCTGACTTTTTGAATCGAGGGGCCGCCTCTTTGGAGCTGGGCTGTGCTTTCATGCTTGATTACTTTCCTTAAAATGCGGGATGTTACAGCCCTGCATCCAGATGGGCTCTCGTTTGTTGATTAACGGTTTGCTGCCATTTTATTCGGAAATTAATTTGCCTTTGCTGGACCACCTTATCATTCCGTTTTAATTCATCTCAGTGCTCCTCGTTAGCGCTACCTGCTAAATCCCTGCGTAGTTTCCCGCTAGCTTGAAGTCAGGCCTCCGTTCCTGTAGCTCGGCGTTTCCGCCTTTATGGCTCGGCACTGAGAGTGGGATCAGGCACTGTCGCCACCTGCTGTCATTCCGTGGTACTTCCACGCTGTTTGCCTGCCTTTTCTCTCTCTTTTGACGGAACCAGGGCCACGTCAGATGGTGACTCTCGCTCCCTTTTCTCTCTGACAGGTGGTGAAGTCAAAGTGCGTGAATTGGACTGGATGGGAGACGATTTCCCTTCAGGTAGAATGGCGTAACATTCACCTTCTGCACTAAACTGGAAGGCTGCTCTCATTCTCTTCACAGGCTTAAAGTCGGTTCCTGCAACTATTATCATTTACACAGCTAAGATGTAATATTATTCATACGATGGATGGTACTACTTTTATTATTGTAGTATTGTAGTATCAGATGATTTATAACAGCACCTTCAGAGAGGACTGAGGACACAGATTGGACTTTTGCACAGCTCGTGATTGTGCAGATCTACAGCCAATCACGGCCCTGCATTTTGTCCCCCAGAGACCCACAACCCCCCGGTCTCAAGTCCACCCCTAAACCCTTAATGTCTTTAATGACGGCATGATAACAGTCCCTCATCTGAATTCCACACTCCTGCATCCTGTTCTTGGTTAGATGCGGCCTCCGAGTTTGGCTGGTCGGAAGAGGAGATCGCGGACCTACACGACGGCACCACTGTGCTAATAGCTGCTGATTGTAGGTGTTTGAAAGTAACCCCCCCTCCCCCCTCCACCCCAGACCTACGTGTATGACACCACTAAGAAGAAATTTTGTCATTATAAAGTGGAAAAAATCTTTTTGATTAAAACCTGTTTGTGCCCCTCCCCCCCCAACAGTGTGCTATGATGAGGATCTCACGGACAGCTTGTTCCGGACACTGTATAGAATGACAAGCAACCTCCACCAGCCCAGCGCCATCTACCTGTCGATTGAGAAGCGGTAAGCTGCTCCGCTGGTTAGGGACGCGCTCGGGTGTGGTCCAGACCAACCGCCGTAGTTGATTTCTCTGCCTCCCAGGCTGAATTTCACCATCCAGCACCTGGACATTTCCTGCGAAGCTTACGACCACTTCCGCCGCTGTCTGAGAGACCTGGGAGGTCTGACTGACGGCAAGATGAGATTCTCCGTGGAGTCGGTGGAGACGCGCTTCCCGCAGTTCTTCGAATATGAGCGCGTGGAGCAGCTGGTGAGATTATTCGCATTCCCGTACGGCAGCCGCGTTCGGCACGACTATGCGCCACTAGAGGGTGCTGTTGTGCTCCGGCGATTGCATCCACTTAGTTCCACTTGGGTAGAAAAATGCATTACACTGCTGGACCCTGGAATGCAGCGCCTGGCACAACAATTTAAACAAGCAAAGCAGCATTTTCGCTTCACAGGTCATGAAGTTGCGTCTTTATTATGCTCATTAGTAACGTGTGTAGTGATTTTATTGATTTTCTGACCTGCAGTGTAGAAAACTTTCGCTGATGTAGTTTTGAAGCTTTACTAGAGTCTTATTGATTTAGTTAGAATATTCCTCTTTGATCACTGTATCTGTATTGCCAATTTGCTAATCCACTCTTCCTTTGTCTTGTTGCAGGAGTTGTGGAAAGTAACAGCTTCATTTGTTTCATTAAAAAAAAGAGAAAAACCTGTAATCCCTGTGCCATTGGAAGGGGCACCGAGTCCCAGCACGCAATAGATTAATTGCAGTACATAAACTGTGACCCCTGGCTTTTGAATTTGTGAATGAAACGCAAATTCGGCCATTTTCCAGTTGGTAGCTGAGAACTAGGTGTGATACCCTGGTGATGCTTCCCTCTATGCAAGTGATGGCTGCGTTGATAGATATAGCGTTTTAACACATCTCAGAAGCCAGGCGCCGCGACCTCCGGAGGTACGATCAGCAGCCCCTGTACCCCAGAGGACTCGGATGTAGCGGACGGACGTCGACACCAGAATACTAACACAAGTGGATGTTAACCTCCACAGCTTGCGTGGGTAATTTTCCACTCAAACTTTTAATGTTTTTTTTTTTGCAGTGTGTAATCTATAGAGTTTGTTTAAATAATTATGCAGTGGTTTTCCGTTTAAGGATTGCTTTTGTTTGACTTGTTTTAGGAGGTTTGTCATAGTTAAAAAATCAAGTGAAACCGAGTAACAACTGTGTGATAAACGTGATTATATCACGATTGTTTGTCGATGCGTTTTGCAGTTTGTGTTTATTTAACAAAGTGGCTTTGATCGAGGTGACACATTTTAAAAAGAAATAACATTTAATATTTATTAAAGTGTACAAGATTTGTGTGGTGGCTGGATGTTTATCATTTGGTTGCAGAAATGTATAAAATATACAGTTTAGCTTTAGATTATTAAATCAGCTGAACTTGTTCCCGGTTGCTTTTATATTCGTTTACTTTTCTTTTGGGGTAGAAAATAATCATGTTATTTACAGTACCAGTCAAAAGTCTGAACACGCCAACTTTTAATGCATTTGTCTCTGTTTTAGATATGCCATTCATCTTATAGTAAACAACCTAGAGGTGATGAAGTAATACATATTAAATATTGCTAAAACCGAGGAAGTGTTCAACATCGCAATTTTTTCAGGTATTACACTCTTCAAAATAGCCCCCTTTTCTTCAATGACAGCATTGCAGACTCTTGATATTCCTTCAATCAGCTTACAGATGTAGCCATCTGGAATGCTTCTCCTACAGTGCTGAAGGAGTTCCCACACAAGTTCTGGACACAAGTTGGCTACCTTGCTCTTACTATCTGATCTAACACATTCCAAGTTGGGGGATTGGGGGGCGGGCCAATCATCTGTCGTAGCATCTCTTTCCGTGTTCACAAAATGATAAGATAATAGGCTGCAGTACTTGCATAACCTCGATATGTGCTTCGGGTCGTTGTCTTATAAGCTTATATAAGCTTTTTGTGAATGTGAGGGTTAAAGTTTTATTGGTGAGTGAAAATCTATCTAAGGGTTAATACTAGAAAGCATTTCGGATGACAGACCGTCCATTTTATGACCCGCATGGATCCTGTTTTCACAATTGGATTAACAGGGGAAAAGCACGCGGCACCGCATCAAAAATTACGACACAGCTAGACTTTATAAAATAAGAATTTTACTAGGTGCGTCCTGATTCATGAGCAGCACCTATAAATTTTGCATAATTTGCTAAGTTAGGGACACCACATTTCACAGAATCCCTTTCCATGTAACCAAATACACCACCAGAAACCTGTTATTTTAAACTTAAATTAGGCGGACATGAGGTTTAGTCTGATGTTTACATCCAGTAATCCAGCAGCGTCGTGTTTCACCGGGATCAATTGCAGCATTTATACATACGCGACATGCTGCCTCACTGGCACCCATCTGTGCTGGATGCCGATTAAAGTAGCAGACATTAGGGGGGGGGGGAGGTCTTTGTTTTTTTCTTTAACTGCACGCCTCGCACAGTTTACTCTGAAGGTCCAAATGATGAATTAGTTTTCAAGATGGCGTGCATCGGGGTGCGTCTCCAAGTCATCGCACGGCGCACAAAGGCTGTGTTTTTACAAGATAAATTGCGGAGAGCCGTCTTGTTCTTTTCAATAATCCTATCGATGTGGGGAGGGGGGTCGCTTTCTCTTTAGTAAAACATCATTGCCCTGTCAGTAAAACGTTGCCCTGAGTTTCCGAGCGCTGCCTCCTGCACAACAATCACAAAATCTCAATCTTAAATCTCAAATTCATTGCGAAATTCAGACAGAATTTAATGACACCTTTTCATAGATTCAATACAGCCACGAGGTATTTCTTGCCAATATAAGAAAAGTTACAGTATTAACAGGACACTGTTAAGCTTGATCCAAAACTTGATCCAACCAAGTAGCCTATTTTTAAACCAAATTTTTAACCTAGCTAATTACTAGTAATTAAGTATTAAGTAGTTTCCTTGATTCTGTAGTAACTGCAAATGACGTGTGACATTTAAGGGCTATTTTTTTTTAAATCAGATGCGGCATACGTTTCTGCAGCGTGAGCGAAAACTAGCTCAGTCTGGTATGAAGATAATTCAATCACCTAATTAAACTAATGTTTGTTGTTTTCTTGTCCAGCCGAGTATGCAATCGCCGATCCTTGGTTGCATAAGATGACAAGTGAGACCCAGCGCTCAACCCGGCCCGGGGGAGTCGGCTTCCCCGTCTCGCTTTCTCCGCCACCCCATTGGTTACCGGAGTCTCTCCCCTTTCCACCCCCCCACCGGATCAGAGACTCCCTCCCTCCACAGGACCGAAGCCAAATTTCTATAGATGTTTTTGTAGACAGACGCCTCCTTGCAAGCAGTCGGATGCGCGGTGCTGCTCGCCGCTGAGATTCGCGCGGTTTCCTGTTCCGCGCTGCCCGGTAAGTCCGGCCGGGGCGCCGTTAGGGCGCCGAAGACCCGCCGCCTCCCACCTTCCTCGGGCCGGTTTGCGCCTGACAGGTGCCTGCGGTGATGAACATTGCATGCCGCAGCTTCCCATACAGGCTGTCGGCGGTGCCGTAACGTGCTGCACCTGCGCATCCAGGCTGCGTCTTGGCATCAGACTTGCAAGCCATCTTAAGTTAACTTCTTTCGTTTCACTTTGCCTAACCCGGGCACGCCTGCGGGGCGATGGGTCCGCGGTGGGGGTGGGGGGTGACAGCTGCAGTGTGTCGTTTACGGTACACATCCGGCTAGATCGATCCAGTCGGAACCGGTTGCTTCTTGCTGGCGTCCGCCGTTCAGCGCTGCGCCGCTCGGGGAGCCTGAGGATCCTGGTGGGTCTGAGCCGTCAAATACTGCGGCTGCTACGCCGATGCTTTGGGATTTTAATGTTTTAATTCTCTGATGTGCATGGTTCTGTCTAGACTGTTATGATGCCGAATTTGTTTTATTTTTAAATACTCATGTTGGTTCGTCATCGGGTTTAAGTTATAGCAGAGAGTGTAATTGCAGATGTTTATAAGGATAGACGCGTCGATCGCCGTTGCGGGCGCTGGGCACGTCGGAGAGGGTCGGAGGCACCGGCTCGCTGGGGGATCGGCGCCGAGTGCGCGGTGCTGTGCCTGAGTGCGTGAGCTTTTATCAGAGACCTTAGTCGCGTTGGGAAAGAGTTTGCATTTCGTGAAAGTACAGCGTGTCTTCTGCATGTTAAGTCGGTCTGGGGAATCGGAAGTTGTTTGAGCAAAACCAAGATGGCAGCGATTAAGGAGTTAAAGAAGCGACGAAGAGTCGGGAGACAATGAATTGGGCGAGAGCCTAGTGATATTTCCGCACTGGATTTGGATATTCTTTAAATAATGACATCCTGGCTCCACGCTGAACTAAATTTCGGTCTGCAATTATTAATTATGAATGACACAGTTGAGGAAATCCAGCCACTGAAGCAGACTGATGATGCTGGAATTACTGCTGATTAATGTGCCGGGTGGATTCACCAAGTGGGTCACCTACTAAATCCTTTGGGCTGTAAACTTTTATTATATATTTATTTTCTTAGAAAGGTAAATTTGGTAGGTGAAGTGGATGCAGTTTAAGCAGTCTCCACCCGCACCACTCACATTGAAATCTATGAAATAGCGGCATTCCAGTCCTGATTGTAATTGATATGTTCAATAAAGTTTTTCCAATCCAGTGGAACGAATGCAGGCAAAGGGCTTTGGTATTGAGTTGGGGGTGGGTGGGAGGATGGCTTGTGTGGCCTGTGATTGTTTTGCACCAATTAAATCCACAGTGACTCCGGCGTAAAGGTGCAAAGCCACCAGGTCTGGGGATGTCCAGTCTTTCTGAAGTGAGCTGAGGCAAACATTAATACCAATAGTGGGCTGACATCACACATTACAACTGCACTTACCCGGTGGAGTTTATGGATGGGAAAAGATGTGT
Source organism: Paramormyrops kingsleyae (assembly GCF_048594095.1). Classification (NCBI taxonomy): domain Eukaryota; kingdom Metazoa; phylum Chordata; class Actinopteri; order Osteoglossiformes; family Mormyridae; genus Paramormyrops; species Paramormyrops kingsleyae. Next base: position 14,580,094 of record NC_132818.1, on the reverse strand, counting down.
TGTGCACGTATATGTAAAATGGCATATTTCATGCTTTTACAGTGTTATTTTTCCACAAGTCTAGGTACAGCGTAAGTACATTATACAGTGTAGTTTCTTAGACTGATGCTTTGATAAAAATTGATTTGGTTCCTGATGTGACACATTGGCCTCGCCGTTTAACCAATAACGAGAACTAGACTCGCTGGGCCGTGACCCCGAAACGCCCTTTAAGTGCTTGTGTTGTTTAGTTTCCTGCCTACGATGGAAAGGTGTCGTAATTCATCACTGGTATCTCACACCAGTGGGAACCACTGGGTGGGGGGTCTTTCCCCATCTGTTTTAATTTAAATACTGACACTCTGTGAATTGCTTTTGCGAACTCAAGCCCAGGCCTTGGCTGTAGGGGAGGATGGAGGTATGGTGGGGGTGGAAGGCCGGGCCGTCTCAGGATGGTTCCCTCCCCGCGGTGAAGGAGGCCCCGCCGTGAGATTAAGCGGAACCCTGAATGCGTGGGGAGCGCCGCTTTCCGTTGAATCCCGCCCGAGGAGCCGCACCAGAGTCCCGACATGTTTTGACCACACATAATATACTTATATTTTAATTTTTTATTTTTTTATTTTTTTAACACCATACTACTTGTATTATGCCACATGGGTAACACAGGTACTTTCAGGTTTAGCTTAAAGGCTCGCTGTCGCTGGTGGGCATGTACCTTTAAAGGTCAGCGTCTTTTTGTTTATTTATTTTTCGTTGCCTTGACAACCTTGGGCTGCCGTGTGCAGGAACGGATAGAGCCCAACTCTATAACCCTTCAATGCTACTTCTGCTCCCTGTAGTCCGTTTAAAAGCCTCTTCTGTTGCTATGACAACCAATTAGCGAGCCTCTTGTTAGCACTAAGTTAACCCTCTGAAGGTGTGTTGACTGGGATCCGACTGGGGAAATTATCGCGGCGTTGTTGGCTGTTGACCGTTGTCTGCCACAGTTGGTCAGTAGATAAACCATATGAACAAAATGTCCTCTCCTTGTTCTAATAGGAGAGTCTTTGGAAACGGGCTCAGTCTTCTCCCACCAACGGGGGCCTGGCGGGTGGTGGTAGTGATGTAGCAAGTCGCTTTGGCTTCAGATCACGGGCAGCCAGCGTCCGCTGCCTTGGACATCGGCGTTATCGGGCGGGAAGGCTTTTCCACATGACCGGGTCGCCGTTTTGTGTACTCGTGCATCTAGAACCCTTTTCCATGTACAAGTTTACAGCTACAAGTCAATAAGAGAGAAACTTTATTGATCCTGAAGGAAACTGCAAGCATTACAGAAAATAAATACCAGACTATAAAAGGCACAGTGCTTTCAAGTTACAGAATAGCTTTCATCTTCTCTGCTCAGTCTACATTTTATTTTTTATTTTTTTATTTTTATTATAAACATGAAAGAAGTTAGTTTTCAATTCTGTGCATGTAGGTTTGTGGTTTGACTAGCGTCATTTGAAACAATACCCCACCCCCCTCCCGCCTCAATCCTTATGTAATATTCACCAGTAGGCCGTTTTCCCTGGTAAAATGTCCCCCCCAGTGCCCGGCCGAGGCTGCTGCCCTCGATGAATAACAAGTAGCTACACTAGAGTAGATGAAGCCCGATTTCTGTTTGCTGCTAAATGCGCTCGACGCTAATTTAATTTAGCGAGATCCTCGCCCGTTTCCTCTTGGGCCTGCTGGCTTGTGCTGCATCAAAAGAATGACCGTTAGAATGAGTCATTGTTCATATTTCCCCACTATATATGTTTTCAAAACTCTTGTATTGCCTGATATTCCATGGTTCCCGTCTGGCTTTTGAGGTATTTATTATTGATTTTTATTACATTTATGTATATTCGGGGCTGCTGTTAGCAGAATGACTGGGTAACCCCCACACTGCTCAGCCATTATAACTAATTTTTTTGGATGTATTGGGGGAGAGGCGGGGGTTAGTCTATATTTTATTTTTTGTAAACCAGTGCAATCCAGTTAGGAGTGACTGCACAGATCTCTGTGGAAGATGCCTGGAATGGCCTTGCTTCTGCCCCACCAGGTTACGTAAGCGGAGCCCCCCCCCCCCCCCCGATCCAGTGCAGACCGGAAAGCCCCCCCCATGCTCACAGAAGTGAGCGATGCATTCTGACAGCACAGTCTAAGGCGCTGCACCATGAGCATTAAGGACTGTGTGTGTGTGTGTGTGTGTGTTATGTGGAGACTCAGCACACTGCATACTTGGCTCTAAAATAACCCTCCTTATCTCCTGTTAAGGCCACTAGCAGATGCCATATGTGAGCAAAGGGCAAGTCAGCCTAAGGACCCTGGATGGTCTTTGGGCCGGTGCCAGCTTTCCTGCTAGCTGTAACTAGGACATTAACGTTGATGGGACTCGTCTAAAAGCTCCTGGCCGTTTTGAGGTAGAGGGGCCCTCTGATTGGCCAATCTCAGAAAGCCCTCCCACACCCCTCTGCGGCTCCTGTCATTGGACAGCAGCGGTTCCAGACTGCACTCGCCTCGTGTTCTCCTGGCTTAACGCAGTGGCTTTGTTGGACCGCTGTCGCTTTTCTGTTCCAGCTACCAGCAGACCTTAAACTGCCAGTAAGGTCGGGGCTGGGGAGGGGGGAGCATCAGCAGAATAAACGGGATGTATAAACCCTCCTCGACAGCTGCGATTCCGATACCCGTCATTCTCCCGTTTAGGGTTATCTGTCATTTCTATGACCACAACTTTTAGAAACAACCTGTCTTCTGATCTTCATTTGAGGTTCCTGGGCAGGTGTCTGCTCTGAGTGAGAAGGTCTTGCTGGAATATCAGGAGCCGTGCCGCTGGGTTTATACGTTCTCATATTAGCTGGTTTTGTTTATATTTCTGTTTTTGAAGAACCAGTGAAATCCAGTGGTAACTGATCATATCCTGTCACTATTCATTAGCTTTGTGGACTATTTTATCCAAAAAAAAATGCAAGCATTACAGTAAATATTAGACTATAAAAGACACAGTGCTCTTGCGTTTCTGAATAGTTTTCATCATCTCTGCTCATTCCTGCAGCCTGTCAAGTCGAACAGTTCCATTATTTTAAATTTTATTAGACCTGTGATTACTGGGACTTGATCCCATGTCCTACTGGCCTCTGTCGTTGCTCTCTAACCTTGGTTCACCCCCATCTCCCCACAGCTGCTGAGGCCTGACCCCATCCTGCTCCCTGGCACGCAAGCATGGCCTGTAGCCTCTTCAGCCGCCACCTGACAGTGCCCCTGTGCCAGAGCCTGCGTCTGTCTGGCCCGGGTGAGTCTGCAGTGCTGTCCTCTGATGGGGGTGGGGGGAGGGGCACAGATCCCCGTGTTTACAAGGCCCCCGGGGTTTAGCTGCTGTCGTTAACCTGTAACCTGTAATTTTCAGCTGTTTATTCTTAAAGTGACGTTAAATTTAAAGGAGTCTTTTTTTCTTTTTTTTTAAGTGAAATTTGACCTCCTAGTTTAAAGTGTAGAATGAACTGTGGTAAATTTGCATTTTATTGCCTGGTGGAGGACAGCTTGCCCCCCAGCCCCCAGCACACGGTCCTCTCCAGTAGTACAAAGGTTTGACAGCACAGGGGAAATGAATGATCGACAGATTCCAGTTTGATCCAGTCGGCCGTGCTGATCTCGCCCCGTAAAGGTGGAGAGTCTTGCGGTCGTCTTGACACCTGCTGGGATGTTGTGTGTCTGTTTGTGAAGGGAAGATGGAAGATTCTGGAAGCGGCAGCGACTCTGCCTGTTTTAGGGCCCTGCAGCTGAGAATCTCAGTTTCCTTTTTGTCAGCTCTTCTGGAGACGTAATGCAGTAGATGCATGCGCCCCTCACACTCCCGTCCCGTGACTCTGTTTGAGGGTGCGAGGCTTAGAAACCGCCCAGTGTAGATGTGCTGGTTTTCCTGCATTTTTTTTGTTTTCTATTAGTTCTTGTGGCCCATTGTCATGTTTTAAATGTAGCATGTTGACAAATGTAACTGCTACATATTTGTATAGAAACATGCCAGCATATTTGTTCCGAAACTTCCCTTCAATAGCGTAGTAATAGTAGATAAGTAAGGGTACTGTGGTAGTTAATGATTACAAAACTCCCATTATGGATGTGACCATTAACTAGAGAGATGTGTACCTCAATTCTGTGAAGATTACCTCTTTTATTACAATTTATATTTTAAATAAGGTCTAATGCTCAGTGGCTGCCTCAGCAATTTTTAATAACTCATTAGTCTCTTGTATGTTCTAAATATCTGCAGGATACAGACACGTGAGCAAGACCGCAGCGAAGACCCTGGATGAGTTTGACTATGACGGTCCTTCCATGAAAAGCAAGGTGCCTGGACCCCGGTCCAAGGTGAGCAGCGTGCACACGCTTGTGAATGGTCACGTTCCTCACTTGCTTCCTGAATATTTCCCAGACTTTCAGATACCTCTCGTGCTTTGAATGTCACATTTGTCACAGGCGGTCTGTTGCCCCTCTAATTTATAGTTACGAGGTTGTACTGCTGCTTTTCTCAGACAGGTAACATGAGTTATGGGGTTATTTAAAGCACATTTTCTCGCTGCGCCCTATTCAGCCATTTTTGGTAATGATTATAGCATCACTGGTGTGCAGCTTGGATGCTGGGTTATGATAGATGTGGCGTTGCTGGGGTTGTGATTTAAAACTTCCATTGAGTAGATATTATGCGCCTCTGGGTTCCCTGTGTGGAAAGGATCCTTCGAAGGTTACTTAAGGATCCGCTGAAAGGTTTAAACTTCTGTTAGATGATGGGATTATCAGCAGCTTGTTGTTTTGCAATTGACACTCATACAGCAGCAGGTTGTTTGTCTGTCCTCCAGGACGTTACAATCGCCGAACAGCCGAGAGACCAAGAGTTCAAATAACTAAGGGGATCTTCTGTTGTCTTTCTCTGCTTGCAGGAGCTGATGAGGCAGTTGGGGGAGATTCAGGTGAGAACCGGCAAGGGGGGAACCGATCGTCCATCATCGCCGCGCTTCCTTGAACTGTCCACCTGAAACCGACACTGTTCGTTCTTAAGGAAGGTTTACTCGCTGGCTAGCGCTGTTGCCTTACGACAGCAGGTTCGAATCCCACCTCCCTCTTTGTGTGCGGGGAGGGTTTGCATGTTCGTCCCACAACATGCTAGTTTCCATGCCCAGTTAAAAGATGTGCAGTTAGGTTTCTCTAGATTTCCCGTAGGGTGTGATTTTTAGGCCGATATGTGACCAGTGATGGACTGACATCCCATCTTTATGCTCCAGGCTACCTAGAACTGGCCTGCGGTTACACTGGAGATGGGGAACCTCCCCCCCCCCCCCCCCCCCCGAATATACAGTAACATTACACACAAAATTCTTGATTAAATAAAAGATCCTCTTAGGTTTAAGTAGGTAGCTGGCATGCATCTGCATGACCTGGTAGATCCTGTTTCTGAAACCGTTTGTGAATGACTCCTTCAGCCAGCGTTTCTTATTGCGTTTGGAACGCAACTCTAGTCTCGTCAGAGAACAAGTGAATTAGATCCCTTATGCTTGTAGCTCTTGTCGTGCGTCGTCTCGCCTCATGGAAGCGGTCCTTCGCTGAGGGCGAGTCAGCAGGTTTCAGAATCTGCTCGTTGGCTGACCTTAAGCGTGACGTAACCTGGCAGATCGCCGTCTCGGGCTGCATTATCGCTGCAGAAGGACTGGGACACGCTGAGCCGGTCGTGACATTTCGTAGCATAAAGATGTTTTTGGACCCCAGAGGAGGAGATGCACTCGCCCTTTTGCTTCTCTTTGGCCGTGGGCTTTGGGTCTGTTTTGGCTGTTTCCCGTCCTGTTTTTATGTGGATCAAATGTCTCGCCAGGGCCTAACGTGCAGGCGCGGTGTCTTGGGGTGCTTGAGGGTCCTACGGTCTTTGGGAGCTGAGCCAGGAAAGAAGTGGGTTACTGAACGAGGACACGTCGTCTAGCAGTGTGAACATTTGTGGACCACGGGGGAACGTTCCCGGCTGGGCAGGAGGAAGCTTATTTATCCCTATAGGTGGTGCTGTTTGTAGTCTGACCAGTGGCTTGTGGAGGACACTGTGTCTCCCAGCATGCATGACTGAAGCACCGATGCAAGCTTACGGTTTACATGACACCATATGGGAGTATAGCCCGGTCCGGCACGGCGTAGCCTTCCGTGTGGGAGTATAGCCCGGTCCGGCACGGCGTAGCCTTCCGTGTGGGAGTATAGCCCGGTCCGGCACGGCGTAGCCTTCCGTGTGGGAGTATAGCCCGGTCCGGCACGGCGTAGCCTTCCGTGTGGGAGTATAGCCCGGTCCGGCACGGCGTAGCCTTCCGTGTGGGAGTATAGCCTGGTATTTCCAGTATGTTGACACATGTTGTACCTTGAAACTGGACGCTCAATAATAATAATAATAATAATAATAATGGAGCGTCTTCCCAGAAGTAGAGTTGACATTCAGGTCATGTCTTCCTGCAGAATGTGGGTGCCGTCCACTTCTTCTGCAACTATGAGGAGAGCAGGGGCAACTATCTGGTGGATGTGGACGGCAACCGCATGCTGGACCTGTACACCCAGATCTCCTCCATCCCCATCGGTGAGTGTTACACCCGGCGCGGCTCGCGTCACCCCCCTCCACCCCATCGCTAACGGTAACCTGATCCTTTTTACAATGTGCGCCTTGTAAATAAACTCCATGTTAGACGCAGAAGTTGGATAAGAAACCTTCTAAAAATACCAAAGTGGAGGCGGGGGGGGGGGGGATGCTGGCAGAGGCTGATGAATAGATGCTGAAAGTAGAGCTGTGTATTTCTGTGCGATTCCGAGATGTTTTGACACACAGGCCTGTGAACAGCAATGAGCCAGATCCTGTGCTTTTTTTATTATTATAATTTTTTTCTCCGCTGTGACATCATACTCATTGTCTTGCTGACTCTTCCTTGCTTAAAGGTTTACAAATGCAAAGTGGGGGTGGCCCTTTTTGAATGTCCCTGGGGAGTGAGCCCCCCACTCCCTTCCCAGTTGGTGGAGTGTAGCTGAGCACTGGGAATTGCTGTTTGACGCAGTGCCCCCGGGGCTCAGAGGAAGCTTGTCTGCGTGGGGAGGATGTCTGTGTCGCCGAGTAATCACACAGTGACAAATCTGGGCGTCCGTGACGTGCCAGTTCAGGGGAGGAAAAGATGGGAGCTGATAAAGGTCTTTTTCCAGAGTGTGTGTGTGTGTGTGTGTGTGTGTGTGTGTGTGTGTGTGTGTGTGTGTGTGTGTGTGTGTGTGTGTGTGTGTGTGTGTGTGTGTGTGTGTGTGTGACAGCACTAGAGCTATAGTGCAGGTGTGTTTTCATAAAATGCAAAGCGCTCATGTGCGCAGACCTGCAGCCGGTCATACGCAGCCGCAGACCTGCAGCCGGTCATACGCAGCTGCAGACGGCCTCTTCTCGGCTCGTGATGAGCAGATCCGGCTTGAGCGGGTATGACGCCTCGGTGCTGCTGCGGCAACAGCCGGGGTGGGGGGGGCGGGGGGCTGTGGCGGAGTCTGCTGTGGATCCTTGGTGAGGGGGAGGGGCTATAGCTCTATTTCTTCGCTTGTGGGTTTGGGGGTGGGGGAGGTCCTGAAGACACAGTGTTAATGCGTCATGGGTCTGAATTGAGGGATTGAGCTGACTGTCTTCCTGAAAATTTACCCAGAATCCCATGGGGTGTTCCCCCAGGGTGACTGTCGGATACATGCGGGCATGCATGTATTAAAGATCTCAAGGGGGGGAAAAAAAACGCTTGCCTGCAGCAGAACAGGGTCGGGGAAGTGCACCGGTACAGGGACATAGTGTGAGAAGGTTGTGCAAAATGTCTAATTTCTTACCCATTTATTCAGTGAGAGGGGTTTACATGGGATGCACAGGAGGAGTCAGTGGCAGGCTTGGAAGTGTTTGTGGCACGGTGACACCAGGACGACCCAGTGCTGACAAACACCCCCCAATGCTTGGAGGACGAGCGGTACGGGAATCGGCCAGAGCGGCCAGTGGACGGCCTGGCCGCTGTTTGGTCACGCCTCCCCACATCTTGTGGTCTCCTGGGTCTTGCCTCACTTCTCCCCTCGACGCACTCAGCCCCCTGTTTGGTGTTAATGTTGACTCCCCTCCCCCAATATTGGAATTTGCTTGATTTTGTTTACTGGTGGAGCTCGCTGTGTTACTGTGACCGCAAATGTCACCAGTGGTGGAACTGGGCAGGGTTCTGGTTCCACTGGTTCAGAGTGTCCTCTAGTTATACAGCCTCACGCACAATAACTTTTATGGTCTTTATGTAATGGCAGGATCTGGTCTGTCATTGTGTAACTGTCCTGTTTTGGGATGATGGGCATTATCTACTCTTCTGATATCTGCTCTGACATTAGAGTTCCTCTAAAGCACTATTATCCATATAACCTGGCTGCACTGAATCATTTGGCAGTGAATGGATGCATTAAACTGTCTGAGGTCAGAGGTTAAAGGTCACTGGTTATGAATCTCCTAATGAGCTAATGCCATGTCTTCTCTGTCACCAGGATACAACCATCCGGCCCTCATGAAGGTCATGAGTAGCCCCCACAACCTGGTAAGCGGAAGCAGGGGGGGAGGGAACCCAAGGCGTTATGGGTAAAATTCATCTCACTGCTTCGCCAAACGATGGCTCTTATCGGCAGCCGTTTCATAGCTGTGTGACCTTATCTGAACGTACCAGTGTTGGCATGAGGTTTTACTGCTTATCCTTCCTCACCTGGTTCTGCATAAAACAATTAAATTAAATGCAATTGCGTGTCTGAGTGGTTAATTATTTTTTTTCCCTATTGCTTTTCAGAGCACGTTTGTGAATCGGCCAGCCCTTGGGATCCTACCGCCGGAGAACTTTCCGGATCGGCTGAACGAGAGCCTGCTTTCGGTGAGTGCGGTCAGGACCTTTGTGCCTTCTTGGGTCCATATGCTGTCGGTGGTTTTTAAAATGGAAGGCTGGAGACCCAGTGTGGTTATCTGGGTCCTGAAAACATACCTTCATATCCTCGACACGTTTTGCTTGAGCTTCAACTGGACTGTTTACCAGTGGCCACATGACATCCAGTGTAGCGCAAAAGCTCCACATCTGATTATTTCATCTGCGTCAGGGAGCTGCCACCACTTTCCAACAACCTGAACTTTTCCTGACTGCTTGCTGGCAATGATGTCACTTAATTTATTCGTCTGCCCTATCATGAGTGAATATATTTTAACCAGACTGGCGCTGTTTGCAGCTGTATTCCTCGAGGCATTCAAATAGAAAATAATCGAAAAATAAATATTTTAGTTAACTGCACTCTGGGCTACAGCCAAGATTCTCTTCCTGGGGTTTCAGATGGTAATATTTAGATGCAGTTCCAAATTCTAACTACTGCTCCCTCTGCTGCCCCCTAGTGGGTCAGTAATGTAAGGTTTCTTACTCTTCAAGGTGGCCCCCAGGGGCATGAGACATGTGCAGACCATGTCCTGCGGCTCCTGCTCCAACGAGAACGCCTTCAAGTCCATATTCATCTGGCACAGGGTGAGTGATGGGCCCCAGAAACGTTGTGAGAAACGGGCGCAGATTGCTGTCCTCGTCACTCCTGATTGTGTGCAGAATACAAGAGGGTCCAACCGTCGTTAACATCTATTCCTCATGGCCCCGAATCATTTTCAATCTGTGGTCTCGGAAATTGTCATAGTTTTTGCGTTCAAATCGTAACTGAGCCCATATTACTAACGTTACGGCTTTTAGAACGTGTGGATTGCCAAGGTAATGACGCACTGTATCCTCAGATGACTGTTTTAATTCCCAGAACAAGGAGCGGGGACACAAAACACCGACACAGGAGGAGATGACCTCATGCATGGTCAACCAGGTAAAAAAACATCCCCTCCAAGCCAGATTCAGCCAGCTCAGGCGGGGCGACCTCTGCGGGAACATGTTCCAGCTCTAGTTTGTTCTGTGTTTCTTCAAATATGACTGGATTGTTTGTTTTGCGATGAGTTTAAAGCTGATTGGACCGTCCCCCTTGTTCTGGGTCCCTCCCTCAGGGCCCGGGCTGCCCCGACCTCAGCATCCTGTCTTTCATGGGCGGTTTCCACGGAAGGACTATGGGTAGGTGATGTCACGTCAACATCGTCCCGGAGTCGCCCTGCTAAGGGGGCTTTGGAATGTCGTTTGTGGGCCAGGAGCTGATTTCAGGAACGTTCCTGGTTTTTTTCCAGCTGTTTTTGATGTTTAATGCAGAGCTGGGTGGAGGCTCCGTGCTCCTCTCGGGTAGCCAAGTCATCTCGCTAGAAGTGTGGTGCATAGCGGGATGTTTCTCCTGCCCCCAGGCTGCCTGGCCACCACGCACTCCAAGGCCATCCACAAGCTGGACGTGCCCTCCTTTGACTGGCCCATCGCCCCCTTCCCTAAGCTGCGGTACCCGCTGGAGGAGTTTGTGCGGGAGAACGGCCAGGAGGAGGCGCGCTGCCTGGAGGAGGTCCGCCCTGCCCTCTCGCTCCCCCACGCACTCCCTCCTCTGCCGCTACTCTTCAGCTCCCTCGCTCTCTGAAGGGATATTTTAACAGCGACTCCACAGGGTAAACGCGGAGGCTTCGGGCAGGTCTGACAGCATGCACCCCCCCCCCCCCCCTGCAGGTGGAGGACCTCATCGTGAAGTGGAGGCAGAAGGGCAAGACCGTGGCGGGAATTGTGATCGAGCCAATCCAGGCTGAGGGGGGGGACAACCACGCCTCTCCAGACTTCTTCAAGAAGCTGAGGAACATTGCACGCAAGGTGGGGTGCAGGAGAAATTCTATAATAATAATAATAATAATAATAATACACACTTTTATATGAATTTTTGAGTGACAAGGGAATGGGTATGCTGTGGACCAATCAGCTGGGTCCAGTGCCCCTCTGGCCCCGCCCCTCTTTACGCCTCTTGGTGGCTCCTGTGTCATAGCTACAGATCAGCTTCTTAATGATGTATCTTGGGATTCTCCAATCTGATCCTTGGCAGCATGGCTGTGCTTTCCAAGTGGATGAGGTCCAGACCGGGTGCGGTCCTACCGGAAAGTTCTGGGCGCACGAGCACTGGGATCTGGACGAGCCCGTGGACGTCGTCTCCTTCAGCAAGAAAATGCTGACTGGGGGCTTTTTCTTCCGAGATGAGCTCATGCCTGATAAGGTACTTGAACATCTACAGTATATATGTTCTTTTCTGCCGTAGAATTTGACCACTTAAATAGGAGTAAATAGCGAAGCTTCGACCCACATCCAGGTATAATTAACCGCGGTGTTTTATAGCGAGATGGGGAGGGGCTGTTACTGCGGTTCTGAGGGGGGGCTCATAAGCTGTGTTTAAAATCTTTGCTGTGTTCCTCACAGCCGTACCGTATCTTCAACACCTGGATGGGAGACCCTTCCAAGAACGTCTTCCTATCCGCGGTGCTGAACGTGATCAAGACGGAGCGGCTGCTGGGCGAGGTCACGCGCTCGGGGGCGGCCCTACTGCACGGCCTCATCGAGCTCCAGGTAGTGAACGGCCAGCCGAGCCGAGCCGCTCATTTAGCAGTTGAGCATCTAACAGGGCTTTGCCTCTCCACCCCCTTCCACCCAGACCCAGTACCCCCACCTCCTGAACGCTGCCAGAGGCTTGGGCACCTTCTGTGCCATCGACGCCTGTGATGACAAAACGCGAGACGCCCTGATCCAGAAGGTCAGGGACAAAGGTAGGTGGCTGGGTGCGATGCTGACCTTACACCAGTAGGAGGTGGTGTAACTTCCTACTTCAGAAAGTTCAGACCACAAACCAGTACTTAAAACACAAACCAACTATAACTTTAAAGCATCAATGTGATTTTACTGATTATTTTATTTTAGTAATTCCGTTTAAACACATGATCTTCATTTGATGCGAGTTAGTTGAGCTGTTTATACACCTATGAGCCAAAATATGATGACACTGTACTGTACTGAGCAGGGATCGATCCCTGGGAGTACTATGTTGACACGCTACTTCCAAGACCATCAAAATTATCTTCCGTTTGTGCCACAGCATGTTAGACACCCATAGTGCTT